>NC_080568.1:15637500-16330000 GCF_030253575.1 Rhododendron vialii
TACAGCCTAAATAATGATATTTTTCCTATTATGGACTTGATTAGTGAAGGTTATCAATGGTGTGGTGCATAGAAGGGAATGTGGCATGGTGCTATACAACCGCTATGACTCACATTGGTGGTCTGAATTAATCACAGTATTAAGGTTTCTAATTGATTTGAACCTATTGGCTATTTTTAAATCCGTGATCACGTGTCAAAGTTTTTTTGTGTGGAGCCCACTCGAGTCATTTTAAACAAAATGCATATTTTGAAGAAGTACACTTTGCATCACAATCGGCTTGATAGGCCAAGTGGGAGAATGTTAGTTTTTTTCCCATTAGTGTGGCCCACTAACCTTCACGTTTTGTGCATGTGGGACTCTAATATCAGTAAGCCAATGAAGTGATATGGTTCATTACGATAACTAATTAGAATTATAGATTAAGAAAAACTCATGATAATAAAAGAGACCTTGATGGACTATGTGTCTTTTAATAATTATCTCTAAGGTCTTCTTCTCTTCTCTATAAAAGGTAGAATACTCACCCCTTATTCATACGGTTTTTCCATCAATTAAAGTACTGGGGTATTCTAGAAAAGTAAAGACAGAGAGAAGAAGGTGAGCCAAAAATTAAGGTGTTTCTAATTAAGAGGTTTGTTCTCTCTAATCACGATGGCCAACAAAGGTACGCTATTTATTGTTTTTGAAATGTGTTGAATTCAAGATCCAGTTATATCTGTTTTCCGCATAATAATTTTAATACAGATACAGATTTACACAAACCTCTTCCAAAAAAAAACTCCAATGATCCCAAAAACTTAAAAATAAAATCAACAATAAGGCGCCAAAACCGGCTGACACATCCCTTGCTATTCGATCTCTTTAAACTAGTGTCCAGAAAGTTAATGAGAAAATACAAAGAGACATCAAATAAAATTATTTGGCTAACAAGAGGCGTCAAATTAACAGAGTTTTTACTGTATATTCAAATAAGCAACTTTCCATTGGTTTTCCAACTTGAAGCTGAAAATTGTAGAAAAACAAGGCTATGCCCAAATAAGCAGTTCAAGCAAAATGCCAAAAAGCAGGCATTAGTAAATAAGCAGAGTTCCATCGCAAGATTGTACCTTCAAAATTGCGAATTACATTCGACAACCCATATATTAGTATCAAAATGTCAAAACAGTACATAAATAGGTTTTGTAAGTACAGAAAAACACAAGTATCTGCATTTAGAAGAGAAGGTTACGATCCATGGCAGAAGTGCCCCGTCCCCCAAACACCCTCTCCCCAAACACCAACTTAATGGTGCAAGACATCATCAGTTGATCACTTCAAAATTTCAATCAAATGAGTTCTCTACTTCTTGACAGACAAACCAGAAGCCACAACAAAACAGACAAGTTGATGCAGGAAATGTAAATTGTATGGTAGAGGGGCCTCCTCAAATTGCAGAAATATATCTCCATTGCTCAGAAACTCCTATATATTCAGGAAAAAGAGTCCAAAACTTCGAAGCCCTGCTTGGGCTTCTTTTTAAAATTGCTTCAGTACTTTGAATAACCCCAAAATGTGTACTCATTTAGCTTTGTCAAGCAGCCCTCTACTTTATAGGCGACTTAATTTCCACAGAAGCACCAAAAGTAAAATTCTTCCTCTTACTTTTTCTTTGTTTTTTTCTTCTGCTTTCCGTTAACCACCCCTAACATGTTACTAACATTTGGGGTGGAATAAATTAAATGTAGCTTGGTTTGAATAGAAGTTAGTCCTGACAAAAAGGTAGCTAGCTGCTTGCTCAGTCTGAAGACGAGTCCCCATTAACAAATTCCTCCCCATTTGGCAGATTTAGTGCGCTTTCTTGATGGTTTTCCTCACTGGTAATGGCTCTAGTTTTGCTGGGTCTTGATCGGATGTTGACGCCCATAGGGAATGGCACCTGCATATAGGGAACTCCAGTCTAAGATCTCTTTATCATTTTACTGTCCTATTGGTATTGTAATTGCTATTAGGTGTCTCCAGACTCTCCAGATTCACAGAGATGAATATCTTGTGGAATGAAAGGAAAAAAATGGAAACTTAAAAGAGAGAGAGCAGTTTACAAATTTCTTTGGTTTATAACGAGGACACTAACGGGAAAGCCCGCCACCAACTTCACATGCTTTGCCGAAATTCTCATAGATATGGCAAAAGCTCTAGATGACATAACAGTTGTAACTTGTGCATGTTTAAGTAACGGTTATATACCTGATCACCTGCATTGGGACCATCAGTGTTGAAGAGGATTGGCCGACATCGCTTATCCTCATTCATCAAGCTTGAGTTCTGAAAATGAGCAATGAGAGCAGCTTTTCCCTGTATGCGAGCATAAGCAAGTGTTGCAACCTTTTCGCTGTTAAACTTTTCCCATTTCTTTCCATTAAATGCCTGTGAATAATAAGTTGGCTTATCTGTTAGCAAGATTGCTCATTAAATTGCAAATCAAAATATCTATCCAGGGACCTGTCACAATAGCAGGAAATAAAAAAAAATGGGCGGGCGCGCAAGGGGGGGGGGGGGGGGGGGGGGGGGGGGGGGGGGGAGTGGTTGGGGGGTTGGATGGGTAATGGCATCTTTCACCATTCAGAAACAAACCTGATAGAATGGAATTATCATGGAAGGATCAGTCATGTTGATGAATGCATAACCCACATTGCATTTGTTCTGCAGCAAAAGGGGAAAGGCAAATTAATATTTCCAAATAAAAGGTTCTTATGGGGGGGGGGGGGGGGGGGGGGGGGTGTGGTTGGTGGGGTGTTTAGTACTTGCCTTAAAATCGATAGGAAGATAAATAAAATCATAAGTTCCTCTATGGCATTCATCAATTGCAGCTAAAAGCATCTTTGAAGTATACCTAAGATTGAAACCTCATCAGATGAGAAAAACATTTGGAACACTCTAGGAAACAAAATAAATAGATAGTTAGGTACTACATACTTGTTAGGAATGTTCTTTATCATAAGTGTTGTCCGGTTGTCTTCTCCTCGCATTATGCGGTCAACGTCAAGTTCAAACTGTTTCTTGTTGTCACCTTGGTTGGAACTGGCTTCACTTCTACGACTCCTAGCCCGTTCATTAGGAGAATCAAAGGAACTCATCATAGGAATCATTTGACCTCGTCCAGGAAACATCATGCACCTTTGATGATGGGACTGCAATCCAACATTTTGGGAAGGTATAGGCAGGTCCATGCAGTTTCCACCAACATGAGGAAAGATATTTTGGGAGACGAATTCCAAATGATGTGGCGAATTACCAGAAATTCTCATGTTCCCAAGAGAACCTGGATGAAAGCCAGAAGCATTGGGGGATTCCCCAGCATAGGAGTGTCGTCTGTCCCAAAGAGAAGGATTTGCAGATGGTGCTGATCCCACATGGTGATTATTCATTGGTAAGATCGTATTCAGCATCTGCGATGGTGCTCTCGAAAGTTGTCCATGCAAACCAGGAGGGGGATGACCAGTGCAAACCCCGTTTACAAATGTTGGTGAGTTTGGCCACATCATGCCTTGAGGCTGAGGTGAATTATTCCACATATAATGATGTCCAGGAGAGGGACAGCTCCCATTTCCGGAAAAACCAAAAACTGAGAAAAGGAGCAGTTATCAGTGAAATTACAGTATCCGTATACAAGGGAATCTGGATAACGGAGTTGTGACAAGAGTTACTCAACAAAACCTCTTCTTGCACTCACCAGCATCATTCAGTTCAAGTGAATGGGCATTTACGTTCGGTTTACAGAATCGTCGGTTCTCATTTCTGTTGCATGGCCTGGCACTAACATTAGCATCCATGACCGGAGAATTGCACTGAGCACCATTAGTTAAACCATCATGATACTCCAGGAAGGAATGAGGATGAAAATCAGGTGTTCCTTGAAATCCAACTTTTAGCTGCCTCTGTGAGTGGCCAGACTCGGGGAAACTGGATTGATTGCCAAGTGATTCAACTCTTACCAAAGAGGATAAACTGTTAGGAACACTAGATGAGAGTCCATGATGGAATGCATTTTCCATGAATGGACCACTAATCGGGGCTCGGATTGCAGGGTGTACCCCTGGAACAGTTCTGTTATCCATGCAAGAAGCTGTGATCCCTGCATGAGAAACTGGCCCTGTAACCAAATATTATGAGCAACACATTTTTTTCTTCTGCAGACTCCAAATCGTCCAATTAACGGAATATCTCATGGGCAGAAATCATACCATGAAATCCTGTTGTTGAGTTACTAGGCGAGCTACAATGGTGTAGATATGGACCAGATTCATCTTGTTCCATATCCGAAGGGAATTGTGGCATCAAACTGCATTGAAGAACAAGAAAATTGAAATAAATCAAATGCAGCATTACCTAAAAATAACCTGTTCAGAGTCGATTACCTATGGCATGCTGCTGAGCTTAGAAGCATTATGTGTAAATGTGCAATAGAAAGATCTACCCAATAAAATTTGTGAGATCGTATACTAAACCACAAAGACAATATCAATTTTTGAAAGATATGGTTTGGTATATAAAGAACGAATAAGAAAATGCACCAAACAGTAGGGGAAGAATAAATAGAGATCAAGAACCAAAAAAAAAAGAAGTCGCCAATAAGATTGGACAATACCACTGTCTAGCACCCACAGGAGGACTTGGTTCAAGCTTAATCTTCTTCCCTGCAATATCACTGCGGTTCAATGCACAAAGAGCAGCCTCTGCAGCCCTAACATCATAGAATTCTATAAACCTGTGATGACCTCTTTGTGGAGCCTCACGGATCTGCATATTGGAAACAAGGATTGGCATCTCACTGGCATTGTAGTTGAACATTTTTTAAATATGACAGAACTAGGGTTAGAATCTCACCTCCTTAATTTCTCCGTAGACACCAAAAATCTGATGGAGTTCCTCATTTGAAACAGAAGAATCAAGGTTAAAAACCACGAGAATACCGTGATTAATATACTTCTCTGAAGGATTTTCCTGACAAAAGATAATATATGAAGGTGAGAATTTCACGATACAGAACTTGTGCAACAATGGATATGCGGCTAAGACCTACCAATTCAGGTGTGCAGGGTTATCATGATTATCGTGGCATGAATAATGAGAGGTTTGGTGACAAAGAAGACATGCCAATTTTATAATACAAGGATAAGCAGAACAGAATGGTACCTTTGGGATTGAGAAATGTATGTCAAGATTCCTCCGTCTCAATGGTTTGTTCTGAAGTGCTCTCATAGCATTTTGGGATGCTCTTATATCATAATATGCTATCATGACAAAGCCCCTGTGCTTGCATGCTGTATAAAGAGTGTGTATATCCCCAAATTGCTGTATGTGAAATGATAACAAGGGTCACCAATAGGCAAGCAAAATGATCAACGAAATGTAATGAACGACATCAACAAATGAAAAGAAAGAGAAGAGAACACATACCTCAAAAAGGGCCTGTAACTCAGAATCTTCCACATTGCTATTTATGTTTCTCACAAACAGTGTTCGTGACGGATGTTCCCTGTAATGTTGGTCCACACCAACCGAACTGAAAGATCCTCCAGAAAATTCAGAATCTCTCTGTCCTGAAGGGAAGCCATCTTCTCCTAAGTCCATCCCTCCAACACTGCTAAAAAAGTCTAAATCTTCAATTTCTTCTCCAGGATTGGATTGGCCCACATAATCAAGCCCATCAGTCACCCCATTGAGCAGGTCATCATCATTAGGGAGGAGATTCCCAATAGTTTGAGCCTCAATTTCCTCAAGGGTTTCAAAAGGTTCCTGATCCTCATAATGGGAGGCAGCAGCACCAACAGAATGGCCATACAGAGCATTATTTGATGTTAATCTCACTGCACCATGGAAACCTTAACATGAACAGACTGTACTTCAAAAATCGCAATTGCACCTAGTTTAAAACAAGGAGCTATGAATTGATTCCATACATCTATCCAATCAGCAGTAGGAAAACATATAACAGTTCAACTATGTTAGCTAGCACCAGCCTGAATAAGTTTCTAATTTAAATCGGCGGCAATAGCTGTGGAACTTCTCTTGTTTTGGGGAGGCTTACATTTTCTGCCAAATAATTCTGACAATGAGCTTGAGAAGAGACCATTCTCGTATTGAGGGCCCATGACATGAATTTCATCACCTTCCATAAAATAAGACGCTGGCTTTGCACTCAAATTTGATCTCATTCCTGGAATATGGTCAACAGGTATCCGAAAGGATTGACTGGCTGCTCTCTCTGCTCCCACTGCATGCTTCTTTAAGCTATAGTTAACTTTTTGGTCTTTGGTAAGGGTAGGATCAGGAAGATCGCAAGATTGCATCCTCTGATGAGATTCGGGTGACATCCGTTTCTCAAGGGGTGATGAAGCAGCAGAATTTCCACCTGCTGTTCCCAATATTCCGTCCACTTTTACACCTGAATAAACGTAGCATCCACAAGGCATAACATCAGTTCAAGAATAGTTCAAGCTACTGCACGGACCCAACATTTAATGCGTTGGTTGTGCAGAAACACAGAAAAGAGAAACTAATACTAGTAGGACTCTTTTTGTAGTCCTTTCAAGTTCCAAAAACAGGAATATAATGAGAGTCCATTCAGCATACATTGCACTTCTCTTGGCAGTAAAAATTTTGAACAATGAAACGAAAGAATTCATAGCGCAAACTCTTCCACATCATACAGAAAAGAGAGAAAGAACACAAGGAAAGAGCAAACTCTTCCAAAAGTCCATGAAATGAATGCCAACATGAAGCATCCTGAAAGAAAGGCAGTATGAGAATCTGTATTCCCAAGGGCAAATCAGTAACAATGTCACTTATCTGATAATCCAAATACTGTGGATCAGCTTATTAAGGGAAGCTGCCCGTAATTAAATAATGGAGGCAATGTGGCATGTGATCAAATAGGCGGGAATTGGCCTAGAAGCCAACTATTATCACAAAACCATACTTCGAATTTTAACCTGTCTAATGCCTGGCAGGTCGAAGGTGGCTCCAAACGTTACTCCATATCCCCATCTTCTTCAGGGCTCATGTGTCGGGGACTACTTCTTTTGGGAGGAGTGTAGAGTCCAAAGGTACACTGCTGAAAAGAGAGGAAAACCCTCGTTCCCTCATCATTCTTTACAAGATTCCAGAGCTTATGATAACGAGCGAGGCGGATGTGGAAGAGACCAAACATAGAAATATGATGCAAGCTTTGCAGTCCACCTTTTTTTAGAGTGGATGAAGTGGAGAAAGAAGACTCATATTCCCCAAAGAAAAGATGGGTTTCGCTGTTATCTAACATTTCTCATCGAACAAATAAAATCATAGAACACGGTCGAGGAGCTATGTCAACTGGCATAGAAAATGGATCATTTTAACTAGTGGCAGGATTATATCCTGTTGGACTGGAACAGTACAAAGTTTTGGTTCATAATAACGTGGGATAGATTGTGGTGCAAGAAGGTGCAACATGATCGTAGAGTAAGCTAGGTCAAAGCAAAAAAATAAACCAAAACAAATATGAAAGTATACATAATACATATTTGTAGTTTTTACGATTTGAATAAACCAAAACAAATAGTAACAGCTTAGAAAGCGTGCACATTACATGTTTCTAGTTTCTACGAGTTGAACTAGATAAGATCTACTACCAAGCCCCAGCACAATCCCATGAGACCAACTGGAACTACCTACAAAAAATGCTGTCCAAGCATCAAACAGAAAGATAATCTAACTAGTTGCATGCGTTTGTGCAAGTTTTCAACTGAATTTGATTTCCTGAAAGCCACTTCTTTATAAATTCTATTTGGGGCCAACTTTTCTCATCATGCCTATAATCATACATACCATATATGAAGCATCATATGATCTATACACTTGGCTCCTATGTAGCTATATTGAATGAGACTTCAAAACATATCTAGTTTCTTAACAAGCAAGGTGCAAGAGTTTATGCATATTGGACGTGTTTCTGAAATAAGATGCTATAACTGTCGGAAACATAACTGGTTCTTAACATCTATGTACTTCTACATATATCTAGTCTAACCTACCTAGATATGCTCTGAAACTATGCTTATAGAAACTGTGACACTTATCAACTGGTTCTGCTTTTGCCCTTCCACTACTGTGTATTACACAATTAATACAGCTTTCCGTTCTTCATCAAGATGATATTGACCACCCTTCTTAATTTTGTTCAATAGAAGAGAGATAAATAGTTAAGTATCAAACTCAACTTACTTTCACAACCCTCCCTAGTTCCTCACTTCCCTGGTCACCTATGTTGGTAACATCCATGTCCTAAGTATGTGCACCTGTCAACCGTGCCACAGCTGTAAAGCATACCACCATGAATCAGAGTCCTTCAGATTTTAAATTCTTCATCTGAAAAATGTGTTGGATATCAAAACTGATATCTTGTCTCAGTATTAACCGTAATACCCAAAAGTAGGCTTACTCTTCTCTTCGAATGCAATAATTAGTTGGGAAATGAACATCATCTACAAACAGATACCTTCTTCCTGGGATAGTTATGAATCCAAATGACAAGCCTCTCAAGCACTAAATCCCCCAAAGCAGAGGCAATTGTTTGAGTATAGAAATCCAATTTCAACTTTCCATGTAATCTAAGTGTCGTCACAATGAGCTAAGGGTGCATATATTGCCTTCACATAGGAATGGTTCAAAAGCAGGACCAAAACACTTCTTAAGGACATAGTAAGCATGTTCCTGAACCTCACTAGTAAATAATCATCACTTTCCTTCTAAATGTACCACTCATTTCCAAACTATGCAACCCTAAAGTTTTTGTGACACTTTAACTGCCATATTGAGGCTTCTACAATCCGCAAAAGGCTACACAGGAACACTAGAACATGTGGCTGTAACATGCCAAAATGATTTATGGGATATAGCTTGAGAATCTTCAATCACCCATTAGATGTGTGGACCAGATATAGTAGGAATGCCAGGATGTTAATTACAAGAAGCAATAAAGAGAAGCAGAGGTTTGTGCTTCTATTTGGAACATGTCCGAATCTCTACCTGAACTAAATTTCCTTCATACTAAAAGTATAGTATGTAATATTTCGCGTTTTCACATTGCCCAATATTAATGATGTATGTAGCATTCTAGTAGCCAGTGGTAATTGATAATTTCATACTTAAGGTCTAGTAGAATCATCCAAACAATCCACATCCCATGATCTATTGGATGACAATTAAAGGTTAAAAACTGCACAGCAAGCACACAATGGGGTGCATAAATAGACACCAACTATGTGGAAGCTACTCCTGAAGGAGCAAATAAAGAACAACTGCATGCAAAACACAAACTTAAACAAATACCCTTGAAAAAAAGATTAAAGTTTCTTTCATGGAATGTATCTTCAATAGATCAAGATCACGAGTCATGTTGAAAAAAATGGTACCTTGACAAGAATCGTAAAGGTAAGCACTTAAATAAAACAAAAAGGACAGACAAGTTGTTTGACCGGCTGACCCTTGCTCAAACTTTAGGCTTTCAATTATAAAAAGATCAGGGTGTCTGCAGATCCACATTGGGCAGATATTCTACTACTCACCAATGTCAATATAGTGATCAGGCATGGTTTCAGTCTTCCAAAACCCAACCTGTCTCTGCCAAGTGTAAAACAGAAGGACAAATGACAACTTGAATGACGATGTATTAAAATGGTAAACACTACAACAAAATTGGAAAGAAGACGGCAACCAAAAAAGGTTTAACTTCCATGTTAACTGAGTTTTTAGCTAGAAATTTACACATGAACTGCTAATAATATAACAGAGGCGACCGCTGTACAAATGAAATCACTACCTCATTAGGGTAAAACACTTCCTCTGGGAAGAAAGACGGTAATGACAAACCCTCTCCATCCATCCTTTCCGATGGCATGGTGAACACGGATTTCAAAAAAACATGCGAAAACTGAAAATCTTCCCTTCACTGGCTTTCACCACTGAACGGACACAGGTATAGAAATTTGAAATTCTTCCAGCTTTGCATGAGAAAATCTGCATGGAATACACAGAAAGTGACATATTACTTAAAATGGTATCAGAAAATAACAACTACTAAAAGACAATTACTGAAAAGGTAGGGAAAAAAACTGCTTAATTTTCTTGATCCGCCAAATAACGTAGAGAAAGAAATGCTGAAATGCATTAACTAACTTCAAAATACTCCTATTATATACGAGTTAGATACGCACAGCCAACGCTACATCATGTAGCATAAGTAAGCAATCAAAATTGAATATCAAGGTGCATCTAACTATTGATAAAGATTTTGCAAATCATAGAAAATTTTCAACTCTGGTAAGAAGGAGCTCCAAGCATATTGTCACCGAAATGGAAACAACCTAAGAACATAACTTGTTTGCTTCACTTTTTGAAAAGTTTTTTTCAAAAAATACCTCATATTTTCAATTATTACTCTACACTCATTACCCCTATCTCCAATCATTATTCTTATTTCTCTCTCTATCTCTCTCCACTCATTACCCATGATTCCAATCATTACTTTCATAAAAAATTTCTCAAAAAACTCTCAAAAACTCATCCAAACATAGCAGACAGAGTTAATCTCCTTCATATGCAACTTAAGAATTGAGATTCAGGTCTCTTTACGAGGGGAAATGTATTTCTTAAAATTCAGCAGCTGCCAAAACAACAGCTTCAAACTCCGAGCCTAGGAAATGCGAATTATGAGCTCTCCTCAAGTTAAAATCGTTCGTCCTCTCGAGAGAACTATGTTAACTTGGGCGTCTAAAAGCATAGGGGAACTAAAAAACATACGGCCCCAAATGGAAAGACTACCGAACTCAAAATCACAAACAAGAGGCCTCAAATTGAACAGTCGATCACGCTGCAAACAGTGTTAGAATCCAGTAAAGGCACCAGCTTTGAACATCCGAAACAACTGATCAAACGATCGAGCCCACATACTCTCCTAAAATTACCAAACGCAACAAGAATTTGACGGAAAGAGGAAAAAGAAAAAAGGAGACGTACCTTCACTAAATTACGAACTTGGGAGTCTCAGAACTCACGGTGCAACTCCGGACAAGGATTTGGGGGAAGAGAGAGAGAAAGAGGCATGTCGAGTCGAAGTGTATTTAAAGAAAGGGGAGAGAGAGGAGAGAGAGAGAAGCAGGACAGCAAAGAAATCGAATTGATTGCGGCAAAAGGCAAGGGAGATTAATGAATAAGGGATCTAGGTAGGCATCTGTGCCGTGCAAGAACCTCCAAAGCCTCTGATGCCTTCCCCTTCTCTCTCTCTCTCTCTCTCTCTCTCTCTCTCTCTCTCTCTCTCTCTCTCTCTTGTTATTTCCCTACATTGCACGTTAACCACATGTATTCTCCCATTATTTTACTCTAACCCGTTTTTCTCCGTCACAAGAACGAACAAACACTCTCTCTATCTCTCTCGCCGGTTGATTCAGGGCCCTCCGCCGGAATTCATGGGGATTCCGGCGAGCGACGGCACCTACCAGTTTGTGTAGTTGGAGAGAGAGAGAGAGAAAATCTAGAACAGAAAGAAATAGATCGGGTGGTATTTTGGTACAGAGAGAGAATAAAGAAAGAAAGAGACCGGAGTCGCTTCTCTCCTCCGAATTCCGATGACGAGGTTTATTGGAGTACTAGACTAGATCATGAGAGAGAGAGAGAGAGAGAGAGAGAGAGAGAGAGAAATCGTGAGAGAAAGATCTGCTGGTTGCCGTTACCTTGTTTAACGGCGTTATGTGCTAATCCGGTTTTGGGGTCAGTTCAGTTCGGGCAACAAAAACAGTCCGGAATCTTCCCTCTCTCTCTCTCTCTGCAGTTTGTCGAGGACACGCTGGCAGACTAGAAAGGGCTTATTAACTTTTTGGTCCTCAAAGTTTTAAAAAAAATATCAATTTAGTCCTCAATCTAAAAATTGGAGACATTTAGTCCCCATAGTATCAATTTTGTACCAATCAAGTCCCCAGATCTAACGCCGTTACACAATACTGTCAAAAGAAGGGCCATTCAAGTCATTTCACCAACACCAAATTTCAGTCAAAATATAAACGAAAAAAAGAAGAAAAGAAAAGAGTGAAAAGTTGGTGCGGCAGCCATGGCCGCCGCTGCCATGGTTGCCGGTTGCCCCCCACCATCCTCGTCCTCTCCTTTCTTCTATCTCTTCCCCCTATCGTCTTTCCCTCCTCCTCCAATCCATTGGATAAAGATTCACAGTATTTCAGTGGAAAATAAAAAAAAAGTTCCAGCAGCATCCTTTTACAATAAAAAGCAACAAGTAGGAAAGTAGATTTTTTGATTAACATGACAAAACGATTGTGGGATGGAAATCTGTCAAGTTAACAAGGCTTTTTATTGGAAACGTGGACATTAAAGAAACTTACACGAGCAGTTTGAATTGAATTGATGGAGATGGGATGGCGATCGAGAAAGAAGAAAGGTGAGGAGGAAGAGAGAAGGGCGGTCACGTGGGTCGGAATCGGAATCAATGGCGGAGGAAGAAATCCCAGCAGAAATCATATTGGGCGGGAAATGATTGGAATGCCTCTTGTTTTAACGTATTGTGTAACGGCGTTAAACGTGAAGACTTTTTTTTTTTTGATCCGCGTTAAACGTGAAGACTTGATTGGTACTAAATTGTTACTATGGAGACTAAATGTCTCCAATTTTTAGATTAAATTGAGATTTTTTAATATTTTAGAGACCAAAAAAGTTAATAAGCCGACCGGAAAGAAAGTACTAGTACATTGAAAAAGTTGAATTGTTCATCTTGTTGAATTTTATGTTTTTCACGATTGAAATCATTTACTTTGGAATTGATATTTATATTCTCCTATTTTACATAAACTATCAGCATTAAAAAATAAAAAAAAAGTATGGATATTAAAAAGAAAAATGTGAAAATTACTCCCAAAACATTTTGCAAATAGTTGAAAAAGATAGTCAAGTAAAAAATTAAATTAATCGGATCGCATTTAATGTACTTTCGACATACATACACATCAATAAAAAAATATTGTAAAACTAGATAAGAATTTAATTTTTAATAAAGTATGTGTTTTTAAGAATATGTCAAAAAATATCTGATCAACTTAATCTTTTGTATGACTAACGTTTTCAAATCAATCTAAAAAACTACTACAAAATGGTATAAAGATCACGGTCCAAAAACTAAAAAGATCTCGCTTTTTGTAAAAACGTAATAAATTGTTATGGACTATAGTTTTAATCTCAGTTATACGAAAAAACTGAGATAGAAAGATTTTTTAATCTCAGTAATCTAAAAAGTGAGATTGTAACTTGAAGAATAGATCTCATTCTCAAAAAACTGAGATTATATATGAAAGAATATATCTCGTTTCGAAAAAAACTGAGATGAAAAGATTTTTTAATCTTAATAATTTAAAAGTGAGATTGTAACTTCAAGAATAGATCTCGTTTTTCAAAAACTGATATTGTATATGAAAGTATATATCTCATTTCGAAAAAACTGAGATAAAAAGAACCTTTAATCTCAGTCATCTAGAAACTGAGGTCGTAAGTTAGAGAACATTTTTTTTAAGACTTGAGATGAAAACTCTTATATTGGAAAAGTTGAAAGTCGATTACCCCTTAATCGACTCCGCGCGCAATACCCCTAAATAAATATCACTCTCAACCATTCTACAAAAAATATTTCATCACAAAATGGGGCACTTTCGGCGATGAAAATATATTTCGTTGCCAAATGAGTACCTTTGGTGGCAAAATTTATGAAGGTTGCGTTTCGTCTCCAAATGTATTTCGAGTATAACTCTATGTTCAGAATTAGTCTAAAGTAAGCCCACAGGATACAGTATATCAAAAAAGTATAAAATACAGATTGAAATTGAAAAAGGTTTAAATAAGATGACTAAAAAGCTAAAAATGTCTTCTTGAAACATTTTTTGTCTTGGCAAAGTGTGTTTTTTTTTTTTTTGTGGTTACTTTTGGTCATTTTCTTACTTCTAAGATCCCCTCATCAAAAGAAATGATTATTTTAAAGATTGTAACATGAATTTAACAAAATTAAAAGAAGGTAGTGACAATAATTTTGTTCAAACTACCACTTAGTAGATGATACTACTGCAACATGAGGTACAAAAGAGATGAGCTTCATAACCTCCAAATTAACATCCAATTTCTTGATATTCTAGGTCCATAGCAATGATATGGATAGGTCATTACTGGAGTCTCAAAATAAATAATATCTACGTTAAAATTCTTGATGTAATATTAAAGTTACATGAACAAAATACGTTTTGTTTAATTTGTACAATAGACAACTTTGTAGATTATATCATTGTTTCTCTTATACCACTGCGGCCCACAAAACAGAACTTCTGCTCTTGTCTATTCATGCATGTCCAATCAAAATAATATTTTTGCATACGTGTTTCTCAATATGTAACAGTTTCATTTGTGAGACCTACGAAATAATGATTTGGCATTATTGTGGGCGCAGCATGAATCTATAAAGTGAAATTAAAGTTTTTTAGAATATGAAGAAATGAGACATGCAATGAAGCTGATCCCATGTAGAGGTCTTCTTCCTTTTCACTATCATGCTTGCATCCACTTAAAACACTTTTTACTACATAAAATTCATCACATCTAATTAATGTATCACCACATGCCATTAATTGCATTTGTAAACATGAGAAAGGTAGCTCATTAGTGTGTTTGGAATAAATTAATACACTATTACAAAATGGCATAATGATCACGGTCCAAAAATTAAGATCTTATCATTTTTTGTAAAAGCATAGTAAAATATTATGGACTATAGTACTAATTAATCTCAGTTATACGAAAAAACTGAGATGGAAAGATTCTTTAATCTTAGTAATCTAAAAAATGAGATCGTATATTGAAAGGAATGTGATGAAATTCCAGGGGAACCCCTCTACTTGGGAGGTAGTTGTTCACAAATTTTTTTCAATGGTCGGAACAAGGATTCTATCATTATCCAAACTACCACAAGTTCAAGCAGATCAGGTTATTAATGAGTGAAACTTTGCTGGAAGTTAATTGCTCATCTTTGTCAGCTTTACACCTTGTTCTATCTGACTAATATGCTATATTCAAGTTATGTAGTTTTAATTTTTTGGACAGGTTACAAGTTCTGCAATCCTTTTTGTGTAATTAAATTGGGAGGTGGTCATGAGAGACAGCTTAGTTAAGGTTGTTTTGTTATTCAGCTACTAGTACTTCTATTACCAGGTATATATCTTATCCTCAGAGCTAACTTTTTGCACCTGCTTATGGAGGTTCTAGTTTGCTAGACTTGAGTTGTGTGATCTGTGTGCCTTCTTGGAGGATTGTGTGCGCCAGCTTATGTGTGTTCCTGTGAGATGTGTGCTTGAGCCCCAATTTTATTGTGAGAGGAGGTAATATCTAGAGGGAGTCATATTGTGAGGGAGAGGTGAGGGAGTTGGGATCCACCCTATTGCTTCCAGATTTTGGTGTCTTAGGCCTCGAGGGAGTAGTATGTTAAGTAGATAAAGCAATAGGCCTTATGGTTCTTTGTTGTCTGTTCTTGTTTGTTTTAAGTTCAAGGTCTTCTCCATTTCATTCCCTGTGAGGGCTATTCCCTGGATAATGTTCTGTGGCATATCATTTATTTTCTTTTCTGATCTTTTTGGACTGTATTGGATCCTTGTTTAGATCTGAGGTGCTGGTCATAGATTCTATTTTTAGTTCAGTTGTATTAGCTTTTGAAGTACCAAGCAGCATTGGTATCACTGTCTGCTTTGTTGTTCAAATGGTTAGTTATGTAGCAATATCCTGTCTTAGTAGCTCTTCATTTTGTATTGACCTATCTTTGGGGGGTTGTCCCTTAGAATGTTTATACTTTTCTAGGGGGCATGTCCCTAGTTGTCTTTTACATCCCTATTATGCTGCAAGTTGCTGTGTAGCTACTGTTGTCCAGTATTGTGTCTGCCTGTTATGGCTGCTACTGCTGCTACTTGCTGCTGCTTCTACTGTTGCTTGCTGCTGCTGTTTCGTACGGCTGCTGAAATTGTGTCACTGGTTTTCTGTATTGGCTACTATTTTCAAGTTAAGATGGTGTACTTTACGGCCGTGAACTATTTTGTTGCTGCTATTTGATTACTGCAAGTTATTGTCCATGATGGTTTGTGGCTTCGACTATGGTTTCTTAATATCAATTGTGATTTCCGTGAGGTGCAGCTTCAGGAATTCTATAGGGACTGTATACCTAAAATCATTCCACCACTTTCATGAGGAGTTCAACTTGTGCCATTCGGTAGTTGAAGCAGTTGCATGCATCTTGGCATTTGGAAGCTCAGTTTGCGGCATTTGAAATGCCTAGCTTTATTTGGTTGTATTTCAGTTATATGTAAATTGGTTACTCATATAGTCATTTTGGCTCTTTTCTTATGAGTCAGGTTGCATTAAGTGTAATCATTTTGCCATTTATTTCGTATCCCTTTATCAGATGGATAGGAAACAAATGTTCTATTTGCATCTAGTCCTATGTAGCTAGCCATTTGGCATAGGCTTTCTCCTTTTAATTTTTTGTTTTATTTTTTTTTTCCTCCTGAGGTATGCCCCTTGCAGGCTGTATATTCGATTAGCCTATTTTTATTTCAAGCTGATTTACCCAATATATATCTCATTTTGAAAAAAAATTGAGATGGAAAGATTTTTTAATCTCAGTAATCTAAAAAAAATGAGATTGTAACTTAAAGAATAGATCTCGTTTTCGAAAAATTGAGATTGCATATGAAATAATATATCTTGTTTCGGAAAACTGGGATTTTTACTTAAAGATTATAGATCTCACTTGGTAAAACTATGATTGTTATTTAAAGATCTCGTTTGGAAAAATCATTAAATACAAATATAGTACGCATAGTCTACATAAATTGTACTTTGTTAGAGTGGTAAAGTGCCTTTAGTAAGTGCTTGAATTGCCCAACAAGTGTTCAAGTAATGCGGTCACCAACAGTTGTTTTCATTTTTACAAATACTCCTCCTAGGTATTCAATCACAGTTTTAAATAAAACGGAGATGTTATAATGTTAAATCATCATGGTTTTTACTAAAAACTTGTGGGCTACCACGCCCAAGGCCGGGCCACCTCTGTTGTGAGTTTTTGATGGATGGATTTAAAAAAAAAAAAAAAGTCATCATCCGGATTTTTGTAAAATGGTTTGCCATTTGAGAAACCTTGAATTTGAAAATGATATTTGAGCTTGAAAATAAATTAAAGATATTGAGTTCGGGAGCCAAGTTACGAGAAAGGCTTTTGTTTTGCACCCTTCTCACCCAATGCAAGGATCGGTCTCTACTAAATGCTTGTGGGATTTTGGAAAAATGTTTACATTCGTAACTTTAAAACAAATAGGGTAAATTTCACCGACCTCCCCTCAGGTTTCTGACAAAGACAGAAACCTCCCCTCACGTTTCTGAAATTGCACTGTCCTCCCCTCTGCTTCTATTGTCTGTTGCACTTTACCCCAACCGTTTGTTGACGTTACGGAAAGCAACTAACGGTGATGAGGTCAGCATATATGGAACATATAAACTAAAAGTTGAAAAATTAAGTGTTCCAAATTTCAATCCGTTTGAATGGGTGAGAAGATTTTATTTTTTTTATCATTTAATTCTAAAGGGTCATAATTAAATTTTGACTATGCGACTCTCATTGATTAGCCCTAAGAAAGTCGTAGAATCAAATATCTTTTAGGACTAACCAACGAGAGCCCTAAAGTCAAAATTTAATTATGACCCTTTAGAATTAAATGATCAGAAAAATAAAATCTTCTCACCCATTCAAACGGATTGAAATTTGGAACACTTAATTTTTCAACATTTAGTTTATATATTAAAAAATATGGTTAAAAAATTAAGTGCTCCAAATTTCAATCCGTTTGAACCGATAGAAAGATTTTATTTTTCTGATCATTTTATTTAAAATGGTCATAATTAAATTTTGACTTTAGGACACTCGTTGATTAGCCCTAAGAAAGTCGTACAATCAAATATTTTAGGACTAACCAACGAGAGTCCTAAAGTCAAAGTTTAACTATGACCATTTTGGATAAAATGATCAGAAAACTAAAATCTTTCTATCGGTTCCAACTGATTGAAATTTGGAGCACTTAATTTTTTAACCATTTTTTTAATATATAAACTGCAGGTTAAAAAATTAAGTGTTCCAAATTTCAATCCGTTTGAATGAGTGAGAAGATTTTATTTTTCTGATCATTTAATTCTAAAGGGTCATAATTAAATTTTGACTCTAGGACTCTCGTTGGTTAGTCCTAAGATATTTGATTGTCCGACTTTCTTAGGGCTAATCAACGAGAGTCCTAGAGTCAAAATTTAATTATGACCATTTAGGATAAAATGATCAGAAAAATAAAATCTTTCTATCGGTTCAAACGAATTGAAATTTGGAGCACTTAATTTTTTAACCATATTTTTAATATATAAACTAAAGGTTGAAAAATTAAGTGTTCCAAATTTCAATCCGCTTGAATGGGTGAGAAGATTTTATTTTTCTGATCATTTAATTCTAAAGGGTCATAATCAAATTTTGACTCTATGGCTCTCGTTGGTTAGTCCTAAAAGATATTTGATTCTACGACTTTCTTAGGGCTAATCAACGAGAGTTCTATATTCAAAATTTAATTATGACCCTTTAGAATTAAATGATAAAAAAAATAAAATCTTTTCACCCATTCAAACGGATTGAAATTTGGAACGAGAGGAGGGTGTGTGGAGAGAAGAACGTGTGTCAGTGGATTTAATGCGTCAACGGGGCTAGACTTTCTGACTGACAATTTACCCAGAAAGCAAATTTTTATTGGTGGGAGGTATCAGGCAAAGTAGACGTGTTGCCCTTGGGGCAACCAATAATTTCTCAGTCCTTTTTAGCTTTTTCCCTTTTACTTATTTATTTTATTCATTACAAGTACGTGGGCATAAAAGTAAAATCAAGTTTCCCGTTAACAGACGTTACCCGACAAGAGGCAGAGGGGAGGACAGTGCAATTTCAGAAATGTGGGGGGAGATTTCTGTCTTTGTCAGAAACCTGAGAGGAGGTCAGTGAAATTTACCCAAACAAATAACATGTATGTTGTAGGCATGTGTAGAGTGTACAGTATATATATGACAGAAAGGAAGCACAAATTGTTCATGGCATGCTGGATGAATGAAGCTATTTTAATCACAGAAAATGGACACAGGACTCCAACGCTGGGGATCAGGTGTCCAGGGCCGGGCTTCTATTCCCATAACAGATTTTTTTTTTTTAAATTCTTTTGGCTATCCAAACAGTAGACTAATTAGTACGTATGCATGGAAAATGTTTTTTTTTTTTTTAGAGTTTTTATGATGCATTCTCAAAATAAACAGTAAGCAACAGTAATAAAATGAACGAGCAAGTGCTTGAAATGAACATTAAAGCTCTCGAACTCCAGCCCGTTCGGACAAATAAGCCACAGTGGCTTATTTTTTGTCCTTATTCAAATTTTTTTCGTATCACTTGGCTTATTGTCATTTTTTTGAGGATTATTGCATCCTCACGACAAGAGGAATCTAAAAAGTAAAAATTTTTGACCGAAATCCAATTTTTTTTGAATAAAGACGAAAAAATTGACTTATTGATTTTTTTCGTCTTTATTAAAAAAAAATTGGATTTCGGTCAAAAAATTTTACTTTTTAGATTCCTCTTGACGTGAGGATGCAATAATCTCCAAAAAAAAAAATGACAATAAGCCAAGTGATACGAAAAAAATTTGAATAAGAAAAAAAAATAAGCCAAAGTGACTTATTTGTCCGAACACCCATGTCTAGGAGCACAATCCCAGCGTTGGTGAAGGAATGTCAAACGCTGGGCATAGTCAGGCTACATTTTTTGCAACATAGGCTTGTGGATATCTACTCCTATTGTCATGTAGGTCTTTTTTTCTTCATATTAGTCAGGTCTAGTGAAATCCTTTTGCAATCTATTTCATATCCCAGGAAATAGACCTTCCATTTTCACCTAGTCCTATGTAGCCAGCGGGCATAGGCTTTCTCTTTTTTATTTATGTTTTATTTTCTTTCTTTTCCTCCTAGGGTATGCCCCTTATAGGCTATATATTTGGTTAGTCTCTTTTTAATTTCAAGCTGATTTATCCAAAAAAAAAAAAAACATAGGCTTGTGGATGCAGTTAGCCAATACGTAGCACTGTCTTATACCCTTTGGTTTCCTCAGAATAACAGAAATCGATAATGTAGACTGTTTTCTACCTCTTTGGATGCTTGATAGAGACTTTGAGACTTAGTTTGAGTGGTTTATGAGATGGTTTGAGTTGGAGAATGATGGAGAGAGGTCTTTTTTTTTCGAGTGAAGTATTGGAATGATAGGGATTTTTGGAGCAAGATTTAGATTTTGAAGTATTTTTTTTCTTGCTCAGAATGGATTTTCTCTCAAAACTTGCCCTTGAAAATTATGATTATTTAGAATTTTCACAAGCAAATATGAGAAGAGAGTTTTTGGTCCTTGTAGAGATCTCTCAAGCCTTGTATTTAAAGAGGAAAATGGAGGAGGAGCATCTATGCTAGCTTAGCTCCGGATGAGAGTCGGCTGCATGCTTAGTAAGGTGATGATGAGATTCTTGCAGCAATTAGAACTATCAGAAAGGGGACTGATTCCTAGCGCTGGGGTTTGGATGTCCAACGCTGGGCATGGGATTGTATTTTTCAGTGCTGGGGCAGTTATGTCCAGCGCTGGTTATGGTTTGAATGGGATTTCGGCTTGGAACGGTTCAAAGTCATTGATCAAGCTTCCAAATTCACAGTTCTGTATTGTATCATCATTGGAGATTAAGGTGGTTGGAGAGTCCTCAATTGGGGTGTCTACAAAATTGAGATTATTTCTTGCTAAATAGTTAGTATTTGGAAAAAAATTGAGATGATAAGAAGTTAAAGATCACAGTTCTTACATTTTTAATCACGGTTCTATCCCATGGATAAGAACTTTTAGTTACAACTTAATAGACCACGGTTTTGAATGCGAGATTAAAAATGAAAGACCACACTAGATGATTGAGATCTTTATCTATTTTTCTAGTAGTGATATTTTTCAAAATTAGTCAATATTATTTACACTTTTAGTTACTTTTCCTGTTTTTTATCATAATTTTTAAACTCCATCCCTAAATAAGGGATCAAGAAACCAAACAAGAGGAGACTCAGTTCAAAGACTACACCCAGTTTCAACTAAACCCACCGCTCCAAATAGACAGAGCATTATAGAAAATTAACAATCAAAAGCACCTACATAGGGGTGATAGAAGCCCCACAAACGAAGAGAAATCTCACACAGAAGACGCCAAAGAAGAGAACCAAAAAAAAAAAGAAGAGAAAAACCGATAACGAAACTGGACGGAATCCGCTGTACTGGAGCAGACATCATTCACCAACCTAGATCTCTCACTCCGGCGGGAGAGGACACCTTTGGCAACCATGATCTACAAGGCACAACCTCCGAAAACCGTCAGACTATACGGCGGAGGAGGGGAGGCGGATGGTGATTTGGGGAGGAGGATTACCAACTTAAGTAACCTCAACTGGTTAATTACCATGGTTTTTGTAAATTACTTAATCCTTTTCAATTTATTAGACCACTAGTGGATGCCCATGCCTGAAGGCACGGTGCAACGTATTCTTAACCCAAAAGTGAATAGAATTTGAGAAAATAGAAAGGTAATACATGACAATAGGTACCCCATTTTGTTAAATTTCAAGTGAGCCCGTGTACGTTAGAGCACAATCGAAGTCCAAGAAAAATCAAGCTCAACGTAATAATTTATTAACTCCAACACGTGCAATAAGACCCCATGCGCGCCCCTTCACATTTTAAAGGCACAACATAAACAATGATGCCAAAAGCCCCAAAATTACCTTGGCAGAGAGGAGAGGAGAGTTGAGTAACCCATAGCAGCTATATCAACTACAACTTCATGGCAATCATCAATAAAGTAACATATTCATATCATCAGATTGTTCGGGCTAACATATTCATATCTCTTTGAGGCATTGTTGGTGTTGAGTACTCTCTGCAACTCCCTGCAAGTGAGCGATGGAGCCCCCAGAATTAGTTGAGGTGCGCGAAAATTGGTATAGATATCTGAGTTATCAAAAAGGAAGTACATGAAAGGAAAATAAAAATGTTCTTTTTTTTTTTCACCCAGTAACAAATAACGTCTTGGAATACAAAAAAAATTTCAGGTCTTTACCCTTGAATCCTTAAGGATTGACCGAAACCAACAATGGGTTAGAATTATAATCAGAACCTCAATTATATTTGTAACATCTCAATTCGGGTCAATACAATATTGATCATAATTTAGCGAATCAAAATCTGACCGAAAACCGGTCTCACAAATTCCTAATCCCACAATTAACTCATAATAAGCCTTCATTGTGGATAAGCAAGATTTGTATTAACAAAGAACAAGAAGACATGTACAATTACGCAGGTCATACACCAAGCCATACACATTTAGGAATATAAAAATCAATATCATTGCAAACCATACCACTAATTCAATTAACACAAATACTGTCATGACCATAGAAAAGCTCCAAAAACAGTATCGTGGATTTCGTGATTGCCCATGCCTAAATGCACGACACAATACGCCGATAAAAAAAAAAAAGGCGCGACACAACATTTTTTATTACAACTTAAAAAAAAATATCCATGGAGAGAAACAGTGTACTACTCTAGACAACATGACATGAAATTGCGTCAAAATATCTAACCTAGAGAGAGGGAGAGAACGTGTAGAAACATTAGAATAACGAAAAAATAAAAAGATTTGATTACCTCTTGTTCTGACAAAGTAGAGGTAATGACCCTCTCTCTTTCTCCAATCAAGGTAGGAAGGAAGCTGATTTCTTCTCTTCTTAGAAAAGCTTACGAATTAGATTATTAAGGAAAACGTAGATTCATTGTTGAAGGAAAACATACTACTCCGTTTTAAGGAAACAATGTAATTATCGACTTTAAAAAACAAAGAACGTTTCCTTTTAGTATATGAATCAAAAAAAGGTTTGTTTCGTTTTTGAATTTTAAAAAATCAACCTAAAAGGAAATTATTGAGTTGGATGTAGGAAAATTAAATAGGAAAACCTTTTTAAGGAAACGACGTAAAAGCAATTAATTGAAAGGATTTATCGGTCATAAGGTTAGGGGAGTTTATATTAGGAAGTACTCTCTCGATCAGACGGCTACAACTAACATGAAATATTGATCGGACGGTTGTAGAGGGTGCTGAATTTATATGTATAGACAAAAACCGCTCTATTTTATAATATAGATTTTGAGATGTTGTTTTTAAATTAATTATACCTTTTGATGTACAATGTCTTTGTGATTTTGATAACTTTGTCTAATAGAATTATTTGAGATCTTTGAGATCTCTCAAAAAAAACATAAATATTGCATAGAAAAAGGGTTATCGGAGTAAAGGATTCAAATAATTTTCTATTTGGTTAGACTAGTCAGTAGAGGTGTGCCGGGGTCGGTCCAGTTGGGGTTTGACCTAGACTCGCCAAAATAATACTATGGTTCTCAAATTGCTCACCCAATCTCGGCAGACCTTCGAACTCACATGGTTGTTGTCGGTTAGTTCGAGGGATTGGTTGGGAGCAGCATTGCCTTCTCGATCGGTCATATGTGATGCCAGCAAGAAAAATAGCGGGCTCCATTTAGCTTGGTCTTTCTTGATTTCTAGAACAATGGGGGGACTCCAATTTCTTCCATTCAAAGTAAGCGGATTAACAATGTGTTTCCGCTATATTATTCGACTACAAAATAATGACAACAGTCAATCGAACAATGAGAAAACAAACTAGACCACTATCGTGAGAAATCTGAGAGAGAGAGAGAGAGATGTGTTTTGGAAATCACTGATTCGATGAGACGATGATTCCGATGACGATTGATGAAGCAAACCAAGATCACGAGTTAGGGTTAATGTTAGAGTTCGGGAAACTGTGTATTAGTATATATAATATACTTCCATAGTTCTCATAAATCATAATCTATTATCTATGCTTTTTAAATTATGGT
The DNA here is from genome assembly GCF_030253575.1 of Rhododendron vialii. NCBI lineage: Eukaryota > Viridiplantae > Streptophyta > Magnoliopsida > Ericales > Ericaceae > Rhododendron > Rhododendron vialii. Next base: position 15,661,640 of record NC_080568.1, read on the forward strand.
CCAATAAGAAATTACAGATGCCAAAAGGGGAAATAGTATATTACCTCTGGGCTTTGATTGTTGAATAATAATCCCCTTCTTGTTGAATAACAATTGAAAGGGTATTTTTAGCCATGAGCATTGTGAAAAATTGGTTGCGAAATAGAATGAGTGATCAATGATTGAACGATATATAGTTTAGTTGTATACATAGACTAGAGAGATATTTTTTATGGAGTTCCGATTGAGGCCATCATGCAATACTTTCATAAGATGAAAACTCGGCAGGATCTACTATGAGAGGACGCTTGACAAAATTTAGCGAAGAGGACTTAAATGTTTGTACTATTTTGAGATCTTTTGGAAGCATACATGTTCGAGAACTTTTCGGAAGCATACGTGTTTATGAACTTTTGGAAGCGTAAAGGTTTATAAACTTTTGGAAACATGTATGCATCTTTTTGCATAAGGATCAATGTTTGCGCCTAGTGTTATGTAATTGTGTTTGATTGCATATTTTTGTTTAAGATTGTGAATAATAAGTGCCTCCAGTATATGAAATTTTTGGGTCTGTCACTGCATGTGGGGCTCACTCTGGGCTACACACAGATGATCTAAGCTGTTCAATAATTTTTTTAAAAAAGCTGAGTGGCCTTGTGAAAAATCATCTCAATTCGATATTTGTAGGTGCTCGATCCAATCTTTCTTTTTTTCATGAATCCGAAGTCTAAATGGAAAAATAGAAGATTGGATCGAACACTTACATATATCGGATTGAGTTGATTTTTCGTAGGGCCACTCGGTTTTTTTAAAATTATTGAACCGTTTAGATCATCCTTGCGGGCTTGGAGTAGGCCCCGTGGCTGTCGGTCTCCCCAGTCGCCGGTCAGTTGCTTTAGCTTTTTCGAAAATAGTTGGTGGTGCCTTAGGAAAAGCTTTACTGCTTGAAGTGTTCTCCTTAGCCTCTGGAAATGTTGGAATAGATATTATTAGAGTTTAAAAGTGACCATTGTGAAATGCAAAAAAATTCATTTTTGGAGCTGAGGATCTTTTGTTTTTTTGTTTGTTACCATAAGGTTGCATTCTTTTAAACTTAACTTAAAATGAGTTGATTTGTCATTATTTCAATTTTTTTCGCATTTGTTAGTTTTGCGCCAAATTTTTGTGGATTATTGATTTGTCTCGGCAAGTGAAATCGGAAAAGTAAAAAATTTTTATTTTTACCCAAATATTTTGAAAAATAACCACTTTTTAGCAGAAAAGTGAAATAAGTTAAAGAAAAAGTGATTATTTCTCAAAATACTTGGGTAAAAGTACAATTTTTTTCTTTTCTGATTCCTCTCGTTGAGACGAATTAATAATCCACAAAAGTTTGGTACAAAACTAACAAATGCGAAAAAAATTCAAATAATGACAAACCAACTCATTTTAAGTTAATTGCAAAAGAACGCAGCCTAGACTGTTTTGCTATTACAGCAGCTGCTGCAGTGCTGTTGAATGCAGTTCAGTAGCTGCTGCTTATGTCCAGTAGCTTGCTACTACTGCTACTGCTTGCCGATGGCAATTGATGGTTGCCCTGCGCTGGTGTGCTACTCAGCTATTGTTGATTCTTCTTGTTCTGAACTTGTCCAGGTTCTATTGGATGCAAGGGACTGCCACAGTTTGCTGCTACTGGCTACTGCACATACCGCATGTTGGCTCTGTTCAAGTCCTCATCTTTCGGTGTTGTTTTCCTTCCCTCTTATTAGATGGATTGGAAACAGCGCATATCATTTAATTCATGTAGCCACTTGGCATAGCCAATTTTTTTTTTTGTTTTCTTTTCCTCCTAGGGTATACCCCTTATAGGATGTATATTTGGTTAGTCCCTTTTAATTTCAAGCTGGTTTATCCAAAAAAAAAAACGCAGCCTATAGAGAGAATAAATAGTGGAATACTTGAGTCCTTTTGTTGAAGATCCCGCTGGAAAGTGGACCTTATTTGGCTATATTTTTTTGGTCAAGCGGAAAATCTTATTGGGCTATATGCTAATCTCCACGGTCATTTTAAATGATTTCCAAACTAGAAAAAAAGAGGATTACCCGGCGTTGGTATCCAGGCGAGTTTTGAAATGCTACACTCAAATGTTGTTTTTTCACGCAAAAGTGTCGTATCAATTTGATCAATGCGCCAAACCAATCGCGTGCTAACCCCCTACTATTTCTTACGGAGGAGATTTGAACGCGCGTAACTCAACTTCATTTTTAGAAATTTGGTCCCTCATTCCTCTCTCCTCAATCTCCAGACTCTCTCTCTCTCTCTCTCTCTCTCTCTCTCTCTCTCATCCATAGCCAGATGAGTCGAAGCTGACGTTGGTGTTGATTTTCTTCAAGTTCAAGCTATGGACAGAACAATGGCGCTGAACCTACTATTACCTAGAAAAAAAAGCCCTAACTATTAGCGTTAAATGCCATCAAAGCAAGGATGACATCATCACGTGCGTGCAAAAAGCAGACAAGAAAGCACAACAGGGTATGATACAAAAGTGATACAAGAAGTAATGATGACATGAAAGCTAAGTACTGCTTGACATAGCCCGCCAGGCTAGGCTATAAGATAAAGTAGTCGGGGTTGAATAACGACCATTTGATGAACCATCAGTGAGGAATTGCAGCAACATAGCAACTCGACAATGAGGGGAGGCTGAACAGCTACTACAGAGAAAACTAGGTACAAATAAGAGGCTCGATCCGGGGATGACGGCATCTGATAGGGGGCCCAACCCTGCACACCACACCCAACCCACTAATCTGCTACTCCTTCGACCAAATTCCCAAGGCTCGCTAGAAAACAACCCGCCCTCAGCCAAATACCAATCACCACAGTCGCCAAAGAAGGGATATGAAGACCAAGATTCTAATACTCCAAATTAACCTAGTGAGTCGAACGCTATACCCACCTCTAAGAAAACAGCTACTATAGAGGAACTAGGCTCCAAGAAGAGGCTCGAACTGGAAATGTCTGTATCTGACAAGGCTACCCCCTTAAGTAGGCACACCACGCCCAATCCTTCCAGACTACTAGTCCTTCAACCTAATCCCCTAGGCTCGCTATAAACTAAAAGTGAGACAACACAAAAGCCTCAAATCTAACCGCCATTAACAGTGCAAGACCACTGAATCATTTGGCTCAACCATTAACAATGCAAAACCACCGAATCATCTGGCACGAAAGAGGACATAAAGTACCGCAGGAGAACCAAAGCTACCCTTTTCAATTAGAGCTCGGGCCAATCTAATCAATGATGGCCACGGAAGCTACCCCTTTCAAGCAACCCACACCACCAATTAGACAAAGACAGCTCCGAAGGCTACCCTTTTCAATCAGAGCCCAAACACCGAACTAGTCAATGACATCCACGAAGGCTACCCCTTTCAACCAGTGCAAGCCTCCAATCTAATCATTGATAGCCACAATTACATCCATACTATGCAAAACCACCGGGCCATTGAAGTAAAGAAACTAGGAATTTAAAGACACTCAACAAAGAGCTAAAATCCAAGGTTTGTCAACCGAGCCATTGAAGCTTGCTGTTGCTGTTAGCAAGCTTCTGATGTCATTAGCAAGTAGCCCATCTTTATAATTGTTCTAGTTGGTTGTGAGTCTTTGAGCAAGGTTTGTTAACCTTATTATGTTGTGTCTTGTTTTTCTAGCTGCCTATTCGTGGATGATGTCCTGGAGTTGGCTGTTTTGGCCTATCCTTGGGGGGGGGGGGGGGGGGGGGGGAGGGGGGAGGGGGGCGGGGCGGGGGCTGTCCCTTGGAGTGTTTATGCCTTTCTAGGGGGCCTGTCCTTAGCTGATTTGCTGACTAGTTTTGCCACTGCTATTTCAGTCCTTTGTTGCTACTAAATCCTTCGGTAACTGTGCTGTGTTTAGTCCAATAGCTGTGTATGGTTGGTTGTTGATGCTCTTCATTGCTGTTGCTATTGATTGCTGCTGCTATTCACTGTTGCTGTTTAGCAGTTAGTTGCTGCTGTTGCAGTCGTCGACGTTTATTGTGTTTTGGGAACCCCAAATCTGCTATCTGTTTTGAAGCTCATTCCATGAATGCAAATTCGAATGTACTCTGCTGTGGTGTCCAGTTCATGGACTTGTGCCATTTTTTAAAGCTTATATTGGCTTCTGAATGTGAAAGTTCTGAAGGTGCATGGATTTCAGTTGCTCCAAGTTGGCTCTCATTTATTGTGGTACTTTAGTTGGTATATTGCTTGTGATTGCTCGATGTAAATTAGGGATGTAATTAGCCTTTTGTCGTTTGTTTCCTTTCCCTCTTTCTAGAGGGGATTGAAACATTTGTTAATTAGACTTTTAGCGCTGTGTAGCCATTTGGCCTAGGCGTAGTCATATTTATTGTAATTTTCTTTTTATTTTCTTTTGTTTTCCTCCTGGGCTATGCCTCTTGTAGGCTGTATATTCGCTTAGCATTTTTTCTATTTCAAGCTGGTTTATCCACACACAAAAAGAAGAAGAGCTAAAATCCAAACAATTAACCCGATCTCAATACAATAGATGACTGCCCATCGAGTTTCTCAATCAGAATCTAAATGTTTAACCATCTCCCCCAAAGAGGAGTCGCTATGAGAATTCAACAGGTACTGAACCTTCGGCGACAACCAAGGAATACCAAAGCAATAAAATTAAGGCAAATAGGTACATGTACAATCATAAGTCATGAACCCAGTACCAAATACCACTATCTTGACAAGTCAGCAGTTTGAAGATGCAGAGTTTGGCCGGAAAACAACAGTCGTTTCTGAGTATTATCCAAAATTAAAAACTGAGAACCAGCAAAAACTTGATTTTGGACCAGAAATTAAGAAGAACATTTCTAGTCTAGTAGTAAAAAACCAAGAACATCCTTACCATCGCTTCAAATGTATAGCTGAGATCCACCGGGATTTCACTGCCAGTAAGGCACTAGAACAACGATCATTCCACAATAGGTAGAGGGTAAAGAAGATCCACCAAAATAATCAATGGGATTGGTTCCAAAAATTGGATTTGTGGTGTACAACGAAACCCATGACCTGGGCTATCTTCTCCGACTATTAGGACTGGATCGAAATAATCCGCCCTTGGCATCGCTATTGTCGCCGCCGGCGAACTAGGATGGTGGGTCCAGCCGAGATGGTGAGACCTCCCATACGCAGGCCTGTCACGACCCAAATCTAGCGGATTTGAATATCGTGACCGGCTAGTGAGTCCGTCTCACCAAAGGCCTCTATTGACCCTCTTTTCTTTTCCTTTTTTTTTTCAAAAAGAAATAACCATAACATTTATGGAAGCCTTCTCTAATAATCAACAATCACTATTTATTAATTATGCTAAGATCAACATAGGCTACACTCTTCTCTTATTTATTACATAACCATAACATAAGCTTAATAACATTGTTACTTGGCCGCCCTTCTAATCCCGATTACCTGAAAAAGGAAAGATTTCAACAACATAAGCCACTGCTTATGTGAGATTATGAATTACTAGAGTTACATGAGCTACCATGGAATTCTTTTTATCAAAGAAAAACATGAATCATAAATTCAGTTTTTCATGGCTTGAACTGTAACCAAAATCATAACTTCAGTTTTTCATGAATTAAACTGTAACCAAAATTATAACTTCAGCTTTTCATGGCTTAAACTGTAACCAATATCATAAGCAAAACCATATATACGATATATCATCCAACGATTACCGTCGGTACTGAGGGAGCGACCCCCAACGCGTATATAGTGAATTGATCAATTCAATTGGACACCCGGCTGTGCCCCCTTTCTTTCCGCCCTTATAACACCATTCTGACTGGTATCTTTACCGTCCCCTAGATTTCAGGGACATCATTTGGATGTATCGATAATACTTTTTCATAAACTGTTCAAAACATCATTACTCCATGGTGTATTTGCTACAAAATAATTCAAATGTTAAATAAACATACTTTTGCAAGTCAAAAATATAATTTTACGAAAATTCATGGAACAGGGATAATTCATAACTCACCTTTCGTTCCGTCCAACTTGCCTTATGATCATCTACTTTGAATGACTCGTACCTATTTTTTTTCCTCTTCTTTCCTCCTCCTCCTCCTCCTCCTCTCTCTCTCTCTCTCCCCTCTTTCTTCTTAGTTGAGTGTCGTGAGTGTGGTGTGTGTGTTTTGGCTTGTGTGTGTGGTGTGATGTGTGGAGGGGAGGCCTATTTATAGGAGGCTCACAAAATCTTAGTGTATCTTGATCATTGTGGGCACGCGCCCCAAAAATTTTTGATTTTTGTTCTTTAAAAGATCGGGTGCGGCCCTCTTTGAAAAGCGCGGCGAAACGCTTCGATTCAGAGTCGCCACTCGGGTTTTAGCGGTGAAACACCTAAGGAACCGAACTTGAAACACTTGCCACGTTGTTTGATTTTGAAAAGGCGTAGACTGGTCCGTCGTCACCTTCGATATCTGAGGTTCGGGAGCCAGGTTACGAGAGGGGAAGGGTTTTACGGCACCCCTCTCGCCCAATCCGAAGATCAGTCTCTACTCGGGCATTTTATAAAACGTTTGCATTTTTCTCTCATTAATCATTTTTTTAGCCAATTAGGGCAGGGGAACAGTTAAATGAGGATTAAAACTGTAACAAGTTGCATTTTATGTGACAAAATGATATGGATGCTTATTGAAATAGTATAGATTGAAAACAGACTTCTGTGAGCGTTTTAAACAGACTGGATAACACTGATCCGGAATGACATGCGCAAGAAGAAGTCTGTGTGCACTGGCCAAACCACTGCATGCAGGCTTCACCTGCGCACGCCACGCATAGACTGGCGTACTCCAGTAAGCCTAAACCCACAACTCTTATTTTCAACCCTCTGGGCTCTGGAAAGGACCAGTGCACACCCAGGACAAACCACGCAGTTAATAGAGCAAATATTAAGCAGTTACAAACAGCAGAAATGGATTTTAAAGCAATAAAATGAACAGAACGCCCCATAAACAGTGTGGGAAAATAGACATGGACCAAGACTAAGCTACCATGCAAGGGCCAGCCACTGGGCCTTAATATAACTGTTGTACGCCAGTCATGTGAGACCGTATGCCAGCCATATCTCTTGTCCAGTGCTTGGCTTTGCATCATCTGGGCTCTGGAACATGACTAGAAAGATCCAGAGGCCTTCTAAAGCGAATATGAATAAATATTGAATGCTACAACTAAACAGTTCTAAAATACAGAAAGCAGTAAACTAGCTTTTAGCATGCAATAAGGTGATGAATAGACAGAAAATAAAGCATAAAACAAAGATCTGGACCCCATTTCACAACTGGAGTACGCCAGTTCCAGACAGATCAAATTTAAAATTGTACGTACTGCCATGGACCGGCGTACGCGGGCTTATGACCGGCGCACGCCGATTCTAGTCAAAAACGATTTTTGTTTTGTTTTTGAAACCTTGACAGCTTTAAGGTCAGGACTGGTATTGATTACCAGCCTTGACCCTGTCAACTCCCCTCAGGGATCAGAATAGAGAAATGTACCCAGGTGGTATACCTTTTGTTTTTGAGCTTGAAAGAGTGCTTGAGCTTGAACTTGAAGATTGGATGATGAATGGTGAGTGTGGATGGATGTATGTTGTAGTGTATGGGAGAGTTTCTTGCTGTTTCTTTCTCAATGAGAAGAAAGAAAGAACAAAGAACTAATGGAGAGAGAGAGATGACTTGAATGCTTCAAGTTTTTTGGTAACCCTCTCAAATGGAAGTATATGGGGTTATATATAGGGGAAGAGGGAGAGAGAGGGGTTAAGGCCAGTCAAAGTGACTGAAGCCTTAGCCCTTAAGCCTTCCTTCTCATTGGATGAGAGGAGAAAGGTGATGGGATGGGTGTAAGAAAATGTTCCCCGGCGAAGAATGCTTTTTCAGTGGATTGGAAGGTTCTCATGTGTTGTAGACCCCTACCCATGGCTTCTGCATGCTAAAAAACACAAGTTTGACCGGAGGTTTGACTGGCGTACTCCAGTTAATAACTGGCGTACTCCAGTTCGGGCTTGGTCAACGGTCAAAGTTGACAGATGACTGACACGTGGCAGAGGACCGGCGCACGCCAGTTGATTACCGGCGTATGTAAGTTGGATTTTGTTGAGGCCTTTTGGTTCTGGTTTAGAGAATTTTGAAAGGATGTGAAAGGGTTTTGGAATGCTCAAAGCTCAAACATACTAACATTTTCGGGGTGTTCTTGATCCATTTCATCATCAGGGAATCAAATACCGTAAGTAAACTAATTTGGAAAGTCCAAAATAGGGTGTCTACAGTAGCCCCCCTTTGACGGCACTTGGAGCACCATTGACATGGTACAAGTAACGTCAAAGGTTTTCTAGACGCCCCATTCTAGGCTATCCAGAACAGAACATACGGGTCAATGTAAACATGAAACTTTAAAGAACCTGATTGATTGAATAGGGACGGGAAGACCACCACTTGTTGGTTTTGAAAGAGCAGGAAGACCGTCGCTTGTTGATTTGAATGGACGGGAGGACCGCCGCTTGCTGGGGATAAGTTGAGTGGATGGGAAGACCACCGCTTGTCGAATTTGGATAGAATAGGCTGACTCTGGGGTGGACTCCCCTGGGGAATGATTAGTTACGGGCGAATGGCCACTGTTTGGGGACTAAACCTTCTTCGGCACACAAAGAACTCCAACAATCACGGGTAGGTCACGTCAGGGAGGTTAAATTCCATCTGTTGGGAATCAGAGCCAATCTCCTTATCAAGGACCATCCGAGACAGAGCAATAAGACTGTTGGAAGATGTGTTAATGGTTGGATCACTATAGACCAGGACAGAGTGATGCTGCAAATGGACTGGACAGGACAGGCTATCGTTGACTTTGGATAGGACTGGCTGTCGTTGAATTGGAAAGGACGAGCCGTCGCTGCTTGGAAATTGGACGGGCGAACCATCGTTGCTTGGAAATTGGACGGGCGAACCGTCCTTGATTTGAAAGTGGACGGGCGAACCGTCGTTGATTTGAAGTTGGACAGGCGAACCGTCGTTGATTTGATAATGGACGGGCGAATCGTCGTTGATTTGAAAGTGGATGGGTGTAAACACCCCAATTTAGACTTGTCGAATTTCCTTAATTTGTGGCCCTGAGGCTCCCCGATGATGAATGTGGATCAAAACAAGCCATGTGCCAATTGAGACGTTGCTCCTTGAAAGAAATGGCCAAAATCAATCCCAAGCACTCTGAAGCGGTCCCAAGCGCTCAAAACTGTTTTCCAAAAACCACTGGCCTGGCTCACACTCGAGCGCTCGAGAATAAAATCCCAAGCGCTCGACACCGTTCCAGAGCGCTCGAGATCTCTCCCAGTGCCCAATGGGTGAAAAAGATTCCCACTATCCATGCAAGCCATCATTGCTTTCCCTTTGAACCGGCTGAGGTGAGTCAACACTCAACCTCAGTCAGAGAGGATATCAGCTGAAGATTTCTTTCTTTAAAAAAGGGGTTTATTTCAAAATCATTTGATTTTTCAAAACCATGGGTTATATGCTCTATATATATACCTGGTTTTTTTCGGCTGAAAGGGGGACGAAAGGGCTCTCTCTCTAAACCCCTCCTCTTTTCTCTCTCTTGTTCAAGGGAAAAAGCTTTAAAACTCAAACTTCTTTCCCAACTTCAAAGTTTTTTTTTTCAAAAATCATCAAGGAAAAGGGCAAGAAATCCAGAACACTCTCAACTTCTGATCTCTTGTCTTTTTCACTCTACATTCACCTTTCACAACCATCCAAGGAGCAGAGTGTCAAGTAAAGGTAGAAATATTTCTATCCTTGGTTCAAATCAAGAGGCTGTTATCCTTTCTGAGGGGGGTCTCTCAGCTTGTCCCAGACCTTAATTCTGGGTGCATGGTTGGGAGACCTTAGTAAAAAAAAAAAAAAAAGCAAGCAAGAGCAAAGAGTCCATAAACAATGTTTTCCCAAAACCCCCTACTGGAAACACTCCAGAGCGCTCCAGAGTGGTCCTGAGCGCTCGGGACTGTTTCCAGTCCCATGCATGACATTTTGGTGGGCAGTAGGCTAGGGGTGAGGTGCACTCGCAAGTAAAGTGGTTTTATTCTGGCATGCAGACACAGGAGATCATTTTTCCTGAAACAAAAATGTTTCTTACAAATCTCAAGTAAGAACAAAATTTTCCTAAGTTAAAAATAAGATCTTCTCTTCTTAAAAACTTAGATAAGGGTGTTTGCACGATGAAGTGGTGCCATTTTCTATTTGAGAGTCAGCTGGCATGCAGCTAACTCCCAAGCGCTTGAATCCATTCCCAAGCGCTCAGGAGTACATGCATGCCATTGCGTTTCACTTTCCCTGTCTTCTGTGTTTTCCGAGCTTCTGCATGCATGGATGTGTACATTCTCCCTTTTAAAATTGTAGATCCGTTCGTGTAATGGCAAGGATACATGACTTGAAAACTTGAGGTCCTATCTCAGTCTTTTAAGTCCTCTGCTGAGCCGGTGGTCTGCTTAATAGTATTTCATTTTGCAGTCTTTACATTATGTTCTGTCAGTACTAACAGAAAGTGCAGGTGAGGGTTCAGACACTCCCAAGCGCTCAAGAGTTCTCTTGAGCGCTCGAGAGTGAAGCCAGTAAGCAGTATTGCGTTTCTTGCTATCTTGCTATCTTTCATCACATAATCCCCTCCTATACATGTGCACAATCATACATTGTTATTTGGCATCCTATTTGTGGCTAACAAATTCTGCAGGATTCGATCAGTAGAACTCCCAAGCGCTCGAGAGTACTCTCAAGCGCTCGAGAGTGAAGCCAGTAGCAGTTTATACAGCTTCGCCATCATGCATGTGTCCATCATCACTTCATCACTCCTTGTACACAAGCACCAGCATACACCTTCTATTTGCCACACCTGTGGATACCTGCTACGTGTTTAATGAAACAAAATCCATTTGAAAAATCCCACGAACGTTTAGTAGAGACCGACATCGCGTCGGGCAAGGGGGGTGCCGTAAAACCCTTCCCCTCTCGTAACATGGCTTCCGAACCCTCGAGTGATCTCTGGTTTTCAATTCAAATCAATCAATTTTCAAATCGAAAACGGTTTCTCGGGTGGCGAACCATAAATCCGGGTGGCGACTCTTCAAATTTCTCAAATCAATTCGATGGAGCGGTATGTGTTTTTCGGGCCGCCCTGATCTCACCCGGGGCTGTGGTAGCCCACAGTGGCGACTCTGCTGGGGAGATGATTTTATTAAACTTGTGAGCCAAGCTTGAAAAATGTTTGTGGGATATTCAAATTGATTTTGTTTCGTTGTCTATTTCTTGTGTATATATCTTGTGCAGCCCCGCTGTTGTGTTTCGGCAATCCTACCCGGCTTGCCGGTGATAGGGAATCCCGGGACGCTCAGCAACCCTCGACCGTGATGAGTCATCTCTACCGTTTGTACCATTATTGGGTGTACACTCAATAACGGGAGGTATACTTTGACTCTAGTCTGGGGAACCCATTTCAAGCCAAAACCGGCCTTTGTACATGTTCAGCAAGCTTTAGAACATTCCAAATTAGGACAGGAGCCTATAGGGTAAGGTTATGTGCTATATCCTGTCTGTGTGCTGCATTTCATCTCACGTCATCATGCAGTCAGCCACGGTTCTCGAGACTTGCTCGCGCGGTCTTTGGGAGGTTGCCGAGACTCGATGAAGAGTCACGCACCCTTGTGCGTGTTGTCAACCGTATGAGTCCTCAAGCGAAAACCTAAAGGAAACTAGGATTTTGTTAAGTCCTTGACTAGTGTTTGGTCAGAGAATTAACCAAAGGGAGGAATGACACGGAAACAGAACATCGTGATACCGACACCGCCCAGGCTAAAAGCAAATGTGCTGCTTACGCCATTTCGGTTATCGTATCACGTTGTTCACCCCAAGTCATTCCAAACCGATGGTCAATTTCTTAATGAAATACTAGCTGAATACTTAACTTATTTTAGCATCTTTTGGGGAACGACGCTTCCTAAATGAGGATACACTTTTAAAATCCGAGGATCAAGGCAACCTCTCATAACAGATATTCAATCATTTTTCAAAAATCAGAGTCGATGACGGTGATCGTGACGCACACATTTTCCAAAGAATTATGCACAAACTTCATAAAATGTAAGCAGGGACCACAATCTGAGCACGGTTTTTGCTTTGCTATCAGTTCTGAGCAAGTGGGCCAAGGAAGAAGAATATCATACCCTCCTGGACCAGACCCTTGGGACAGAGATTGGAACGGCTCCAACTTCAGGCAGACCCCGCCAGTGCATCGGATTCAAGGGCGGAAATGGACCTGCTAATCGGAAACCTCAACCCAAACGGAGACAACCCAAACCCTAACCTAATCCCAAACCTCAACCTTAACGGAGGCAATCCAAATCCTAACGAATGCAATCCAGACCCTAATCCAAATCTACATCCCAATCCAAACCCGGAACCGAACCAGGAAATCCCAAATGGAGAAATGAGGCAGATCACGCAAGCTATTCAGCGTCTGGGCGAACGTACCGACAATCAAATCGCCCAACTCATGACGATGATAACCGGGGTTGCCCGACGGCTTCCAAACCCAAATCCAAACCCTAATCCAAATCCAAACCTAATCCCAAACCCAAATCCAAACCCTAATCCAAATCCAAACCCAAACCCTAATCTAAACCTGAATCCCAACCCGGAGCAGCCGATCCTCGAAGTGGAAGCCCCGCAGAACACCGAGATGGCAGCAGTCTTGGCAAAGATCACCCAGTTAGAACAGTCTGTTGCGAGAAACGAGAAGATTGCCTCGACAAGTTTTGACATCAACAAGCTTTGCCTTTTTCCAAATGCAAAGCTCCCAGAGAAATTCAGACCGATCGACTTCGCTAAATTCGACGGGACCGGGGATCCGAAAGCACATTTAACGGGGTACATTGGAGCACTGTCTATGTGGGGAGTAGAGAGAGATGCCATGGCCCAGATGTTCTCCCAGACTTTGGTGGGACATGTTCTTTACTGGTTCACTTTGTTGGATGAAAGGAAGAAACGCTCGTGGGAAGACATATGCGCGGCTTTCGTGGCGCAATATGATTACAACATCCAACTGGAGGTTACCACTCGGGAACTCGAATCTACAAAGATGGAAGCCAAGGAAACCTTCGCAGACTTTGTGAAAAAGGTGGAGATCTAAAGCAGCACAGATGAAGGACAGGCCTACCGATAGAGATCAAATCCGGATGATTGTTCGGAACCTTCAACCCAACCTTGCAAGGCATATGGTGATGGCTCAGGCCTGCTCTGATTTTAAAACATTCTTCGATACAGGCTTGGCCGTCGAAGAAGCAGTTCAACTGGGAATCCTCGACAAACCTGAACCTCCTCCCAAAGCCAAGAAGGTCTACTCCGGTAACAGCAACACGCTGTTCGGAAACTCCAATTACACCCAACTCCCAAACACCTCCTCAAACACGACCCAAGCTGAACCAGTCAACCAGATTGTAGCCCAAACCAGTCAACCTCGGTCTCAACCCCGTGTGTTCGCCCAATTTTCAGCACCTCTCTCCGCGGTGTTTGAAAAGTTGGTCGAAAGTGATCTCCTTAAACCACTTGCTCCCACCCCACTGCCACAAAAGCTCTCTGCCTCTCACAACCCCAACGCCTTCTGCGCCTATCACCAAAATCCTGGCCACCTAACCGATAACTGCTTCCGCCTTCGCCATGCCATTCAAGACCTCATAGACAACAAGACCATTCCTATGCCTCACGAAAAGCCCAATACCGTCTCCAACCCACTCCCGAAACATTCAAACGCCTGTACAAACCACATTTCCCTGAGCCACCCCTTCAACCCAAGCCTTCACATCATCCCTGTCACTGAGCCCAAGCCAATTATCGAGATTTCGGCCAAGGATGCTATCTGTGCGCTTGAAACGGTGGAATGGGATTTTCAAAGAAGGTGGGAGGACCTAGCGAATGATTTCCTGACAGTGGAACAACGAGCCATCGTCAGCGGAGTGTGGCCTGTGTTAGTTAATGCTCAGCAAGTCGAAGAATTGGAACATGGTGAGTGGAGACAAGCCTGGGATGAGATGATGACAGATCCTTTCGATGGATATTCCCTGTTTGCTCTATTCTCGGAGCCTGAACCAGTCGAGGAGTTTGACGAATGGGACCTAGAACCCGGTGGGTGGCTCTGGCAAGACGATTCGGACCCTCTTGATGAAACATCTTTGGTGTGCTTATTCTGGGAGCAGGAAGAGGAACAAGGCCCTGATCTGATGAACCCCCGCTTCTTCTCTGGGCTTTCCGCTTCAACTATAATCAATATCGATAGGGATTCTGACGCCCTCGTCCGTACCTTGGATCGTGTCTTCTGCTCGCAAGAGTACATCATTGATGAATTTGTCCCACAACCAGTCCTTGAGATCCCTGACGAACCCCATGTCTGTGTACTGGATCCTGAAGACCTTTGGGGTAAGGCTGAAATGGTGAACGTATGGGTCGATGGTGAAGAACTAACCGTCAACAAGGCTATATTGGACGAAGGTTCTCTACAGGTCAACAACAGCGACAACGTCGACTTCTGGAACTCTTTTGAAGAAGAGATCATATGGAATACCCTGGAGATGGAACTCTTAAATGACACCCTTGAGAAGACAAAGCTCGATAAAGGAAAACGCAAAGCCAATACCGATCTCTCCGATTTCTGGGAGGGCCTTCGATGGGAATCTACTCCCATGGCAGTCAGTAACCTCACCAGGAGCGGTAGGGTATACCAGCCCGCCAACCTCCAGCAAGGAAGCTCATCCCGAGCAACCCCCCCCCAACAGAGTAACCCTCGCATCCCCGAGAATCCTGCCAACCTCACCCTTGTCTCGCCAGCTCCACAAAATAACCCCTCAAACTCCAATGACCTTCCACATCAACCTGACCCGCCCACCCACCTTAATTCATTTGTCAGCTCAAACCAGAACGCCTCTCACCACCAAAACCCAAATACCGATGATGACCCCATCATCCAACAACTTCATGAAACCCCTGCCCGCATGTCCATGTGGGGAGTATTGGCAGCATCCCGCGTGCATCGCCGAAGGCTTGTCAACTCTCTCTCCAAGTTTGAGGTCCCTTCCGACATAGCCCCAGAAGCCCTCATCGCCCTTATAACCCCAAACCTCACCCAACACACCTTGTCCTTCACCGAAAAAGACCTTCCGTCTGAAGGAACCGATCATAATAAGCCTCTCCATGTGACCATGAAATGCCTGGGAAAGTGGGTCCCCGCGATACTCATAGATAATGGCTCGGCCATCAATGTGTGCCCTCTCCGCACTGCTTACTGCCTGGGCCTCAAAAATAAGGACTTTGCGCCATCGACTCTGGGTGTCCGTGCTTATGTTAACACCCGACGTGATGTCCTGGGAACAATCAACCTGGAACTAGCAATTGGGAAGTTTAAGACGGCCGTGGAATTCTGTGTACTAGATATACCTGCTTCGTTCAACCTCTTACTGGGGAGGCCATGGCTGCACCATTCTGACGTTATGGGAGTACCTTCTACGCTACATCAGAAGCTCATCCTAGGATTGAATTCTAGGACCCTTATCATCCACGGGGATTCTGGTATTCGTCCACACTCTGAAGATAATTCCCCGCTACTTGAAATCATGCACGGAGAAGAAGACGTGGCCATGGGAGGATTTGCTGTCGTAACCTCGAAGGTTTGCACCATTCGGGCCGAAGATGGTTTCTTGGTGAGTTCCGCAGCATTGGAGATCATGAAGTGAATGAATTACATGCCAAGTATGGGCTTGGGGCTCCATGAGCAAGGAGTCTCCTCATTTCCTCATTTCCCTGGGAGCAATGAACGCTTTGGCCTGGGCTACGAATTCAAGAACAGTGATCCAGAGAAAAGATGGCGCAACCGTGCCCGAGCTCATACAGTCGGAAAGGATCAGAAGGAAGAAGAAGCACCGTATCGAGGAGAACCCGAGCCCTTCATCGATCTCGAAACAAAAGTGAAACACCCTGGATTTGAAATCTTCGCCAATGACACTTAGGAGGATGAGGAAGAGGTAGCTAAGATGGAAGAATTGTCCGAAGCGCTGGATTGGCTTGAACCCTTTGGTTTGGGTAGTCTCCAGTCTCTGTTCGAAGGTGAGGAACCAGAGGGTATGATAGAAGACGCGGCTGTGCTCATGCTGGGAGGAGAAGATGAATTGGAAGACCCTTCTAAGCTCATTGTGGACGTTGTGGGCGCTTATGAAAACTGCACTTTCATTCCTTTTGTAACGCGCACTCACGACACTAGCACCAAGTCCGAGTCCGAGTCTGAGTCCGATACTGACTCTTCGTCTAGTAGTGAGTCGAAGTTTGTGCCTATCGGTCCTCCTCGTCGTAGCTTTCACTTCGAGTTTGAGTCAACTGCTGTATTCCCTCCCTCCGAGGAGCCTATCAATGAAATGAACGACGCCTTTGCTTACTTCCCGGATTTTGAAATAAATTGCTTGGATCCCGACGATGAAGGAATAGATTTCGATGGGGACATCCCTAAGGTAATCCGTTCCCTCATCGAGCGTGAAAATGAAAGGCATGCTCAGCCTTTAAAAGAAGAAATAATCTCGATAAACTTGGGTGATGAGGAGAACCCTCGATTGGTTCAGGTCGGTTCCGGGCTGTCCCCAGATGAGCTTCAAGAACTCACCGATTCACTAAAAGAATTTAAAGAAGTCTTTGCTTGGTCCCATGCAGACATGCCCGGAATCGACCGAGATATCGTCGAGCACAGGATCCCCCTCTATCTCGATGCAAAACCCGTTAAACAAAAGCTGAGAAGAATGCGGCCCGATTGGGTGTTAAAAATAAAAGAGGAACTAACGAAACAGATCGACGCTGGTTTTCTAATCGTAACTGAATACCCCACTTGGGTTGCAAACATTGTGCCTGTTCCCAAAAAGGATGGAAGGATCAGAGTGTGCGTCGATTTTAGAGATCTGAACAAAGCAAGCCCTAAAGATGACTTCCCATTGCCGCACATAGACATACTCGTTGATAACACTGCGGGGCACGCTTTACTGTCCTTCATGGATGGTTTCTCGGGGTACAATCAGATTCTCTTGGCTCCAGAAGACAAGGAAAAGACTACGTTCATCACCGAGTGGGGAACCTATTGCTATCGGGTTATGCCGTTTGGGTTGAAAAATGCCGGTCCTACGTATCAGAGGGGTGCTACGACACTGCTGCATGACATGATCCATAAGGAAGTCGAGGTGTATGTCGATGATATGATAGTGAAGGGGAAGGAGCTGAAAGATCATCTCCCAGCGCTGAAAAAGTTCCTTGAGAGAGTCCAGAAATACAAGATGCGCCTTAATCCATAGAAGTGCACATTCGGAGTCACTGCTGGGAAAATGCTCGGGTTCATGATCACAACCCGAGGGATTGAGGTAGACCCTTCTAAAATCAAAGCCGTTCTTGAGATGGAACCACCCCGATCAGAGAAGGAGGTCCGATGCTTCTTGGGAAAAATTCAATTCATTAGTCGATTCATCGCCAAGCTGACCTTGACTTGTGAACCATTATTTCGATTGCTCAAAAAGGATGTAAAGTTCGAGTGGAACGAGAAGTGTCAGAAAGCTTTCGAAGCGGTGCGAACTTATCTCCAGAACCCTCCGATCCTGATGCCGCCTACACCAGGAAAACCTTTGATCCTATACTTCTCCGTCACGCCCTCATCAATGGGGTGCATGCTGGCACAAGAAGGAGAAGATGGGGTTGAAAGGGCGATTTATTACTTGAGCAAGAAGATGGTAGGATGCGAGGAGCAATACACTTCGCTGGAAAAGACATGTTGGGCGCTCGTATGGGCCACGAAGAAGTTGAGACACTACATGCTCGCTTACTCAGTGAAGCTGATCTCTCGGATGGACCCTCTCAAATATCTATTCGAGAAGCCAGCACTCACTGGTAAGCTAGCACGTTGGTTGCTCTTGTTGGCGGAATTCAAAATCAAATATGTCACTCGCAAGTCAGTGAAAGGGAGAGCAGTGGCGGAGTTCTTGGCAGATTGCCCGATCGAAGGGCCAGAGCACACAGAATTTCAATTTCCGGATGAAGATGTAATGTCGATGGTTAATGAGACGTGGATGTTGTACTTCGATGGGGCCGCAAATCAGAAAGGGTACGGGATTGGCATATTGTTGGTCTCGCCTGAGGGGTCGCATATTCCCCTCGCATTCAAGTTGAACTTCGAAGTTACGAACAACGAAGCCGAGTACGAAGCATGTATTGTAGGAATGGAAGCCGCATTGGAGATTGGTGTCAAGGTGCTAGAAGTTGTCGGAGATTCCAACCTGGTCGTATCGCAAGCAAACGAAGAATGGAAGGTCAGAGACGAGAAAATGAAGCCGTATCATCAACAGCTTGATGAACTCCTCCCGAATTTTCAAAAAGTGACTTTCACGCATGCACCGAGGATGAAGAACCGCTTTGCAAACGCCCTGGCCACTCTGGCATCCATGCTGGAACTTCCAATTGGGGTAAAGTTGAGGCCTGTCATGATTGAACAGAGGGGAAAACGTGTGTACGACCATATCATGAACATCGATGAACCGGACGATGGGCTCCCTTGGTTCTATGACATTCGGAATCTCGTTGAAAATGGGGAGTTCCCTGCGGATTCAACTAGGAAAGATCGGATCGCACTGCAGCGACTCGCGTCTCAATACATCGCCTGTGGAGGACAATTGTACCGGCGATCTCCTTGCGGAGTTCACAAGTTGTGTATTCACGGAGACGACATCAGAGCGGTAATGGAAGAAGTTCATGAAAGAGTTTGTGGACCTCATATGAATGGGATGATGCTAGCTAAGAAGGTGTTAAGGCTAGGCTACTATTGGTCAACCATGGAGACAGATTGCATCGAGTACGTACGACGGTGCCACAAGTGCCAGACTCATGCCAACCTCATCCATGTCCCGCCCTCGGAGTTACACTCGATGGCAACACCATGGCCGTTCTCTGCCTGGGGCATCGATGTCATCGGGAAGATCACGCCCGCAGCTTCTAATGGTCACAGGTTCATTTTGATGGCGGTCGATTACTTCACTAAATGGGTCGAAGCAGCTTCGTACAAAACTTTGACGACGGTTCAAGTGGCTCACTTCATCAGGCAAAATATCGTTTATCGGTATGGGGTCCCTCAAGCATTCGTATCTGATAACGGTGTTCATTTTAAAGGAAAAGTTCTGGAACTCTTTGAGGAATTCAAGGTCCAAATACATCATTCGACCACCTATCGGCCATAAACAAACGGAGCAGTCGAAGCAGCAAACAAGACTATTAAGGCGATTTTGGAAAAGACTACGCAGTCAGCAAGAAATTGGCACGAGCAGCTACCACTAGCTTTGTGGGGATACCGGACCTCTATCCGTACACCGACAGGGGCAACACCCTACTCTTTGGTGTACGGTATGGAAGCCGTTCTCCCTATCGAGCTAGAAGTGCCATCTTTGAGGGTCATGGCGGAATGTGGAGTGGACGAAGCTGAATGGATCAGCGGGAGATTCGAAGAACTCATGCTGTTTGATGAAAGAAGGCTGCGCGCGCTGTACCACATTCAGGGCTATCAGCGAAGAATCGCCCGGGCATTCAACAAAAGGGTGAAGTCAAGGGACCTACGGGAAGGGGACATGGTAGTCAAGGAAATCCGCGCGCCGATTTTTGACTTATGAGGGAAGTTCCGACCTGAATGGGCAGGGCCCTACATCATCAAGACTATTCTCTCTGGAGGAGCAGCTTCAATCGTCGACCTCGATGGCAATGAATTTGCGAATCTTGTCAATTTGGATCAACTCAAACGCTATTTTCCCTGAGAGAGCTCGCTGGGCCGAAAACCGCAAGGGCGGGCGGTTCCAGGCAAAAATTAGAGCAAGCCTGCTAGGTTGAAAACCCGAGAGGGCGGCCTAGGCAAAAATGAAGGCAAATAATCAAGAAGAGCTCGCTAGACCGAAAACCCGAAAGGGCGGTACTAGGCAAAATTTAGAGCGCAAAAGGAGAGTGTCAATACCCGAGTGAACCCGTAGCCTGAACTACGCACGGGCCTGATTCTCTTTTACGAGGGATACGTAGGCAATCTCATCCCGAGATTCGGTCCTAATTCCTAAATATCAAAATCCGATCCCAAATCAAGTCCAAAATGACAAATCCAAAACGCTTTTTAGAGCCGCATGTGATCAAATGAACCAAAAGGGGGAAACCCTTAATCAGTCGATTTTATTTAGATTACTTTTTTATTACAAGCTGAGCATGAAAATGAAAAAGCACAAAATCAAAGCACACTTTTTATTTCAAAGTCTGGCAAAGTAAGCAGTCAACCCATCCTTGCTTTCACATCCCTCCTTAGCCATTTGCGGTACCTTCCGGTCGAAGCAATAGAAAACAGTGGGTCACTTGGCTCGGTCCTACGAGTTCCCCGCGACAGAGTGTAACTCCGAAGGCCCGGAATGCTGAAAGGAGGGAGACGAAGCACTTCAGAGCCCGGCTGCGGCACCCCCTGACTAAGTCCAAGCTGACGGAAAACATGGAAGGGTGAATAGAAAGAGAAGCCTGTCAAGCAAGCCGCAAACACATGCGTTGAGCTCATATTGCCAACAGTCATAGCAGGAAGCCTCAGCCAATGGCACCGCATAGCAATGTCATCTTCCTCTGCAGAAGCAAGGAAATCAGCCCATTCGTCTTCGCTACCATACATCACTTGAAAGGGACGGTTCCATCCACTCGCACGATACCACCAATCGCTGGCCGGGGGTGTCAACAGGCTTAATTTGTCACAAAGCCACATCTGTCAAAAAGAGAGAAAACAAGTAAGGAGCCAGATAAAGCCTGAACCGAGTGTCGAGGTAAAATGAATGAGAGAAATAGAAAAAGGAGAGCTGAGTGAGGTCCCTAACCTACAGCAACAGCGGACTACCACCAAAAACCCTGTGCGACCAGCATAAATAGCATCTAACCCCATCAAGGTTTCGGCAAGAACCAATGGCGCAACATCCTTGCGAGCCTCAATCTGAGCAGCAACCCCCACCAATAAGGAATTAGGTTGACCTACGAACGGAACCAACAAGAAAGCTGCCAGGAGGCAAATGCAACAAGCCATCATCCTATGTCCTTGGTGCTCGAAATCTGTCAAGCCCCCAGGTGGGCTGAACCTCTCCTACAACTGCACGACGTTAATGGCATTGCCCTGAGTAAGAAACTCAGCGGCATTACCACTAACACCCAGCTTTGCCTTTAGGATGTTCTTCATGCTCTCCCTGATCATAGGAACAACCGGCTCAGCAGAATCATGGCTTCCGAGGTAAACATGAAACTCCTCGACGGTGGGGCACAGTTCTTGGGAGCCAAAGCGAAAGACATGCACCTCTAGATCCCAGAAGCGCGCCGCCGCATGCAGCAAGACAGGATGAATTGCAACCTCTCGGAGATATCTTAGGGCATGAAGCCGATGCCCTTGGAAGTTCAACCAATCGATACCCTCAACGCTGTCCAACCAAGGGCGAAGTAAGGCTTGGTTTAGCATGGTGATGGAAAGAATGGATTTTTGGAGGGAAATGGTGAAATGAAGTGTGAATGGCTTACCAAGGGAGAGCCTGGTATTTATAGAAGCTTAAAGTGAACAACACCACTGCCTCACCAACTTTGAAGCTCATCAAATTCATCATTTTCAAAAACCTTTTCAAAATTCAAACTTTGGAAACTTGGAAAATGTTGGAAAAACCACAAGTCAGGCCTTGGGAGGCCATTCTGTTCTGGGGAAGCAGCTAATACAAAGCCGTTTAAGTACATTGAAAACGTGCAAACAGAGGAAAGCAACAAGGGACAACCAACAAGTGGCATTGGGAAACAGCAAGGGACAGGCCATGACAGCAGTCCCGAGCGCTCGGGAGTAAAGTCCCAAGCGCTCGAGACCACTCTCGAGCGCTCGAGAGTTCTGCTGTTTTGCAGCAGACTCTAACTTCCCCACTTTGGTTTCCACGCAAACGTTGAAAGTTTGATGATTCCCAGCAGTTATATAAGGAGTACAGCAGTTCTACCCATGTGTTTCGTTGTGCATTCAAGTGTGTTATGTGAAAAATCACAAGTTCGCCAAAATCTCCGCACCTTAGACACGTCGGGATCTGTATTTAGGGCATTCGGTCGAGTCAAGCGATGCACTCAAGCCATGACGGGTCCCAATGACTGTTTGATGCACCCCAAAAACGGGCCGGCACTATTAATTCAAAGCTTTCGTCATTCGGTCGTACCAAAAATCATCATTTTAAATGCAAGCGTCAAATGTCAAAAATTTTGGGTCCCCTCGAGTCGCAACACCCATTGTCGATCGCGCAGCACGCTTGGTTATGATCAAATGTCCTTAAGCCTAAGTTTCATGATCAATCGTTCGAGAGTGGGTCATTTGGTGTCAAGGTCAAGTTTTATCCCTCACTTTGAGAGTATCGGTCGAAATTCGCGTACTCTTTACGTTCTTTCAAAGCTAGACAAACATATTTCATAAAATACAATTCTGTAACAGCAGTGCGAACGAATAAAAGAAATAAAGTGCGAATTCTCATAAATGAACACGGTGTTTACAATGAGTGAAGAAAGAAGTACAAAAACTGGGGCAAACACACGCCCAAATCCTGACTACCGGGGCATGCAGGCCCGAACAAAAACTGGGGCACGTAGGCTCGAAATCTACAACTACGATGGCACGCAGGCCTAAGTACAAGGTAAAGCTAGCAAAGCAAAAACACGAGGCTCAGACCCGTCGAACCCTCTTCTGCCGTGATCCTGCGGACTCAGAACTCTCGGGCTCGTCATCACCGTCGTCGTCAGGAGAACCAGAAGCAGTACTCGAGTCCGATGTCCCTAAGACACGTGACTCAGAGGACTCCTCTGTCCCCTCCTCTGTCTCCTCCTCCGGCTCCACGCGAGCTGGCCTCCGCTGGGGCGCCTCCCGAGGCAAAACCTCGAACCGTCCTGCACCTGCAGCAGCCTGTGGCGCACGTCCTGCACCCCGACCTCGCGTGCTGGCAGGAACATGAAGGCTTGTGGTACCGCGCGGACGCGTCCTAGCCGAACACCGTGGCTGCACCTGCATATCACAAACATTTTATCATCTTATGCATGTTCGAAAGTAACGTTGCTCAAACCAAAATATGGAATATGTATGCATGTTATACCTGGGTAGCAGTAGGAGGAGAAGCCGCAGGGGCGGGTCTCGTCTGGAGGACCATCCCCTTAGCGCAATCCTTCAGCAGGTGGCGCATCCCCACCATCAGCATCACGGCCTGCTCAGCCCACTCTCGAGGTACCTGTGGAATAATCCAAGACTCATGACATGCAAACAAGGATTGATCAATGTGCAAAGCAAGCAGAAATATTGTTTGTACCTGAGCAGGAAACCGCATCGGCGGCTGTGGGAGACGGGGCACGTCAATCACCTCCCGTGCGCCCGACGGACTCGTCACGCCTATGGTCCACTTCAACGTCGGCAACCCCAGTGGCGCTGAAGTGTCCGCGGCCTCGCGGACCCTCGTGCTCCCCTCTCCCCTACCTCTAGCACCTGTACCTCTCCCACCAGCAGGGGCCCTAGCACCTCGTCCTCGGCCCCGTGCAGAGCGGCCACCGCGGCTCGGCGCTCCACTCTCGTCTCTCCACTCTCCTCTCTCCAAGCCCCCACACCGGCCACCCGTCTCTCAAACTCCTCCTCCACCCCTAGGCTCCTCGCCAAGTACCGGTCCGCATAAGCAGCGTAGTCCAGAGAGCATCGCAGGTGCCTCTCCAGATCCGTGTCCAGCACGGTGAACAGCTCGAGCTCGGTGCAAGTATAGGACTCGGTCCTCTGCACGCGTGGGGGGAGCAGCCCGGTAACCGCGAACGCTGGGAGGCCAAGTGACTGTCGAGTCACTCGATCCCCCAGGTACCACTGCCAGCCCAGAGGGCACTCCAGCAGGACCCTGCTCTGTGTCACCTCCCGACTCCTCGGGAGGAAGTCAGCCTCCATCCCCGCCCACCGGTCCCAATGAACCTGCAATTCAAATTTTGGGATCCATTTATAAGTCGACACGGTAAAAATTCTTTTGATAAAAGAAAAGCAAGAGATGTCGATCGTACCACAACCCCTGTCAGGTTATTCAGCCAGCGCCGGAAAGTCATCACCTCCCCTCGTCGCTCCTTCGCCCTCCGGTACGCCTTACCCCAGGCTAAGCCGCGTGGAAGCAGGTTCAGGTCCGTACAAGTATTCTCGGGCGGGAACATCCCGAGAACCTCGTAAGCCCAGAGCTGCAAAATTTCATAATTCAGGGTGAATCAATCTCAAATGCATAATTCAAGTCAAAAAGCAGTCGAAAGCAATTCAAAAGCAAATAATTCGAAATCGTACCTCAAACACCCGCCAGTATCCTCCAACTGTATCTCCGACCCCGCGAGAAGCAGCCCCAAGGAGACAGTAGAGCGTGCACAGAGCAGCACCTCCCCAGTCGAAGCGCCCCGCCTGTCCCAGGTCCGCTAAACCCGCTAGATAGCACAGGTGCACCCGACTACGCCTGTTCGGGAACAGAGAAGCCCCGAACATGTATAGCAGGTACGCCCGGGCCATCTGGGCTGCCTCCTCGTCAGTCGCAGGCTCGTGGTCCCAGTACTCCACGAATTGCCCGTAGGCTGCCATCCCTCCGCTGTGGCGTGGCACTCGCCCCAGGAACCACCTCAAAGCCGCGTCATCCAGCACCAGGCTCGAGTCGTAAGGAATCGGGTCTCCGCCAACCCTGAGCCCCGTGATCGCCGCGAAGTCGAGGGGCGTCACCGTCATCTCCCCGAACTGGAAGTGGAAGGTGTTGGTGGTGTCCCACCACCTCTCCGCCAGCGCCGTAAGCATGGCCCGATCTACCCTCACCACCGTCAACAGCTGTACGAAGGGTCCGAACCCTGCCGCCTCCACCAACACTCGTACCCTCTCAGGCAAGGCCTTGAAGTGTGCCAGCGAGCTGGCCGAGCCCCCGTGGCCGTACACGTCTGTCGTACGCTGTTTCAACAAAGCAAGAAATGGCGTTAGATCTCAAACATGAAATAAAATTTGGAAATGAATTGCGAAATTCGAGAAAAGATAGCGATCAGAAGCTCACCGTAGTCCACCCAGAGGAGATGTGTGAAGCTCGATCCCGGAGGAGCATCTCCTCAGGATAGTCGGCGCGGCCGGGGACGTAAGCCGTCATCCCCACAGACTCAAAGAAGTGTAGTCGAGGAGCATAAGTTGCCGTAGTGAACTCGGGTTGCTCCCTCGCCAGGTAGACTCGCCGCCCCTCCAGATAGGCTTTCACCTCATCTACCGCGGTAACCCGCACCTTAGCAGCCGCTTCGGCATCCACCCTATCCCCTCTCAACTCCTCCGCCTCTGGTACAACCGCCTCCTGGGCATCCGAGCCCGCTCCGCTCAGGAGAGCCCCCAAAAGCGACACCGAGGCCCGGTCCTCAGGCGTGCTAGCCTCCCTTAGCACCGCGGCGACCACGGAGTCGAGACCGAGTGCGTCCAAGACACCCCGAGGCTCCACGCCCTCTAAGAAGTCCCCGTCCACGAAGGGAACAGGGCGTGAGGACCCAATCCCGCTATCCCCGCTCCTCGGCTCCAACGCCGTCGCCGTCCTCAGCATCGGCGTCTCGCTGAACTGCCCAATAATAACATCCTCACCGCCGAGATCGGCTGGTCCCTCGTCGCTCACCCGCTCGGCAGCCACTAGCAACTCCTCCACGATAGGGGTGGGAGGCCTGTCCGAAACTCCGTCCCCGCTACCGGAACCCTCTGCTACTGCCACCTCTGCACCACCATCGACAGCGACCGCCGCTCCCTGGTCACCAGCAGCCGCCACCACCGTGGCGTCGGCCGTGGCATCCCCGCCGCGGGGCTCCACCCCTGCGCCGCCACCGTTCCCCCCGGTTGCCACCACCGTGGCATCAGCGGTGACCTCTTGATCGATGACCCTCGTCCCTTCGCCGCTACTGGCTGCCCCGTCCTCGTTCCCCCGCGCCATACCAAGATCGAGAGAGTCGAGAGAGTGAGAGAGTCGAGAGAGTGAGAGCGGTCAAGAGAATGAGAGCAGTCGTCAGTCTGGTTCTCGAGCGCTCGAGAACCAGGGTCTTGACCCTTAAATCAAAAAAGGAAGACGAAGGGTCGGTGGACCCCAGCGGAGGTCCTGAGCACTCGACAGCACTCCCAAGCGCTCGGGAGTGGGTCCCCAGTGCTTGACTCTTTTTGTTGCTTTTCGTAAGCTCATGCATTTCACCTTGATTAAAGATTATTGTCTATCAAGAATTTTTACAAAATCAATCTCAGTCTTGTTCAAGTCCGAGTCGAGACAGGGCAATCGATAGCGGATTTTGTTTCGTGATCTATTCTGGATCATCCTAGTTTGCCCAAAAAAGTTCTGCTTAGAGGTCGATAAAAGTTTTCTAAATTCTACAATCGTCGATTTGTTCGCAAGAAGTTTTACCCAACGAGTGATACTTCTTTCATCATTTTGTCCACCGAACAGAGTAATGGATGGGCCCCATTTCTTGCCTCTATCATTGTCAAAGCATTTGTCGATCTCTTTCCAATGCATGCATCACGCATGTTTGCATTTGCCCCAAAGAACTACGCTGGTCTGATCCCTACAAACGGGGTACGTAGGCAGTCTGAAAAGACACGACCTCATGCATTGAGTGCTTATATGCTTTTTATTTGCATTTGATTCGTAAATTGAGGATTCGATTTGGCTCAAATTGGGTTGTCTCAATCTTTGGGCGACACTCGCATCCAAACATGGTGCCGAGCGCCGTCCAAAGAGGGGCAACTGTAGACACCCCAATTTAGACTTGTCGAATTTCCTTAATTTGTGGCCCTGAGGCTCCCCGATGATGAATGTGGATCAAAACAAGCCATGTGCCAATTGAGACGTTGCTCCTTGAAAGAAATGGCCAAAATCAATCCCAAGCGCTCTGAAGCGGTCCCAAGCGCTCAAAACTATTTTCCAAAAACCACTGGCCTGGCTCACACTCGAGCGCTCGAGAATAAAATCCCAAGCGCTCGACACCACTCCAGAGCGCTCGAGATCTCTCCCAGTGCCCAATGGGTGAAAAAGATTCCCACTATCCATGCAAGCCATCATTGCTTTCCCTTTGAACCGGCTGAGGTGAGTCAACACTCAACCTCAGTCAGAGAGGATATCAGCTGAAGATTTCTTTCTTTAAAAAAAGGGTTTATTTCAAAATCATTTGATTTTTCAAAACCATGGGTTATATGCTCTATATATATACCTGGTTTTTTTCGGCTGAAGAGGGGACGAAAGGGCTCTCTCTCTAAACCCCTCCTCTTTTCTCTCTCTTGTTCAAGGGAAAAAGCTTTAAAACTCAAACTTCTTTCCCAACTTCAAAGTTTTTTTTTCCAAAAATCATCAAGGAAAAGGGCAAGAAATCCAGAACACTCTCAACTTCTGATCTCTTGTCTTTTTCACTCTACATTCACCTTTCATAACCATCCAAGGAGCAGAGTGTCAAGCAAAGGTAGAAATATTTCTATCCTTGGTTCAAATCAAGAGGCTGTTATCCTTTCTGAGGGGGGTCTCTCAGCCTGTCCCAGACCTTAATTCTGGGTGCATGGTTGGGAGACCTTAGTAAAAAAAAAAAAAACAAGCAAGAGCAAAGAGTCCATAAACAATGTTTTCCCAAAACCCCCTACTGGAAACACTCCAGAGCGCTCCAGAGTGGTCCTGAGCGCTCGGGACTGTTTCCAGTCCCATGCATGACATTTTGGTGGGCAGTAGGCTAGGGGTGAGGTGCACTCGCAAGTAAAGTGGTTTTATTCTGGCATGCAGACACAGGAGATCATTTTTCCTGAAACAGAAATGTTTCTTACAAATCTCAAGTAAGAACAAAATTTTCCTAAGTTAAAAATAAGATCTTCTCTTCTTAAAAACTTAGATAAGGGTGTTTGCACGATGAAGTGGT
This sequence comes from Rhododendron vialii, assembly GCF_030253575.1. Taxonomy (NCBI): domain Eukaryota; kingdom Viridiplantae; phylum Streptophyta; class Magnoliopsida; order Ericales; family Ericaceae; genus Rhododendron; species Rhododendron vialii. Next base: position 15,689,664 of record NC_080568.1, read on the forward strand.
GCCATTTTCTATTTGAGAGTAAGCTGGCATGCAGCTAACTCCCAAGCGCTTGAATCCATTCCCAAGCGCTCATGAGTACATGCATGCCATTGCGTTTCACTTTCCCTGTCTTCTGTGTTTTTCGAGCTTCTGCATGCATGGATGTGTACATTCTCCCTCTTAAAATTGTATATCCGTTCGTGTAATGGCAAAGATACATGACTTGAAAACATGAGGTCCTATCTCAGTCTTTTAAGTCCTCTGCTGAGCCAGTGGTCTGTGTGGCCAGCGTGCCCTTCGGAATTTCCGGATTCCGAGACGCGAGGGTCCCAGATCGAGGGAGCGCGAGCGGGGAAGCAAGCGCTCGCAAAATACAGAGTCGCCACTCGGGTTTTGAAGGTCCGACACCCGCGGAACCGTATTTCAAAGCACTTGTCGCGCTGTTTGATTTGAAAAAGTTTAAGGAACCAGCCCGTCATAACCATATCTGGGTTCGGGAGCCAGGTTACGAGAGGGGAAGGGTTTTATGGCACCCCTCTCGCCCAATCCAGAGATCGGTCTCTACTTAGGCATTTGCGAAAATGTTTGTTTGCGATTCTGTTTGATTAATCAATTTTTAGCCAATTAGGGCGGGGAACAGTTAATCGGGGATTAAAATTGTAACAATTTGCAGGATGTGATAAGATATGGCATGGATTAGTGAGATGACACAATAAATGGAATAAAGTTCAAAACATCGATCATACATCAAAGCAGTGCTGTGTATGATTTTGGCACGAACAAACAGCCAGCTTGCATGCGTGAACCCATCTACATGCAAGCCAACCATCGCGCGACACTACCATACACTCGCGCGAGCGTTGACGTTCCACCAATGTTTTGGATTTTACCCCCTTCTGGGCTATGGAAGGACCAGTGCTCACCCAGGTGCAAACCAAGCAGTTTATAAGCACTTGAAAATAAACAATATTACAGCAAATAGATAGAAATATTGTGAAAACATGACCCCTAAACAGTGGGGGTATCTAAATAGAGGCCAAGGCCAAGCTGCTCATGCAAGGGCAGTCCCTGGAAAACCCAGAACCATCGCGCGACAGAGTCATACAGGCGCGCGATCGTTCAGACTAGATTTCCAGGAATTGCTTTGCATACTCAGGGCTCTGAGACATATTCAAGAGCATCCCAAGAGCATTCCAAATCAAGAGGAGTTATGAACTAGGCTTAAACGATGATTTTTAACATGCAAACTTGCAAAGCAGTGAGTTAAAGCTCCTTAAAAGACTTTAAAAAGACTATGAACACAACAATAAACTTAAAGACCAGGATCCCTTCCCCACGTGGTCCAATCTCACGCAGACAGAAGTGTCGCGCGAGTGTATGGGACCATCGCGCGAGGGTGTTCCAGGTAACGGCTCTTGAAACCCTGCTAGCTTTAGGGCCAGAACTGGTATCGATTACCAGCCTTGACTCTGCCAGCCCTCCTCAGGGGTTCGAACAGTGAGCAGAAAGATATTATACCTTTGCTTGAGTTCCTTGGAGATGGCTTAAATGAGGTGGTGAGGCTTGGAAGATGATTATGTGGGAGTGAGTGTGGTATAGGATATTTGTGCTAGAGCTTTGCTTCTTCTTTCTTAGAGAGAATTTTGTAACCCTTTGCAATGAAGCATGGGGGGGGGGGGGGGGGGGTGGGTATTTATAGAAGAAAGGGTTAGTTGGTGGCTAGCCAAGGCCTTGTAACCAGCCAACAAGGCTGGTTAGAATCACTTGGTGGAGAAGTGGGGTGGCAAAGGTGATGGGAGAATGGGGGGTGAGGTGGTGCAAAGGGAGCCCCCCAGAACGTTGTTCAGCCGACGAAAACGGGGTCACATAGGCCTGTAGCCCCCTGACCACCACGCAATCTGGGTGAAAATGACAGGTGTTGACCATCGCGCGATGAAGTGAGAGCATCGCGCGAGGGTCCAGCCAACCCCGCGAGGGTCAATGGTCAAAGCTTTGACTTTGACCACCACCTGGCAAGTGGACCATCGCGCGAGGATCCCAGTATGTCGCGCGACTATCAAACCCAAGGTCCAGGTTCTGATTCAAGGGTTTTAGGGCTAAGGATGGGTTCCTCACATGCCAAACTCAAGCCATTCCAAGTTCTCGGGACCATTTTCGACCCGATTCATCATCGGGGAATCAAGAAACCGAAGAACAAAGTAAAACGATCGGGAAGTCAGATTGGGGTGTCTACAGTAGTCCCTCTTTGACGGCACGCGGAGCACCATTGGCCGGTACAGGTAACGTCAAAGATTTCTAGACACCCATCCAATTAACCCAAAAGCCGATTAAACAAAAAGTGCAAGCAAGTATACACAAATACCGTGCACCAACGGATCGGTGAGCAGATTGATTGCTGATCCGAATTTGGACGGATAGATCGTCGCTGACTTGAAATCGGACGGATAGATCGTCACTGATTTGCAATTGGACGGATGGATCATCGCTGATTGATAATTGGACGGATAGATCGTCGCTGATTTGATAATTGGACGGTTCGATCGTCGCTGTTTGATAATTGGACGGATAGATTGTCGCTGATTTGATAATTGGACGGTTAGATCGTCGCTGTTTTGATAATCGGACGGATAGATCGTCGCTGATTTGAAATTGGACGGATTGATCGTCGCTGATTTGATAATCGGACGGATAGATCGTCGTTGTTTTGCAATTGGACGGATGGATCGTCGCTGATTTGATAATCGGACGGATAGATCGTCGCTGATTTGAAATTAGACGGATTGATCGTCGCTGATTTGATAATCGGACGGATAGATCATCGCTGTTTTGCAATTGGACGGATGGATCGTCGCTGATTTGATAATCGGACGAATAGATCGTCGCTGATTTGAAATTGGACGGATAGATCGTTGCTGACTTGAAATTGGACGAATGGATTGTCGCTGACTTGCAATTGGACGGATGGATCGTCGCTGATTGATAATTGGACGGATAGATCGTCGCTGATTTGATAATTGGACGGTTAGATCCTCGCTGATTTGAAATTGGACGGATTGATCGTCGCTGATTTGATAATCGGACGGATAGATCGTCGCTGTTTTGCAATTTGGACTTTACACGGGCAGACCACTACTGGGGATATAAATGCGCCTTGGATTTTAAAAGTCATCAACTCACAATAAACCTCAAAATTGTTGCAGCGCCTAAGTGAGAACCTATGGGCTCTTAAGGGTGGATAAGCATGATTGGGCCTGTCCAGAAGCTGCATTGGGCCTGGAGGCCCAACCAAACCATCGTCCGACATAGTCACACCATCGCGCGAGGGTTATCTGTTCAGGCCTAGGTCTGTTAAGAGCCCAGACCCGGCCCGGACCTGCTTTCTTCCATACAATCGACGGGGACGTTCGAAAACCGCTCACAGCAGTTTCGAACTCCCTCCAACACTATTCTCTCTCAAACTCTTCCTCTCCAAACCCTTGATTTCGTCCAAAAACCAAGCAAACCCACGTGCGTATCATCATCCATGGCGGATCACAGCGATATCCGAGGTAGTGAACAAGTGGTTGATCGTCCGGAGGACGAGGGAGGACCAATGGAGGTTGAAACAGAGAATCGGCCGCGAGCGGGGGCCGCTGCAGACGCCAGTGCAGAGGCAACTAGCGGCGGCGATGGCGAACAGGGTCACGAGCAGGAGGCGGGTGGCGAAGGTGACCATCGCGCGACGGTGTCAGATCATCGCGCGACGGAGGAGGCCGGGGCGACGGGGCTTGTTGTTCAGCCATTGGATCCGAGCATGGCAGTAGAAGGCTCGGTGGTGATTGGTGGTGGTTTTGGCAGAGACACCGGCGGTAGTGGTGATGGCACCGGGCCGAGTGAGACCCCGCCGAGGGATCCGGCGAAGGGCAAGGGCGTGGCGGCCGAGGAGGAGGAAGCCACGGAGGTTCCTGAGGAGGAGGTACTGTTTCGGCCAGGGGCCACGTCATCGGGCCACAGGCCGATCACGAGACAGGATCTTGCGGATTTCCTGAGTGACGAGAGATTAGCCCGGCTTCTGGAAGAGGATCCCATGATTGGGGCTGTCGTGGTTGAGGCTCGAGAGGAGCGAGAGCGGGAGATAGCCGCTTCAGAGGCTACGGCAAGGGCCGCCGAGGAGGAGGTTTTGAGGGATGCGGAGGCCGAGGAGCGGGTTGGAGCGAGGGGGCAGGGACCCAGGGTGACAGCGGTGTCCGAGGCAGAGAGTTTGACTCGCGCTCTGTTTTCGGCAGAGGAATATAGGCCACCGGTTCCACACCTGTTCGTACCATCAGGTCTTGCGGCGTACAGGCCACGGCAAGCGGGGTATGACCCCGAGCTTGTTCTGAGAGACCCCGATACCCATATTTCGAGCAGCTGGGCTGAGGTAAATATCTGAGAGTCCCTCATTTCCTTTTGTGATTGCAATTTTAATACAATGCATGTGCTTAAATACCGAGGAACGTAGGATAATCCTTTGAAGTAGATTCGAATAGTGACACTATAGTTTCACGTTGAATGCCATGCATGACACATAAAACCTTGAACCAACCATCTACTGCCAAGTTGTATTGATTACCTAGAACTTGAGAATGAAAGCTTCATATGCTGATATATCCCTTGTTGCTTGTTTCCGTGTCTAATGCAGGAGAGAGCGAGACAGAGAGACATCCGGGGTTTCGGGGGCGCCTGTAGCTCCTTGGCGTTGTACCAGGGTTTGCCGGAGAGGGTGAGGCAGTTGGTGGATATGGCAGGTTTTGGGGAGTTCATACAGACCCTGACCCCGGCCAGAAATGACCATGCGTTCTTGGTTGCGCTTGCAGAGAGGTGGAGGGATGCCACCAACACCTTCCACCTGCCGCTCGGGGAGATGACAGTGACGCCCACGGACTTTGCAGCGATCACTGGTTTGAGGGTTGGAGGCGACCCCATCCCGTTTGACTCTGGCATTCAGGAGGACGAGGGGGCCCTGGAGTGGTTCTTGGGAGAGGTGCCCAAGGTTGAGGAGGGGATGGCGAGATATGGCCAGTTCACGAGATACCTTGCAAAGGAGGTGGTGACGGAGCAAGAGGCGGAGCAGATGGCCCGGGCGTACTTGCTGTATCTTTTTGGTGCTACCCTATATCCGAACAGGCGTAGCAAGGTCCACCTATCGTACTTACCTGCATTGAGGGATCTGAGGACGGCCTCGCGCTTTGATTGGGGAGGAGCTGCGCTTGGTGCAGCTTATGGCTTTATGGGGGACTTGTCGAGGACTGAGATGAGCACTGCTGGCTACTGGCGGATTTGGGAGGTATGATCATAATAGAGTAAAGTACATTTCCATTATATACTTATCTGTTTGAATACATAAACTGCTCAAAAATATTCCTGCATTGCACTAACGATTTGAACTTTTGATAACTGTGCAGCTGTGGGCCTACGAGGTTTTGAACATGTGCCGCCCGGTGACGAAGAGCTTGGACTTGGGGATCCTCCCACGTGCTCATATCTGGAGCAAGAAGAATATGGGAGAGAAAAGAGGGAGAGGTGACCTGAACGGCTTCAGGATATACCTAGACGAGCTCCGTTCCTCACAGGTATGACACGACTTTATCAAATATAAATATGCATCCCTATTTATTGCTTTAATGCTGTCGCTGACCGACGCTTGCGTTGCTTGCTTGTGCAGGTAGAGTGGGATCCTTGGAGGGTGGCAGAGTCAGAGCCTGAGTACTTGGCCAGGAGCAGGGCCGTGACGGCGAGCAGAGTGCTGCTGGAGTTGGCTTTTGGTTGGCAATGGTACTTGGGTGACCGAGTGACACGCCAATCACTTGGCCATGCAGGGTTCCAGGTGCCCGGACCACTTCCACCACGGGCCTCACACACAGGAGAGTACACGTTGGCCGAGCTAGAGGTCTTCACGCGGCCTAACACCGACTTGACACGCTACCTGCGTCCCGACATGGACTATGCAGTCTACCAGAGGGAGCGTTTGGCGGGGCCATTGAAAGTGCGAGAGTTCAGGGAGGTCCGGAGTCAGGCCCGTGGAGCTGCTGAGGAGAGGAGAGCCGTCACTGCGAGGCAGAGCAGTGGTGAGAGTCGCGCGAGACGGGGTCCGAGTGGACCTGTGAGGGGTGGGCCACCAGAGTTGACATGGCATATAGCTGTGGTGGATTCTCAGGGCAATCTGGCCGAGCTACACCTTGTTCCTGCCAGAGTCGAGCCAGCGCCCGTTACCGTGCCGGTAAGACATTGTAGCTTTCATTATTGTACTTCTATAAAGTCTTGAAATATTGCTCCATTGCTTATATTCAAATCATTCCTGCAGGTGCCCAATGAGTGGGCGAACGAGGCCATTCGGCGTATGCTTGCACTGGAGAACGTGATAAGGCGGGCGGCAAGTGGCCTGCCTTTGGACTTGTGCTATCCATCACCGGCAGCTCAGAGATCTCAGGTATATCCTTCAGAGAAACGATACATTCCTGCATTCGATACTTGACATATGCATGCTTTGCTCGATTCATAGTATACTATAATTGCCGTCAACTTTGAAATTGATTGTACCTGCTTGCAAACATATAATGCATAGAATATATACTAAATGTGCAAAATTTTACAATGCAGACTCAGGGACAGGCGGCTCCTAGGAGGAAGAGCGCGAGAGAGCCTCCACAGAAGAAGCTAGCAAGCAGAACTCCTGCTCCTCCACCTACTACTAGACCACAGACACGGGGCGTACAGCCACCCGCTGCGAGTGAGGAGGCGGCCCGAGAGGCCGTGGCGCGCGCAGAGGAGAGGTATCAACTGAAGATGCGCCAAAAGCCCTCGCAAGACGAGCCGGTCCGCAAGAAGCGGCTGATCCTGCCCGAGGATTTTGAGGAGGAAGAGGAAGAGGAGGGAGAAGAAGAAGAGGAAGACGAGGAGGCGCCTGACAGCAGCGGTTTTGACGACTCAGCGGACGACCCTGGTTTTAGACAGGATCCGAGAGAGAGAAATGACGACGACGACGACGACGGAGATGGTGATTGGTTCGGAGAGGAGTGAGGGCTACTAAGAAGCCTCATTTCTCTTTCCACATCTTTGATTTTTTGCTTCTGGGCCTGCGCGCCCATGTAGATAGATGGAAGGCCGGAATGCCTTAGTTGATACTTGATACATGTTTTTGGGGCCTGTGTGCCTTTTTGACTTAATGGGCGAGTGTGCCCGAGCTGACATGATGACTTTTGACTGGCCGAAGCGCCGCATGCACAGTAGTCTTCTTTACTTTGACATGGATAGATATGGATTAGCTATAAAATTTGCATTTTCAGTTCATTTTGCTCTTGTAATGAACTTAGAATAAATAAACACTCGCCACTAATACCATGCTTGCATTGATAATGTACCGAGACTGTTCACAAACGCACACATACGTATAGACAGAACTAATCTCAGAGAAAAACGAAAATGTACCCCAGGATACGGTCAGGATACGAGGGAATGGACATTTAAAAGCCAAAACCCAAAATACCCGAACTCGGATAAAAGGGACGCTTCCGTGAGGTCATGAATATGCAGAATGACCTACGAGAGTCGACAGATTCGAGGAACACCTCCCGAAAGGTAAAATTGCCCAAAAACCTTACAAAGGACACAAAAGGGACACGAGACGGAAAAACATGACTCTATTATGTCCCGGACTGAAACCGACACCTCCGTACAGTCACATTAGGTCACCATGACCCGTACGGCCTGAGAGAAAAGGACACAGACCTTCGGACCAAGCTTCGAACTCCCGAAATGCTCATTTGGCCTTGAAACGGGCCACCGAGGGCTTGAAAACCTCGTTAAACGCAATATCTCGAATCCGATGCTTGGATATGGTTGCATAAGCTCATAGTGACTTGCCGGAACCATAAAAGTTGCAAAAGTACCCTTGGAATAGGAAGCGACCAAAATTGGACAGTAACTGGTGGAATCTGTCAAAATGCAGGTTGAACCGTCGCGCGAGGGAGTGAGTATGTCGCGTGATGGAGTGGATGTTTCTCACTTGCGCGATTGAATGAGACCATCGCGCGATGGTTGGGCCGTGCCAGGCCACCTTTATTTGACCATCTCAGATTTTTTGGACGACCAAGCCTCGTCATCAACCTTTAACTTCTCAGAGTACTTCAGAGAGGGGGGGGGGGGCAGTGCAGGGACGCCTTCACTTTGGAGAAGAGAATGCCACATGGCATGGATGTTTGTACTGGGAAAGGACGACACTCTATGCATTCTGCCTATAAAGAGGCCAATATTCTGCAAATGAAAGGCATTCATCCCACAGTTTGAGAGTCCCACGAGAAAGCAGAATGGCAAATAATCTTCCGGCCTTAATTAGCCCATGGCTCACGGCCTTTGTTGCTGGAGATTGGCTGTCATTCCGGTTTCACGGGCTGGCCGCATTCCGTTTCCTTCGCAACGTGAGGGTCCGTCCCGAGTTTCTGAGGGCAGCCCTACAATTCTGGGACCCAGAGGTTCACGTGTTCAGGTTTGGGGTTAACGAGCTGTGCCCGACCGTGGAGGAATTCCAAGCATACCTCCAAGGAGTCGCCTCGAGCGTGATTGTCGTGCCGCCTTATAGGAAAAGCATGCCGAAGCTCTTACAGTCAAGTCTTGATATTACTAGAGGAGTGGCCGAAAGTTTGCTAACTGGAGGGCAAATCAACATCATGCGCCTAATGGAGTGGTATGGGCCAGAAGGGGACGTAGGGAATATAGCCGTGCAGGCTCGACGTCGATTTGCCCTGGCAATCAGCGTGCTGGCTGCTTATTTAGTGGTATCTCCAAATGGGCAAGTCAACCCCATGCTGGTGAGCGTCACTGCTCAAATGGGTGCCCGAAGAAATGTGATACCACTGGTTCTGGCAGAGACACTCATAGGTTTGGATTTGGTTTCTTCCGGCCAAACAGACGTGTTCGGCGGTAGTCCACTATTACTGCAGGTTAGCGTAGTTCTCACTCAGCTCACCTTTTTTCGGCTTTCACACGTTCTGTTTTTACCTCATCTCTCAGCTAAGGCTATATCGAAGCTTCTTACTTGTCTTTTCTCTCAAGCTTTATGTAACTTCTCACTTGTTTTTCCACTCATGCAGCTCTGGCTATCTGACAAGTTGGGATTGCTTACCACACCGAAAGCAAATTGGCCTCATTTGCCCGGCCGAATGCATCAGCGGGGTATGATCTATCCGGAAATGTCCGTGCATCAATGGTGCGCATTTATGAGAGAAATGCTGCCGAACGAGATCACATGGCGGCATGAAGCCTTAAACATTCCAGACATGGCCCTGAGTTCTGCAGGTTTCGAGAGAGTAGTGATAGCTGGGCTGACCGCTTTCATGTTCTACATCCCCGGACGTATCCTTCTTCAGCTAGGTATGAGCCAAGGACTCCACCGAGCTGGGACTGAAGATTTCCATGTCCCTGCTTTCACTGCCCAGAATCTGAGAGGATATGAGCACAACTGGGGCCTGCGACAACTCGGAGGAGCTGACCCAGACTTCAGTACGGAACTTACGCACCGATATCAAACATGGCTAAGAAGGGAAATCACAAGCAGGCAAAACAACAATTGACCTCTGACGAACCCTGATGATCTAGAATAAACCGTGAACCTGTTAAGGCCTCGAGCACTTTATTCTGTTCTCATGCTTTACTCTTTTTAAGGCATGCTCAGCCTGTGTAATAGAAGTTATAATTTGAATAAAAATGAAAGTTCAAGAGTTTTCCCCTTTTGATCCAAGTGTTGAACTGCCGTGTCACCCAAGTGTCAAGTCAACTTCTGGTAACGGGAAACCGTGGATCAAGTTGATGGATTGTGACCGAATCTCACAGAGAGATTGCCTACGTATCCCTTTTCAGAGAATCAGGTCAGCACGTAGTTCAGGCTAAGGTTCACTCGAGTATTTTAACTCTCCTTTTAGGCTCTAAATTTTGCCTAGTGCTGCCACTTCGGGTTTTCAGCCTAGCGAGCTTTGATTGATGCCTATTTATTTTTGCCTAAACCGCCTTCTCAGGTTTTCAGTCTAGCAGGCTTGCTCTAATTTTTGCTTGGAATCGCCCACCCTTGTGGTTTTCGGCCCAACGAGCTTCTCTCAAGGATAGTATCGTTTGAGTTGATCCAGGTTAACCAGAGAGCTGAATTCGTTGCCGTCGAGATCGATGAGTTGAGCCACTCCCCCAGAAAGGATGGTCTTGATGATGTAAGGTCCGGAACGCTTGGGTCGAAACTTGCCACGGGGGTCAAAGACTGGCGCCCGAATCTCTTTTGTGACCATGTCTCCTTCGACTAAGTCTCTAGACTTCACCTTTTTGTTGAATGCCCGGGCGATTCTCCGCTGATACCCCTGAACATGATATAAAGCCCGGAGCCTCCTCTCATCAAAAAGCATGAGTTCAACAAATCTCCCACTGAGCCATTCAGATTCCGAGAGTTCCGATTCTACCATGATTCTCAAAGATGGCACCTCAAGCTCTATAGGGAGAACTGCTTCCATCCCGAAGACCAAGGAATAGGGGGTTGCCCCCGTTGATGTTCGAATCGACGTTCGATAACCCCAAAGAACTAAAGGCAGTTGCTCGTGCCAGTCCCTGGCGGACTCTGCAGACTTCTTGATGATTGTCTCGACATTTTTGTTGGCCGCTTCAACCGCTCCGTTTGTTTGGGGACGATAGACTGTTGAGTGATGGACTTGGATCTTGAATTCTTCGAAGAGCTCCAGGACCCTGCCTTTGAAATGACTCCCGTTGTCTGATACGAACGCTTGCGGAACCCCATATCGGTAGATGATGTTTTTCCTGATGAAGTGAGCAACTTGAACCGCCGTTAGGGTTTTATAAGATTCGGCCTCCACCCATTTGGTAAAATAATCTATCGCCGCGAGGATGAACCTATGACCATTTGACGCGGATGGTCTGACCATGCTGATGACATCGGTGCCCCATACGGAGAAAGGCCAAGGCGAAGCCATGCCAAACAGGCTAGAGGGTGGAACATGCATTAGATTAGCATGAATTTGGCATTTGTGACATCGCCGCACGTAATCCACACACTGAGATTCCATAGTAGACCAGAAATAGCCTTGGCGCAAGATTTTCCTAGCCAGCATGACGCCGCTCATGTGAGGGCCACAGACCCCCTCGTGGATCTCCTCCATGATTCTGACGGCCTCGGTCCCGTTGACACAGAGCTTGTGCATTCCGCAATGAGACCTCCTATATAACTTTCCCCCACAAATGATGTACTGGGCGGCTATCCTCCGCAATGCAGTCTGATCCTTTTTAGAGGCCTCAGCCGGATACGTGCCATTCTCGACGAAGTTCCATATGTCATGGTACCAGGGTAGGCCATCATCGACATCATCGATAGTGTTGACATATTGATAAGCGGGGCGGTCCCGTTGTTCAATTAAGACTGGGCGGAGTTTGACTCCGAAGGGTAGTTCGACCATGGAAGCCAAGGTTGCGAGGGCATCGGCAAACCGGTTCTTCAAACGGGTGATGTGGGTGAAAGTCACTTTGTTAAAGCGAGGAATTAGCCCCTCCAAATCCTGATGATAAGGTTTCAACCCCTCTTCACGCACCTTCCAGTCCCCATTGGCTTGAGATACAACGAGATTGGAGTCCCCGATGACTTCGAGCCGTTCAACGCCAAGCGTGAGGGCAGCCTCCATACCCACAATACAGGCCTCATATTCAGCTTGGTTGTTTGTAACATCGAAGTTAAGTTTGAATGCAAGCGGAATATGAGAACCATCGGGGGCGACTAGCAAGACCCCGATCCCAAATCCTTTCTGGTTGGCCGCCCCATTGAAGTACAGAGTCCAGACGTCCTCGACAACTGTTAGCACTTCCTCATCTGGGAACACAAAATCTGCATCTTCCGGTCCATCCACAGGGTGATCAGCCAAAAATTCAGCAATTGCTCGTCCCTTCACCGACTTCCTCGTGACGTATTTGAGATCGAATTCTGCCAGAAGGAGCAACCAGCGTGCTAAATTACCAGTGAGAGCCGGTTTCTCAAACAGATACTTGAGCGGATCCATTCGAGAAATCAATTTCACTGGGTAAGCCAGCATGTAGTGTCTCAACTTCTTAGAGGCCCAAACCAAAGCCCAACACGTTTTTTCCAAGGCGGTGTAGCGCTCTTCGGACCCAACCATTTTCTTACTTAAGTAGTAAACGGCCTTCTCCTCTCCCTGGTCACCCTCTTGAGCTAGCAAGCATCCCATGGATGTAGAACTCACAGATAAGTATAGAATCAAGGGCTTTCCAGGCACTGGTGGCATTAAGACAGGCGGGTTTTGCAGATAGCTCTGAATGGACATAAAGGCCGCCTGACATCTGTCCGACCATACAAACGGGGTGTCTTTCTTGAGTAGACGAAACATCGGCTCGCAAGTTAAGGTTAACTTGGCGATAAATCTGCTGATGAACTGAACCTTTCCCAAAAAGCTCCGCACTCCCTTTTCAGTCTCTGGTGGCTTCATTTCAAGCACCGCTTTGATCTTTGATGGATCGACTTCAATCCCACGCGAAGTAATCATGAAACCGAGCATCTTGCCTGTCGTGACCCCAAAGGTGCATTTCTGTGGATTGAGACGCATGCGGAACTTTCGGAGCCTCTCAAAAAACTTCCTCAATACAGGAACATGCCCTTCCCGAGTTTTTGACTTAGCAATCATGTCGTCCACGATGTTTGGTTTTTGGGTTGGTGGAGGTGGAGCGTAGAGAGTCCCTTCATCTATAAGATCTTGAATCGCATGTCGGAGACAGAAACAGGAGTCCGTAAGATGTCCAGCCCCTTGGTGGTAGGCACAATAAAGATTGGCTTTGAAGTTAGGTGAAGGGTTCTAAGGCAGGGGAGTTGGGTCAAGGGGTTTCAGGTGCCCTGACTGGATTAACTTCTCCATAATAGACGACAGTGGAGCTTCAAATGCAGAGAAACTGCGGGGCTGACTGCGGGGCCAGTTATTTTGAGGGGTTTGCACCTGGTTAATCTCAGCGGTGCGATTGGTTGCATTGGAAGAGGAGGCATTAGTGCCGCTGGTTGCTGTGTTGGAAGATCCCCCACTGCCAAACAACGCATTGGTGTTCCCTGAGTAAACCCGAGGCTTTGGTTTCGAAGGGTTAGAGGACTCCCCTCTTGACAGAATCCCACTTTGTAGCGCATCCTCGATGGCCAACCCAGATTCGAAGAAAGTATCGAAGTTCGAGGAAGCTTGGACAAGAACCAAATGCCTAGCATAATCAGGCTGAAGATTGCAAGAGATGATTCGGAGCTGATCTCTCTCACTCGGGCGATCGGTCATCTGAGCAGCCTTCGTCCTCCATCTTTTGACAAAATCCGCGAAGGATTCCTTAGCTTCCATTTTCGTGGACTCAAGCTCTCGGGTTGTCATCTTGAGCTGGGAGTTGTAACTATACTGCGAAATAAACGCGGCACCGATGTCCTCCCACGTCCTCCTTTTAGCGATGTCAAGCGACAAAAACCAGTGAAAAGCGGGTCCCGAGAGAGTCTGAGGGAACAGCTGGGACATGGCCTCGGGTTCAACAGCCAAGAGTTTCATGGCGGCATGATAGCCATAGAGATGAGTCTTCGGGTCGCCACTCCCATCAAACTTGGCGAGGTCAGGCATCTTGAACTTGTCGGGGAGCTTAGCATTGGGATATAAGCAGAGGCGATCTAAATCAATTCCCCTGGCGCTGATCTTTTCGGACTTGGACACAGATTCCTCCAGCTTGACGATCTTCGCCATGAGAGCAGTCATGTTAGGATCCAAAACGGGTCTTGCCACAGCGAGATTCAGATTCGCTGCCTCCGGGTGAGCCTCTTTCGGGTTGGGCTAAATTATGATCCGCCCTGCATGGTTAGGGTCTTCAACAAAGATTGGTTCCGCATGGTCGTCCTCATCGACCTCGACTCCCACTTCTGCAGCTGGCGGAAGACGAGTGTTGATAAGGTCATTGAGCCTTGTGAGATTCGCATCAGTCTGAGCACCCCTTTGCTGCATGGTGGTGATGCTATTCTGGATGTTCATGAGCATGGTTTCGAGACTCAGTGGTTGCGGATGATCTGCCATAATGGAGGTTCCGGATGAACTTGACGAGGACGGGGAGGTTGGTGACGCCGGAGACTCAATTTCCTGGAGAACTGACGGTGATCCTGATCGTAAAGCGGCCAACAGGGAGCACGGAGAGTCTTCCGTTGTGACTGACTGAGCTTGCAACCTGACTAGCCTTTGAACGGAATTCTGATGCAGACGTTCCCAAGTGGGTTTGGCTTTCTGCCTCGATACTTTCCTTGGCGGCGCAATGGTTCAGAATCCTGCTTTGCTTTGTTGTAAGAAAAGGTTCGATAAGGGCCCTGCAGCAACCTTACTCTAAACAAAAGACTTTAAAGTGATAATGCAGACATCGTCGTCAGTGTCGCCCTTAGACTCTAAGACTACAGACGAGTCTGTCTCATGATGTTCGGACGCTGCCAAAATCCTCGGATTTCTTTTCGAGAGTGTATCCTCGTTTGAATCGAATAATACTAAGAGATGTCAAAAATAGTCTAAGCCTTTGACTTTTCCGTTCTTGAAGTTTCAATTTTGAACTCGAAATAACTCGGGGTGGATGACGTGACACCTTAACCGGGGCGGCGTAGGCGACACAGTGCCATAGCCTGAGCGGTGTACGTGCTGCGCACGATAACCAGGGTGGTGTGAGCATCACGACATTCTCTTCGTCGTTCCTTGTTTTCTGTTTGAGACTTCAATCGGGATATAGACAAGGACTTAGAAAGTTTTGATTTCCCAAAGTCTTGCTGATCCTAGAACTTTTGAAAATCTGATAACACGCACCGTAAAGATGCATGACTCTTCATCGGGCCTAGCAGCGTCCTAATAAACATAAGACAGACTCGAAAGAGAGACAACCTAGAAGCCGCCCTAAAAATGCCCCTACGCAAAACGGTATGTATGTACAGTGCATGCGATAGGGAAAGCAGTAACACATAGACAGTATATGGGGGTTAGATGCAAGTAGACCTTACCCTGCAGGTACCTGTCCTAGTTTGGAGAGTTCTAGTGCTTTGTACATGAAAAAGGCTGGTTTTGGCTTGTAACGGGTTCCTCGGACTAGAGCCAAGATATACCTCCTGCTGCACGCGTAATCGCAGAGCAACAGTCAAACGGTAGAATGACTCATCATCGTCGAAGGTTGTTGGTCATTCGGGGTCCCCGAGCTCCGGTAAATCGTGCCGGATTGCCAAAATAAACCAACGGGGCTTATCCCACATTGATGCAAATGAGAATGCTAAAGGGTTTGATTATTGAAACAGAATTTCAAATTCGCAAATGCCCTTTTCAAATTCGGCTCACTTTATTTAGTCAATGCTTAGAAGAAACTACACAAGAGAACAATCGGAAAGGTCCCAGATTGGATTGGCCGGACACGAGGTCCCGTTAAATCACCACTCCAACCTTCGGCAGTGCGAAGCTCACCGTTTTGACAAACTTTTGTGGGATCGTTCTTCAAGTGTATTGAAATCTAAACATAGACCAATATTGGTTCGATCCCCAGCAGAGTCGCCACTGTGGGCAGCGTGCCTTTCCGAATTTTCGGATTCCGAGACGCGAGGGGCCCAGATCGAGGGAGCGCGAGCGGGGAAGCAAGCGCTCGCAAAATACAGAGTCGCCACTTGGGTTTTGAAGGTCCGACACCCGAGGAACCGTATTTCGAAGCACTTGTCGCGCTGTTTGATTTGAAAAAGTTTAAGGAACCAGTCCGTCATAACCATATCTGGGTTCGGGAGCCAGGTTACGAGAGGGGAAGGGTTTTATGGCACCCCTCTCGCCCAATCTGGAGATCGGTCTATACTTAGGCATTTGCGAAAATATTTGTTTGCGATTCTGTTTGATGAATCAATTTTTAGCCAATTAGGGCGGGGGAACAGTTAATCGGGGATTAAAACTGTAACAATTTGCAGGATGTGATAAGATATGGCATGGATTAGTGAGATGACACACAATAAATGGAATAAAGTTCAAAACATCGATCATACATCAAAACAGTGCTGTGTATGATTTTGGCACGAACAAACAGCCAGCTTGCATGCGTGAACCCATCTACATGCAAGCCAACCATCGCGCGACACTACCATACACTCGCGCGAGCGTTGACGTTCCACCAATGTTTTGGATTTTACCCCCTTCTGGGCTCTAGAAGGACCAGTGCTCACCCAGGTGCAAACCAAGTAGTTTATAAGCACTTGAAAGTAAACAATATTACAGCAAGTAGATAGAAATATTGTGAAAACACGACCCCTTACAGCAAGTAGATAGAAATATTGTGAAAACACGACCCCTAAACAGTGGGGGTATCTAAACAGAGGCCAAGGCCAAGCTGCTCATGCAAGGGCAGTCCCTGGAAAACCCAGAACCATCGCGCGACAGAGTCATACAGGCGCGCGATCGTTCAGACTGGATTTCCAGGAATTGCTTTGCATACTCAGGGCTCATAGACATATTCAAGAGCATCCCAAGAGCATTCCAAATCAAGAGGAGTTATGAACTAGGCTTAAACGATGATTTTTAACATGCAAACTTGCAAAGCAGTGAGCTAAAGCTCCTTAAAAGACTTTAAAAAGACTATGAACACAACAATAAACTTAAAGACCAGGATCCCTTCCCCACGTGGTCCAATCTCACGTAGACAGAAGTGTCGCGCGAGTGTATGGGACCATCGCGCGAGGGTGTTCCAGGTAACGGCTCTTGAAACCCTGCTAGCTTTAGGGCTAGAACTAGTATCGATTACCAGCCTTGACCCTGCCAGCCCCCCTCAGGGGTTCGAACAGTGAGCAGAAAGATATTATACCTTTGCTTGAGTTCCTTGGAGATGGCTTAAATGAGGTGGTGAGGCTTGGAAGATGATTATGTGGGAGTGAGTGTGGTATAGGATATTTGTGCGAGAGCTTTGCTTCTTCTTTCTTAGAGAGAATTTTGTAACCCTTTGCAATGAAGCATGGGGGGGGGGGGGGGGGGGATTTATAGAAGAAAGGGTTAGTTGGTGGCTAGCCAAGGCCTTGTAACCAGCCAACAAGGCTGGTTAGAATCACTTGGTGGAGAAGTAGGGTGGCAAAGGTGATGGGAGAATGGGGGGTGAGGTGGTGCAAAGGGAGCCCCCCAGAACGCTGTTCAGCCGACGAAAATGGGGTCACATAGGCCTGTAGCCCCCTGACCACCACGCAATCTGGGTGAAAATGACAGGTGTTGACCATCGCGCGATGAAGTGAGAGCATCGCACGAGGGTCCAGCCAACCCCGCGAGGGTCAATGGTCAAAGCTTTGACTTTGACCAACACCTGGCAAGTGGACCATCGCGCGAGGATCCCAGTATGTCGCGCGACTATCAAACCCAAGGTCCAGGTTCTGATTCAAGGGTTTTAGGGCTAAGGATGGGTTCCTCACATGCCAAACTCAAGCCATTCCAAGTTCTCGGGACCGTTTTCGACCTGATTCATCATCGGGGAATCAAGAAATCGAAGAACAAAGTAAAACGATCGGGAAGTCAGATTGGGGTGTCTACAGTCTGCTTAATAGTATTTCATTTTGCAGTCTTTACATTATGTTCTGTCAGTACTAACAGAAAGTGCAGGTGAGGGTTCAGACACTCCCAAGCGCTCAAGAGTTCTCTTGAGCGCTCGAGAGTGAAGCCAGTAAGCAGTATTGTGTTTCTTGCTATCTTGCTGTCTTTCATCACATAATCCCCTCCTATACTTGTGCACAATCATACATTGTTATTTGGCATCCTATTTGTGGCTAACAAACTCTGCAGGATTTGGTCAGTAGAACTCCCAAGCGCTCGAGAGTGAAGCCAGTAGCAGTTTATACAGCTTCGCCATCATGCATGTGTCCATCATCACATAATCCCTCCTATACATGTGCACAAGCATACATTGTTATTTGACATCCTATTTGTGGCTAACAAATTCTGCAGGATTCGGTCAGTAGAACTCCCAAGCGCTCGAGAGTACTCTCAAGCGCTCGAGAGTGAAGCCAGTAGCAGTTTATATAGCTTCGCCATCATGCATGTGTCCATCATCACTTCATCACTCCTTGTACACAAGCATCAGCATACACCTTCTATTTGCCACACCTGTGGATACCTGCTACGTGTTTAATGAAACAAAATCCATTTGAAAAATCCCACGAACGTTTAGTAGAGACCGACATCGCGTCGGACAAGGGGGGTGCCGTAAAACCCTTCCCCTCTCGTAACATGGCTTCCGAACCCTCGAGTGATCTCTGGTTTTCAATTCAAATCAATCAATTTTCAAATCGAAAACGGTTTCTCAGGTGGCGAACCATAAATCTGGGTGGCGACTCTTCAAATTTCTCAAATCAATTCGATGGAGCGGTATGTGTTTTTCGGGCCGCCCCGATCTCACCTGGGGCTATGGTAGCCCACAATGGGCGAACCGTCGTTGATTTGAAGTTGGACGGGCAAACCGTCGTTGATTTGATAAGGGATTGGCAAACCATCGTTGATTTGAAAATGGACGGGCGAACCGTCGTTGGTTTGAAATTGGACGGGCAAACCGTCGTTGATTTGAAGTTGGACGGTCAAACCGTCGTTGATTTGAAGTTGGACGGGCAAACCGTCGCTCGTTTGATTTGAAAGTGGACGGGCGAACCGTCGTTGAGTTGAAATTGGACGAGCAAACCGTCGTTGATTTGAAGTTGGACGGGCAAACCGTCGCTCGTTTGATTTGAAAGTGGACGGGCGAACCGTCGTTGAGTTGAAATTGGACGGGCGAACCGTCGTTGATTTGAAGTGGACGGGCGAACCGTCGTTGAGTTGACATTGGATGGGTGAACTGTCATTGATTTGAAGTTGGACGGGCAAACCGTCGTTGATTTGAAGTTGGATGGGCAAACCGTCGTTGATTTGAAGTTGGACGAGCGAACCGTCGTCGAGTTGAAATTGGACGGGCAAACCGTCGTTAATTTGAAGTCGGACGGGCAAACCGTCATTGATTTGAACTTGGACGGGCAAACCGTCGTTGATTTGATAATGGACGGGCAAACCGTCGTTGATTTGAAATTGGACGGGCGAACCGTCGTTGATTTGAAGTTGGACGGGCGAACCATCGTTGAGTTGGAATTGGACGGGCGAACCGTCGTAGATTTGATAAGGGACGGCCAAACCGTCATTGATTTGAAAATGGACGGGCGAACCGTCGTTGGTTTGAAATTGGACGGGCAAACCATCGTTGATTTGAAATTGATTTGAAATTGGACGGGCGAACCGTCGTTGAGTTGAAATTGGACGGGCGAACCGTCGTTGATTCGAAGTTGGACGGGCAAACCGTCATTGATTTGAACTTCGACGAGCAAACCGTCGTTGATTTGATAATGGACGGGCAAACCGTCGTTGATTTGAAATTGATTTGAAGGATGGGTAGACCGTCGTTGATTGATTGAAAGGATGACATGACTGATCGCCGTTGATTGAATTGATTTGAAGGACGGGTAGACCATCGTTGATTTGATTGAAAGGACGACCTGACTGATCGTCGTTGATTGAATTGTTTTGAAGGATGGGTGGACCGTCATTGATTTGATTGAAAGGACGACCTGACTGATCGTCGTTGATTGATTTGAAAGGACGACATGGCTGATTGTCGTTGATTGAATTGATTTGAAGGACGGGTAGACTGTCGTTGATTTGATTGAAAGGACGACCTGACTGATCGTCGTTGATTGAATTGTTTTGAAGGACGGGTAGACCATCGTTGATTGATTTGAAACGGGTAGCACAAGCCATTGTTGCTTTGAATTGTATTTTGATTGCCAAAATGTGCTCTAGGTGCTAGTGGAGTGGGACAGTGAGGCTGTGTGCTTGACATTTGCCATGGAGAAATGGACGGGGAGAACAGCATGTGGCACCCCCCTTACAATTGCACTTTCCCAAAGCAGTGGCTCCGGCTCTAGTTCCAGTAGTGACTAGATCCCAAGTATGAACCCCCAAAATCCAAACTACTTGCCATTTTCGATACTGGATAAGCATGTTTTGGCACTTGATTGGCTTTTCCTGTTTTCAATAGTTGATATACAGTATGCAATGATATGTACTAAATTGAATGCATAAATTGAAAATGCAAGGGTAGACTAGGGCGGCTTCTAGAGGATGATGGCCTAGAATGGCAACATGAACAAGAATTACACAAAGCGATACTGCCACCTTAGCCACAGCTCAGAGATGTGAGAGCAATAGATAACCAGCGGCTAGAGGTGTGCAGTTGAAAAAGAGGCCCAAAGAAAGGGTGGCTCGTGCCAAAGAGTTTTTTAGAGGCCCAGAGAGAGAAGTCTGAGAGATTAAAAGAGAGTGAGAGAGAAAGAGTCCATCAGCGACAGCCTCCTCAGAAGAGGCGGATGGGATAGGAGCCCCAGGTACTTCAAAGAGATCAAGAGTGACGACAACAACGAGAACAAGGCTGATCTCTACCACTGAGGACTACCACTGAGCCTCTTTACTTTACTTTCCTTTGCTTCTTAGATGCGCTCCCAGATAGATAGACATTGAGTGGGCTGGCCTACCCCTGTTGACATTTAGAAGTGGCATTGGGTCGGCGTGCCCCTTTTCTTGGGCGGATGAGCCCTATAGATAAGCTTTGCTTGGCCTTGAGCCGACATGCCCTCACTGCTCACAAGATTCCACTGCTTGCGGACCACAAATGGTAGGGTAGCAATGTAAATTGCATTTTCCAATTTATTTGACTCTCTTTTGAGAAAGTTTGAAAGAATGCATAGACCAATCGCTAATATCTAATTTGCATTGACAAGCAAACTGAATTGACAGACAGACACATATACGTACAAACTCACCTAGCTCAAATGAAAAAGGAAGAAGAGCCCCGGATATGTCACGGACTCCTAGACACATGGAAAATAATGAAATTTCGGGCATTGACGAGCCTAAATTCACAATATCCCTTAGACAGGTGAAACTAACACTTGCGTAAGGTCAAACAAATGTACAATGACATGTAAAAATCGGTAAAATTAGGAAAAACATCCCGACATGACAATGGATTGAAAAACTTGAAAAGTGTCACAAAGATGGACAAAAGACGCAAATGATGACTCATATAGGCCCGGACTGAAACCGACACCCCTGTGCAGCCACATTAGGACCATATGACTTGCACAACATGACAAGACTTGGTAAAAGCCCCTTGAATGAGATTTGAGGTGCTTTGAACTTGAAATGTGCCCCCAAGGGTCTAAAAATCTCTATTAGGCTTGGTGGCTGCCTACTGCTGTCTGATGCAGGGATTGAAGAAGCGCGCACAGGCTTGGGACCAACGCGCATCACTTTTGTACGAGTGCGTGTGAGCCTCCAACTAGCGCGCGAGATTGCAAAGCTGCTGCAGCCGCTTAAAATAAACATTGCTGAACCTAGAGTAAACAGGAAGCCGTTAGGCCTCATAAGCATTTCGTTCTGTTTTTGATGCTTCAAAATATTTTAAGGCTTTTGCTCAACTTTAAAATTGAAACAGCAGTTTGCATTAAACTTGAAAGACGAATGATTTCCCCCTTCTGATTCTCCAATGAATCAATGGACTTCAGCCTACCAGTCAGCACTTCGGCTTGTCTTGTTCTCAACCTTTCCTGACCCTTGATGTGCACCAAAACGTCAACCTTGGATCCAATTGATAAAGTATGACCGAGTCTCGAAGAGAGACTGCCTACGTATCCCGTTCTGGGAATCAGGTCAAAACATAGTTCAAGCAAAGGTTCACTCGTGTGTTTTACCTCTCTTTTTATGCTCTAACTTTTGCCTAGTACCGTCCTTTCAGGTTTTCGGTCTAGCGAGCGTTCGACTTTTTTTGCCAATTCATTTTTGCCTAGACCGCCTTCCTAGGTTTTCGGTCTAGCAAGCTGCTCTAACTTTTGCTTGGAATCGCCCACCCTTGTGGTTTTCGATCCAACGAGCATCTCTCAGGGATAATAACACTTGAGTTGATCTGGGTTGACCGAGGTATTGATGTGCTGCCGCCGAGGTCGGTGATTTTTTTACTGCAGCCCTAGATGAAAGGACTTTGACAGTGAAGGGTTCTGACTGCTTTGGTTGGAAATGCCCCGCTCCAGGCCACTTTTGTACCTCTTTAATGTGTGCTTGACGGAACGCTGCTGTTTATTGGTTTGAGTATGGTACGAGGACTGGAGCCTTCTGAGCTGCTGCTTTCTAGCTTGGCATCCGATAGCAAGGGATTTGATACTTCTTTATCCCATGATCAACGCCAGGCGTGTCTTTGTGAGACCATGCCAAGATATTGTTGAATTCTTTGAACAAGTCTGAACGGGCGCAATACTCTTATTGGGATAGCGCTGAACCAATTTGAACAATCCGGGGGTCTGCCCCATCTTTCAAGTTTATTTGAAATTATTTCTTCTTTTAGAGGCTGAGCATGCCTTTCGTCTTCCCTTTCGGTGAGGGAACACATTTCCTTGGGGATATTCCCATCGAAATCTATCCCTTCGTCGTCAGGGTCGACACAGTTTATTCAAAAGCCAGCAAAGTACTTAAAAGCAGGATAATGCATATCATAAGAAACCTCGGGGTTGCCAGGTACAGCAAAAAGACTCAAATTGAGAATAAAAGCTATGACATGGAGGGCCAAGAGGCACAAACTCCGACTCAGAGCTAGACTTAGATGACTTCACAGACACTTTGTCAGACTCAGACTCGGAAGTGTCAATGCAAAATAGACGCGATTTGAAAATGCAACTTTTATAGTTACCTTTGACTTCCTCGCAGAGAGGTGGGAGCTAGAGGACAACAGGCTCAAGCAACAGCACTTCGGCTTCTTCAGCTTCTCCGTCCAAACCCACTTGAGAGAACTCCTTGAACAACAGCCCCAAGTTCTCATGATTGAAGGATCTCAACCAGTCTGTTTTCTCCTTTGATTGATTAAATTTCCTCTTGAATTCCTCCTTTATAGGCTCCTCATCACTATCAACCCAGGTATCGGCGGTAAGGACCTCGACTGCACTATGGCCATCAGGTTAACCTCGGGTTCGGATGGGAGAGACAAAACTGGCTTGGTCTGATTTTCTGGGATGATGAAAAAGGTTGGGTTGAATATGGTGGAGCTAGGTTTGATTTGAATGGAGCTTGAGTTGATTTGAGTGAAGCCGATAGATATCTGGCTAACACATGGGTTGGAACCGTGTTTAGGCATGAAGTTGGATATGACATTGGGCTTTGATGGGAGTGGAGCTTGAATGGTGCCATTATCAATGAGATTTTGAATTTCATGTCGAAGACGGAAGCAGGCATCGGTGGGATGGCCAGGCATTTGATGGAAAGCACAATAGGCATTTGGACTGTAGGATGCCGAGAATGTTCGAGGCGAAGGAGTTGGAAGGAGTGGCTTGAGGAAGCCAGCTTCAAGGAGCTTCTCATAAACCGAGGACAAAGGCGTGGAGAAACGGGAGAAGGTCCTTGGTGGGTTCCGGCGATTGGATTGGGGGTTCAAGGTGGAGCCTTTGCTTGCTTTGAAGTTGCACAACATTGCACCATCAACAGGGTGCACTCTTTTGCCTTTGGGATTGATTTCTTTGTCGCGCATATCCTCCCTTTCAGCGTTGGCTTTGAACAAGGATCCAGCATCCTTCTTCGGGTGAGTCCTGGCTTCATGAAACTCAGCCAGGTCTTTGAACATGTCCTTCGAGCACTGCTTGGTTCCGACTGCAGGAGTGTGGCAAGCTTGAGAGGATTCCTTGATCAGCCCCATATCTGGCTGCGGGGCTATGGTGGTAAAAAGGTCAACCAATCCCTGGACCATTGCCATTTGTTTGTCCATTTTCTGGTTCATTTCTTGAACAACCCTCTTTAGCTCAGCCAGCTCTGTTTGTGCTGCCATTTTGGATTGATGATTGAGGAGGGTAATATGGCTTTGGAAGTGACGGTGAAATAGCCCTGGCAGACGCTCCTAAGTAGGTTTGGCTCTTTCCTTCAGTGAAATGGCGTAGAGCTTTTGACAGTAAAGTAAATGAGAACTCAGTGGCATTCCTGCAGCAAGCTTTTGAAGGAATTTGAAGGAATGCAATGCGCATGTCATCGTCGTCGGCGTCCTCCTAGACTCTATGACTAAAGAGTGTCTATCTTATGACATTTGGATGTTGCCACGAATCCTTGGATATTCTTTTCGAGGGTGTATCCTTTATTTGAATCGACTAACACTAAGAAATGTCAAAATAGTCTAAGCCTTTGACTATTCCGTTCTTGACGTTTCAACTTTGGAGTTTTCTGTTTGAAACCTCGACCGGGCGTTAGACAAGGACTTAGAAAGTCTTGATTTCCCAAAGTCTCGTTGATCCAAGGACTTGAAAATTTATAACGCGCACCATCAAGATGCACGACTCTTCATCGGTTCATAGCAGCGTCCTAATTGGCATAAGACAGATTCGAAAGAGACTACCTAAAAGCCGCCCTAGTATGCTCCTATGCAAAATGGTATGAATGTATGTACAGACATGCGATAGGGAAAGCAATAACACATAGACAACATATGGGTTAGATGCAAGTAATCCTACCCTGCAGGGTCCTGTCCTAGGTTGAAAGGTTCTAGTGCTTTGTAAGCGTGTAGAGGCCGGTTTTGGCTTAAGGGGTTCCTCTGACTAGAGCCGCGATATACCTCCCATTGCGATGCGTAGAGCAAAGCAATGGTCGAACGGTAGTACGACTCATCATCGTTCAAGGTTGTTGGGCGTTCGAGGACCCCGGGCTCCAATGAATTGTGCCAGTTACCCAAAACACCTCAACGAGGCTGACCAACCATCGATGCGAACGGAGAATGCCGAAGAATGATTTGATGAGAGAGAAATGCAATGTTCTGAAAAAAATGCCTTTTGAAGTTTGGCTCACTTTCATTGATCAATACTTGGAGAAAAACTACATAAGTGAACAATAGTAAAAACCCCAGTTCGGATTGGTCGGATACGGAGATCCTGTTACGTTACCATTCCGTTCTTCAATAGCGCAAAGCGTATTGTTTTGACAGACTTTTGAAAATTGTTCAATTATGTATTAATTGCCAAATACCAATCAATGCAATGATTTCCCCAGCGGAGTCGCCACTGTGGGCACGCGCCCCAAATTTTTTTGATTTTTGTTCTTTAAAAGATCGGGTGCGGCCCTCTTTGAAAAGTGCGGCGAAATGCTTCGATTCAGAGTCGCCACTCGGGTTTTAGCGGTGAAACACCCAAGGAACCGAACTTGAAACACTTGCCACGTTGTTTGATTTTGAAAAGGCATAGACTGGTCCGTCATCACCTTCGATATCTGAGGTTCAGGAGCCAGGTTACGAGAGGGGAAGGGTTTTACGGCACCCCTCTCGCCCAATCCGAAGATCGGTCTCTACTCGGGTATTTTATAAAACGTTTGCATTTTTCTCTCATTAATCATTTTTTTAGCCAATTAGGGCGGGGGAATAGTTAAATGGGGATTAAAACTGTAACAAGTTGCATTTTATGTGACAAAATGATATGGATGCTTATTGAAATAGTAGAGATTGAAAACAGACTTCTGTGAGCATTTTAAACAGACTGGATAACACTGATCCGGAATGACATGCGCAAGAAGAAGTCTGTGTGCACTGGCCAAACCACTGCATGCAGGCTTCACCTGCGCACGCCACGCATAGACTGGCGTACTCCAGTAAGCCTAAACCCACAGCTCTTATTTTCAACCCTCTGGGCTCTGGAAAGGACTAGTGCACACCCAGGACAAACCACGCAGTTTATAGAGCAAATATTAAGCAGTTACAAACAGCAGAAATGGACTTTAAAGCAATAAAATGAACAGAACGCCCCATAAACAGTGTGGGGAAATAGACATGGACCAAGACTAAGCTACCATGCAAGGGCCAGCCACTGGGCCTTAATATAACTGTTGTACGCCAGTCATGTGAGACCGTACGCCAGCCATATCTCTTGTCCAGTGCTTGGCTTTGCATCATCTGGGCTTTGGAACATGACTAGAAAGATCCAGAGGCCTTCTAAAGCGGATATGAATAAATATTGAATGCTACAACTAAACAGTTCTAAAATACAGAAAGCAGTAAACTAGCTTTTAGCATGCAATAAGGTGATGAATAGACAGGAAATAAAGCATAAAACAAAGATCTGGACCCCATTTCACAACTGGAGTACGCCAGTTACAGACAGATTCCAGACAGATCAAATTTAAAACTGTACGTACTGCCACGGACCGGCGTACGCGGGCTTATGACCGGCGCACGCCGATTCTAGTCAGAAATGATTTTTTTTGTTTTTGAAACCTTGACAGCTTTAGGGCCAGGACTGGTATTGATTACAAGCCTTGACCCTGTCAACTCCCCTCAGGGATCATAACAGAGAAATGTACCCAGGTGGTATACCTTTTGTTTTTGAGCTTGAAAGAGTGCTTGAGCTTGAACTTGAAGATTGGATGATGAATGGTGAGTATGGATGGATGTATGTTGTAGTGTATGGGAGAGTTTCTTTCTCAATGAGAAGAAAGAAAGAACAAAGAACTAATGGAGAGAGAGAGATGACTTGAATGCTTCAAGTTTTTTGGTAACCCTCTCAAATGGAAGTATATGGGGTTATATATAGGGGAAGAGGGAGAGAGAGGGGTTAAGGCCAGTCAAAGTGACTAAAGCCTTAGCCTTTAAGCCTTCCTTCTCATTGGATGAGAGGAGAAAGGTGACGGGATGGGTGTAAGAAAATGTCCCCCGGCGGAGAATGCTTTTTCAGTGGATTGGAAGGTTCTCATGTGTTGTAGACCCCTACCCATGGCTTCTGCATGCTAAAAAACACAAGTTTGACGGGAGGTTTGACTGGCGTACTCCAGTTAATAACTGGCGTACTCCAGTTCGGGCTTGGTCAACGGTCAAAGTTGTCAGATGACTGACATGTGGCAGAGGACCGGCGCACGCCAGTTGATTACCGGCGTATGTAAGTTGGGTTTTGTTGAGGCCTTTTGGTTCTGGTTTAGAGAATTTTGAAAGGATGTGAAAGGGTTTTGGAATGCTCAAAGTTCAAACATACTAACATTTCCGGGGTGTTCTTGATCCATTTCATCATCGGGGAATCAAATACCGTAAGTAAACCAATTTGAAAAGTCCAAAATAGGGTGTCTACAATCATATCCAAAGAAATCTACCATTATCTAATGTAGAACACAGCAAGGGTTGTAAGCAAGACATGAAAGCTACTAGCAGATAGCATAGCAATTAGCAAATAGTAAAGATCAAATAGTAGAGGCCCTTGGTATGTATAGTGCTCACATTTCTACTCCCTTGGAATCTCACAACTCCCACTCTTATTTTCTCAAAACCAAGGCCTGGGATTCCACCTTCTCCCTCCACTGTTCCTTACATGATGCCCCCGCTAATTATTACCTCCTCTCACAAGGAATGTTGGGGAGCTAGCACACAGCTCACTTGGTTCACACAATATAGTAAGGACACTCATAACTATGCAGTTACCAGTCAGTCAATAAGGAAGTTACCCAGTCAGTGAACAAGGATTAAGATAACTACTTGAATATTTAGGAGTAATAGGAGTCCAACAATAGCAGTACATAACTTTTATTGGACCCTTTTGAATCTCATGTACAAACAGCAGCAGCAGCAGTTACCCTACTGCTGGACCCTTCTGACTTTCATATGAACCCCAACCTCCTGGAATGGAAGCTTATAGAATCAAGGGGAATAGCTTTGAAGCTGAATACCCTTGAAAATGACCTGCATATGAAGTTATATGAGTAGAAGGATCTTCCAATTTAACAAGCATATTTAGTGTAATCATGAATGTTCCACATAGATAGTAAATGAGAGGGTCCCTCGATAGATAAGGACAACAATCTGCATCTAACCTCATTTGAAATTTTGTTAGCAACCACTCCAGGAGAGCAGCTAAGATTCTGGAACTTTCAATAATTCCTCTTGTAGACACCTCCCAAACGGGGCGTCGCCATACAAATTGATCGTCGTTGGTTGCTTGTTTGCTTCATAAACCAAGATCGTGGATATTCCCATGGCTAGGAACATTGCCACACGATAGCGGTTATCATCAAAACAAAGTCGCCACCTAGTTTATGAAAATCAGGAAAAACATATAGAGATTTCGGGTATGGGAGCCAAAAGTACAATGAGGGGAAGGTGTTAGGCACCCCTCTTTGCCTAGTCGTGAGACTGGCCCATAATTGTGCTGTCTGCTTGGCACATCTACTGCTGTTCTACTGCCTGTTTTGCTGGTCTGCTGCTGTTTTGGGTGTAGCCCAGCAAACTGCTACTCTGCTATAGCCGTTTTGAAGCTGTTTGCTGATGTGCTGTTGTTCAGCTCATGAAGCTATTTGAAGATGCACGTTTTAAGTTGCAGCTAATCCTAAAGCTGCAGCTGATTTCCAAATGTTGCAGGCACCTTTTGTCTATACTATTCAGTGTATACCTTACCTATTGTGTATACCTTAAGTTGTGTGTTTCTCTCCCATCTATTAGATAGATTTGAAACGTGTGGTTAGTATTATTGGAGTTAGATGGTCTTTGATACCATGACCCTAACTGTCCCATTTTCATTGTAGCCCTTCGTTTAGTTCAATGTAGCCACTTGGCATGGTCTATTTTTATCAATCTTTGTTTTCCCTTCTTTCTTTTCCTCCTGGGGTATGCCCCTTGTAGGCTGTACATTCGCTTAATCTTTTTTCTATTTCAAGCTATTTTACCCCAAAAAAATAGTGCCCCTCAATCTAACAATTATAGGTAGTTCAATCATGAATGTTCCACATAGAAAGTAAATGAGAAAGCCCCTTGAAAGAGAGGGACAACAACCTGCAACTAACTTCATTTGAGATTTTGTTAGCAACCAGTCCAGAAGGGCAACTAAGATTCTGAAACTTTCTATGATTCCTTTCAAGCCATAATTGGTGCACATAGACTGTGAATACAAGCTTAGCAATTGTGGTTGCCAAAGATTTACCTTTTAAAGTGGATAATTTACTTACCCACTGGAGCCAAGTAGCCATGCTTTTCATGCGAGGGGTCTTAGGGGACAGAATTCCCCCAATCTGTGTAGCCATGAAGCATTCAAAGAATAGGTGATTATGGGATTCTACACCCATACACAGACTACAAATGGAGGAAGATTTCATGCCAAACATAACTAATCTATCCTCAGTAGATAATTTATTCAGAATGGCCAACCGTGAGATCACACTGCATCTAGGGATATGCCCTGAAAACCATACCACTTTATACCAAGTGATAGCAGGAAAGTATGTTCTCAACTGTTCCCAAAGAGAGGAGATGGTAAACTTTTCAGAAGTATTGAGAGTCCAAGAACACCTATCCTCAATGGCATCATTAATGGGGACAGCCTGTAGATCAGATCTTACTTCATTAAGAGCAGGAGATTGAGTCACTGGGAAGGCCCACTGATTGTTCCTAATAATAGCCTTCACAGTGACATCCTTGGGATGTCCTAAATCATATATAATTCTAGGTCCAAACCTAGGTAGGAGGGGTCCAAGGGGATGCCAATTGTCAAACCACAAAGAAGTAGATTGGCCATCCCCAATTTTATACGTAATGTAAGGCTGAATAAGTGGTCTAAGAAGTCCCCTACCTTGGAAGGGTTGGGGACCTTTGGTACCAGAGCAACTAGATTAGCATTAGCTTTCTTCAAAAGCTGACCAGATCTGAAAAACAGTTTAACAGCTGAGGTTACTTCATGGCCTATGACAGGCCAAGCTTTTTGGAAGATTGCAGCATTGTATCCATTTGTACCAGGAGCTTTTTGAGGGTTAAAAGACCAAAAGGTGTCCTTAATCTCTTTATCGGTTACTTCCATCACCATGCCCAAACTTTGGGAAAGGGAAAGTTTCCTGGTGATGAGTTGATGCACTCTAGAGGATCCAGAGTAAGTGCTCTAGTGCTTGGTACCTAACAAGTTGGTGTAGTAGTTAATGAAGGCCTGCTTAACCAATTCAATATTCTGGGTGACTGATCCATCCTCCAAAACCAAACTAGAAATTTTGTTTCTGTTCTTTGAATTACTAATGGATTTGAAGAAGAATGAGGAACATTGATCCCTCAATTTTAGCTATTGAATCCTTGACTTTTGCTTGGCAAAACTTTCTTTAGCCCTAGCATAAACAAGGTACTGTTTACACAGATCCCTTTCAATTGCCTTCTTAGAGGGATCACTAGGATTAGATCCTAGCTCTCTTTGGATGGCTTCCAATTGTTGTTTATAGGATGCTACCCTAGATGACAGTTCACTGAACTCTTTATTATTCAGCTTTTTAAGGTCACCCTGCAATTGTTTAAGTTTCTCACAGACACAGTACATTGGATTACCAATGACGACTTTCCTCCAAATTTGTTGAACAGTGTCAAGGAATTTAGAGTGATCAGCCAAAAAATTAAAGAACCTGAAAGGCCTTTTCTTTGGAGGTGAAGCTGCTGTCAAGAAAACAATAGCAGGGGAGTGATCAGATACTACAGGGTTAAGAAAATGAGCATTGGACCAACAAAAGTCTTTGATCCATCTTTCATTGACCAAAACCCTATCAATCTTGGTACTTATGTGGGCATCCCCTAGCTGCTTATTGGAACAAGTGTAAAGGCAACGAAAGTACCTTAAGTCAACTGATTCAGTTGATTGAAGGCAAGAATTAAATTCTTCCATCCAGGGCAGCCAAGTCTTATCCCCACCTACTTTTTCAGATGGCTTCTTTATGTCATTGAAATCCCCTAATACCACCCAAGGACTGGTGACACAGTGCAGTTGTAGATCTGCCCACAATTTTTGCCTATCCAGGTAGCAATTTGCCCCATAGACAAATGTGGCAATAAAGGAGTAATGACCATCACAAGAGTGCACCTCACAATGGATGTACTGACTAGATTGGTGCAGTAGTTGCACACTGAAAACCACAGGGTTCCAGCAAATCAAAATTCTCCCCATTGGGGAACTAGAGTGATTGCTAACAAAATTCCATTGAGGGAGCATGGTGTTGACAATTCTAAAGACCTTGGGTTCTTTGATTTTATGTTCAACAAATCCAACTAAGGATAATTTATTATTAAGGACCCAATTTTTTGCCTCCCTCTGTTTGAGTAGGTCATTAAGACCCTCAAATTCCAAATTCCAAAATGCATAGGTGTGCAATCCATAAGACAATACTAGATATTACCACAAAGCTATCAATTAGTATAGATGAGAATGAGTAACAGTAGCACTGATATAACTATATGTGGACAAAATCAAAACAAGGAAAGAGAGTTACTTCCCAGATTTGTGAGAAGAGCTTTTTGCAAAGTTCTTCTGTTTCCCAACCTGGCCTGCTTTATTAGAACCTCCTTTCAATAGTTTGATGTTTGAGATCGTAAAAGAATCCGGAGGTTCTTTGTCTTTGAGTTTGGCAGCTATTTTGGTAGCTTTCTTAGCTACTGATCTGGATAATGGGTCAGCAGGACTAGGGATTTGCTGACTAAAGGATCTTGCTTCTTTATCATTGGCACCTAGCTCTTCCAAAGTGCCATTGTGGACAGGAGTAATTGTAGGCATTTACTGAGATAATGGATATGATTCTGTATGAGTATTGACAGCTTCCTCAATGGTTTCTTGATGCATGCTGGTGGAAGGATAGTGGGAAGAACTGACAATTGTAGTCAACTGAGGAATAGGTACTTCATTTTGAGATAGGATCAATGTCTCTTGAGAACTGCTCACTACACTCTCAAGCACCTTTTCGAACTCATCTTCCGAATCAACAAACACAGTTTAAGGGTTGGCAACATGTTTGGTAGAGGCAGGTGAGGTAGAACAAGGACTTGTTTGAGTAGGATGACTCCTGAGTTTTCTATTACCCACTATGGTCCAATCCTGATTAGGATGATTGGTTGTAGGGGTTGATTTCTTAGAGCATTGGACAGTAGAGTGGCCAAAGACTTGGCATTGCTTGCACAGTAGAGGTAACACTTGATCTTCAATAGGCACCACAATTGATTCTCCCTCCATAGTAATTCTCACATCTTCAGGAAGTTCATGTTCAGCATTGATCTCAATACAGATTCTAGCACCGGTTGACTTTGTTTGGAGAAGACCTGGTTGTTTTAAGGTTTTGGCTGTGGCTTGATCCACATGTAGTGGCTTACCAATGGTACTAGCCACCCTGCTTAAGCACTCCTGATTCCATAACTATAGAGGTAGGTCATGTAATCTAACCAAAGCTGGAATATGAGAAGGTTGGTCTTTAACTAGTTTCATCATCCTATGCCAATCTTTGAGGACTAGGTATTTTTGTGAGAAGAAGTAAGGGCCACCATCCAATACTTGTTGCTTGGCCTGTTCATCTCTAAATTCAAAGAGGTAACATCCTCCCACATCTGGCTTAACAGCCACAAACAGTTCCTTCCATTGATACTTGGCAGTGGAAACAACCAATGGATACGACATTTTCCCATCAAGGAAATGACCCATTAAGTATTTATTCCACTTACCAACATCAGTAAGCTCGATGTCAATTCCTACCTGGACTTCTTTCCCTCTACAGAGATCAGGATAAACTCAAACTTCATATCCATGGAGGGACTTTGGGACTGTAGTAAGGAAGCCCAATTTTTAGGCTTGGGTTTAGATACGTTTGTAGTTGGTCTAGGTTTAATGGGATCTTGATATGGTAAAGTTTATGTAGGATGTGTAGGTAGAGTCAGGTTGGGCTGATTTTTGGGAGAGAAAGGACGCCTAAGTTTAGTGTCAGCTTCACAGTATCCCAAATTGGGAACCCCTTCCAAGTACGGGGTACCTCTAGCATTGATTAGGATTTTTGGAGAAGGGTTTGAGAGCTATACCTGATGTTCGTGGTGTGCTCACTCCTCTGCTTCCAGGATCAAGCTTTCTTCGAAGATGGCTTGTTGAAGTTTTTGAGAGGGGCTCGGGTTTTTGTTTGATTTAAGGCTGTGAGTCCCAAATCCAGATGAAGTTGATGTTCGGTTGGACTTACTTGAGTTGCCTGATGGTGAATTTCCCATCTCGATAGGGATCGAGTTCTTAGGGATTTCAGATTGCAAAGGCTGAATTTGAATAGGGCTAATTTGATCCGAGATGTTCTTCTGCTTTCTTCTCATTTCATTGGAATTGATGGCTTTGCAGCTAAGCCCTTCCATCATCGAGATAGTTCCATCTGTCATGGATAACACTAATTCTCCACGACCTTTACAGAAATTGACCGATCGCCCAACATGTCAGAACGAATTTAGTTATGAATTTCAATCTTGGTATATCCATGTGCATTTATTCATGACTACTTATATTGTCGAGTTGAATGGTAACTTTTTTACAAGTTGAGGAACATAGTTAATCTCATGTTTTGATAGTTTTCGACGCTCTTAGTTTAGGAGATGAATAAACACTCAGTCACATTAGTAAGATCGTTAATGATTGACAATTTCTTCTTTGTTCTTAGTGAGAGCTAAGGGTTGACAAAGTCTAGGGGTTGAGAGCTTCTCTCTCTAGGTTAGAGAGAGAATGCACTCCCCCTTTACCAAAGAGTGCTGTTAATCGCACCCGCGTGTCAGGCCCCCTGACACGGGCCCTCTTCAATTCCCCGTTTTACCCCGGCTCTCCATGCGCTTTCTTTCTCTCTCTTCCCGCTGTCTCTCTCTCTTATTTTATTTTTTGTTATAAAATTTTAAATGCTAATAACTTGTTTTTCACGTATTTTTTTTAAATAAATTTTATATTTTTAAAATCTACTCAATGAAATCTATCAAACGAGCCTAATATTGATAGTGAAATAATGTAAAACGGAAAAATTATATTTTTTGATAGTTTAAACTGTCTAAAGAAGTTGAAAATTTGAGTGTCCTAAATTTCAATCCGTTTGAATCAAATATCTCTTAGAGTTATCAATGAGAGTCCTAGAGTCAATTTAATTATGACCATTTAGGATAAAATGATCAGAAAATTAAAATCTTTCCACCGATTCAAACGGATTGAAATTTGAAATACTTAATTTTTTAACTATATTTTTTAATATATAAATTGTTGAAATCACGTATTTTTTTAAAATAAATTTTATATTTTTGAAATCTACTCAACGAAACCTATCAAACAAGTCAAATATTGAATATGAAATAATGTGTTTAAATTAAATGACTTTTTTGGGCCCAGTATAATATCTCTTTATTTTTATTTTTTGTCCTTTTTTTTTTCCGTCCCGGCGGTTCTATCTGCATTACTTCATACCACAATTGGAGGCGTGCTTCATAAGAATGAGCCCATCCGTGTGCTTCATTTGATGCATTTCGCCTCCACCATATGATAATGGGTGGTACAGGATAATGAGGGTATAGAAAAACTTGCACGAAGTGATTTCCATTAACATGACCAATAGCTATATGTTTGCGTGCTGCGAATGGAACTTGATGGGAGCTCAACGGCAAGTGAGTGAGACAACTCGAAGCAATCATATTGAATGTATGTAGTACAACGTTGTACCTTGATGCGGACAAGTCCCAATGTTATAAAATCCATCCAATGATCCTCTGGTGCTGATGGTTGGAAGCAAATTTTTTATTTTATTTTAATGTCCTTATTCAAATTTTTTTCGCATTTGTTAGTTTTTGGTCAATTTTTGGGGATTATTGCTTCTTCATAACAAGAGGAATCTAAAAAGTAAAAAACTACGATCGAAATCTATTTTTTTTTAAATAAAGACGAAAAAATTGGCTTATTGGCTTATTTTTGTCTTTATTCAAAAAAATTAGGTTTGGATCGTAATTTTTTAGTACTTTTTAGATTCCTCTCATCATGACGAAGCAATAATTCTCAAAAAATTGACTAAAAACTAACAAATGCGAAAAAATTTGAATAAATACAAAAAAATAAGCCAAGTGGCTTACTTAGCCGAACGCCCCCTTAATATTAAACTACCACAAAAATATAATTTTCCCGTTTTACATTATTACATCATCAATATTAGGCTCGTTTGATAGGTTTTGTTGAGTATATTTCAAAAATATATAATTTATTAAAAAATTAGGTGAAAAAAAATTATTTGTATTTAAAATTTTACAAAAAAAGAGAGAAAGAGAGAGATGAGGTGCAGCGAGAGAGAGAGAGAGGGGGGTAGGGGTAAAAGGGGAAAAGGGGAGCCGTGTCAGGAGGGGGGCCTGACACGGAGGGGGGCGATTAGCAATCCACTTACCAAAAACTTGATTTTTGTATCAAATCCACAGATTTTCTGGTGGTAAAATCGGATTCTATTTAGAATCATCTTCAACCTCTCCAGTCCACAATCAGCTATGATCGAAGGGTTTGTTTGAAAGTTCAGTGGTCATCTACAACAGGTATCATCTTCATCTTGTCCAACCAAAGGTAAGGCAACGGGAGAACTTCTTTCGGGTTTGGACCTGATTCTAAATTATCTGTATGTGGCATCTGTGGCCAATTCCATTTGCCCTAACTGTACGGGAATGTCTACGGTTCATTATTTGTTATTCCAGGTTTGTGTAGCCCAAATTACCGCACATTAGTCCTAGATAGCAAAGTGCCCGCCCTTATCATCCATGGGGCTTCTCAAGAGCCTCCACAAAAGGTATCCCCAATTTCAAGATGTGGGGACACAATCTTGCAATCCAGTACTAGACAAACATCCCAATTTCGAGATGTGTATCTTACTTGGAAGCAAGCTCTGCGGATAGGGATGGCAATTCCGGCCGCCTCGATCCAACCCGCCCCGTTTCCCGCCCCAAATGGGTAGGGGATTCGGGGATTATTTGGGGATCGGGTAAGGTATGGGGATAATTTTTTAAAAAAAGTGGGAAACGGGTAGGGGTGGATATGAGGTAGTACCCGTCCCATCCCCGCCCTGATCCCCGCCCCACTAGCCTACTATATATAATACATAATTATATATATATATACATAAGTTAGGGACTTAGGGTTCCCGATCCCCGCCCCAGCCCCACTAGCCTACTCGTCTTGTTTGTTTGAAACTGTTTTTTATTTGTTTGTTTGAAACTGTTTATATTTCAATTTGGTTTTGTGGGCTACCACAGCCTCGGGTGAGATCGGGGCGGCCCGAAAAACACATGCCGCTCCGGCTGATCGATTTGAAGAATTTTGAAGAGTTGCCACCCGGATTTGTGGTTTGCCACCGGAGAAACCGTTTTCGATTTGAAAATTGATTGATTTGAATTGAAAACCAGAGATCATTCGAGCGTTTGGAAGCCATGTTACGAGGGGGGAAGGGTTTTACGGCACCCCCCTCGCCCGGCGCGATGTCGGTCTCTACTAAACGTTTGTGGGATTTTTCAAATGGATTTTGTTTCGTTAAACACGTAGCAGGTATCCACAGGTATGGCAAATAGAAGGTGTATGCTGGTGCTTGTGTACAAGGAGTGATGAAATGATGATGGACACATGCATGATGGCAAAGCTGTATAAATTGCTATTGGCTTCACTCTCGAGCGCTTGAGAGTACTCTCGAGCGCTTGGGAGTTCTACTGACCAAATCCTGCAGAGTTTGTTAGCCACAAATAGGGTGCCAAATAACAGTGTATGCTTGTGCACATGTATAGGGGGAGATTATGTGATGAAAGACAGCAAGGTAACATGAAATGAAACACTGCTCACTGGCTTCACTCTCGAGCGCTCGAGATCACTCTCAAGCGCTTGGGAGTGTCTGAACCCCCACCTGCACATTCTGTTAGTACTGACAAAACATAATGTAAAGACTGCAAAATGAAATACTATTAAGCAGACCATTGGCTCAGCAGAGGACTTAAAAGACTGAGATAGGACCTCAAATTTTCAAATCATGTATCCTTGCCATTGCACGAACAGATCTTTGCTTGACACTTTGCTCCTTGGATGGATGTGAAAAGTGAATGTAGAGTGAAAAAGACAAGAGATCAGAAGCTAAGAGTGTTCTGGATTTCTTGCCTTTTTCCTTGATGATTTTGAAAAAAACCTTTGAAGTTGGGAAAGAAGTTTGAATTTCAAAGCTTTTTCCCTTGAACAAGAGAGAGAAAAGAGGAAGGGTTTAGAGAGAGAGAACTTTCGTCCCCCCCATTCAGCAGAAGAACCAGGTATATATATAGAGCATATAACCCATGGTTTTTGAAAAATGAAATGATTTTGAAATAAACCCTTTTTTAAAGAAAGAAATCTTCAGCTGATATCCTCTCTGACTGAGGTTGAGTGTTGACTCACCTCAGCCGGTTCAAAGAGAATGCAATGATGGCTTGCATGGATAGTGGGAATCTTTTTCACCCATTGGGCACTGGGAGAGATCTCGAGCGCTCGGGAGTGGTGTCGAGCGCTTGGGACATTATTCTCGAGCGCTCGAGAGTGAGCCAGTGCCAGTGGTTTTTGGAAAATAGTTTGGAGCGCTTGGGACAGCTTCCAAGCGCTTGGGAATTATTTTGACCATTTCCTTTTTAAATCCTTTAAGGAGCAACGTCTCAATTGGTACATGGCTTGTTTTGATCCATATTCATCATTGGGGAGTCTCAGAGCCACAAATTAAAGAAATTTGACAAGTCCAAATTGGGATGTCTACAGTTGCCCCTCTTTGGACGGCGCTCGGCATATGTTGGGATGCGAGTGTCGCCCAAAGATCGAGACAACCCAATTCGAGCCAAATCAAATCCTCAATTTACGAATCAAATGCAAATAAAAAGTATATAAGCACTCAATGCATGAGGTCGTGTCTCCTCAGACTGCCTACGTACCCCATTTGTAGGGATCAGACCAGCGTAGTTCTTTGGGGCAAATGCAAACACGCGTGATGCATGCATTGGAAAGAGATCGACAAATGCTTCGACAATGATAGAGACAAGAACCAGGGCCCATCCGTTACTCTGTTCGGTGGACAAAATGATGAAAGAAGTATCACGCGCTGGGTAAAACTTCTTGCGAGTACATCGACAATTGCAGAATTTAAAAATTTTTATCGACCACTAAGCAGAACGATCCAGAATAGATCATGAAACGAAACCCGCTATCGATTACTCTGTCTCGACTCGGATTTAAATAGGACTGAGATTGATTTTGTAAAAATTCTTGAAGGACAATGATCATTAATCAAGGTGTTGTGCATGAGCTTACGAAGAGTAACAAAAAGAGTCAAGCACTGGTGACTCACTCCCAAGCGCTTGGGAATGGTCTCGAGCGCTCGGGACCGTCGCTGGGGACCACCGACCCTTCATCTTCTTCTTTGATTTGGGGGTTAAAACTCTGGTTCTCAAGCGCTCGAGAACCAGACCGACAGCCGCTCTTACCTTCTCGACTGCTCTCACTTCCTCACTCTCGATCCTCTCTCAATCCTCTCGCTCTCTCAGCTCTCTCACTCTCTCAACTCTCTCAGCCCTCTCACTCTCGATCCTCTCTCAATCCTCTCGACCCTCTCAGCTCTCTCACTCACGACCCTCTCTCTCTCTTGATCTTGCAATGGCGAGGGGGAATGAAGACATGGTGGTTGGCGGCGGCGAAGGGACTGAGGCCGCCGGTCAGGAGATCGGGGTTGGTGCCACAATGGTGGCAGCCGAAGGGGAAGGTGGCGGTCTAGCGGCAGAGCCCAGCGACGGGGATGCTACAGTCGGTGCCCCGGTGGTGGCGGCCGCTGGTGACCAGGGAGCGGCGGCCATCGTCGATGGTGGTGCAGAGGTGGCAGTAGCAGGGGGTTCCGGTAGCGGGGACGGAGGTTCGGACAGGCCTCTCACCCCTACCGTGGAGGAGTTGCTTGTGGCTGCTGAGCGGGCAAGCGAAGGGGGACCAGCTGATCTTGGGGGTGAGGAGGCTATTGTTGGGCAGTTCAGTGAGACGCCGGTGCTGAGGACGGCGACGGCGTTAGAGCCGAGGAGTGGGGATAGCGGGATCGGGTCCTCACGCCCTGTTCCCTTTGCAGACGGGGACTTCCTAGAGTGCGCGGAGCCTCGAGGTGTCTTGGACACGCTTGGTCTCGACTCCGTGGTTGCAGTGGTGTTGAGGGACGCTAGCACGCCTGAGGACCGGGCTTCGGTGTCGCTTTTAGGGGTTCTGCTGAGCGGAGCGGGCTCGGACGCCCAGGAGGTGGTTGTACCGGAGGCGGAGGAGCTGGAAGGGGATAGGGTGGATGCCGAGGCGGCCGCTGAGGTGCGGGTTACCGCGGTGGACGAGGCGAAAGCCTACTTGGAGGGGCGGCGAGCCTACCTGGCGAGGGAGCGGCCCGAGTTCACTCCGGCTACATATGCTCCTCGACTACACTTCTTTGAGCCTGTGGTGATGACGGCTTACGTCCCCGGCCACGCTGACTACCCTGAGGAGATGCTTCTCCGGGACCGAGCTTCACACATCTCCTCTGGGTGGACTACGGTGAGTTTCCGATCACTATCTTTTCTTGAATTTCGCAATTTACTTCAAATTCTATTTCCTGCTTGAGATCTAATGCTATCTTCTTGCTTTGTTGAAACAGCGCACGACGGACGTGTACGGCCACGGGGGCTCAGCCAGCTCACTTGCGCACTTCAGGGCCTTGCCTGAGAGGGTGCGAGCACTGGTGGAGGCAGCAGGGTTCGGACCCTTCGTACAGCTGCTGACGGTGGTGAGGGTGGATCGGGCTGTGCGTACAGCGCTGGCGGAGAGGTGGTGGGACACCACCAACACCTTCCACTTCCAGTTCGGGGAGATGACGGTGACGCCTCTCGACTTCGCGGCGATCACAGGGCTCAGGGTTGGTGGAGACCCGATCCCCTACGACTCGAGCCTGGTGCTGGACGACGCAGCTCTGAGGTGGTTCCTTGGGCGAGTGCCACGCTACAGCGGAGGGATGGCAGCTTACGGGTAGTTCGTGGAGTATTGGGACCACGAGCCCGCGACTGACGAGGAGGCGGCCTAGATGCCCCGAGCGTACCTGCTATACTTGTTCGGGGCTTCTCTGTTCCCGAACAGGCGTAGTCGGGTGCACTTGTGCTACCTAGCGGGTTTGGTGGACCTGGGACAGGTGGGGCGCTTCGACTGGGGAGGTGCTGCTCTGTGCACACTCTACTGTCTCCTTGGAGCTGCTTCTCGCGGGGTCGGAGACACAGTTGAAGGGTATTGGCGAGTGTTCGAGGTATGATTTTGAATTATTGCTTTTGAATTGCTTTCGACTGCTTTTCGACTTGAATTATGCATTTGGGATTGATTCGACCTGAATTACGAAACTTGTAGCTTTGGGCTTACGAGGTTCTCGGGATGTTCCCACCCGAGAATACCTGTACGGACTCGAACTTACTCCCACGCGGCTTAGCCTAGGGTAAGGCGTACCGGAGAGCAAAGGAGCGACGAGGAGAGGTGATGACTTTCCGGCGCTGGCTGGATAACCTGACAGGGGTCGTGGTATGATCGACATCTCTTGCTTTTCTTCCATCAAACTTTTCATAGAGTAGACTTATGAATGGATCCCAAAATTTGAATTGCAGGTTCACTGGGACCGGTGGGCAAGGATGGAGGCTGACTTTCTTCCGAGGAGTCGGGAGGTGACGCAGAGCAGGGTCCTGCTTGAGTGCCCTCTGGGCTGGCAGTGGTACCTGGGGGATCGAGTGACTCGACAGTCACTTGGTCTTCCAGCGTTCGTGGTTCCCGGGCTGCTTCCTCCACGCGTGCAGAGGACTGAGTCCTACACTCGTTCTGAGCTTGAGCTGTTCACCGTGCCGGACACGGATCTGGAGAGGCACCTGCGACGCTCCTTGGACTATGCTGCTTATACGGATTGGTACTTAGCGAGGAGCTTGGGGGTAGAGGAGGAGTTCAAGAGACGGGTAGCTGGAGTGGGGGCTTGGAGGGACGAGGGTAGAGCGCCAAGTCGTGGTGGTCTCTCTGCACGGAGTCGAGGACGAGGTGCTAGAGTCTCCGCTGGTGGGCGAGGTGCAGGCGTTGGAGGTAGGGGAGAGGGGAGTACGAGGGTCCCAGAGACCGGTGAGACTTCAGCACCACCGGGGTTGCCGACGCTGAAGTGGACTATAGGCGTGACGAGTTCGTCGGGCGCACGGGAGGTGATCGACGTGCCACGTCTCCCACAGCCGCCGATGCGGTTTCCCGCTCAGGTATAAACGATATTTCCGTTTGCTTTGTATATTGATCACCCCCTGCTTGCATATTTTGAATCTTGGATCATTCTGCAGGTGCCGCGAGAATGGGCTGAGCAGGCCGTGATGCTGATGGTGGGGATGCGCCACCTCTTGAAGGACTGTGCTAAGGGGAGAGTCCTTCAGACGAGACCTGCCCCTGTGACTGCTTCTCCTGCTGCCACTCAGGTATGACATGCACACATATTCTATATTTCAATTTGAGCAAAGTTACGTTCGAATATGCATAAAATGAGAAAATGTTTGTGATATGCAGGTGCAGCCAC
Organism: Rhododendron vialii; assembly: GCF_030253575.1. Lineage (NCBI taxonomy): Eukaryota > Viridiplantae > Streptophyta > Magnoliopsida > Ericales > Ericaceae > Rhododendron > Rhododendron vialii. The sequence continues at coordinate 15,731,078 of NC_080568.1, forward strand.
GACGTTCAGCTAGGATGCGTCCGCGAGGTACCATGAGCCCTCCCGTTCCTGTCGGCACGCGAGGTCGGGGTGCAGGACGTGCGCCACGGGCTGCTGCAGGCGCGGGACGGTTCGAGGTTTTGCCTCGGGAGGCGTCTCAGTGGAGACCAGCTCGCGTGGAGCCGGAGGAGTCGGAGGAAGAGACAGAGGAGGGGACGGGGGAATCCTCTGAGTCACGTGTCTTAGGGACGTCAGACTCGAGTACTGCTTCTGGCCCTTCCAACGACGACGGTGACGACGAGCCCGAAAGTTCCGAGTCCGCGGGACCACAACAGAAGAGAATTCGACGGGTCTGAGCCTCGGGTTTTGCTTTGCCAGTTTTACCTTGCACATAGGCCTGCGTGCCATCATAGTAGTAGATTTCGGGCCTGTGTGCCTCAGTTTTGTTCGGGCCTGCGTGCCCCTGTAGTCAGGATTTGGGCGTGTGTTTGCCCCAGTTTTTGTACCTCCTTCTTCACTCATTGTAAACATCATGTTCATTTATGAGAATTCACACTTTATTCTTTTATTCGTTCACACTGCTGTTACAGAATTGTATTTTATGAAATATGTTCGTCTAGCTTTGAAAGAGCGTAAAGGGTACGCGAATTTAGACCGATACTCTCAAAGTGAGGAATAAAACTCGACATCGACACCAAACGACAAACTTTCGAGCGATCGACCATGAATTTTAGATTTAAGGGCTTTTGATCGTAACGGGGTGCGCTGCGCGGTTGACAATGAGTGTTGTGACTCGAGGGGACTGGGAGAATCACCCAAAGTGTTTTTGACATTCGACGCTCGCATTTAAAATGATGATTTTGGTAAGATCGAATGATGAAAGCTTGAACTAAGGGTGCTGACACGCCTTTGGGGCGCGTCAAACAGTCATCGAGACCCGTCACGGCTCGAGCGCGTCGCTTGATTCGACCAAATGCCCTAAATGCGGACCCCGACATGCTCAAGAGTGAAAACTTTAGAAAACTTATGATTTTTCACGTAACACACTTGAATACTCGACAAAACATATGGACAGAACTGCTGTACCCCTTAGACAACTGCTGGGAATTGTCAAACTTTCAATGTTGTATGGAAGCCAAAATGGGGGAATTAGAATCTGCTGAAAAACAGCAGAACTCTGGAGCGCTCGAGAGTAGTCTCGAGCGCTTGGGACTTTATTCTCGAGCGCTCGGGACTTCTATCATGGACTGCCCCTTGCTGTTTCCCAATGCCACTTGTTGGCTGTCCTTTGTTGTTTTCATCTGCTCGCACGTTTTCAATGTACTTAAATGGCTTCGTATTAGCTGCTTCCCCAGAACAGAATGGCTTCCCAAAGCTTGACTTGTGGTTTTTCCAATATTTTCCAAGTTTCCAAAGTTTGAATTTTGAAAAGATTTTGAAAATGATAAACTTGATGAGTTTCAAGGCTGGTGGGGAAGTGGTGTTGCCCACTTTAAGCTTCCACAAATACCAGGCTCTCCTTTGGTAAGCCATTCACACTTCATTTCATCATTTCCCTTCAAAAATCCATTCTTTCCATCACCATGCTAAACCAAGCCTTACTTCGCCCTTGGTTGGATAGTCTTGAAGGCATCGACTGGCTGAACTTCCGAGGGCATCGGCTTCACGCCCTAAGATATCTTCGAGAGGTTGCAATTCATCCCGTCTTGCTGCACGCGGCAGCACGCTTCTGGGATCCGGAGGTGCATGTCTTTCGCTTCGATTCTCAAGAACTGTGCCCCACCGTCGAGGAGTTTCATGCTTATCTCGGAAGCCATGACTCTGCTGAGCCGGTTGTTCCTATGATCAGGGAGAGCATGAAGAATATTTTGAAGGCAAAGCTCGGTGTTGCATTTGCCTCCTGGCGGCCTTTTTGTTGGTTCCGTTCGTTGGTCAGCCCAATTCCTTACTGGTGGGGGTTGCTGCTCAGATTGAGGCTCGTAAAGATGTTGCGCCATTGGTTCTTGCTGAAACCTTGATGGGGTTAGATGCTGTCCATGCTGGTTGCACAAAGGGTTTTTGGTGGTAGCCCGCTGTTGTTGCAGGCGAGGGACCTCACTCAGCTCTCCTTTTTCTATTTCCCTCATTCATTTTACCTCGACACTCGGTTCAGGCTTTATTTGGCTCCTTACTTGTTTTCTCTCTTTTTGACAGACGTGGCTTTACGACAAATTAAGTCTGTTGACATCCCCAGTCAATGATTGGTGGTATCGCGCAAATGGATGGAACCGTCCCTTTCAAGTGATGTATGGGAGTGAAGATGATTGGGCTGATTTCCTTGCTTCTGCAGAGGAAGATGACATTGCTTGGCGGTGCCATTGGCTGAGGGTTCCTGTTATGACTATTGGCAACATGGGCTCGACACATGTGTTTGTGGCTGGCTTGACAGGTTTCTCCTTCTACTCACCCTTCCGCTTTCTTCGTTAGCTCGGACTTAGCTAGGAGGTGCCGCAGCCGGGTTCTGAAATGCTTCTTCTCCCTCCCTTTAACATTCCGGGCCTTCGGAGTTACACTCGGTCATGGGGGACTCGTATGACCGAGCCAAGTGACCCACTGTTTTCTATTGCTTCGGCCGGAAGGTACCGCAAATGGCTAAGGAGGGATGTGAAAGCAAGGATGGGTTGACTGCTTACTTTACCAGACTTTGAAATAAAAAGTGTGCTTTGATTTTGTGCTTTTTCATTTTCATGCTCAGCTTGTAATAAAGAAGTAATCTGAATAAAATCGACTGATTAAGGGTTTCCCCCTTTCGGTTCATTTGATCACATGCGGCTCTGAAAAGCGTTTTGGATTTGTCAATTTGGACTTGATTTGGGATCGGATTTTGATATTTGAGGAATTAGGATGGAATCTCGGGATGAGATTGCCTATGTATCCCTCGTAAAAGAGAATCAGGCCCGTACGTAGTTCAGGCTACGGGTTCATTCGGGTATTGACACTCTCCTTTTGCGCTCTAAATTTTGCCTAGTACCGCCCTTTCGGGTTTTCGGTCTAACGAGCTTTTCTTTGATTATTTGCCTTAACTTTTGCCTAGGCCGCCCTCTCGGGTTTTCAACCTAGCAGGCTTGCTCTAACTTTTGCCTGGAACCGCCCGCCCTTGCGGTTTTCGGCCTAGCGAGCTCTCTCAGGGATAATAACGTTTGAGTTGATCCAAATTGACTAGATTTGCAAATTCGTTGCCATCGAGGTCGACGATTGAAGCTGCTCCTCCAGAGAGAATAGTCTTGATGATGTAGGGCCCTGCCCATTTAGGTCGGAACTTCCCTCGTAAGTCGAAAATCGGCGCCCGTATTTCCTTGACTACCATGTCCCCTTCTTGTAGGTCCCTTGACTTCACCTTTTTGTTGAATGCCCGGGCGATTCTTCGCTGATAGCCCTGAATATGGTATAGCGCGCGCAGCCTTCTTTCATCAAACAACATGAGTTCCTCGAACCTTCCGCTGATCCATTCAGCTTCGTCCACTCCGCATTCCGCCATGACCCTCAAAGATGGCACTTCTAGCTCGATAGTGAGAACGGCTTCCATACCGTACACCAAAGAGTAGGGTGTTGCCCCTGTCGGTGTGCGAATAGATGTCCGATATCCCCACAAAGCTAGTGGTAGCTGTTCGTGCCAATTTCTTGCTGACTGACTAGTCCATTCCAGAATCGTCTTAATAGTCTTGTTTGCTGCTTCGACTGCCCCATTCGTTTGTGGCCGATAAGTGGTTGAATGATGTACTTGGATCTTGAATTCCTCAAAGAGTTCCAGGACTTTTCCCTTGAAATGAACACCGTTATCAGATACGAATGCTTGAGGGACCCCATACCGATAAACGATGTTTTGCCTGATGAAGTGAGCCACTTGAACCGTCGTTAAAGTTTTGTACGAAGCTGCTTCGACCCATTTAGTGAAGTAATCGACTGCCACCAAGATGAACCTATGACCATTAGAAGCTGCAGGCGTGATTTTTCCAATGACATCAATGCCCCAAGCGGAGAATGGCCATGGCGTTGCCATCGAGTGTAACTTCGAGGGCGGAACATGGATAAGGTTGGCATGAGTCTGGCACTTGTGGCACCGGCGTACGTACTCGATGCAATCTGTCTCCATGGTAGACCAATAGTAGCCTAGCCTTAACACCTTCTTAGCCAGCATTATCCCATTCATATGAGGTCCACAAACCCCTTCGTGAACTTCTTCCATTACTGCTTTGATGTCGTCCCCGTGAACACACAGCTTGTGAACTCCGCAAGGAGATCGCCGGTATAATTGTCCTCCACAGATGATGTATTGAGATGCGAGTCGTTGTAGTGCGATCCGATCTTTCTTAGTTGAATCCACAGGGAACTCTCCTTTCTCGACGAAATTTCGGATATCGTAGAACCAAGGGAGTCCATCGTCCGATTCGTCAATGTTCATGACATAGTCGTACACATGTTTTCCCCTCTGCTCAATCATGACAGGCCTTAGCTTCAAAGTTCCAGCATGGATGCTAAAGTGGCCAGGGCATCTGCAAAGCGGTTCTTCATCCTTGGTACGTGCGTGAAGGTTACCTTTTGAAAATTCGGGAGAAGTTCATCGAGCTGCTGATGATACGGCTTCATTTTCTCGTCTCTGACCTTCCATTCTCTGTTTGCTTGCAATACGACTAGGTTGGAATCTCCGACGACTTCTAGCACCTTGACACCAATCTCCAATGCGGCTTCCATTCCCACAATACATGCTTCGTACTCAGCTTCGTTGTTTGTGACTTCGAAGTTCAACTTGAATGCGAGGGGAATATGCGACCCCTCAGGCGAGACCAGCAGTATGCCAATCCCGAATCCTTTCTGATTTGCGGCTCCATCGAAGTACAACACCCACGTTTCATTGACCATTGACATCACATCTTCATCCGAAAATTGAAATTCTGTGTGCTCTGGGCCATCAATCGGACGATCTGCCAAAAACTCTGTCACCGCTCTTCCTTTCACTGACTTGCGAGTGACGTACTTGATTTCGAATTCTGCCAACAAGAGCAACCAACGTGCTAGCTTACCGGTAAGTGCTGGCTTCTCGAATAGATACTTGAGAGGATCCATCCGAGAGATCAGTATCACCGAGTAAGCGAGCATGTAGTGTCTCAACTTCTTTGTGGCCCATACAAGCGCCCAACATGTCTTTTCCAGCGAAGTGTATCGCTCCTCGCATCCTACCATCTTCTTGCTCAAGTAGTAAATCGCCCTTTCAACCCCATCTTCTCCTTCTTGTGCCAGCATGCACCCCATTGATGAGGGCGTGACGGACAAGTATAGGATCAAAGGTTTTCCTGGTGTAGGCGGCATCAGGATCGGAGGGTTCTGGAGATAAGTTCGCACCGCTTCGAAAGCTTTCTGACACTTCTCATTCCACTCGAACTTTACATCCTTCTTGAGCAATCGAAATAATGGTTCACAAGTCAAGGTCAGCTTGGCGATGAATCGACTGATGAATTGAATTTTTCCCAAGAAACATCGGACCTCCTTCTCTGATCGGGGTGGTTCCGTCTCAAGAACGGCTTTGATTTTAGAAGGGTCTACCTCAATCCCTCGGGTTGTGATCATGAACCCGAGCATTTTCCCAGCAGTGACTCCGAATATGCACTTATGTGGATTAAGGCGCATCTTGTATTTCTGAACTCTCTCAAGGAACTTTCTCAATGCGGGGAGGTGATCTTTCCGCTCCTTCCCCTTCACTATCATATCATCGACGTACACCTCGACTTCCTTATGGATCATGTCACGCAGCAGTGTCGTGGCACCCCTCTGATACGTAGGACCGGCATTTTTCAACCCAAACGGCATAACCCGATAGCAATAGGTTCCCCACTCGGTGATGAACGTAGTCTTTTCCCTATCTTCTGGAGCCAAGAGAATCTGATTGTACCCCGAGAAACCATCCATGAAGGATAGTAAAGCATGCCCTGCAGTGTCATCAACAAGTATGTCTATATGCGGCAATGGAAAATCATCTTTAGGGCTTGCTTTGTTCAGATCTCTAAAATCGACACACTCTGATTCTTCCATCCTTTTTGGGGACATGCACAATGTTTGCAACCTAAGTGGTGTATTCAGTTACGATTAGAAAACCAGCGTCGATCTGTTTCGTTAGTTCCTCTTTTATTTTTAACACCCAATCGGGCCGCATTCTTCTCAGCTTTTGTTTAACGGGCTTTGCATTGGGATAGAGGGGGATCCTGTGCTCGACAATTTCTGGGTCGATTCCGGGCATGTCTGCATGGGACCAAGCAAAGACTTCTTTAAATTCTTTTAGTGAATCGGTGAGTTCTTGAAGCTCATCTGGAGACAGCCCGGAACCGACTTGAACCAATCGAGGGTTCTCCTCATCACCCAAGTTTATCGAGATTATTTCTTCTTTTAGAGGCTGAGCATGCCTTTCATTTTCACGCTACATGAGGGAACGGATTTCCTTGGGGATGTCCCCATCGAAATCTATTCCTTCATCGTCGGGATCCAAACAATTTATTTCAAAATCTGGCAAGTAAGCAAAGGCGTCGTTCATTTCATTGATAGGCTCCTCGGAGGGAGGGAATACAGCAGTTGACTCAAACTCGAAGTGAAAGCTACGACGAGGAGGGCCGATAGGCACAAACTCCGACTCACTACTAGACGAAAAGTCAGTATCAGACTCAGACTCGAACTCGGTGCTAGTGTCGTGAGTGCGCGTTACAAAAGGAATGAAAGTGCAGTTTTCATAATCGCCCACAGCGTCCACAATGAGCTTAGAAGGGTCTTCCAATTCATCTTCTCCTCCCATCACGAGCACAGCCGCGTCTTCTATCATACCCTCCGGTTCCTCACCTTTGAACAGAGACTGGAGACTACCCAAACCAAAGGCTTCAAGCCAATCCAATGCTTCGGACAATTCTTCCATCTTAGTTACCTCTTCCTCATCCTCCCAAGTGTCATTGGCGAAGATTTCAAATCCAGGGTGTTTCACTTTTGTTTCAAGATCAACGAAAGGCTCGGGTTCTCCTTGATATGGTGCTTCCTCTTTCTTCTGATTCTTTCCGACTGCATGAGCTCGGGCGCGGTTGCACCACCTTTTCTCTGGATCACTCTTCTCGAACTCGTAACCCAGACCGAAGTGTTCATTACTCTCGGGGAAATGAGGGAATTCGGAGACTCCTTGCTCATAGAGCCCCAAGCCCATGCCCGGCAGGTAATTCATTCGCTTCATGATTTCCAATGCTGCGGAACTCACCAAGAAACCATCTTCAGCCTAAATGGTGCAAACTTTTGAGGTCATGACAGCAAACCCCCCCAAGGCCACGTCTTCTTCTCCGTGCATGATTTCCAGCAGCGGGGAATTATCTTCGGAGTGTAAACGAATACCGGAGTCCCCGTGGATAATAAGAGTCCCAGAATCCAATCCTAGGATGAGTTTCTGATGTAGCGTAGAAGGTACCCCCACAACGTCAGAACGGTGCAGCCATGGCCTCCCCAGCAAGAGGTTGAATCAAGTAGGTATGTCTAGTACACAGAATTCCACGGTGGTCTTGAACTTCGCAGTTGCCAATTCCAGGTTGATTGTTCCCAGGACATCACGCCGCGTGTTATCATAAGCACGGACGCCCAGAGTTGATGGCGCAAAATCCTTATTTTTGAGGCCCAGGCAGTAAGCGGTGCGGAGAGGGCACACGTTGATGGCCGAACCATTGTCTATGAGTATCGCGGGGACCCACTTTCCCAGGCATTTCATGGTCACGTGGAGAGGCTTATTGTGATCGGTTCCTTCAGGCGGAAGGTCTTTCTCGGTGAAGGACAAAGTGTGTTGGGTAAAATTTAGGGTTATAAGGGCGATGAGGGCTTCTGGGGCTATGTCGGAAGGGACCTCAAGCCTGGAGAGAGAGTTGACAAGCCTTCGGCGATGCACGTAGGAAGCTGCCAACATTCCCCACATGGACATGCGGGCAGGGGTTTCATGAAGTTGCTGGATGATGGGGTCATCGTTGGAATTTAAGTTTTGGTATTGAGAGGCATTTGGGTTTGAGCTGACGAATGGATTAAGGTGGGTGGGCGGGTCAGGTTGATGTGGCAGGTTATCGGAGTTTGAGGAGTTATTTTGTGGAGCTGGCGAGACAGGGGTGGAGGTTGCGGGATTCTCGGGGATGCGAGGGTTACTCTGTTGAGGTGGTGCTGCTCGGGACGAGTTTCCTTGCTGGAAGTTAGCGGGCTGGTATACCCTACCGCTTCTGGTGAGATTATTGACTGCCATGGGGGCAGATTCCCATCGAAGACCCCCCCAGAAATCGGAGAGATCGGTATTGGCCTTGCGTTTTCCCTTATCGAGCTTTGTCTTCTCCAGGGTGTCATTCAAGAGTTCCATCTCCAGGGCATTCCATATGTTCTTTTCTTCAAGAGAGTTCCAGAAGTCGACGTTGCTGCTGTTGTTGACCTGTAGGGAGCCTTCGTCCAACATAGCCTTGTTGACAGTAAGTTCTTCACCATCGACCCATACGTTCACCATTTCAGCCTTACCCCAAAGGTTTTCAGGATCCAGCACACAGATATGGGATTCGTCAGGGTTCTCAACAATTGGTTGGGGATGAATTCATTAATAATGTACTCCTGCGGACAGAAGACATGATCCAAGGTACGGGCGAGGGCGTCAGAATCCCTATCGATATTGATTATGGTTGAAGCGGAAAGCCCGGAGAATAAGCGGGGGTTCATCAGATCAGGGCCCTGTTCCTCTTCCTGCTCCCAGAACAAGCACACCAAAGATGTTTCATCAACAGGGTCTGAATCGTCTTGCCAAAGCCACCCACCGGGTTCTGGGTCCCATTCGTCAAACTCCCCGACTGGTTCAGGCTCCGAGAATAGAGCAAACAGGGAATATCCATCGAATGGATCTGTCATCATCTCATCCCAGGCTTGTCTCCACTCACCATGTTCCAATTCTTCGACTTGCTGAGCATTAACTGACACAGGCCACACTCCGCTGACAATGACTCGTTGTTCCACTGTCAGGAAATCATTCGCTAGGTCCTCCCACCTTCTTTGAAAATCCCATTCCACCGTTTCAAGCGCACAGATAGCATCCTCGGCCGAAATCTCGACAATTGGCTTGGGCTCAGTGACAGGGATGATGTGAAGGCTTGGGTTGAAGGGGTGGCTCAGGGAAATGTGGTTTGTGTCGGCGTTTGAATGTTTCGGGAGTGGGTTGGAGACGGTATTGGGTTTTTGGTGAGGCATAGGAATGGTCTTGTTGTCTATGAGGTCTTGAATGGCATGGCGAAGGCGGAAGCAGTTATCGGTTAGGTGACCAGGATTTTGGTGATAGGCGCAGAAGGCGTTGGGGTTGTGAGAGGCAGAGAGCTTTTGTGGCAGAGGGGTGGGAGCAAGTGGTTTAAGGAGATCACTTTTGACCAACTTTTCAAACACCGCAGAGAGAGGTGCTGAAAATTGGGCGAACACATGGGGTTGGGATCGAGGTTGACTGGTTTGGGTTACAATCTGGTTGACAGGTTCGGCTTGGGTCGTGTTTGAGGAGGTGTTTGGGAGTTGGGTGTAATTGGAGTTTTCGAACAGGGTGCTGTTGTTACCGGAGTAGACCTTCTTGGCTTTGGGAGGAGGTTCAGGTTTGTCGAGGATTCCTAGTTGAACTGCTTCTTCGACGGCCAAGCCTGTATCGAAGAATGTTTTAAAATCAGAGCAGGCCTGAGCCGTCACCATATGCCTTGCAAGGTTGGGCTGAAGATTTCGGACAATCATCCGGATTTGATCTCTATCGGTTGGCCTATCCTTCATCTGTGCTGCCTTAGATCTCCATCTTTTCACAAAATCTGCGAAGGCTTCCTTGGCGATTTGATTGTTGGTACGTTCGCCCAGACGCTGAATAGCTTGCGTGACCTGCCTCATTTCTCCATTCGGGATTTCCTGGTTCGGTTCCGGGTTTGGGTTAGGATTGGGATGGAGATCTGGATTTGGGCTCGGATTGCCTTCGCTAGGATTTGGATTGCCTCCGTTAAGGTTGAGGTTTGGGATTAGGTTCGGGTTTGGATTGTCTCCGTTTGGGTTGAGGTTTCCGATTAGCAGGTCCATTTCCGCCCTTGAATCCGATGCGCTGGCGGGGTCTGCCTAAAGTTGGAGTCGCTCTAATCTCTGTCCCAAGGGTCTGGTCCAGGAGGGTATGATATTCTTCTTCCTTGGCCCAATTGCTCAGCACTGATAGCAAAGCAAAAACCGCGCTCAGATGTGGTCCCTGCTTACATTTTATGAAGTTTATGCGTAATTCTTTGGAAAATGCGTGCGTCACCATCACCATCATCGACTTTGGTTTTTGAAAAAATGATTGAATATTTGAGAGGTTGCCGTGATCCTCGGATTTTTAGGGTGTATCCTCATTTAGGGAGCGTCGTTCCCCAAAAGATGCTAAAATAAGTTAAGTATTCGGCTAGTATCTCATCAAGAAATTGACCATCGGTTTGGAACGACTTGGGGTGAACAACGTGATACGATAACCGAAGTGGCGTAAGCGGCACATTTGCTTTTAGTCTGGGCGGTGTCGGCATCATGATGTTCTGTTTCCGTGTCATTCCTCCCTTTGGTTAATTCCCCGACCGAACACTAGTCGAGGACTTAACAAAATCCTAGTTTCCCTTAGGTTTTCGCTTGAGGATTCATATGGTTAACAACACGCATAAGGGCGCGTGACTCTTCATCGGGTCTCGGCAACCTCCCAAAGACCGCGCGAGCAAGTCTCGAGAACCGTGGCTGACAGTAAGATGGCGTGAGATGAAATGCAGCACATAGACATGATATAGCACGTAATCCTACCCTGTAGGCCCCTGTCCTAATTTGGAATGTTCTATGGCTTGCTAAACACGTACAAAGGCCGATTTTGGCTTGAAATGGGTTCCCCGGACTAGAGTCAAAGTATACCTCCCACTATTGAGCGTACGCCCAATAATGGTACAAACGGTAGAGATGACTCATCATGGTCGAGGGTTGCTGAGTGTCCCGGGATTCCCTATCACCGGCAAGCCGGGTAGGATTGCCGAAACACAACAGCAGGGCTGCACGAGATATATACACAAGAAATAGATGATGAAACAAAATCAATTTGAAAATCCCACAAACATTTTTCAAGCTTGGCTCACAAGTTTAATAAAACCATATCCCCAGCAGAGTCGCCACTGTGGGCTACCACAGCCCCGGGTGAGATCGGGGCGGCCCGAAAAACACATACCGCTCCGGCTGATCGATTTGAAGAATTTTGAAGAGTCGCCACCCGGATTTGTGGTTTGCCACCCGAGAAACCGTTTTTGAGTTAAAAATTGATTGATTTGAATTGAAAACCAGAGATCATTCGAGGGTTCGGAAGCCATGTTACGAGGGGGGAAGGGTTTTACGGCACCCCCCCTCACCCGGCGCGATGTCGGTCTCTACTAAACGTTTGTGGGATTTTTCAAATGGATTTTGTTTCGTTAAACACGTAGCAGGTATCCACAGGTATGGCAAATAGAAAGTGTATGCTGGTGCTTGTGTACAAGGAGTGATGAAATGATGATGGACACATGCATGATGGCAAAGCTATATAAACTGCTACTGGCTTCACTCTCGAGCGCTTGAGAGTACTCTTGAGCGCTTGGGAGTTCTACTGGCCAAATCCTGCAGAGTTTGTTAGCCACAAATAGGGTGCCAAATAACAATGTATGCTTGTGCACATGTATAGGGGGAGATTATGTGATGAAAGACAGCAAGGTAACAGGAAATGAAACACTGCTCACTGGCTTCACTCTCGAGCGCGCGAGATCACTCTCGAGCGCGCGAGATCACTCTCGAGCGCTTGGGAGTGTCTGAACCCCCACCTGCACATTCTGTTAGTACTGACAAAACATAATGTAAAGACTGCAAAATGAAATACTATTAAGCAGACCACTGGCTCAGCAGAGGACTTAAAAGAATGAGATAGGACCTCAAATTTTCAAATCATGTATCCTTGCCATTGCACGAACAGATCTTTGCTTGACACTTTGCTCCTTGGATGGATGTGAAAGGTGAATGTAGAGTGAAAAAGACAAAAGATCAGAAGCTAAGAGTGTTCTGGATTTCTTGCCTTTTTCCTTGATGATTTTGAAAAAAACCTTTGAAGTTGGGAAAGAAGTTTGAATTTCAAAGCTTTTTCCCTTGACCAAAAGAGAGAAAAGAGGAGGGGTTTAGAGAGAGAGAACTTTCGTCCCCCCCATTCAGCAGAAGAACCAGGTATATATATAGAGCATATAACCCATGGTTTTTGAAAAATGAAATGATTTTGAAATAAACCCTTTTTTAAAGAAAGAAATCTTCAGCTGATATCCTCTCTGACTGAGGTTGAGTGTTGACTCACCTCAGCCGGTTCAAAGGGAATGCAATGATGGCTTGCATGGATAGTGGGAATCTTTTTCACCCATTGGGCACTGGGAGAGATCTCGAGCGCTCGGGAGTGGTGTCGAGCGCTTGGGACATTATTCTCGAGCGCTCGAGAGTGAGACAGTGCCAGTGGTTTTTGGAAAATAGTTTGGAGCGCTTGGGACAGCTTCCAAGCGCTTGGGAATTATTTTGACCATTTCCTTTTTAAATCCTTTAAGGAGCAACGTCTCAATTGGTACATGGCTTGTTTTGATCCATATTCATCATTGGGGAGTCTCAGAGCCACAAATTAAGGAAATTTGACAAGTCCAAATTGGGGTGTCTACAGGTTTGTAATGCACTATGGCAGCAACTATGTGACTGTTTTAATTTAAATTTGGTTTATAATGACACTACGGCAGCAGATGTGACTGTTTTCATTTTGATTTGGTTTGTAATGACACTATGGCAGCAACTGTGACTATTTTCCTTGGCATTTGGTTTGTAATGGCAGCGTAAATTTTTTTATTTTTTATTTTTGAATTTAGTTTCTTGGTTCGTATTTTATGGCAAGTGACTTTTTTTTTTTAAAGTTTTGAGATCTTTGGATCCCTGATTCCCCACGGGGATCCCTGTTCCCCGTTTGGAGCGGGGATGGAGGGTAAAAATAAATCCCCGGTGGGAATTGGGGCGGGGATGGGGAGGGATTTGAGTTCGGGAATCAGAGACGGGGATAGTGGTATCCACCCCCGACCCTCCCCATTGCCATCCCTATCTGCGGATTGAAGTATATATGGGTGTCAAGTCCCATTTGCCTGGTGATTTCTCTCCATCTCTTATAAGGATTGAAATCACTTTTGTCATATTTCCTATATATTAGCTTTTAGTTTCAGCAGTTCCTTATCTAATGTAGCCATTTGGCCTTTTTTTTTTTTTTTTCCCTTTCCTCATGGGGAATGGTGTATATTCGTTTAGCGCGAACCCCCCCTCCCCCCCCCGCCTTTTTTTAGTTTCAAGCTGGTTTACCCCAAAAAAAACCTAGCTTCCAAAATATCCAGCAACAATCAATTCATAAGTCTGCTTTACCAAACAACATAATATATAATTGTCTTGAAAAAGTCAGCTTACACACACAGGAGATAAACTTATTGCACTTTTTTCCTTTCTTGGAGAACATGGCAAAACGAGAAAAAAAAAAACTTTTAACGAGAATATGGTCTACGCATTATTTTCTAGGTAGATATTGCAGTATTTTGTGGGATTTTCTGGTTTTATGTACATACTATGCATTGTTGCGCTTCTGCGAATGTTAGTTTGTGAATGTGTTGTTTAACATTAAGGTGGTGCCAAAATGTAAGTATTTGTCGACACTAGAGGGGTTATGGTAAAAATAAACGGGATTTTAAAAGGGCTAAAATAAGATAACACTGTTTTTGAAGGGTGGCATCCCTGCCAGCATCGTCTCATTCGTTAAAATGTTAATTGTAATTTGGTTGGCCGATTACTTTGGATTTATGTATCCTGACGCATTTGATTGGAATGATGTTTGGCAGGGGTAATAGGAGGCACCATTCAGCATGATAAACAATCTTTTGTTCTTCCCATTCGCTAATCAATAATGACGCCCAAAAAAACAAAAAAAACAAAACAAAAAAAGGAGGTAAGAAGACGAAGACACTAAAGATAACACCAAGAATGGTGTATAATTAAGGTGGTATAGGAGTGGAAACGATCAATGTGAGTGCAAGTAAAATCTCACTATTGCAACGTTGCTAAACCAAGGTTACCACCTCCTATACCAAAAGAAAGATAAGATACAGCCGCAACAAAAAACCAAGGTCATCTCACTATTGTTCTTATTGAAGGGGAACAATATTGATATCATAAAGAATATGAGATGTGGTTTTTCTTGAGGTGGAAAGATATTGATATCACTAGCAATATCAGATACATGCGCATTACAAATTAAGTAAAGAGCAAAGTCAAGATATCAATCTGATCAAAAAAAAAAAGTCAAGATATCAACAACAACTGGAACCAATCATAGTAGTATCAAAATACAGAAGAGATAAAAATAAATGTTAGCGCTAGTGTTACATAAAAATGACTCTATTATGTGGTCCTATTTAGGTCTTTTGTGAGTTTCAATGAAAAACTGCTCGGATAAAGTACTTTCCGGTCATATTTTTTATTGATTTCTAGCGAGAATCCTTAAAATCATATTCTAAACACATTGAACGGTTCAGATTATCGAAATTTGATTGAAAAAGGGGAGGTTCGCATTTTAGCAAGTTAAGGGATCTCTTAGTAGAAGCTCCATGTAATTGTTGTGGTTTGGTTATTTCAATTCGTGGTGAATGGTACCATACACACCTCAAAAAGTGAAGGAGATAAAAGGCGTAGAGAGATAAAAGGAGAATGATATATTACCGCTTTAGTTTCTCTTCAATCGTTTCAGCCTTGTCAGAAGAAGGATAAGAAGATATGATGATCGACAACCTGCAAGTCTGTGAGACAAAAAAAAAAAAGCAAAATCAAATAGGAAAACGAAAAAACGGTGATGGATTTTGCAAATTAGGGTTTCAAACTTTGACGTAAAGATAAAATCCACAAACCTTACCAAAATCAAAACAGATTGCAGAGAGCATGTGTTCCCGAACGCTCCCTGGCCGACGCGGTGGGTCCTGCCGTCGGGAACCCTCAATTCGTGCCATGGTGAGATCGATGCCCCATGGCTCGGTGGAGGTCTGGTTGCCAGCTTTTTGTGGACACGGCGTAGGGCTGACGGTTGTTCCTGGAGACGAGGGAGTGGATGTGGGCGACGATTTTGGGCCGGATTGGAGCCATCATGACAGAGGGCAAGGGGAGAGCGTCCTTGTCGATCAACATGCGGGAGTCGAAGGTTTGGACAGAGATGACAGGGCAGACGGGTGGCGGTGTAGGCCATTTCTGAGGGAGGAGAGAGAGAGAGAGAGATGGGGGGGGGGGGGGGGGGGGGGGGGGGGGGGGCTACAGTACCACATGGAGCGAGTATGGTGCTTCTTGCTTCCAGATCCAGAGAAGATGAGGATGAGAGAGAAGTCAATGAGGCAAGCCCTTCGAGGGGGCACTACCTTCTCTCTAGGATTTGTAGAGAGAGAAAGGGGTTATTCCTCATTTCCCCTGATTAAAATTTGCAATTTGTCTTCCTCCACTTGTTTGTGGAAGATATTCAATCTAGTACCGCAGATGTGGAGTTGTGCAACTCTTAGAAATGCTTGCTTTGTATCACTTTCGCGAATCAGACCTTTCCATTCTCGCTAAGTGTCGACGGTGTCACGATGGTGGGGGTACTCCTCGTATGGGTTTCTAGCTTGCGTGGGTGTTGCAATATTGAATCTCGTGGAACGGCCTTCTTCTCTGTTGCATAATCACTCCATGTTGGAGTAGCTCGTCCTTTTGGGCGAAAGTTTTGTAGAAGTCAAGTCGGCTACCAGCGGTTTTTCTGAAACCAAAGACCATGTGAAAGTTTGTGGGTTGCTTCTACTTTCTTGTTTGGATCTGGATATGGTTTCAAGAAGTGGTTTTAGAAATCTGAAGTTATTTGTGTCGGTCTATTCATGAGTCAACTGTAGATTCAGGGTTGGATCTTCAACAAATGGTTCTGGTTTTTTGACATGAATAGATCCAAGATTAAGGTGTGTAACCTGTTGATTACTACTTTAATTTTAACATTCAATATTCGGGGGGCATAAAGCTAAATTTCAAGGATTTTTATGGGTTTTCGGTGGATCAGACTACCTTTACTGTTAGCAATTTTTGTATGTCGCTGGTTTCGCCAATTTTGGTTTCAATTGTTAAATGTGTGGACAAGAGCTGTTGTTCCACGAACTTCAGTTCACCTTGGAGCACTGTTCCGATTCAATAGGCTTCCTCTTTCTACAGAGGAAGCTTAATGGAGATTCCATCATAAAAATTGAGAAGATGAAATTGCAATGGTGGGTGTAGAAGCTTGCTATGGCTGTTGAAGAAGATAGAGTGGTTCACGCGCCCTCTTTGGGCATGGAATTGCTAATTGGGGCTGTTGCGTCAATCTACACATGGGTTGCAGCCAGAGAAAGTGGGTAATAACCGAGAAAGTAAAGTTGCAAATGTAACGTGTGGGTGTTGCTATTTACAAGGGCTCCTTGGGCCACCCATAAATCATCGATATTGGCATATTTGTGGCAAGTTTGTTTTGTATATGTTGGGACCACCAATTTTGTCTCATTCTCGTATTACCTTATAGTGTTACATTTTCTTGGGCCTCCTGATATCATTTGTTTTCAAGTAGATCTAATGGGCCATCGGGAGTTGGGCCATGGAATTGGTCTTTTTGTGATTCAGTGGGCCTTCAGCGTTTGGACATGGTACCTAAGTTTTAGGGGGATTTTTAGGCCGGCCCAAAAATTAGGTTCGGACCTAATTCAGTCCCACCCAAAATATTCTCTACCCCCTTTAGTCCCAATGCATCTTTGTGGACAAAAATACCCCTCATGAACCAAAACACGCATTCCGGATCCAAAAAACACGTCACGGGTCACGTTCGCGAACTCTCTCACTACCGCTCAACAAAACCCTAATCCAAACTCTAGAAATTCAAAATTAAGCTGACAGAACTCTCTCTCTCAGAATCTCTCTCTCTCTCTCTCAGAATCGTTCATCTTCAACATTGTTAATCCTTTTCAATCTACAGCGGTAGCAAGACTTCAATATGGCAAAGAAAGGTATGTGAATCGACTAAACCCAATTACTTATGTCACTCCAACTGTACATTAAAGCATATCGAATGTCTATGCGAAATTTCTATGCGAATTGCCTATAAGAAATGTATTTAATCACATGCAAACATACTGTGTGAACATTTTAACTGTCTATGAGAAGTGTGTTTTTTCCATGGGAACTGTGTATTTTTCTATGAGAACTGTATATGAGAAATGCGTTTTTTCTATAGGTACTGTGTATTTTAAATGAGAACTGTCTATAAGAAATGTGTTTTTTTTATGGGAACTGTGTATTTTACTATGAGAAATGTATTTTTTCTATGCTAACTATGTAATGAGAATTGTGTATGAGAAGTGTTTTATTTTGTATGAGAACTGTGTTAAGGCATATAAGGACTGTATATTTTCTATGGAAAGTGTGTATTTTTCTATGAGAAGTGTTTATTTTCTATAAGAAGTGTGTATTTTTCTATGGAAAGTGTGTATATTATATGAAAAGTGTGTATTTTTTTTTATGAGAAGTGTGTATTTTGTGTCGAAGTTAAACATTCTATGTGCTATCAATTGTATAAGAAGTGTTTATTTTTGTATGAGAACTATGTTAAGGCATATAAGGACTGTGTATTTTTCTATGGAAAGTGTGTATTTTTCTATAAAAAGTGTGTATTTCGTGTCAAAGTTAAACATTCTATGTGCTATCAATTGTATACCAAAGTATATTATAGAAATTGTGCATGATAACATATGCAAATTGTCTATGCGAACTGTGTGTTATTCATATGATGAGCCAACGAAAACACTCTATCTCACTTTTGTTCATATATTTAACAGGGCACAAGAAGAGTTACACACAAGATTTGAAAACTTCTTACGAGATCAGACCAAGAATACTAACAATGGAGGAGACAGGAGTCATTACAAGATCAAAATCTCAACCTGATAGGACAGCAACCTCAATGGTTAGCCAAGCATCACAGTCCCTATCGCAAACTCGAGGAAAGAAACGACAAAGCCCAAAACAGAAAAAGGTGGCCAAGAAACGCCAAAGGCTTACCCAAGAAATGATATATGAACCAGACTCTCCAATCTAGACCCAAAGCAAACCAAACGAAAGAAACAACATAGCCCAAAATAGAAAAAATGGCCACAAAACACCAAAGGCTTACCCAAGAATCAGAATCAGAACCAGAACCAGACTCCCCAACCCATACCTAAAAGCAATGCACATTCAAATCCAATGTAATAGGAACATTGGGGCTATTGTCAAAACTGAACTTGAACAATGCCCACTTAGAGCTCTTGAAACAAACACCATTTTGGATGCCGATTGATGCTGTTAGGAAAGGCAAGTTGGCCGAAAAAGCTTGCATGAAGCACGATAAACCCATCCTGAGTATTATTAAAACTATGATACCAATGACAGCAAGTTCCTCATTGGTGGTAAGAAGGTTGCCATAACAAGAAATGACATCAAGCTACTCTTTGGAATAGCTTGTGGGAACAAACCAATGGGAGATTTGAACAAGAAAACAGTGATGTTGCATTTGCAACAAGAAGGGGGATACAGGAGGCAAGGATTGGTAGTAAAAAGATGAAAGACATGATCAATGAAATACTGCAAAAAAGAGAGAAATCCATAACTGATGAAGACATCCAAGATGTAGTCCGCCTCATATGCATGTTCGTTTGCCTGACGTTGTTCTTCTCCACATCAGGAGTCACCATTGCATGGAAAAAATAGAAGAAATAAAAGACTACGACTGGGCACAATTCATTGCAGAAACATTGAATACATCAATGCACAAATTCCATGAAAAACCAAGAGATGCAACAGGATGTGTGGTGGCATTGATGGTAAGTTAAAACTATTTTTCTAAGCGAAGAGTTTTTGGGTATTCTAATAATTTTCTTTTATTAAAATAATTTTCTTTTTCCTGTTTTTGCAGTACTGGATCTGTGAATACACGGATTTGATTCCACAACCTCAAAATGAAGCAATTCCAAGGCTACTAAACTGGAACACCTCAGACCTTAAAAAAAGATTTGATGATTTTGAAGATTTGAGCAATGTCAACATTAAGGTAAAAACACTAATCAAATGGCTTAACTTGGACATGAAAATACACACTTTTCATAGAAAATAAAACACTTCTCATAGACAAATACACACTTCTCATTAAAAAAAATATAGTTATCATGGCAAAAACACAGTTCTCATACAAAAAATACACACTTCTCATACACAGTGCTCATAGAAAATACACGGTTATCATATGAAAAACACAGTTCTCATACAAAAAAAGACACACTTCTCATACACACTTCTCAATAAAAAAACACAACTCTGATTGTGAGTTCACATAATTCAGGTATATGAGGAGGAACTTCAAGAAACATGTCAAGAGGAGCAAGCAGGTCTACCACCTGGCACACCCAGAAGTTGTAGATGACAACGACAGGGAAACTATATCACAGTCTTCACAGATGATGCAGCATACACAATCTCCACAAACTCCGGCAGAACAACGACTTAATAAGATACACTTAACTGAAAAACAGCAAACATCTCCTCTTATGTCAATATCATCTCTTGAGCAATAACAAGCAGTGTTCTCACAATCACAATCAGGCGAGACCATGGTTCCAAATACCTACCAACCTGTGGACTCCATTAATTTTAGTCAGGGCCTAATTAAAGAGCATAGCCAGATGGGTAAATTCTGTGACAACTTACTGGAGGACAATGATCAAGTTATCATCAAGGATCTCCAGCAACAAAGTCCAAGATCTTCAGAATAAAAAACAAATACTTGAACAATAAAACCACGGACTTGAAACGGACAAGGATGCAATGAAAAATCAACTGGTGGAAATGGAAAAAGAACATGATGCACTAAAAGAAAAGCTGCAGAAGATGGTTACTATGTCGAACACAATCTTGCAGGCCTAAGAACAACACAAGTTCCTTCTAGAGAAGACTGCATTTTTGGAAAAGGACAACAATGCAATGAAAAATCAATTGCTGGAAATGGAAAAAAAAAGGGATTCACTGAAAGAAAAGCTGCAGAAGATGGATACTATGTCCAACAAAATCTTGCAGGCAAAAGAACAGAACACTGCAAATTTGGAAAAACAAAAACAAATGATGCTGCAATAGTTTGAAATTGAGAAGAACAAAATCGAAAAGAGCCTTAACATGCAAATTGAATCCCTAACAACCGAGAAGGGCCAGCTGCAAAAGTATCTTAGCACAACCGAACAAAGACACAAGGCTATAATTGATCAAAAGGATGCAGAAATATGAAGCCTCAACAATAAGCTTTCCTTCACCAGCAAGCTTTCCGTGCAACTGCGACATACCAAAGAACCTCAAAAGCATTTACCGACTGTCGAGACTGATTCCTCTCTGTTCACACAAAGCAGTGAGGAAGCAATACATAACATCACACAAGAATACACTGATCAAAAGATTGAGCAAGTGGTGCATACAGTTACACAACTATATGCTCCTGGCGGGAAAAAGTCCGAAGGGGACAACAAAGATGAAAATGCAAAACATAGACCACGAAGGCAAAACATAGATGACGACTAAGGCAAAACATAGATGACGACTATTACTATGATTCAA
The DNA here is from genome assembly GCF_030253575.1 of Rhododendron vialii. Classification (NCBI taxonomy): domain Eukaryota; kingdom Viridiplantae; phylum Streptophyta; class Magnoliopsida; order Ericales; family Ericaceae; genus Rhododendron; species Rhododendron vialii. The sequence continues at coordinate 15,751,823 of NC_080568.1, forward strand.
TGACAAAGGATGGTCGTAAAAAAGAACAATTTGTCCTTGCCAACACTAACCAGCCACAAGCAGAAAACGAAAAACTTGATGACAAGATTGCTCCCCTGAAAAAAAAAGGCAGACATTGTCCTTGCCTTGCTACTTGACCATTGCCAAAAAACAATCAGAAAATTTTGGGAACTCGAGGAGGGATGGTAAAAATGCTAAAGCCAACAATTTACTGTCATTAAATCATATCAAATTACCTAATGTTATGTATATCATGCAGTACACACATATGGAATTGTGAAGACAATAGCCTGCGAATATATCAAGAAGATGTGAGGTTTCTGCTATGTGATCGAGAATTAACAGGCTAGGTATGAGAATTGTGAAATTTTTTATGAGAAATGTGTTTTTTCTATGCGAACTGGTATACTTTTCTATGAGAAGTGTATATGAGAACTGTGTATTTTCTTTCAGAACTATACGTTATAAACAAATTCTTTTTACATTTTGATACAGCCAATAGATGTCTATGTCCACTTGCTGACTACAACACTACAACCGCCAACATCTGGACCATCCTTTTCATTGGGACTAGAAGATTCCAAAAAAGATATGCCGTTTGTCTTCAACAACTTTGCCTCAGTAAGAAAAGGAAGCACTCTCTCACAATTCATGTAGCATACACTCAAAGTTAAGAAGTTGCCTAATTATCTTCTTACCAAACAGGCCTTCCTTAGACATGATCAAGGCTCAACTAATAGAGCACTTGATGTCGTCAGCTCAAAGATTTTGAAAACAAAAACAATCCTTATCTCAATACATGGTTCAAACCATTGTACTTTGCTTGAGCTAGACACCATTGACCAAGAATGAAGGTTCTACAACTCCATCCGCAGATGAGGGAGACAAGATAAATACTGTGATGCGACTGCCAATCTGGTTACATAATCCCTCCTTATTCTAAGAAAAATATATCAACTCTTTCAACTGTGTATTGTAGTCTACATGAACAGTCTATGTGAAGTGTGCATCGTTAATATATCCATGATCATATTCTGTAACAGAGAAAGAATGTCACGAACTACATTAACTAACGGTGCAAGAAGAAGATTAAAACATCTGCAAAGCTCATGGCTAATGCACCACAAGAAGAACCAGGCTTGTAAGTATCCTTTAACTTCCAAAACTTGTAACTGCGTCTTGTATAAGCCCCTAACATTAGGCTTGTATTCACATGGTTGATTGTGCAGTTGTTGTTGCCTACAACATTCGCCAAAACCTAATGAAAAGACCAATTTAAAGCGACCTAACAAAGCAACAATGCCTTCAAATGAGAGTTGATATTGTGCAAGCATTTGTCAGTGACCCAAAAAGATCATGGACTCCAGAGATTCATTATAACCGGATTGAAAATCTCAGACTGTAAAAATATTATGACGACCAGGAGCTTCTTGAAGAGAAGAAAAAACAAGGATAGATTCAACTTACTCATCAAAGTTGGAAGCTTTGTTGTTAATGAGTTGTATAGTGGTTAATGAAGAAATACAATCATCTTTCTCTGAACTCTATTTTTCATTGTTCACAATTTACATAGCCTTATCTTGCAGTTCGCATAGAAAAAACACAGTTCTCATACACACTTCTCATAGAAAAGTAAACCAGTTCGCATAGAAAAAACATAGTTCTCATACACACTTCTCATAAAAAAATTCATAATTCTCATAAAAAATAACTAATTCTCATACAAAATTAAAGGGTATTTCTGTAAATCACATCTTAAATGTGAAACCTTATTTTCTATGGCCTATAAATACCCCTCTTCCTCTTCCCATCTCTTTATTTCCCACCCTCATCACAACTACATACAAAAAAACTCCAAAAAAAAATGGTAGAAGACTTTACAAGACTCATCAAAGATGTCGTGGATACATTTTTTTTTTGATCCGCGATGTCGTGGATATATCACTCAAAGAGACCCGTGAAAAGCTTGATGAAACCCAAGCTTGATTCTTGAAAAATCAGGACAACATCAACCTTCTCAAGAAGCAAGTGCAGATCTACAAAGATGGGAAGCTTGCCAAAACGTTGGCAAAGGAAGCAGAATAAGCCACTACTAGCAGAAACGTGCGACCAAGAAGACAATCACCAACTAACTAGGGATCTAATTTTTCAGTCTGGCTGTTCTATGTTTTATTTTATTTTATTTTTTTCTTTCTTAGTAGATCTCTTGTTTTAACTTTGGTGCTTTCTTCGTTTGTCTTCTCCTTGTATTTGGATCTATTAATTCCATCCAAGATGTATGTTTTATAAATCTGGATGTTTTTCTTTGTTTATTTCTAATTCACAAAAATACTTAAACAAAAAAAAAAACCAAAAAAAAAAAAAAACTAGACCCAATTAATTAATCCCGAATATATTATGTTTTTGTTTTCAATGTTATTATTTTTTTTTTTTATAATTTTTCAACCAAAGAACTCTATATTTTGTTTTTATTTTTATTTTTTATTACCCAAATGTTGCACTTTAAACCATTCACTACCACCTTCTCACTCCAATAAATACCTGAAAAGTTACACAACTGCACACACCTTTTCATTTCCAGAGAGAGAGAGAAGAAATCTCTAAGGCCAACTACTATGGCAGTAACAAATCAGAACGATCCGAACAACACACTACCGAACCATGTTCTGAAAATCTCACCAATGGAGGTTGCGGTGAAGAAGATCATTAAGGAGCATGTGGCTCTTCTCAAAGCTGAAGTGGATCGCCTGCATCGCCTGCACAGGATATAGAGCATAGATCTTCTCCGCCTCAAGCTCGAGATCAAGGCATTGCTGGACGCTCATAGAGAAGAACGGGACGAGGAGGACAAGGAAGAGGAAGATGCACAGTAGAGGTTAGGGTTCCCCAACTACTTTTTGGAAAGTTAGGGTTTGTAGTAGGGGTTCATCAACATTTGGGGATTTTTGGCTCCTTTTTGGCTCTTTCCTCAAATGATTATGGAATCTAACTCAGATGAAAATTAGGGTTTGTAGTTGGAATAAACCAATGATGCTGTAATTAGTGCTCTCTGACTCTAATGATTATTAGGGTTTTCTACATGTTAAGCTGAATTTCATCTATGTTAAAACTCGTTTGCTATTTGTTAGTATGGTTTGGTGTGTGTGAATTTGCTGCATGTTGCGTTAGAATTTAACTTATCATGAAAAATATACACTTCTCATAGAAAAATACACACTTCTCAGAGGAAAAAAACACTTCTCATAGAAAAATACACACTTTTCATAGGAAAAAAACACTTCTCATGGAAAAATACACACTTCTCATAGAAAAAAACACACTTCTCATAAAAAAAAAACACTTCTTATATAAAAATACACACTTCTTATAGAAAAATACATAGTTCTCATAGAAAAATAAGCACTTCTCATACAAAGTTCTCATATAGTAAAAACACAATTTTGATACACATTTCACATAGCTTTACCACACACTAAAACACAGTTCTCATTACATAGTTCACATAGAAAAGACACACTTCTCATAGAAAATACATAGTTCTCATAGAAAGTTCGCATAGCAATTTCACTCATTGAAAGTTCTCATAGACAGTTCCCATAAGTTATAATAAACACAGGTTGCTTAGATACTTCACATAATTCAAAGTGCTAGAACAAACACAGAATTAGTAACAAAAACCCAAAGATTTTCTTATTCTCAACAATTATTACCCAAATCAAATCCAATAACATTGTTTTTTGTACGACTCAATTATTAAAACCTAAAAACCAGGCCTTAAATCCCCCTTACAAGTAAGTTTGTTATGATTCCCCATCCTCCCACACCTCCCACACTTCATTTCTCTAACCTTCTCACCATTCGAACGAATCCTCTTCTTCTTAGGCCTCCCTAGACGCTTTTTTGGCAAGGGGGTAGAATACTAGTACCACAATCAACCACATCACCTTTCCACAATGACGCAACCGGATAAATTGGTTTTGAATACACCTCACGATAACTCTCAACGTGAAAATAACGCTCTAAATACAAGTTCAAATCCTTACCACTATATTTGATAGCACAGACAGTGTGGCAACAAGGGAATCCATTCAACTGCCACCAACAACAACTGCATGTACGCCTCCCAATATCAACACTTACAGACGGATCGGTGTCAACTTCAAATATATCAGCACCTGAAGGAATTACTTTCCATGTTTTAACTAAATCATATAACTTTTCCAACCGAGACTCCCCATAAAGACAAATCACCTGCTCCCATTTACTTGCCTTTTCTCTCCTTAAACACATTGATTTCATCATCTTCTTCCTTATACGATCAACCATATCCACCACGGGCAATTCACGCTCTTTCAATATCCATGAGTTAAAGCACTCTGCTAGACTAGAGGACATTGCTCCATAACGTTGCCCTGGGAAAAAAATATTCGTCGAGCGCTCATTAGGCAACTCCGACAGAAAATGAACAATTGGTGCACAACCGTGTTTCAACAAATTACCCATATGCTGATTAAACTTCGCCACAGTGGGAGCATAAGCACATTTCGAAAACACTTTGATCAAACTCTCTTTATACTTGACATTTGTGGATGCCAAACAAGTATGAAAGTTACCCTTCAAATGATAGAGACAATAAGCATGAAAGCTTGAAGGAAACACCTTAGCAATACCCTCTTTTATTCCTCTGTGACGGTCAGATATAAAAACAACCCTTCTCTCTTCATCCAAAATACCATGCAACTTCTCAATGAACCAAAGCCAATTATCATTATTCTCAGAATCAACCACACCAAAGCACAATGAAATAGACCTGGGAAAAAAATTCAGAAACCAATTCATACCTATGACAAAATCAGTTCTCATAGTTCTCATACTTCAGGAACCAAATACAATCATCTTTCTCAAAACAGCTTGCCAATACTAGAGTAAAAAAGGAACAGCTTGCCAATTATCTCCAACATTGAGTTTAAGTTAACTACCATATAGATAGAAGTATTAGAAGCATCCTGAAGTCATGCTCTTAGTAGAACTGCTATGCACAACCTGTGAATGCAGCTGCTCTGATTGTTGTGGGACTGGATCACGTGAGGCCAAATCCCCTTTACACTTACTGCCCACATAAGCAAAACAAGTAATAATACGATTGAAGCATGAGTCAAAATATGTAACAAAACTAAACAGCTAACTTCCAGCATAATGCCACTCATTAACAACCTGATCTCCTTGAATTTGAGGAAGATTGGGTAAAGATAGAATCCTTGCTCTCACCATTGAACAAATTTTATGAACAACCCAAGTAGATGGATTCCGCTGGAATTTCCTCACATTCCTTTCAATCCACACATGATAGACTGTGATTGTAAAACCCAATTTAGTGATAACAATTTTGAGAGATTTGCCCTTTGAGTTTGTGAGAAGGGAGACCCAATCATTCCAAGTTCTAGTGGACCAAGAAACATGAAGCTTGGACTGAAAAGAACCCCATACTAGCTTAGAAAATGAGCAATTAAAGTAGAGGTGAACATGACTTTCATTTTCCAGGCAAAAACTACATTGAGCTTAAAGGGGAAGACCAAAAGACACAAGTCTATCTACTGTGGAAAGCCTGTTTTGAATAGCCAACCAGGTGATAAAGCTACACTTGGGAATGTGACCAGAAAACCACACCAATTTGTGCCACAACACCTTGGGAAAGGAAGTTCTTAATTTGTCCCAAAGAGAGGAGATTGTGAATTGACCATTAGGGGTAAGTGACCACCTGAATTGGTCATTCTCATTCACCCTAGAAGGTAAAAGAATAGGCAGAGCACTCCTAATCCCGTTAAGTTCCAAAGTTTGAGTAATGGGGAAAACCCACCTAGAGTTATGAATGATGTGAGACACAGTAGCCTCTTTTGCTATTCCTGAATCATAGGTAACTCTATGGCCAAATTTGGCAATTAAAGGGCCTAAAGGATGCCAGTTATCATACCACAATGAAGTAGAGTGACCATTCCCTATCACACTAAAAATATAGGGCTGCACCTTGGATCTAAGATTCAAAAGCTTCCTCCAAACCCAAGAGCAATCACCTAGAATCCTCAAATTCCCAAAATTATTCCTTTTAATTAAGTAAGATTTGACCCACTGACACCACATAGACTGCTCTCCCCCGAAGATAATGAACCATATGTGCTTAGCAATTGCTGCCTGATTCCAAATTTGCATGGACTAGAATTCTAAACCTCCCTCTTGTTTGGGAGAACAGAGATGTTCCCAAGAGACCTTGGCACCCGTTTTTTTAAGGTCAGGTCCAGGCTAGAGAAAGGCCCTAAGAATTGATTCAACCTCCATAATCACCTTTTTGGGGATGATAAACAAGGATGACCAATAGGTTTGGATGGAAAAGAGAACATTTTGAATCAACTGGACCCTTCTAGCATATGTAAGATCCCTATTGGTTAAGGACTTGGTTTTGGCAGTTATACGATCTACCCAACCTCTGACAATCAGAAGCTTTGAGTTTGGTAGAGAGGAGGGGAACTCCAAGATACTTGACAGGGAGAGAGCCTTCTTTAAATTTCAAGGCATCTAAAATGGCCAGCCTAGTGATCGTGTTAACCCCAAAAAAGTAAATGCAACTCTTCCCAGGGCTAGGAGAAAGTCCAGACAGGGCTTGGAACTCATAGAATGCCTCCTGTATGTGGTGAACAGAGGACAATTCCCCTTTACAAAAAATCATTAAATCATCAGCAAAGCAAAGGTTGATAAGCTGATTTCTTCCACATTTCCAATGAATGTGGAAATCAGGAAGGAGGGATTTCTCCTTTAGGAGGCAAGTGAAAACTTCCATGGCAATCACAAAGAGATAGCCTAAGATCTTTTTTCCCTACAATGAAACCAGTGACTTCACCATTTATGCTAAGAGAATAATTAGCAATAGTAACACAAGCTTGTAGCCAATTGATCATTGTAGGACGAAAATTCATGGAGGACAGAACATCCTAAAGGAATTCCAATCGAACATTATCATATGCCTTCATAATATCTACTTTCATGGCACATCTGGGAGATGGAAAAGATTTGTGATATCCTCTCATTAGCTCCTGGGTGAGGAAAATATTATCAGCGATCCTTCTCCCCTTCACAAAACCTGATTAAACAGGGTCAATTAGCATTGGAAGGACTGCTTGTATTCTTCTAGCAAGAATTTTAGGGATGCACTTGTAAACAATATTACAACAGGAAATGGGCCTAAAATCCCCAACCTTTGATGGATTAGGGACTTTAGGAACAAGTGCAACAATAGTGGAATTGACCTTTTTGAGCAATTTTCCAAACCTAAAGAAGGACTTAACAGCTAAGGTGACTTCACGGCAAATGATAGGCCAAGCCTTTTTGAAAAACCCAGCATTATATCCATCAGGACCAGGGGCTTTGGAAGGATTAAGAGCCCAGAAGGTATCCTTGATTTCCAGATCAGTAATCTCAGAAATCATTTCAGACCTTTGACTGTCTGCTAATCTGTTCCTAACCACCTATTGGACTCTAGTTTGACCCAGATAAGGAGAAGGATGGGTTGTCCCCATAAGGGAATTGTAGAAATTAACAAAGCTAGATTTGATAACCTCAATATCATGAGTGAGGGACCCATCATCTAAAACCAGACTGGTGAGTTTGCCTTTATTTCTAGTGTTACTCACTGATTTAAAGAAGTAAGAGGTGCACTAATCACCAAGTTTAAACCACTGAATTCTGGACTTTTGCTTAGCTATACTCTCCTCAGCTCTAAGCAATGATAATAGATGCCTGTAGACCACTCTTTCTTGGCTTATGATGGAAGGATTCGCCAGCTGAAAGCTCAAATCTTTCTGCAAAGATTCAAGAGTTTGCTTGGATTCAGCAACCCTTCTAGAAATGTCACTAAACTCTCTAGTGTTTATCTATTTAAACTCAGATTGCAACAACCTAAGCTTTTCACAGACACAGAACATAGGATTCCCAATAATCACTCTCCTCCAAACTCTTTGAACTACAGTTAAAAACTGAGGATGGTCAGCGGGAAAATCAAAAAACTTGAAGAGTTTAATAGCCTTCTTAGGCCCAGGGATGATGGTCACAATGGCTGGAGAGTGATCAGAGATCCCAGCAGTGTGAAAATAGGCAGAAGAACTGCTAAATGCTTTCATCCAATGTTCATTAACAAGGACTCTATCCAGCTTAGAACTGACAAAATGAGAGGGGTCTTGTCTATTGGCCCAAGTGAGAAAACAACCTGAATATCTAAGATCATCCAGCTCAATTAGAGACATTGATTAAATTCATTCATATGAGGAGGCCAGAGTGAAGTGCCCCCAACTTTCTCAAAAGGAAACCTAATGGCATTAAAATCCTCCATAACTATCCAAGGGAAGGCAGAGGTTAATTGATGCAGACTAGACCATAAGGCCTGCCTGTTCAAATAGTTGCAAGCCCATACACAAAAGAGGCCAAAAAAGGGGGAACCCCCACATTTAGTGTGCACTTCACAATGAATAATTTGATCAGACTGCTCCAAAACCTGTATAGTTAGAATACTAGGATCCCAACACACCAAAATTCTACCAAGGGGAGCCTGGAGGTAGTTGTTCAAAAAACTACAATGAGGGCAGATAAATTTCAAAATCCTAGCAGCGTTGTCTTCCCTTATTTTATGTTCCAATAAACCCACAAGGGAAATATTGTTATTATTCACAAAACATTTGACCTCATTTTGCTTGATTGGATTATTAAGACCCCGAATATTCCAAAAACCGATATTAAGAGGGTGTGAAGACATAAAACACATATTCAAGTAGAACTAAAAATGAAAATGGCAGAAACACATATTCAAGCAGAACTAAAAATGAAAATGGCAGAAGTTGGAAGTATTAAGAATACTGCCCTAACAAAAAGGATACGGATGAGTTAATTCCTTCCCTTGGATAGGGAGCTTAAAGACTGCTCCTTTGCAAGTTTCTTCATCCTTCTTTGAGCTGATCTAGAGAGAACCTTCTGAAAGTTCCCCTTGAGATCCTCTTTTGGTGCTTTATCTCGTACCTTTGATCCTTGAGGATCAGGTGGTTTAGGAGAGAGCGTTTGATTCAGTTCCAACACAATTCCATCCCTTGCTACAACTAAGGGAATTGAGCCTGTTTTGCTATCCATGACTTCCAATGTAAGCTGTGTCTGTGAAACCTCCTAGGAACTTTTTACCACACCTTCCAGAACTTCCAACAACTCCCCTTCCCATTCTGACTCACTCAAAGGGTCAACTGAGTTGATAGCTAACTATTCCTAAAGGATGGGAGGACCACTTCTAGAGGAATCCCCTTGAAGCAGTATAGGAACTCTAGTTGCTTGTTCCAAATCAGCTATTTGCTTACCATTGCCTGTTTGAGAGTCACCCTGGATTGCAGGTGTGAAATGGGATGAAGAGTGGAATGCTCTTTTAGTACACCGCTCCGAGGAAAAGTCCAAACACATGACATTGCTTACAAATGGGGGGGAGGACTTGCTATTCAATATGAACAATAACAGATTCTCCTTCCACCAACATTGTGACCTCATCAGGGAGATCCTGTTCAGCCCTAACTTCTATGCAGATCCTAGCTGTTGTGGACTTAGTATGAAGAAGCCCAGGTTTCTTGGCAGTCTTAGCAGTGGCCTGATCAACATGTAAAGGTCTCCCAATTGTGCTAGCTACTCGGCTAAGGCACTCTTAATTCCAGAGTTCAAAGGGTAAATCTTGAAATTTAACCTAGGCAGGCAGGTTGCTCTTAAGCTGGTTTCATCATCCTATGTCAATCCTTGAGACCAAGATATTTCTGAGAGAAGAAATAAGGACCTCCTTCAAGAACAGTCATCTTAGCCTGTTCATCCTTAAATTCAAAAAGATAAAACCCTGCTACATTAGGTTTAACAGCCACAAAAAGATCCTTCCATTGGTTCCGAGCAGTGGAAACCAGCAAAGGATAAGCCATCTTACCATCCAAAAAGTGACCTACCAAATATCGATTCCATTTGCCTATGTCAGTCAATTTTCTGTCTATTTCGACCATAGCTTCCTTGCCTCTCTGAAGATCAAGAAAATAATCAAGTTTCATATCTAGAGAAGGACTCTAAGACTGAAGGAAAGAGGCCCAGTTCCTTTGTTTAGGTTTAGCCTGACCATTATTCAATTTGGGATTGATTTGGTTATGTTGGGTAGGAAGAGAAGGATTTCGGAGTGTTGATTGCTGATTGTGATTTGGTAGAGGGTTTTCTTTAGTTTGATTACGAGGTAGAGTAGATACAGGTTTATGAGCCGGAGAAAGATCCAACTCTGACAGCCATGGGCAATGAGGCTTAACATCCTCCAAGCTATAACCTAGATTGGGATCACCCTCCACGTAGGGATTTCCCCTTGCATTGTACAAAATCTTAGATAGGGTTAGGTGTACCTGTTTCTGGAGACATTCGAACTGAGAGTCATTTTCCTGGAGATGAGTGACTCGTTCCTCTGCTTCACGAATCAGAGCTTGCTCAAAGACTTGTTGAAGCTTTCGAGATGTACTGGTTTTTCTGGGCAATTTAGGGCTGAACTCCCAAAACCTAGCTTGAACATGGGCTGCTCGCTCATTCGCTTCCGTTATCAAGCCTTCTTTCTTAGAAAGCTTGTTGTAGTTTCTGTGAAGGACTTTGAGCCTTGGTTGGTTTGAGATTGACAGCTCCTGCCACTGGTTGAAGAGAACTCAAAGGATTCCCCTGTGAATTTGAAATGGTTTGAGAATTAACCGAGATCGAAGAACTTGGTACCTCCAGCCCAAAATGGATCGAGCTTTTAGGGTTTTGCGAGATTAGTATCTGCTTACGCCGTAACTCATTGGAATCCTGGGCCTTGCATCCGAGCCCTTCCGCGAAGGAGATTGAGCCGTTTGCCATGGGACAAGATCAATGTTCACCTGAAACACCTAAATCGCCTATTTTGCCCATTTGCTTCCTGATCGCATCTCCATTTTTTTTACTTTGCAATTTGCTGGTGTGCAACAACCCAGTATGAATTGTGCAGCTTGAAACCCAGAATATGGATAGTAGACACAGTTTGTATGATATGATTTTGCCACCTCGTTCAAGTTCAAGCATTCAATTTGTTATTACTTTTTGCATTTTAGTCCAATGTGCCGTTAAAATATCATGTATGGTTGTAGATTCTAAATTTGGTAGCCGTGCAAATGACAAATGTGGAAAGGTTGCACTATCTTGACAACCATTACTTAATGTGGTATTTGCTGGTTACTGTATCGGTGAGTATAATTAATTTCCCACTTGTTTCTTCTACTTGTACTATTGGCATTATTTTTTATTCCCTCATTATTTGCAGAGGCATATATTAGACAATCCCAACATGACTAATTGTCATTTGAAGAAGTTATGCGATAGCTACTTTGGAGATGCAAATTTTATTGCTGACATTAGGTCATGCTCCATGGTAAAGTTAACAAATGTTGAACTAAGTTAGTACTTAATCAATTATAAATTTTGCTTTCAATTGGTCTTGAATTATGATTGTTTACCTTTGATCATAGATATACATACCTACAAATGATCGTGGGATCTATTGGTTTTGCATAAAAATAGACATTGGCATCCAGATGGCTTATATTTTTTTTATTCAAAGCCCTCTACTCGATTCAATATAGCCCGTAAGAAACTGACAACAAAAGTGGTATGGCACACCTTGTTTAGACCTTGTTTTACGGTATGCCCGATTTGCATTCTAACAACTTGTTTTTACGATTAGCTAGAGGGATTACATCGCGCGGTGATTTTCCAATATGGAGAGCTCTATCAGGTTGATGTCATGAAGTTTAACATTGATAATGTTGAAAGGCAACCCCTGTAGCATGATACGGATGGGTAATATATTAAAAATATTATTGTGTTACTTGCGTTTGAAGAGGTTTACTTTATTCGTTTCTGCGCATTTTTAGGTATATATATGATTGTGGGTTGTTTGTTATAAAATTCATGCAAGGGTTCAATTACCCATCCGGTGTACACAGGGATAGTGCTTGTAAAGTAACATCATGATGTTGTACTTAACTGGTTGTGATAGTGTTGGATTTTTTTGGGGGGTAAATTAGCTTGAAATTAAAAAAGGTTAACCGAATGTACAGCATACAAAGGGCATACCCCAGAAGGAAAAGAAAAGGGGGGAAAAAAAATAAGATTAAAAAAAGTGCGATAACCCATGCACAACCAGCATGGAGAGTATGGTAGAGTAAGAAAATTACAAAAGTGCCAAGCGCGTAGTGATCATACCCCCGTTGCACTATCCATCTAAACGGAAGGATAATACAATGGGGTATGATACGTAGAGTTACGAATAGTAAAACATGAAAGCGAACTATTGCATGGCACAACCCGCCAGGCTAGGATATAAGATAAATAGACGCGATCATAAATGACCAAATGATAACTATCGTTGAGAACTAGCAGCAACAAAGCAAATCGGCAATAAGAGGCTGAGCAGCTACTATAAAGGAACAAGGCACCAAGAAGAGGTTCGAACCAGAGATGACGACATCCGACAAGGGGCCCCACCCTGCACATCACGCCCATTCCATCCGGCCTAATACTCCCTCATCCAAGCCTAAGTCTCGCCAAAACAAACCATTCACAGCCAACTACCAACGACCACAGACTCCAGAGATGGGATAAGCAAACCAAGACACTAATACTCCAAGCAAACCCAGAAAACTAGCAAAAAACCCACTTCTAAGGAATAGCTACTACAGAGGGATAGGCACCAAGAAGAGGCTCGAACTGGAGATGACGACATCCGACAAGGTTACCCTCCCAAGCACCCTGCACACCACGCCCATTCCATCTAGACTACTACACCCTCAACCTAATCCCTAGGCTCGCTAAAACAAGAAGCGGGGCAGCTCAAGAACCAATAACAGCGCATTACCACCAAAAAGGCCACTCGAACCGCAAGTGAGACCAAGATGCCCCTTTCAATCAGAGCAACACTCCAATCTAATCAACGACAACTCGCTAAGGTGCCCTTTTCAATCAGAGCATTACCCCAATCTAATCAAAGAGAATCACGAAAGCTACCCCTTTCAATCAAAGCCCAACCACCGATCTAGAGAACCAGGCTAATGAAGCAAAGATAAAAGGCATGTAAAGCAGCTCGACAAAAAGCATGAACGAGGAACTAATTCTGTCCAACTATGGAACTAACTAAGGAACTCAGTTGCAAAGATACTGCCAATCAAATTATCCCGATCTCAATCCAATCAGGTAACTGTCCATCGAGTTTCACAATATGCATCTACAGTTTAGAATAATAATGCAGCCAATTTAGATTGCCAAGAACACAGATATTGTCCAACTGGTGAACTGACCTGTGAATGAGAACTACCCCTGTGAATAATGGACTGACTCGGTGTAGCTCTAACTTGGAAATTAGGGCCAGCCCAAATAGAACATGACTATATCCGGCAAGCAACCCAATGTCGCTGTCGCCGGAGAGAAATCTGACCCTGAACAGCCATAAATTCCTACCAAATACAGTCAGAGCTGAGAAATCGCCGATGTATTCTCTTACCGTGAAAAGGACAATGATCTGTGAGTTTAAGAACCCACTTCCGCCAGTAGCTGGGTTTAATAACCCAAGTTGAGATCCCACTTCCGGCCAGATTGAAGCGGAGAACGGTGACCTCCGACCTAGCCAACCCCATCTCCTTGCAAAGCGGCGGTGATGGAAGACTGACCCGGTCAACGAGATCAGGTTTTGAGACTGACCCATGATTTGGGCTTTGACTCCGATGGTGGTTATGAGTGAATCGAACGGCGTCCACCTCCAATACTGATGTGTGATGAAACCCAGCCGTTATGGGTACCGAACGCATGGCCGATAGAGCCCCCTCGAAGGGATGTCGGTGTTAGTTTTTGTTTATTTGGATTTCTAAGCTAGCTTTGGGTTTTGTAGATGGATGATACCGTAAGGCCAAGGTTGTTGATGGAATTCTGTGGCAACGAGAATAATCGGGATGCCTTGGAGGTTATGAAAAGATTTCAGGCATGGAAGATAGAAAGAGGTAAAATGGGCATTGTGTACATATTTAACTTGACCTATGACTTGTGTTTGGATATTGAACTTGACTAGACATGTCATTGTTCGGACTAGTTTGACTGAAAAACCTGTTTGTCATAGCACAAGAAGCACAGAACTTCAATTGGCTTTAAATCCAAGAGACCATCTTAAGGGCAAAGATACCTGCTTTTATGCTTCAACAATTGAAGTAGTTTAATGTTTTGTGGTCTCTATTTTTGCTTAAAGTGTCCTTATACACCTTTGCTTATTGATGCAAGATTAATACTTTGTCAGAGTTAATTCGTCAACATAATGTTACCTTGCTTATTCATTTTGGGAGGAAACTAGTGGAAACGCCTTTCAGTTATATTGGTGGGCAGGTAGCAGAATGTAGGATTATTACTAGTAGAATATCCTATTTTGATCTTCGAGATGTAATGAATGAAATTGGGTGTTCCAATCTAGTAAGGGTGTTCTACAAAGTCACAGAAAATAATGGAGAGATAAGATTAGTTTTGATTGAAGAAAATGTGGCTTTGCCTAAAATGTCTGACATGTATGGGCTAGGGGCTCAAATAAATATTTATGTGGATGACCCTTTATGGTCAGATGACAGTGACAGTGATAGTCAGGGAAAGGGAGATACCAAAAATAAGTGGACTAGGCACAACTGGTCAAGGAAGGGAAAGGGGTGCTCAAAGCACAACTGGTCATGGCAGGGGAAATGGGAAACAAGGCAGGGGTGATCAACTTAGAATACAATGGGTTCAAAAAAGGTATTATATATTTTGATGTCAATCAGTAATATATTCATTGGTTTACACTTAACTCAGTCATTAACACTAACATATCCAATTCTCAGGGTATGGGAAGAGGAGTTGGGCAAGGTACAGGTGGTGATGTGATGATAGGCCAGGGCATGGCAATAGGAGCTGCCAGAGGAAGAGGAGCTGCTAGGGGAATTGCTGTTGCAAAGGAGCTGCCACTAGAAGGGGCCAAAAAGAGGTATCATTTAAAGTACCAATTATCACCAACATTTGTTTTCGGCAATTAAGTACCAATTAGGTAACATATACTATGTTGTAGGGATGGGGTGCATCTTCCAATTGTAGCCAATTGCAGTAAATGGTATCCAACTGTGAAGTGGTATGAAACTGTGAAGTGGATAGCGATTCATTTGAAGTGGTTTACTTTATTCATTTCTTTAGGCATATGGGGTTTTTTTTTTTAAGTTTTGATAACTTTATGCACATAAAGTTCTTGCACATAGTTTTTGTGTACAAACAAGACAGGAACTTGCATACTCCGTGGGAGGGTAAAGGGTACTCAAGTGTACATAGGACCTATGACTTTTGTTTGGATATTCAACTGGGCTAGACCTGTCATTGTTCGGACTAGTTTGACTGAAAGTAGTTGGGCTGGATTTTACAACAATGTGGTTTTAATTGTTGGGACATGGTTTGACATACAATCGATTCACCTACTGATTGTCCGGCTGTAAGTGTAACACCTCGAATTTTGGGAACGTTAAATAGGACAATTTCATTGAATATTAAAAGGAGTCTGGCTCAATATTATAACATAAATTTTAAAAGAGTACTTCTAATCAATAAGAAGGGGTAGCTAGGGTTCCTATCTACTGCTCCGCTTCCTCTTCCATTCGGGCCAGCTCTTCAGCTCCAAAAGCTTCCATGGTATAAAGTTCACCCTATTCATCTATGAGATCTGACACATTATACCAGCATCACCACCAATATAATATGTCAGGGTCACCAAAGGTAACACCGTGAGCTACGAAAGCTCAATAGAATAACCCATACCCACTAACCCTTAACTTACAAACAATTGATCAAAAGTTAACGATTTCGATAGGTACATGATTAACACCACAATTAACAATGATACACCACATTCACTAATCAACTAACGTAGGTGTCTATGAGTTCTGAGTTTCTCCTACGCGACTTCTCGTAGACCGTGTCATATTTTCCACATTTCATTAACCTTATCATTATTTCCAAAATCCGTTTAACACACCCAACCTCGGTTCTGCCATTCCGGGTTTTCGAGTATCCTCACAATGGTTCCGCCGCACCGGGTTCCCATTGGCACACTTTGCATTGGCTCCTCTCCGCGGATAACCAAGCCACACACCCAACCTCGGTTCCGCCATTCCGGGTTCCCGAGTATCCTCACAATGGTTCTGCCGCACCGAGTTCCCATTGGCACATAAAACACACACCACACAATGGGCTACCATGTCCGGCCACATTGCGGTTTCCAAAATATTTCACCTTTTCAAAACATGCCTTTTCATTAAACCACACCCTAGGTGTCATGTTTCTACTTTCTCGATTTCCGTGTCTCGTTTTCATGCATAGACTCCGCGGTAGGACTTTTCACAAACATAAATCATTCGATGAAATCTTGAAACTAAACTAGTAAGACCATCCAACTCTATACTAGTAATCATGCTCATAACCATCCTAAAGATCAAAATACGAATACTTCTATTAACGGTAAAGTCTTATTTTTCGAAAACCGTTCTTTCTTCCTTTGTGAGAGATTCAAAACAGCACATGTTTATTAAAGTAAAAGTAGCTTATTCAACATGCCCATTCTTCCATTATTAAGATACACTTTTTGACTACCATGCATGACGATAACAAACGATAGATAACCTTATCTTCTTGAAAACTAAACAATAGATAACCTTATCTACTTTAGGAAAACGATGAGGATATTGATACTTTGAATCAAGAACATTCTACTTTCTAACGTACGATTCTATGCTATACGTAGAGTTATTAAACTAGGGGTTCTACGTATACTTAGGGATAACGTGTATGGGACTCTACCTTTCTTCTTGGCGGTAGTGGCGACTACGGAGAGAATGTGTTCGTCGGGCAGAGTAACTTCCTACGGTTGGCTTCCGGTAGCTTTGAAAGAGAAAGGTTTTCTCTCGAAACTACTTCGTGGCTAAAACTACTAGACTTTATGGATCGAAAAGGTGTTTTAGGATGAGTTTCTTGAAGAACTTAGAAAGAACTTCAAGAACAAGGAAAAACTAAGCAAGAAGAAGTAAGAACACAAGCTTTCTTAGAGAGAGAAGTTGGAGGATGAAGGTGTGAGTTGAATGGTGAGTATGGGATGCTATTTATAGCAAAAATTTGGCTCCCTCTCCTCCCCCCTTGGCCGGCCTCCTCTCCCTCCCATTACCCATTGGATTTTGCTCCATTGACTTGTCATTTCAAGTCTTTCAAGCATGCCATGCCTTGTCACTTCCATTTTAGGCCATAACTTAGGTTATGATGAAGGGTTTTTGACTTGTCATGTCCTAGGATGGGCTAACTTGTAAGGAAGAACAAAATGATAAGGCTAGATTGTGTTTAAAGAAGCCTAGGATGGGTTGACATGTCATAAATAGACTTAAGGCTATAAGGTAACTTGTGCAAGTGGACAAAAACACCATCACACACCTCTCTCTCTCTCTCTCTCTCTCTCTCTCTCTCTCTCTCTCTCTCTCTCTCTCTCTCTCTCCTTGTACTATGTACAACACACACACACACACACACACACACACACACACACACACATACATATCTATATATATATATATATATATATATATATATATATATATATATATATATATATATATATATGGGACGGTTCAAGGAACACCTAAAAAAACACCCAAAATCTCAATCTCATAGTTCCCGATCGAATTTTTATGATCCGAACCGTTCAATGTGTGCAGAATGTGATTTTAAGGGTGCCCGCGAGAAATTAGCAAAAAAAATGACCGGGAAAAGACTTGATTTGAGCAGTTTTTATTTGAACCGTTCAATTAAAAACTATTCGAAACTATTCGGATCAAGCTCTTCTCGGTCTTTTTTTTTTGGCTGATTTCTCGTGGGTACCTTTAGAATCACGTTCTGATCACATTGAGCGGCTCGGATCATCAAAATTTGATCGGGAACTATGAGGTGTTTTTTTAAGTGTCTCCGGAACTGCCCCGATATATATAAGTATAGTTCATATATATATATATATATATATATATATACACACACACTCACACACACATCTAGGAAAGTAAAACCTAAATAATTAGGCTTAAGGCTATGACCTAGGTGTGCATGCATGGCATGGCTAGTCTTGCTTCTTTTGGAAGCAAAATGATGGCTATGACTTGTCTTGTCAAGTTATACATACTTTGGCAAGTCAAAGGTTTATTATCCAAGGGATAATAATTTCCCTAGCATTTATTAACCAATGGACAAGGAAATAAAGAAGGTAGGCATGGGCTTGAATAACTAGTCATGGGTGAAATGATTATCTCTAATGGCTTAATGGTTCAATTAGGGTTTAGGAGGGTTCATAAGATTCAAAGATGGTCAAAAAGGTCCAACTAGGGTTAGAGAAAAGTGACTAGGTGGATTGGTAGTTCGGTTCCTCCAACTAGTCGGTTGAAAACTAACTTTACTAGCCAAGTAGGACTTTTAATCAAGAACTAAAATTTTAAAGGACTAAAATCTAATTATGACGGATTATAGAAATTAAAAAGGAATATTAAAAGTAATATTAAGTAATTAAAAAGAAATTTTGATAAATAAATGAAACTTTTATTCATTAAAAATTAGAGTCATTACAATAAGTATTGTAAGTATTCACCTACTGATTGTTGGGTTGTAAGTATCATCAAAATTTCTTGTTCATCATCAAAATTTCTTCTTTTTTTTGATAAATTAGCTTGAAATTAAAAAATGTTAACTGAATGTACAGCCTACAAGGGGCATACCCTAGGAGGAAAAGAAAATGAAAAAAAAAAGAAGATTGAAAAAAGTGTGATAACCATGGACAACCTACATGGAGAATAGGGTAGAGTAAGTAAAATAACAAAAGTGTAATGTGTGTAGAGATCATACCCCCGTTGCCTGATCCATCTAAGCGGAGGGATAGTCAACGGGGTATGATATGTAGTGATACGAGTAGTAATAACATGAAAACGAACTATTGCCTGGCACATCCCGCCAGGCTAGGAAAGTAAATCAATAGTCACGGTCAGAAACGACCAAATGATAACCATCACAAAGTACTAGCAGCAACAAAGCAAATCGGCAACAAGAGAGGCTGAGCAGCTACTACAGAGGAACAAGGCACCAAGAAGAGGTTCGAACCAGAGATGACGGCATTCAACAGGGGGCCCCACCCTGCACACCATGCCCATTCCATCCGGCCTAATACTCCCTCATCCAAGCCTAAGGCTCGCCAAAACAAACCACTCTCAGCCAACTACCAACGACCATAGACTCCAGAGATGGGATACGCAAACCAAGACACTAATACTCCAACCAAACACAGAAAACAAGCATAATACCCACTTCTAAAGAACAGCTACTCCAGAGGGACAGGTACCGAGAAGAGGTTCGAACTAGAGATGACGGCATCCGACAAAGTTACTCTCCCAAGCACCCTGCACACCACGCCCATTCCATCTAGACTACTATACCCTCAACCTAATCCCCTAGGCTCGCTAAATCAAGAAGCAGGACAGCTCAAGAACCTAAAATAGCGCAACCACTGAAAAGGCCTCTCGAACCACAAGTGAGACCAAGCTGCCCCTTTCAATCAGAGCAATACCCCAATCTATTCAATGACAACTCGCCGAGCTGCCCCTTTCAATCAGAGCGAAACCCTAATCTAATCAATGACAACTCGCAAAGCTACCCCTTTCAATCAGTGCATAACCACCAATCTAATCAAGTTTCAAAATTTCTTGTTGGTACAGGTTTGACATACAATCAATTCAAATTGTCCAACTCGTATTGTAAATTCCTTCAACCACCTCACCAAATTTTCAACTTTTGTAACCGTGTCTTCAATTTTGCCGGAATGCTTTACAATGGTATTGACGGAAACGAATGAAGACAAACATTTAATGATACATTTAATTTTTTTAGTAAAATATGCACTTACTAATCATTTACGGAGATTTTATAAAGAGCAAAACTACCTTTCACATAGCTGGCTGGATTGGATTGTGCATACTAACCGTTTTACCGTTTTCATACTTGTATGCGGGAATAGAAAACTACACTATGAAAACAAACAAATTTTAACTTTTCAAACATGGAAATTAATGAGATATTTATGAACCTAACACAGTATGACATAAGTATTTTTGTTTGGAAATAAATATTAAAAGGTTTTTTGGACATCGGTTATGTAATTTGGTCTACCCAACCCATTGAAAAATGTAAAATCATTACTTTGTACATTTGAATTAAGAGTACATATTGTTTTATTGAAGCAATTGGTATTTTTTTAAAACCTAACAGGCATGCCAACATTTTTAACCCAGTGTATCTCGGATTCAACCATCCCACAAAATGGTACTCAGCAAAAATATTTTAAAGTAAAATATTGCAAATGTATTTTTATCTATTTTTTAATATCCATTTATTCATATTTTTGGAAACAAAACATTTCATTTGCCCTAGGTATATTTTCTAAATTTGTACACCATATTCCCACCTAAAGGTCTACTTCAAATAAAAATATGACAAATTTTGTAGGGAGGTATTCCCGAACAGATAAAGTAATAACCAAGCACGTGATACAAGGGATCACGGGTTAAACACGATAAAAATCACCATGAGCGGTTGTCGGCGATATGGATCAATGGCATGAGAAGTCATTGGTTTAAACTGACTGTTCGACAGATAGAGACATACCATTACATTGGTCCAAATAGTTAAACAAAGACCAAGTTACATGAGAAGTAGCCGGTCCAGGCAGTCTATTCGGCTACGAGAGAGCCAAACAAAGGAAAGAACTCCAATCAAGTGTTGGAGCATAGGGAACATTCTGGAAGTATCCAGAAACAGTGGTATTCCGTTAAGGAATGAGATCACGAGAATGTAGTATCTGGAAAAGATACCCAACAATAATGGGATGTTCGGCCGGTTATGGAGAAGAGTCCTAAAAGGACTCTTAAGTAATAAACTCATAAGGGAACGAGAATCCAAGATGCCCAGGATTCCTATACGAGATAGGAACCCTAGGGCATCAGGGATGCTTGGGCAGCAAGCATCTATGATTCTATAAATACAAGGTAAACCTAGAAGAAAGAGGTACGCAATACGTGGCATTCTTTATTATTTTCCTACTAATAGGGGTTCGATTACTAGTACGTGATACTAACATAGGCATCGGAGGGCCTTTGTCACAAGAGGCAAAGGTGCGCTCACCTCTTGTCTGTTTTGCAGATTAGCGTTCAGGCAACGAACTAGGGTTCCGGTGAAAAGACACGAGTAGTCGTTGCAATCTGGTGCTACTCGAAACACCCATTGTTTTCATCCCCTACAATTGGCGCCGTCTGTGGGAAACGAACGATATCCCTTTGAAAAACGACCATGGTGGAAATAGATCCAGCAACACCACACGATCCGAAAAATCTGCTAGATGGAGGTGGAGATAAATCTCCGCCCGTGGCTCCGAGAAAGCCCGAAGGCGGACACAGGAGGACCACGAGTAAGGGCCGCTCCCTTACTATTCATGACAACTCTAAAAACAGAGAGGGAGGGACGGCTTCGAGATCCACGAGAAGAAGAAAATCCCACCGAAGGGATGAATCGGTTGCACACTCCAGGAGTGTGCACCATAGCGAAGATGTTCTCGATAAAAAGAGGCAAGAAATCGAGGAGTATGCTCGTCTGATTAAAAAATGAGAGCATGATATCAGGGAGCTAGAGGGAATCAGGGAACACCCGGAGGATTCCGGACTATCTCGAAGAGATTCCAGAGGCAACAGGTATGCTATGGTAAAATACAGAAAAGCCCCTTCACGAGGAAGAAGGAGCAGAAGCAGAAGTCCAACCCCACCAAGGCGATACAAAGCTTCTCCACGAAAAGAGAGGAGCAGGAGCAAGAGCCGAACACCGGAACGAATGAGGGTTTCTCCAAAAAGGAAGAGAAACAGGGGCCGAAGTTCTACCCCTGAGGAGGAAGGGACTAGGAAGCATCATAGGGACAGGTACGAAAGACCTGATTCCGATTGGGAAAGGACTAGACCCAACAAAACGAAAGGACTAGAAGATGAAACCATGACTGCACGAGAAGCAGCAAGAAAAGCATTGAGGAATATTGCATCCTCCCCTTTTGCAAGAAAATTACAGGAGGCTAGATTGCCTAGCAGAGTGAAACACGAAACATTTGTCATCTATGAAACAGATGCTGATCCCGTGGCACACATACAACATTACCAGCAGGCAATGTTTATGCATGAAGGAGACAATGCAATTATGTGTAAGATGTTCCCATCGAATTTGGAGAAGGTAGCTTCATCTTGGTTCCATAAGTTGGAACCACGCTCCATCTGAACATGGGTGCAGTTGGCTGAAGAATTCACTGCTCATTTCTTAACAAGCAGAAGAGCTCCAAAAACTTTTGAGAGTCTCTCCTTTATGAAGCAAGGCGAGGATGAGCCGATCAGAAGTTATGCAAAAAAATACTGGGAGACTTTCAATGAGATTGAAGGTTGCAGTGAGGAATACGCGATTACCACGTTCGAAACTGGGTTGCCTGTTCGGGGAGAACTACGTAAGTCCTTGAACATGAGCCTAGTGAGAACATTAGCAAAGTTAATGGAATGGATAGAGCAGCATGCCAGGAACGAACACGACATATTCCGGGAAGACGGCAAGGTAGTTGCCGAGCAAGTCAAAGGCCTTGCAAAGAAAGCAGACAAGCCAGAGCCCAAGACCTATCGAGAGAGGAGGGACTATGGGCAGGCTAAGAGAGAGCCGAATAAACAAGCACCTGATCCCAAATCTTTCTTTTCCATTACAACGGTTTGGAAGGAGCCCATCTATAGGATTCTTTATCGAATAAAGAATCAGCCTTACTTCAAGTGGCCCCCAAGTCTCGGTGGAGATAAAAATACAAAACGTGCTACGAATCAGCACTGCAGCTACCATAAGGATTGGGGCCATATGACTGAGGATTGTGAGATGTTTAAAAGGCACCTCGATGATCTGGTCTCGCGAGGTTATCTCAAGGAATTTATCTAGGAAGACCCCAAGGATAAAGAAAAAGCAATGGAATTGGATTACGAGCAGAATCCAAAGGGCATAATCCATATGATACAGGGATTGGCCGAGCCTTATACGAGGAATGAGGTGAGATTACTGCTTCGCCTTCAAACCTCGCCTTCAAATATAAGGTTTAAAACCCCAAGCGTAGGGCTAGATCGTCGGTAGCATAATAACCGGAAAGTCTGGGATCGTACCCACAGAGAATCGAAAATAGCTTATTCGGAATGTAGATTTTATAAGGTGGATTGTGGCGTTTAAGACGGCCAACTTGGTTTTGCTTTGAAACGATGAAAATTGCCAAGGCAATTGACTAGGATAACGCTTAATAAACTAAAAGGAGGCAAGTCTAGGGATCGTCTAACCCTTGACAAAGGATGTTACCGGTTCTCAATATAACTCAGGCAAGAGTCACGACCGCGTGCTCACGCCCGGAGAATTTAGCTTTAATGACTACGTTTATCAAAAGATGTGATTAACCGGAATTAAATCAACCTATTTTTGCTAATGTATCTAACACGTAGGGGGCCACGAGCTCTCAATATGTCGCTTGCCAAGACCGCTTGACTAAACTTCATACCAAGGAGTTAACACGCCTCGCTTAGACCAAAAAGGTTAGGTTAATGAAATTCCGAAAACAAAGATTTTAAGCCCGAAGGTTTGAGAACCAAATAACCACCTAAGTACTCGGGAAAGATTACCCCGAGACTTGGCCTAGAGACTACTCACACATATTGAAAAGACTAAAAATTATGCTAGGAAATGAAAACATGATTAACCGATAGAAACGGAAATAAACTTGATTTATGCAAAGATCCAAAGCGTAGTTACAACATTAGTAAACGAGAAATTAACATAAAGTAAATACTTACTTGAGTTCTAAGGAAATTACAATAGGAAAAGCATGAACAACAATGGAGATCTCTCCTAGAGAGAGAACTAAAACTAGAACATAAAGTAGATATTAGATAAAGTGGGAGAGAAGAGTATTTATACAACTCAACTTCTCTCCCAACAAATATCCTAGAAACATACTATAAGTAGCAACTATTCCATAAATGGAAAGTCCAAAAAACAGCAAATATCTGGCCGAAAGCTCCCCGTATCGATACAGATTATGCAAAGTATCGATACCACATCGCTAAGCTGAGAAGACCAATTTCCCGTAACGCTCCCGTATCGATACGGTTTATGGCCGTATCGATACGGAACTCTCTGCCTGCCCAATTAACCAACGCGTATCGATACGGTCCATAAGCCGTATCGATACGCAGAGCTTATCTCCAGTCTTCAGGCCAGCCTCCAAGACTTGGCACCCGACGGCTCCCAGCAACTTCCACAGCATCTCAGCACCTTATTTTCATTCTCTAAACTTAAGTAAAGACTACATTTTAAACCTTTCTTTTACCTTTTCTTTACTTTAATTTATTTAATGAAAATAAGAAAGTACCCCCCATTTGGAAACAATGGCATTACCAGAATTTCAAGATTCCAATTAAATCAAAATGTCAACCCCCCACTTTTAGTGTAAAATGAAGATCTGCACATTTTTCGCAAGAGAAAATGGCCCAAAATATGACCTTGCTCTTCAAATAAAACCTTGTAACTTTGTAGTTACTCTTACAAAAATTCAAGGATCAATTACCGCCATTTTTAATCTCGAGAATCGATACTTTTTCTGAAAGTCATTTTTCCATACTTGGACAGATTTTAAGGGGTCGACAGGGTCTTCGGGTACTTGGAAGCACTTGGGCCATCCATGGCGTTAAAATACGCCTTATTTGCACGTTTTACCTGAAAACACTAAAAACACACCTTACGTGCAATATCGTTATAAAAGCTAGATAAATGCAAGTTAAAGCAACATAAAACGGGACTAGTCGCACCAAATATCTACAATATTGGGTGCGCATCAATTACTCCAGAGACAAATCAAACATGACCAACATGTAATGCGGTTGGGAAAGAAAAGAGGGCGTGACAAAGAAACATGCAACGAGGGCATAGTTTTCACTGATGAGGATCTGAGAGGAGTCCAGGTACCTCACAATGATGCTTTAGTCATAACCCTACAAGTTGGGGAATATGACATGGAAAGAATCCTGGTGGATTCAGGGAGTTGCACCGAGGTGCTATATTACGATGCATTCAAGAAGTTGGGATTGACACAAGCAGATTTGATACAATCAGTAACCCCCTTGGTCGGATTAGGGGCAGGAGCAGTGTGGCCATTAGGAAAGATAACTTTGCATGTTCGGGCTGGGACAGTGGTACTGCGAACTGACTTCCTGATGGTGGATGTGCCATCCTCCTATAACGTGATTATAGGGAGAACATGGTTACACAAGATAAGGGCAGTCTCTTCCACCTTCCATCAAATGGTAAAGTTCCCAGGATCCAATGGGATTGAAAAGATCAAGGGTAACCAGAAGGTAGCTCAACAGTGCTTGCTGTCCATCGTAAAGAGAATCTAGAATGCCCACCATGTCCATACGGTGGAAGCCCTGGATCGACCGACTATCGAGGACGTCGAAAAGGACCCAACAGAGAGGGTAATTGAGGGTTTGAAGAAAATACAAATCAACGAGACTGATCCGAAAAGGTATTTCCTCATTGGAGAATCATTACTGGCTGAGGAAGAGGCTGAATTGGTAAGTTTCCTAAAGAGATACATTGACGTATTTGCCTGGATACCAGAGGAAATGCCCGGGGTGGATGCAGATGTCATCTGCCAACATTTGAACGTTGATCCACAACATAAGCCAGTCATTCAGAGGAAGAGAAGGGCAACCGTGCAGCATGTTAACGCTGTTATCAAAGAGGTAAATCGTTTGTTGGAGGCCAAGGCAATACGAGAGCTTTATTATCCAGAATGGTTATCCAACACAGTGGTAGTGAAAAAGAAGAATGAAAAATGGCGTGTCTGTGTAGATTTCACAGACTTAAACAAAGCATGCCCAAAAGATAGTTTTCCTCTTCCCAGAATTGACCAGTTAGTAGATGCCACTGTTGGATATGAGCGGATGAGCTTTCTCGATGCATATCGAGGATATCATCAAATTGCTATGTTTGGGCCTGATCAGGACAAAACTTCTTTCACTACACCAGAAGGGTTGTACTGTTATAGTGTCATGCCCTATGGACTGAGGAATGCAGGGGCAACATACTAAAGACTGGCAACCATCATGTTCAAAAAGCTCCTTGGTAAGACTATGGAGGTTTACATTGATGATATGGTGGTGAAAAGTAAGACATGCCAAGGACACATAGCAGATTTAAAAGAGACCTTTGAAATCCTAAGAAAGTACCAACTAAAACTCAACGTCTCGAAATGTGCGTTTGGAATGGGATCTGGAAAGTTCTTGGGTCACCTTGTAACCATGAGAGGGATTGAGGCAAACCCTGACCAAATAACGACCCTACAGAATTTGCAAAGTCCCAAAGCAACAAAAGAAATCCAGAGATTGACTGGAATGGCTGCAGCACTCAACAGATTTATCAGCAGATCAAGTAATAAGTGCAGACCCTTTTTTCAGTTGCTAAGAAAAAGGGAAGGATTTGAATGGGGAGCAGAGTGCGAGCAGAGGCCTTCCAGGACCTAAAGAAGTATTTAGCCGAAGCCCCACTTCTGTCAACTCTGCTACCTAGCGAGTCTTTAATTTTGTATCTGGCAGTTTCTGAACATGCTGTAAGTGCGGTCCTGTTAAGAGATACAGGATCCGAGCAAATCCCAATCTATTACGTGAGCAAAACATTGCTAGACGCAAAAACAAGGTATCTGCCCCTTGAGAAACTGGTCATAGCATTAAGGACAGCAACAAGGAAATTGCCACATTATTTTCAAAGTCATAAGGTTGTGGTTTATACTGAGTTCCCATTAAAGTCGCTGCTACAAAAAGCAGACTTCTCAGGAAGGATCTCAACTTGGTCCGTCGAGTTAAGCCAATACGATATTGATTATCAGCCGCGTACGGCAATCAAAGGCCAAGTGTTGGCTGATTTTGTGGCAGAATTCTCGCCTGCAGTAGCACCTTTGCCTCCTATGAGAAAGGATCAGGTAACAAGGCCACCACCAAAGAAGAACCAGGCCCCAACCGAACAGAATCCCCTGGAATGAAGGGTATTTGTTGACAGATCAGCATGTAACACAGGATCAGGGATTGGGATTGTGCTCTTTCCCCCTAATGGAATGATGTTGGAGCTATCTGTTCGGCTAGGGTTCAATGCATCAAATAACGTGGCGGAGTACGAGGCACTCTTAGCTGGCTTGAGAAGTGCAAAAACCCTAAAAGCAGAACGGGTTAGGGTATATTGTGATTCACAGCTTGTGGTCAATCAATTGTCCGGGGAATACGAAACCTGGAGTGAAAAGATGGCAGCCTACGTGCAGGCAGCCAAAGACCTGCTTGATACCTTCGAAAGGGTATATATTGAACAAATAAGTTCTGGACAGAATGCTCATGCAGATTCATTAGCTTGGTTGGCTGCAGCTGTACCAACTGAGTTTAAAAGGAAGGTGGTAGTAGAGTATCTGAGTGAGCCAAGCATTGGGAGAAGTGTGGAGTTGGTCTTGGACGTGAACCAAGGACCAAGTTGGATGGACCCAATCGTGGAGTTTTTACGAGACGAAATACTCCTTTCTAACAATAAGGAGGCTTAAGGACCAAATCTGCTAGGTTTTGGCTGTTCCCAGAAAGAAAATTGTACAGGAAGTCTTTTACAGGTCCCTATTTGCTTTGTGTGCATCCTGAGATGGTGCAAAAATTCCTACACGAAATTCATGAGGGAACCTGTGGAAGCCATGCTGGGGGCAGATCCATAGCCCACAGAGCAATTACCCAAGGTTACTGATGGCCACACATGCAAGAAGATGCCAATGTTTATGTGAAAATCTATGAAAAGTGTCAGAAATTCTCACCAATGATTCGGACACCAGCAGAAGACTTGGTGCCATTGACAAGTCCTTGGCCATTTGCCCAATGGGGTATGGACATCGTGGGTCCACTCCACAAAGCAACTGGCAATAGGAAATTTCTGTTGGTGGCAACGGATTATTTCACTAAGCGGATCGAGGCAGAACCATTGGCTAAGATCACTGAACCTATGATAGAAAGGTTCGTATGGAAAAGTATTATTACTCGATTTGGGGTCCCTTATTCATTGATTACAAATAATGGGTCCCAGTTTCAGAAAAAGTTTAAAGCTTTTTGTGCCCAATACGGGATACAAAATTACTACTCAACCCCAGCCTACCCTCAGAGTAACGGGCAGGCAAAGGCTTCTAACAAAACCATTCTTGACGGGATCAAGAAAAGATTGGATAAAGCAAAGGGGAAATGGCCAGATGAATTACCATTGGTACTATGGGCGCATAGAACGACGCCTAGGAGGTCTACGGGAGAGACCCCCTATTCATTAGCATATGGTACAGAAGCAGTTATACCCCTAGAAATTGGCCTTCCAACCAATAGAACTGCATTGGTTGAGTGTGGGGGCAATGACAGGGCGCTTGAGATTGAGCTTGACCTTGCCGAGGAAAGAAGGGAAAGGGCTCTGGTTCATTTAGCCTCATATCAGGAGCAGCTGATGAAAAGCTACAACAAAAATGTTCACCCACGAGAGTTTGGTGTTGGAGACCTTGTACTTTGAAAGGTGCTCGGGAACACCAAAGTAGCCAACGAGGGCAAGTTAGGAGCCAATTGGGAAGGCCCGTATTGAGTGATCGAGGTTGTGGGCATAGGGGCTTACAAATTGACAGATTTGGAAGGAAACCCAGTGCCAAGGCCTTGGAATGTCCATAATTTAAGGAAGTTTTTTGTTTAAAGGCCTCCATTCTTTTAGGGCTGCACATCGTGATTGTGTGGGAGTTACAAGTAGAACTCATTTGTTTTTATTACTTGTTAGTTGCAAGGGGTATGAATAACGCCCACTTGCGTTTCAAAGATTATGAATAACATCACTTTTTGCAGTATAATATTGCGTTCTTGGTATTTATTCTAAAAGAATACGAACTACGGGCTTGTTTTCCCCCATTCGTATTGGGGAGCAGGGAACAGGCACCTACACACTAAGTACGAGAAACTTAAAACTGTTGAGTACGTGAAACTTAGCGAGTACAAGTATGAAACACTTGTATGGTTTGCAATTCATGTTAAGTACAAGAAACTTAGAAATATTCAAGTACGAGAAACTTAAATAAAGTACGAGAAGCTGAGGATTGTATAAGTACGCAAAACTTACAATTCATTTAGATGTGCAGAATTACTGAGTACGAAACACTAGGCTAAGTAAACATAACGAGCATATGTTTAAAGGGTCAATCATCAAAAACTTTGTTTGAATAAGCTGTTTGCATCCGAACACATGTAAACACATAAGGAAGCCGAGCAAAATGTATAGTTATGCCGCAAGGGGCCGAATACCTGTGTTATTAAAAGTCTTAACAATACTGGTGCCTCGCAGGGCCAATGCTTATGGTCACGCAGGACCAGCCAAACTTTTCCAAATATTAACAATTCATGTCAAATACTTACCTATCAGTCCACATTCTAGACCTCTAGAGGAGTTTCATCTGGAACATCAGTACTGATCTCGGTAACGGCACCATCTCCAGCTGCATTCTCCTCCAAGATAATAGGTTCATTAGCTGTATCCCGGACAGGTGAACGTTCCATGGTAGTATCCCGGGTGTCTGTTGGGGTCTCCTCTCCAGCATTAGCAAACTCTTCAATCTGTTGCTCGATGTCGTCTTCAGGATGCTCC
Source organism: Rhododendron vialii (assembly GCF_030253575.1). Classification (NCBI taxonomy): domain Eukaryota; kingdom Viridiplantae; phylum Streptophyta; class Magnoliopsida; order Ericales; family Ericaceae; genus Rhododendron; species Rhododendron vialii. The sequence goes on from NC_080568.1 coordinate 15,781,766, forward strand.
GCTGGTTCGTGAATGCTTTGAGCACGGGTGCTTGGCAGATCATTGTCAACCCAAAAATGGTGAGTCCTCAGCAACCCCCAGCTTGGTAAGACATGCCTCCCAGCAAGCTGCCCAAATTTGATCTTGGATTGCCGACATCTGTTGCACGTAATTGGTTGTTGCTATGTCAAAACCTTTTTGGTAACCTTCTTCAAAGGCTATCTTTTTTGTACCATCGATTTCAGATAAAGCCTGGCTAAGGTTACCCTCAGCAGTCTCAAGTTTGCCCTTTGTCCCTTCAAGTTCAGTTTTGGCTTTGTCTCTTTCTCTCTCGAGTCTGGAAATCGTCTGCAGTTGCCTGGTGTTGTCTCTCAAAAGCCTATTGCGTTCTGGTTCAATCTCTTATATTTTTTGACCCAGCACCATCATTTTTTGAATAAACTGGCAAGAAACAAGCAGTTGCTAGAAATCAAGAGCCAACGAGAAACACAACTATAAGTGAAGTTGTAAAGACCAATTACCTTGATTCCACTGACGAGACCAGTGGACACCAATCGATCAGGAGAGGATGTAGCCTCCTTCTGGACATCTACAGGTAGCAGCAGGCCTTGTGCACGTGCTAGTGCAGTCTCAGAGGAACTAGCACTATCCCTAATATGGACGAGTCGATCTCTCCTTATGAATTGTGGGGCCCATGTTTGAGGAAGCATTTGGGAGTTTGAAGATGAGGGCTGATTACCAGTCATGTCAGCCTGTCCGGCTTAGTTACTCTGGTCCTCAGTCCTAGGACGTTTGTTCCGATTAGCATTTGTAGCCTCTGGGGAACTATCGTGTTCCCGAGGAGAGGTGGGGGATCGTGTCAAGTTCCCCCTAGTGCGGCGAGGTGGTGGAGGAGCATGCCCAGTCGACCTCCCCTGGCCTTGACCTCGTGCGGACACAGTAAGTAGAGAGCTCAGATTAATGGGTTGACGAGTCATTGTACCTGGATCAGGAGGAGATGGAGAATAACCAGAGGAGGAGGATTGGCTGGTATCACGGTTTGAAACCAGCTGTTCGGGCTGTTGTTGTTCAAAGACAAGTCCACGTGTAGATCTTATAAGTCTTAAACGAGGAAGCGACACGCCTTCTGAAATGGGAACTTCACCTGGTTGTCCGGCAACCATAACTCTAGAAATGAATCTCGAGTTCCTCGGCTGGGGAGCGGTTGAGGTTGAGGCAGCACTAGTGCTCGGATTGGCGAGTCTTCTGTCAATAACCCCTCTGTACGCAGGATCGTATCCTAATAGAACGTCCGCGTTGCGACCCCGATCAACTGTTAAGGTATTGGGCTCACCTGTATATTTCAAGATCCTGTTAATATTCGCTGTTCGGACGTAACTTGGCTCTCGCCTGGGACGTTTGTTGGTGTTATCCGCTGCAGATTAGAACACAGGTATGCTTTAAAATAAAAAAACAGAGGAAAACAGTGGAAAGAAATGGACGAGTAGAACAAATAAAATCAGGAGCATACGTGGGTAGCCCCAAATGTGGGGGCAATGGAGGCCCACCACCTGGCCATCTTCCCCTATCAGCTCGAATGCTCCGGTAACGTAGAGGAAGTCAATCTCATGGTCACAAGCAGAATCAGTCAAATTTAGCACGAGACGCTTTTCTGCTCTTCTAACCTTGAAGTAATATGTATTGTACTCAGGGTTTAGCACGATGCTATACCACCACTGAATGTCCCAAATTCCTAGTTGGGTCCCCAGAATCCTATTCAAAGCTACCACTCCCATTATCAGCCTAAAAACGTTTGTTGAAACTTGCATGGGGGTGAGACGGTACCAGTTCAGGATCTGGCGGAGTAGTGGGTGAAGGGGAAATCGAACTCCACCTTTGACGATGGCCACAATAGGGATACACATTCTATCCCACGAGCCGCCGTCCCTATCTGCTCCCAATGGGGCGAGTTCGAGGCCCACGTTGTCTGGAATGTTATATTCTGCCCTAAATGCTGCCATGGCGGTAGGAGTTTCACAAAGTTTTCTAAACTTGATGGGTTTGGGAAGGTTTTCATTGTCATCCGCCATTGAGATACTCAAAAGAAAGCTATAAAAAAGGGGTATGAACTAGCCCTAGGAACTAGAGATTTTGAGATCTCAGAATGGAATGAAAAAATGAAGTAAGAATGAGGATCTTACAAAGATATTGTGAAGATTCCCTGGGACACCAATCGAAGTTTGCAGGCGACGGCGATGGCGGACGTGAGGCGGGTAGATTTCGCCTGGTTTTAGAGAGAGAAAGAGAGAATTCGAGTTTTGGGTGAAAAACCCAAAAAATATCCCTTTTAGGGGTTTAGAGTGAAAAGGAACGGAGATGAAACGTCTCCGCTCGCACCGTTACATAAAAAGTAACGGGGAAAGAAAGGTTTGAACGGATGGCCGTTCTGATGCCGTTTATGAAACGGTAGAATGGATTAAATGCAAAGTGTACGAAATACGCCACGTGGAGTCCTTTCCTCGAGACGGCATGATGATAAAACCACCAAAAAACATCAATGGGTTTGGGTATTATATTTACACGGGACTCAAAGAGCTCGGCTCAAGGTCTAATTTTAGCTTTACCTATAACCCCCGAACAGCGACAACAAGCAAAGCTGGGGAGCAATTGTAGGGAGGTATTCCCGAACAGATAAAGTAATAACCTAGCACGTGATACGAGGGATCACGAGTTAAACACAATAAAAATCACCATGAGCGGTGGTCGGCGATATGGATCAATGGCATGAGAAGTCATTGGTTTAAACTGACTATTCGGCAGATAGAGACATACCATTACATTGGTCCAAATAGTTAAACAAAGACCAAGTTACATGAAAAGTAGCCGATCCAGGCAGTCTATTCGGCTACGAGAGAGCCGAACAAAGGAAAGAACTCCAATCAAGTGTTGGAGCATAGGGAACATTCTGGAAGAATCCAGAAAACAGTGGTATTCCGTTAAGGAATGAGATCACGAGAATGTAGGATCTGGAAAAAAGATACCCAACAATAATGGGATGTTCAGCCGGTTACAGAGAAGAGTCCTAAAAGGACTCTTAAGTAATAAACTGATAAGGGAACGAGAATCCAAAATGCCCAGGATTCCAATACAAGATAGGAACCCTAGGGCATCAGGGATGCTTGGGCAGCAAGCATCTATGATTCTATAAATACAAGGTAAACCTAAAAAAAAGAGGTACGCAATACGTGGCATTCTTTATTATTTTCCTACTAATAAGAGTTCGATTACTAGTACGTGATACTAACTTAGGCATTGGAGGGCCTTTGCCACGAGAGGCAAAGGTGCGCTCACCTCTTGTCTGTTTTGCAGATTAGGGTTCAGGCAACGAACTAGGGTTCCGGTGAAGAGACACGAGTAGCCGTTGCAATCTGGTGCTACTCGAAACACCCATTGTTTTCATCCCCCTACAAATTTCACAATTTTTCTTTATTTCCGTTCTACTATCACTAAAACCCCCCTCCATAAATAAAATCAAACACTTGAATTTTTTTGTTTGAAAACATTTCCTGCCCATGTGAAAATTTTGAAATAACTTCCCCACTTATAAGTACTTGTCTCACCTGTCACATATGACCCTCCCTCCCCTATGCACACACTTAAACTCTCTCTTTCTTTCTCTCTCTCTCTCTCTCTCTCTGAAGAACACAGTTCCAGTTCCACCCTTCCTTTGTCCCTCTGTTTGTGTACAGCCAGCCTTTCACTGCCATCCACCACCACATATACGTGATTTCTAGGTATGAAATTATATTTTGGATGCGATACTTTCAAACATTTATGCCTTCTTTGGCCAAAACTACCTCTATTCTCTCAATTATCTCTATTATGGCTTTTGTAATGAAATATTTTTTGATCGATTGAGCATTCGATTTAACATATTTTTTACGTTATGAGTTTGTGTTATTTTTTAAATAAATTTGGCTACTCTGCTCAATATTATAGAATGCAAGTTCAATTTGAGGCTCATTTGATGAATTTTTTGTACATTTTTTTTTAGAATTGTAGTGCCCAAAATGTCTTCTTCGACCACTAATAACCGGGGTGATGATGGGGACAAGACTCAGGCTCCTCTTTATGACCCAACAACACCAAACTGTTATTGTGGGATGTGGGAAAACTTGAGGATTGTAGGGCCTAAGTCAAAAAACCCGGGGAACTTGTCCTATTCCTGTTCAAAAACAATTGAAAGGTGTGAATTCTTTAGGTGGTGTTTGCCCATATCTGGGCAAAGTCATGCTTTGGGATGTAATGGTGGATTTGATGGATACCCTGAAGTTAGTATGAACAACGGAGCCCTTGTCCATGCAAACCTATTGGTCCTCTTTATTTATCATCCCCAAAAAGGTGATTAAAGAGGTAGAGTCTATACTTAGGGCTTTTCTTTGGTCTGGCCCAAACCTCAAGAGAACTGGTGCAAAAGTCTCTTGGGAGCACTTGTGCTCTCCTAAGATGGAGGGGGGACTTGGATTCAAATCCATGCAAGTTTGGAACATGGTTGCCATTGCTAAGCACATCTGGTTCCTGATTTCTGTGGGGGAGCAATCTATGTGGTGTCAATGGGTTAAATCATATTTAATAAAAGGGAAGAATTTTTGGAATCTTAAAATCCCTGGGAGCACATGGGTTTGCAGGAAATTATTGAACCTAAGACCTTTGGTGCAACCATATTTTCTTAATGTACTAGGTGATGGCCAATCCACTTCATTGTGGTATGATAATTGGCATCCACTTGGTCTTCTAATTGTAAAATTCAGCCCCAAGATTGCCTTTGATTCTGGAATTTCTAAGGATGCTACTGTGTCTCACATTTTACAAAACTCAATCTGCTTTTTTCCCATCACACAAACCCTTGAGCTCAATGAGGTAAGAGGAACCTTGCCACCTCTTATCCCCTCAAGATTGGAGGAGGCAGATCACATTAGATGGACTCTCACTCCTAATGGTCAGTTCTCAATTGCGTCACTGAGGGATAAATCAAGAACACCCTTCCCAACAGTTGTGTGGCACATATTGGTGTGGTTTTTTTGGGTAAATGAAAAATTGGTGTGGTTCCTAACCCATATTCCAAAATGTAGCTTTATCACCTGGTTGGCTATCCAGACTAGGCTATCTACTGTTGATAGGCTGGTGCTGTTTAGCATGAACCTTTCCCCTCAGTGTAGTTTTTGTCAAGGAAGTGAGAGTCATGACCACCTTTTCTTTAATTGTGCATTCTCACAGCAAGTGTGGAATACCATGCTTTCCAAAATTAGGGTCTCTTGGCACTCTAGAACTTGGCCTAAATGGGTCACTTTCCTCTCCAGTTTAAAAGGCAAATCTTTTCAAACTGTTATTGCAAAGTTGGTCTTTACAACTACTGTTTACCATTTTTGGATTGAGAGGAATATGAGGAAGTTTCAAGGTATATCTCCCTCTTAGGAGGTAATTGCTCACAAAATTTACTCCATGGTGAGGTCACGACTTTTATCTTTACCAGCCCTGCCTCCATTTTGAGCAGTGTAGACACCTCCCTGGAGCAGGGCATTGCCATACAGATTGATCATTGCTGTTTGTTTGCTTTCTACTTCATAAACCAATATTGTGGATATTCCCATGGCTAGGAACATCGCCACATGATAGCGGTTATCATCAAAACAGAGTCGCCACCTAGTTTATAAAAATTAGGAAAAATAAATAGAGATTCTGAGCTCGGGAGCCAAAGGTACAATGAGAGGAAGGTGTTAGGCACCCCTCTCTACCCAGCCGCGAGACTGGCCCATAGTTGTTCAACATAAGATTAATTCATGCACTATTTAATTCCAACACATAGTCTATTTATTAGCCTTTAAACAGTTAATGATGAGCCAAGATAGTAATTGAAACATGCATCAGAAATAAGCAGAGAACAAGACAGCTGTCCCAGAGAATGGATCTCTCGACTGGTGAATTGATGTCACAGCGAAGGGATCCTTCTGGTTTTATGTATCGGCCGAGGGATTGATTCCCCAGCCAACATTCTTCCTAACACCAGACTAAACAATTAATAGAAGATCAGAAAGCTATGATTAAGCGTAAAAACAAAGAATAAATCAAACCAGAGACCCCTGGGTCTCACCACCTTGATCCCTCAATGGCTTGATTGCTTCCGATTGTGTGTGATTGACTGATTTGCTTCTTAGGGTTAGGGTTTGAACTTCGGGGTTTGATCGTCAGATTAGCGGCTGCCTTTGGGAGGTTAGGGCTTTTGTAGAGGGTAGTTGAGAGAGTATATGAGCAAAGTCTCGTGGCTAGAGAGGGTGCAGAAACTTACGAATTGTGTATTTTCGGAGCCCTAAGGGCTGCTTTATGTACGCATGGGGGTGACTCACTCAACCAATCACAGTGCATGATCAAAATTGGAATTATAGTGCAATACTAACTCTTCATGGTAGTTTCTTGACGTAGCCCGAACGCATCAGGATTTGGCTGCTAGGGTTTTGTGAACGGATCAAACGATTGACAGAACGTTCTAAAATCTGGAAAATAGATAATCTGGCAGCCGAGCAAAGGATTTGGCAGCTGAAGAATTGATGTTGCGGCCAAAGAATGGACCTGGCGGCCAGCTAATCGATCTCTCAGTGAGATTTTCAAGCAACAGTTTTCACGGGTGAAGAAATGATGTTGAGGCCGTAAAATCACTGTCACGACCGACAGATGGATTCTCTTGGGATACTGTATTTCGTTTTGGAAGGCTATATGGCTCTGGATTGGGTCCTCTAAGTGGCTAGAAGTTCTCACCATAAGTCCTAATGTTCACGAGAAGTCAATTAGCAATCACTGTATCCATATCATCATCGGGATGGTCCCCAAGGTGGGACTTGAAATAATCATTAGGCCAATGCCCCTCTTGACTGAACTTAGACGGATCGCGAGACATGTTTAAGTAAGAGTCAAAGCTGTAAAAGCAACTCAATTTGGTCCCACCACTATTCTAAGGGTTTTTTTGAAAAAGGTTTTTGTTATGGTTGAGCCAGGAGGCTGCCTACATATTCCACAGGGGAAATTCAAACCAACTGTAGTTCGGAGGGCAATAAAGAAAAATAAAAGTTTTGGAGGGTTAGAAACAGAAGACGCACCTTCGGGCTTTTAAAAGCCGTAGTGCAACGTACCTGGGCAATGCCAGGATTTTGGCGGAGAGTAGTTGAAGGTGCGCGGAGCTGCCAGGGAGATTTTTGCAGAGAGCATCCTCAGTATTTTGGGGTAGATCAATACACAGGGCGGTGAGTCGCTTGCTTTTCATGATCATCCTTACTTTGACTTAGGGGAGCTCGGTAAAGTAGCCTATCCTTGCGAATGAGCTTGATGGAATCGATGTAATTGGGTGGAATCCAAGCCATCTGCTAGGGATGAATTGGACGCCGATTTTGAGATATGGGGTGGAACCTAAGCCATCTTCTGGAGACGAGTTGGATGTCAATTTTTGAGATATGGGGGGCGCAAGGTCGGTAACTTGAGTACAGAGCGTTAAGATGAAGAAATCGAGTTTCGGAGCCGGTTGGAATAATGAGGCGAGAGCCTGAGGGGTCTGAGCTTTGAGTTTGATAGAACCGAAACACGGAGCTGGTTGGAATCATAAGGCGAGAGCTTGAGGAGTTGAAGCTTGGAGCTTGAATTGGTGGAACCGAGGCACGGAGCCAGTTGTAGTCATGAAGGTCTGAGGAACTTGACTGAATTGAGGCATAGAGCCTGTTGCATCCAAAAGGCAAGAGCCTGAGGTGTTGGAGCTTAGAGCTTGAAGTGATTGAACCGAGGCATAGAGCCGGTTGCATTCTACTGGTCTGTGCACGGAGCTTTCCCATCATAAGTTTCGGCATAGAGCCAAAGGATCGAGGTACTAGACCGATCAATAAAACTGAGGCATAGAGCCGGTTGGTTGCAGGGTTGACCTGTTTCATGAGAGATAGATGCAAAACATAGTATGTGTGTATGATAGTTATGATTAGATGTGAATAGATGCGATGATGATGGTTATGCAGACTCGATGTGTTTGATGCAATATGTGCAACGGCCCGTGCGTGTGTGTTTGATTTAAACGTAGAGCTTCTTTCAAGTTCAGGACTTGAGCATATAGAGCTCGAGCATTTGGACGGCAGAATCCAAGCATTCAAAATACAGGCTTTGAGCATCCAGTACGCAGTGGTTGGGCATTCAAGTGTAGAGCTTAAGCATTCAAGTGTAGAACTTGAGCATCCACTACACAGTGGCTGGGCATTCGAAGAGCTTCGAGCATTCAAAATGTTAGATTTTGAGCATTCAAGTGTAGATCTTGAGAACAGATGATATCTTGTTGGTTGGGGCGGCGTAGAGCCAGTTGAAATAGTGGGCTTAGAGCCGTTGAGTGTTTGGCGTAGAGCCGTTGAGTGTTCGGTGTAGAGCCGATTGAGATGGTCGGCTTGGAGCCGCTAAAATGGTGAATACGGGCGTAAAGCCGCTGAGATGGGGAGCGTAGAGCTATCGAGGTGGTGAATACGGGCGTAGAGCCGCTAAAATGGTGAATACTGGCGTAGAGCTGCTGAACTGGTGGGCTTTGAGCCGCTGAGGTGAGTAAGCATAGAGCTGTGGTGTTGACGGGCTTGGAGCCGTTGAGTTTGTTGGCAATAATAGGTCTAGAGCCGTTGAGTTGACAGGCTTAGAGCCGCTGTGCGTGATAATGGATTTGATGGGTGATGGTGCTGCTGAATAGTTTGGAGGTAGTAAGCGTGGAACTACTGAATGGTGGGCGTAAAGCCGCTGAGATTATGATAATGAGGGGCCGTGGAGCCGCTGAATGAGTAAGCATAGAGCTGCGGGGATTGTGAGCACAGAGCTGCTTGGTATGATGGCGAGTACAGGCATAAAGCCGTTGAGATAGTAGGCATAGAGTCGCTGAGACGGTGAATATGTAGATAATGACCATGGGGCTATGGTGTTTGTGGAGCTTGAGGTGGTACGTATGGAGCGAGCATAGAGCTTGCTGAGTGATAATGAGTATAGGCGTAGAGCTGCTGAGGTAGCGAGCGTAGAACTGCTAGTGTTGAATTATTGATGGTGTAATGGGTATGGTGCTGTTGAGCAACTTGGGCATAGGGCTGCTGAAGTAGTGAGAGTAGAGCTACAAAGATAGCGAGCGTAGAGCTGCTGAGGGTGATGATGGAGTTGCTGTAGTGGAGGGACTAGTGAGTTCATAGGCGTGGAGCCGCTGCGATAATGGGCTTGGAGCCGCTGTTGGTAATGAAGCTGCTAGATGAGTGAGCTTGTTGATATAGAGAGAAGGCTTCCTTGCGCTTGGACATGCCCCCAAGGCTGGTTTAATTACTGGTTTTGTTGGTCACGGACCCAAAACCTCATTCTTGCTTGAATTAATGCACTGAGCAGGATCTGCTACCGTTCAGGAAATAGATTAGGGGGCCATGAGATCGATTATCGCGGCCGAATAATTGATGTCTTGGCCGAGGAATCAAAGACTCGGCCGTATAATCTCTTGGCTTCCAGAGCTTTATAAAAAGCCACGGCCTTGGCATTTTGTTTTCATTTCTTTCTCTCTTCTCTTCGTTCTCTCCTTGTCCGAGAGCCTATTTGCTTTCCTTCGGCTTTTTCATCGGGCTTGAGTGACGATAGTCATGCTAGTGTGGCCAGCAATCGCGGAGGGAGTCCGCGATGTTTTCGGTCTTGTCTTGATACTTGATTAGAGACCCTCGCATGGGTGGATTGCTTTCGTGACATGGAACTCCCGAGGTGGCGCTTGTACACGGTATGATGATTTTTCTAGGCCATGTGGTGTCTCTTCTGCACCGCAGTTCTTCTTTGGTATACATCACCTCGGGGGTGCCTTTTCCTTTTTGTAGCTGGTCTCTGGTGTTTAAACCACCAGAGGATTCAGCATCCTTTTCTCCTTCTTTCTTTTTATCCTTCTGTTTTACTTCCTGCATAGGTTAGTCTGACAGGAAACTGATGTATAGTTTGTTTAGAAAATGTGGGATGATCCACCTGGTGATGTAAAAAAAGCTTTTGTTATATGAAATAAAATCTTTTGCTTTGTTATGTGATTGTGTATGCTGTTTTTGCACCGTTTGTGTATGATAAAATTGTGTCTCCATAATTTGAGCAAAACTGTGGAACTTCCCTGTAAAACGATCTTTCTGGCAGCCGAACCATTGATTAGACGGTCGAGTGATCATTTCGCCTACCTGGATTTGACTTTAGGTCAACCCTGATTTTCATGGGCCGATGGATTGATCCTACGGCCATCTAATCGAAGTGCCGACCGAGAGACCAACTAGGTTACTGAGGATTTAGAATCCTATTCCGATTCGAACTAGGACTCGACTTAGCCTATAAGTATGTGTTCTACGAACTCGATGGTTTGTAAACAGCAAATTCTTAACACATGGCACAACCGATCCTTGATCAGTGGTTGGATTCCTTCAATGGCCTCGACCGTCTACACTTTAAGTCCTTTGGCATGGACTTTCTCTTCTCTCTTCGCCAAATTCCAGGAAATTTTGCTTTTCTTCTTGCAGCCACTAGCTTGTGGGATCCTGTTCTTCATGTCTTTCGATTTCGAAGAGAAGAATTATGTCCTACCATCAAGGAGTTTGCAGCTATTATGGGGCATTTAGATAGAGAATGTCTCATTGTTCCTAACCCTTTGTTCAATCGTGGTAACCTTTTGAAGGTTTTGCTTCAAGTTCAGAAACACGAGGTCAGGTTTTTCATGGTGAATGGAAGGTTGGAAATTCTTTGGATTGTTCAGCGTTTTGGTACAGCCGAAGCTCATCATCAAACCTCTCGACAGAAAGCGTGCTTTCATGCGTTGTGTGTCTACCTTCTTCACTATTACTTGCTTGGCCCTTCCTCTGGCCATGCTGATTCTATACTGCTTGATTTTGCTCAACAAATTGGAAATCGTGCAGGTTTTGCTAGCTTAGTGTTGGCAGAGACCTTGATGGGTCTTGATGCAGTGAGGAGTAACCCAACAGCCCAGTTCTCAGGCAGTCTTTTGTTACTACAGGTTCGCTCGTTATTTTGTTTATTGCCAAGTTATCTTTTCGCTCATCACTCTTTTGTTTTGACTCACGTGTTCTTACAACTTGCAATCTTCCCTTGTTTTCTACAGGTATGGCTTTACGAGAAGCTAAGGGTATGGGATGCGCCAAAGCAGCTTCTTTATAGTTCAGACCACTACACAGAGCATCGTGTGACTAGACAGTTTCCAACTGAGACTGCTTGGAGGGCATGAATGGAGACTCGTAAAGGCGATTGGATCCAATGGGTTTGCCCCTGGTATGGTGTTGGGAACATGCACGTAAGTACCATGAACCATTTTGGTGTAGCAGTGATTGGTATTACTCAAGTTACCTTCTACTTTCCTACTCGCTTTCAAAGGCAGTTCGGGGCTGAACAGACCGCAGTTTTGGGTGACCCTGAGTATGCTGTTTCTAAGGTCCATGACGCCAGCTTTTGCCGCAATGTACTTCATTTTTGGCCGAATCGAGTGATGCAAGATGTTGCTGAGAACTTCGCTGTCAAGCTATCAGGTTCGTATAAGCGTTGGTTGAAAAAAAACCTTTTGGTAGACAAAAGTGTGAAGAGAAGGAAGACCTAGAGATTGACAAATTGCTTATGCTTTTCGAAAGATTTTCTTCGTTTGATTCTAGCTTTTATAGGTTGAGAATTGTTTGAGCTTGCTTTTTTTCCATGGAAATAATAAAACATTGGTTGCTTTATTAAGACGTTTTTGCCATGGTTTGATAATGAGTATGCTTTAGGATAGACGTAGAAATTTAGAAGTGATAATGATAGTGGTGGCCGAATCTCAATTGGAGACTGCCTATGTATCCCATGGAAGGAATCAGGCCATAAATGTAGTTCCACAAAGATTTGTTTTGTTTTTGTTTTTCGGTAGGGTTCACTCGAGTATTTTTCTCTCCTTTTATGTTCTTGATTTTGCCTAAACTGCCCTTGCAAGTTTTTAGTCTAGCGAGCGCTTTATTTATGCCTTAGTTTTTGCCTAAGCCGCCCTTGCGGGTTTTCGACCTAGTAGGCTGCTTTAATTTTTGCTTAGGTTCGCCCACCCTTGTGGTTTTCGACCCAACAAGCATCTCTCAGGGGTAATACTTCCTCAGCTTGTTGATATTGACCGTTGTTGCGAATTCCATCCCATCCAAGTCTGCGATGTAGGCTGCTCCTCCAAACAGTATGCATTTGACAAAGAAGGGTCCTCCCCAATTTGGGTTAAACTTGCCTCTTGGATCTGAAATATGGTGACAGATTGCTTTGAGTACCATATCTCCTACCTTGATATCCCTCGACTTTACCTTTTTGTTGAATGCCCGCGCAATGCGGCATTGATACCCTTGCACATGGTATAAGGCTCTTAACCTTCTTTCATCCAGTAGTGCCAACTCGTCCTAGCGATTTTGGACCCAATCTTCTTCGATCATTCCAGTCTCAGCCAGAACTCTTAGTGAAGGTAGTTCCAGTTCGATAGGCAAGACAGCTTGCATCCCATAGACCAGGGAATAGGGAGTAGCCCCAGTTGAAAACCTTTTAGTCGTTCGATAACCCCATAGTGCTAGAGGTAGCATTTCTGGCCAGTCCATATAGATATCAGTAGTTTTCCGCAGAATCCTTTTGATGTTTTTGTTTGGAACCTCAACTGCTCCGTTGGTTTGAGGTTGATAAGTAAATGACCGATGATTCTGTATCCCAAACTCAGTGAAGAGCTTTTTGCGTTGCCCCTTTGAAGTGCGATCTGCTGTCGTAGATGAACTCCTGAGGCACACCGTACCGATAGATTATGTTGGTGCGAATGAACTTGGCTACATGAGAAGCTTTGAGGGTGGCATAAGAAGCTGCTTCTACCCACTTGGTGAAGTAGTCAATGGCCACTAGGATGTACTGATGCTTGTATTTTCCTTTTGGATTTATACTCCCAATGACATCTATCCCCCAGGTGGAAAATGGCCAAGCGAATGTCATGCTATATAATTCCGTAGGGGGAATACGCATGCGATCAGCATGGGTTTGGCATTTGTAGCATCGACGGACATAGTCAGCACAGTCGGCCTCCATTGTAGTCTAGTAGTATCCCTGGCGCAGGATTTTCTTAGCCATTTGTTGCCCCATTCATGTGCGGCCCACAGATTTCCTTGTGTATTTCCTTCATTATTTTGCGACTGTCCTCTGTTATGACACAAAGTTGATTCGGACCCAAATGTGCCTTTCGATATAGTGTTCCTCTGCAGACTACAAATCGGGTGGCAAATTTCCGCAAAGCCATCTTGTCCTTTGAGGTGGCTTCGAAGGGATACTCTCCCTCTTCTAGGAATCTCGTCACGTCTTCATACCACGGTTTTCCATCGTCCTCACCCTCTTCGATGAAGGTGCATTCGCATGCTGGTTTGACCTTTTGCTTGATCATGAGAGGCCGCATTGTACCCCAGGGGTATCTCGACCATAGAGGCCAATGTTGCCAGTGCATCTGCAAATCTATTGATCACTCGTGGAGTGTGCGTGAAGATGACTGAGTCAAATTGTGGAATTAAATCTTCCAGCACAGAGTGGTATAGCTTCAGCGTGTCTTCCTTGACCTTCTAGTCTCCTCTTGCTTGAGACACCACCAAGTTTGAATCTCTAATGACTTCCACTCTTTTTGTCCCTAGTGCTAGGGCTGCCTCATTTCCAGCAATGCAGGCTTCGTACTCGGCTTGATTGTTGGTGACTTCAAACCTCAGTTTATGTGACAGAGGGATATGAGAGTCATTTGGGGAAACTAGCAATACCCCTATGCCATATCCACGTTGGTTTGATGCTTCATTGAAGTAAAGCTGCCAGGTGTCATCTAGGAGACACAAGATGTCTTCGTAGAGGAACATAAAGTCCTCCGCCTCGGCCTCTGTCACGGGATGGTCTGCCAAGAACTCTGCCACAGCCCTTTTTTTCACTGATTTCCTCGTCATGTACTTGAGATCGAATTCTGCTAGAAGTAATAACCACCTAGCCAGCCTTCCAATAAGTGATGGCTTCTCGAAAAGATATTTGATTGGGTCTAAACGAGAAACCAGTACTACTGGATGTGCTAATAGGTAGTGCCTTAGTTTCTTCGTGGCCCATACTAGCCCCCAACAGGTTTTCTCCAGGGGGGTATACCTTGTTTCGTAGTCCATCATCTTCTTGCTGAGGTAGTATATGGCGCACTCTACTTTGGCATCGTTTTCTTGTGCCAACATGCATCCCATGGAAGTGTCTATTACTGAGAGATACAGAATCAATGGCTTCCCAGGGATGGGTGGTGATAGCACAGGCAGATTCTGAAGATACTCTTTGATTGCCTCGAATGCTTGCTGACAATCTTGACTCCACTCAAAATTAGCACCTTTCTTCAGAAGCTTGAAGAAAGGTTCGTAGGTGGCTGTGAGCTTGGAAATGAATCTGCTAATGAATTGCATTTTCCCTAGAAAGCTCCTTACTTCCTTCTCTGTCTTTGGTCGTGATATCTCTAGGATAGCCTGTATCTTGGAAGGGTCTACTTTAATTCCTCTTTGAGTGATGAGAAATCCTAGCATCTTACAAGCCGTTACCCCAAAAGTGCATTTTTGAGGATTAAGACGTAGCTTGTATTGCCTAATCCTCTTAAAGAACTTCTGAAGCACTTCATAGTGTCCTTCCCTTTCCTTTGATTTAACTATCAAATCGTCGACATATACCGCGACTTCTTTGTGCATCATGTCGTGCAGCAGTGTTGTAGCCATTCTTTGGTAAGTGGCCCCAGCATTATTCAAACCGAATGGCATTACTCGGTAGCAGTAGGTCTCCCACGGTGTAGTGAAGGTGGTCTTCTCTCTGCCTTCAGGAGACATCAGAATCTGATTATACCCAGAAAATCCATCCATGAAAGATAACAGTGCATGCCCTGTGGTGTTTTGTCCATAAGCTCGTCTATGTGTGGCAATGGAAAATCATCCTTTGGACTGGCTTTGTTGAGATCTCAAAAATCTACACAGACCCTGATTCCTCTTGTTTTCATCGGCACTGAAACGATGTTGGCTACCCATTGAGGATATTCGATGACTATGAGAAAACCGGCGTTGATTTGCTTAGTGACTTCTTTTATTTTTAAAACCCAATCAGAGCGCATACGTCATAGCTTTTGCTTAGCTGGGCTTGCATCAGGATGGAGGGGAATTTTGTGCTAAACAATTTCAGGGTCTATTCCAGGCATGTCCACGTAAGACCAACCAAAAACATCTTTGTATTCTTTTAGCAAAAGGATTAGTTTTTCATTTTCTTGAGAAGATAGCATTGCACCAATTTTAGCCAATTTGGGCTCGTTTTCAAAGCCTATGTCTGTTGTAATTATTTCCTCAGAAAAAGGTTTAGCATGCCTCTATTCTTCTCTTTCGATGACTTCTAGAATTTCTTTTGGAATTTATTCCTCGAAATTTGGATTGTAAGAATCCATGCAGTTAATCATAAGCAAAGTGAAATACTCTAAATCTTCCTTCTCATTGCTAAAATTGTCAAGAGACATTTCAGAGTCAAATTCAAAATAAATATCATGCCTCGGTGTTTTGACCAGGTTGTGCTTGTTAGACTCGGTTGGTTGAAAAGATGAAACACTAGACTCAGACTGGGTCGACTCAGAGTCGGAACTAGGATCGAAGTCAGCATTTTTTATTTTGTATTTTGGAGCGTGCTCCACGGTCCAATTAGGGTAAGCCCCTTTCTCAGCATCCACAATCAGCTCAGAGCAGTCTTTTTCATCACCAAGGTTGATCATCAGCACCTCACTATCATCTTGATTCGCACTTTCATCATTTTCACCCTGTAAGTCTTAGAGGGCCATTTGGTTTGCTATTGCCGTTATCTCCTTTAGTTGAGCCTCAATCTCTGTTTTGTCGCTGTTGTCGACTCTTTCTGTGCCAACAAATCCCTACCAATTACCAAAGCGATCCGTGATGGGGTGGATCACCATTATTTCTTTCTAGGTGACCTCCTCATCAAAGAGTAGGTTTAGTGATATTTCATCTAATGGATCATTATCAACAGACTCTTCTTCCTTTGCTTCTTCAGTTTCAAAGTTGTTGACCTCATCGATTGGCCAATAGTCGTCGGTAGGTGCATAAGGGTCATAAAAATAGATTGGGACTCTGCGAAGCCCTTCCTCTTCAATTATGCCTTCAACTTCTTCCTCATAGACTGTTCTTGCGAACATGACATGATCGTCTTCAATGATGGTTACCATAGGTTTTGGTTGATCCACCGGAGTGATGTATTCGGATGGGTTGAAATTCTTGGCAGCAGAGTGGGGCAGGCCAAACAGCTTGGTAACAACTTGAAAGTGCGAATCGAACATGAACAATGATGCGGCCATTTTTGCCTGAAAATATTTTTTTTAGTTAGATTGGTTTAGCTTACCCTCTTCTGTTTGGTTTTAAAAGGCCCCTAAGGTTTAACCTGCAAAAGAAAAAACTGCACAACATACAAATATACAATGGGTGTGAGGAAGAACTTTTACAAGCAGATGCAAGTAGGTTCCTAGCCTGTAGGTTCCTGTCTTATTTTGATAAGTTATACGGCTTTCTAACACATGTAAGGTTTTGGTAGTCTCAAAGGTGCTCCAATGTCATAGGGCACCAATCCTTTTGCCAGCCAATCATAGGCGTCAATTGGGTGATTTCCTTTTTGATATACCACTAGGTACAAGTGACTGTGGAGTTTGCTGGAACCCCTAACATAGCCCGTGACATGCCGGGATATCAGATGAACTCAACGAGGTTTCCCGCTCGATGCATATGATAAATGAATTAAAAAAAACATGTGTTAGTCTTATGTCGAACTTTCTTGTCATGGTTCTCTTTCCCCAGCAAACTTGCCAAAAGCTGTAAACACCTCCATGGAGCAGGGCATCGCCATACAGATTGATCATTGCTGCTTGTTTGCTCTCTACTTCATAAACCAAGATTGTGGATATTCCTATGGCTAGGAACATCGCCACACGATAACAGTTATCATCAAAACAGAGTCGCCGCCTAGTTTATAAAAACTAGGAAAAACAAATAGAGATTCTGAGCTCAGGAGCCAAAGGTACAAATGAGGGGAAGGTGTTAGGCACCCCTCTCTGCCCAGTCGTGAGACTGGCCCATAGTTGTTCGACTTAAGATTAATTCATGCACTATTTAATTATAACACAAAGTCTGTTTATTAGCCTTTAAACAGTTAGTGGTGAGCCAAGACAGTAATAAAAACATGCATAAAAAATAAGCAGAGAACAAGACAGCTGTCCCAGAGAATGGATCTCTCGGCCGGTGAATTGATGTCACGGCTGAGGGATCTTTCTCGTTTTATGTATTGGCCGAAGGATTGATTCCCCAGCCAATGTTCTTCCTCACACCAGACTAAACTATTAATAGAAGATCAGAAAGCTATGATTAAGCGTAAAAACAGAGAATAAATCAAACCAGAGACCCCTGGGTCTCACCACCTTGATCCCTCAGTGGCTTGATTGCTTCGGATTGTGTGTGATTGACTGATTTGCTTCTTGAAAGCCCTAGGGTTAGGGTTTGAACTTTGGGGTTTGATCGTCAGATTAGCGGCTGCCTTTGGGAGGTTAGGGCTTTTGTAGAGGGGAGTTGAGAGAGTATATGAGCAGAGTTTCGTGACTAGAGAGGGTGTATGAACTTACGAATTGTGTATTTTCGGAGCCCTAAGGGCTCCTTTATATAGGCATGGGGTAACTCACTCCAACCAATAGAAAAGCATGATCAAAATTGGAATTATATTGCAATACTAACTCTTCATGGCAATCTCTTGACGTAGCCCGAACGCATCGGGATTTGGCTGCTAGGGTTTTGTGAACGGATCAAACGATTGACAGAATGTTCCAGAATCTGGAAAATAGACGATCTGGCGGCCGAGCAAAGGATTTGGCAGCCGAAGAATTGATGTTGCGGCCGAGGAATGGACCTGGCGGCCGGCTAATCGATCTCTCAGGGAGATTTTCAAGCAACAGTTTTCACGGGGTGAAGAAATGATGTTGAGGCCGTAAAATCAATGTCACGGCCGACAAATGGATTCTCCTGGGATACTGTATTTCTGTCTGGAAGGCTATATGGCTCTGGATTGGGTTCTCTAAGTGGCTAGAAGTTCACACCTTAAGTCCTAATGTTCACGAGAAGTCAATCAGCAATCACTGTATCCATATCATCATCGGGATGGTCAACAAGGTGGGACTTGAAATAATCGTTAGGCCAAATTGGGGTGTCTACAAGCAGGGTGGGTTGCACATGAATGAAATATTAGTGGATCTTAATTCTCTTATTGATTGCTATCATAGTTGCTTTTATTGGTTGTTGTCAAACACAAGTTTTCTGGTTTGTACTTGTTTAGCACAGGGCTGTACTTAAAGTATCACACTCATGGTGACACAAAACAAGGTGTGCAAGGCTCAAGCAACTGAACTGAATGCACTAAATGCAGCCATGGGATAACAGCAGCAATATAAAAGACTGCCATAACAGACAGTTGCAACAGCAGCAAGGCAGCAGTAGCAGATAAGTGATGCCAAAGAAAGCTAGGGACATTGCCCAATCTCTGACATGGTCACAATGGAAACCCAAAAGATATAGTAGGAAGCTAGGGACAAGCCCCCTAGAAAAGCTTAAACAGTCCAAGAGACAACCCCCTATGGTAGGTACAAAAAAGGCCGCCAATTCATTCCTTTACATCCAAATCTTGAACACAGCAAGAAGGACAACCCCCTTAAATAGGTCCGAGAGAATACAATGTTCCTTACATAAATAGATGAAATACAGAACCAACCTACCAGTAATGACATTCAGAATCAAAAAATCAGATGCAACATGCCTTGGGAACTGTAGGGAGGTATTCCCGAACACATACATTTAGTTGCCGAACACGTGATATTCGGGAGCACGTGGTAAGTATGACAGGATTTACCGCCGGGCAATATAGTGAACAGCAATATGGACCAATGATATGAGAAGTCATTGATCCATGCTGTTTGTTCGGCAAACTAAGGGCCAAGTTACATGTGAAGTAGATGGTCCAAAGCAGACTGTTCGGTTATAAACAGCCGAACAGATGAAGCAAAGAACCAAGCACGTGATACGAGGGATCACGGGTTAAAAAGCAATGCAAATGGTATGTGGGACCATAGTTTGAATATAGGCAGGACAGTCATCATGCTAAACAAATGTTCGGCAAGATGGACCAATGACATGAGAAGTCAATGGTCCAAGCCGTCTGTTCGGCAACGAGATGGCTGAACAAAAGAAAGAACTTCAGTCGAGTATTAGAGCATAAGGAACATTCTGGAAGAGTCCAGAAACAATAGTATTCCGTTAAGGAATAAGATCCCGAGAATATAGGATCTGATAAAGATACCCAACGAGTATGGGATGTTCGGCTTGTTATGGAAAAGAGTCCTACAAGGATTAAGGTAATGAACTGATAAAGGAAACGAGAATCCTTGTTATCCTGGGATTCCTATACGAGTTAGGAATCCTAGGGCAACACGGATGCTTGGCCAGCAAGCATACGCAAATCTATAAATAAGAGGTAAACCTAAAGGTAAAAGGTACGCAATACACTGCATTCTTACTGCTTTCCTACTGATAATTAGGGTTTGATTGCTAGTACGTGATACTAACAAAGGCATCGGAGGGCCTTTGCCACGAGAGGCAGAGGTGCGCTCACCCCCTGTCTATTTTGCAGATTAGGGTTCCGACGACGAATTAGGGTTCCGGTGAAGAGGCACGAGAAAGTCGTTGCAATCCAGTTGATCAGAAAGCATCAATTGTTTTCATCCCCCTACAATTGGCGCCGTCTGTGGGAATCTAACCAACTTTTCTGAAAAAAGTAATCATGACGGAAGAAAATTCAGTCACTCCGTTTAGTCCAAAGGACCAGTTGGGTGGGGGAAGGGATAAATCCCCACCAGGCGCTCCGAGAAAGCCCACTGGAAGACATGATAAAGATAACTCCAAAGAAAAAGGAGACAAAACAGCTACTGGCTCCACGAGAAGGAGTAGGTCTCATCGAAGAGAAGAGTCAATTACTCGTTCGAAGAGTATACACAATGATGATGATGTCCTTGATAAAAAGAGAAGAGAAATCGAGGAGTATGCTCGTTTAATTAGAAAACGAGAGTACGAGATACGGGAGCTGCAGCAGGTACGAGAGCACCCAGAAGATTCTGGACTCTCTTGAAGGAATTCCCAGAGAGACGGACGGGCTCTGGTGGTTCATAAGCAGACTCATTCACGTAGAAGAAGGAGCAGAAGTCCTGTTATAGGGCGTCACGAGGCTTCTCCACAAAAAAGGGGAAGAAGAAGTAGAAGCCGAACACCTGAGAGAAGGGCTTCTTCACGGAAAAGGAGGAGCAGAGACCGAAGTTCTACTCCCGAGGAAGAGGAAACAAGAAAACATCATCGAGATAGGTACGAGAGACCTGATGCTGATTGGGTCAAGGCTTCGGCCCACAAGTCAAAAGAGCAAGAGGATGGGACAGTGACTGCACGAGAAGCAGCACGCAAGGCCCTGAGTAATATTGCAGCCTCCCCCTTTACAAAGAGGCTACAAGAGGCTAAGTTGCCGAGCAGAGTGAAGCACGGTGCGTTCGTACTTTACGAGACAAATACGGATCCCTTGGCTCACATACAGCATTATCAATAGGCTATGTTTATGCATGAAGGGGATGATTCCATCTTGTGCAAGATGTTTCCCTCCAGTCTTGGCAAGGTGGCTTTATCCTGGTTTCATAAACTGGCCCCACGATCCATACGAGGATGGAGGCAGTTGGCCGAGGAGTTCACTGCTCGATTCTTGACAAGCAGAAAAGCCCCAAAAACTTTTGAGAGTCTTTCCACCATGAAACAGGAGGAAAACGAGCAGATCAGGGATTATGCAAAGAAGTACTAGGAGACTTTCAACGAGATTGAAAGTTGCAGTGAGGAGTACGCAATTGCTACCTTCAAGACTGGTCTGCCTGTTCGGGGAGAGTTGCGTTGTTCATTGAATAAACATCCGGTAGCCACACTAGCTAAATTGATGGAACGGATAGAGCAACACGCCAGAATGGAGGATGACATACTCCGTGAGGATGGCAGGACAGTTGCCGAACAGCCAAAGGCACCTGCCAAAAGGTGGATAAGCCAGAGCCCAAGACTTATAGAGAGCGAAAGGAATACGGGCAGGCTAAGAAAGAGCCGTACAAAGATAAGCAAGCTCCTGACCCAAAAGCTTTCTTTTCTATCACTACGGTTTGGAAGGAACCAATATACAGGATTCTTTATCGAATAAAGAATCAGCCATATTTCAAGTGGCCCCCAAGTCTAGGCGGAGACAAGGATGCAAAACGTGCTACGAATCAGCACTGCAGTTACGACAAAGATTGGGGCCACATGACCGAGGATTGTGAGATGTACAAGAGGCACCTTGATGATTTGGTCTCTCGGGGCTATCTCAAGGAATTTATCCAAGAGGATCCAAAGGAAAAAGGGAAAGCTATGGAGCTGGGTTACGAACAAAACCCTAAAGGTGTGATCCATATGATACATGGGTTGGCTACACCTTATACGAGGAATGAGGTGAGGCTGTTGCAAAGGCAAGTCAGACACGATCAGCATGTGATGCGTTTGGGGAATAAGAGAGGATGAGAGAATGATGTGTGCAACGAGAGCATAGCATTCACTGACGATGACTTGGGGGAGGTCCAAATACCCCACAACGATGCATTGGTCGTAACCCTACGAGTTGGAGAGTATGACATCGAGAGAATTCTAGTGGACTCAGGAAGTTGTACAGAGGTGTTGTACTACGATGCGTTCAAGAAGCTGGGGCTGGCCCAAACAGACTTAGAGCAGTCTACAACGCCTCTCATTGGGTTTGGTGCAGGAGCAGTCTGGCCCCTTGGGAAGGTAACGTTACCTGTTCGGGCAGGGTCAGTACTGTTGAGAACAGATTTTCTGGTGGTCGATGTCCCTTCTTCTTATAATGCGATTATAGGGAGGACGTGGTTGCACAAGATGAGAGCAGTCTCCTCAACTTATCACCAGATGGTGAAATTCCCAGGTTCAAATGGGATTGAAGTCCTTAAAGGCAACCAGAAGGTGGCACAACAATGTTTGATTTCCATCATCAAAACAGCCCCAAAGGCCCTCCATGTTCATACACTAGAAGTACCAGATCAACCAACCATCGAGGATGTTGGAAGAAGCCCGACTGAAAAAGTGGTTGAAGGATTGGAGAAGATTCAGATCAACGAGACTGATTCTGAAAGTTATTTTTTAATTGGGGAATCACTACCAGCAAACGAAAAGGCTGAGTCGATAAGATTTCTAAAGGAGTATATTGATGTTTTTGCATGGGTGCCAGAGGAAATGCCCAGGGTGGATGCAGATGTGATCTGTCACCATTTAAACATTGACCCTCAGCACAAGCCGATCATTCAGAAAAAACGAAGGGCAGCCGTGCAGCATGTAGATGCAGTGATTGAGGAGGTCGATCGTTTACTGGAGGCCAAGGCAATACGTGAAGTCTATTACCCAGAGTGGTTATCCAACACTGTTGTGGTAAATAAGAAGAATGGGAAGTGGCGTGTCTGTGTGGACTTCACAGACCTAAACAAAGCGTGCCCTAAGGATAGTTTTCCTTTGCCCAGGATTGACCAATTGGTTGATGCAACCTTTGGTTACGAGCGAATGAGTTTTCTCGATGCATATCGAGGATATCATCAGATTGCTATGTTTGAACCTGATCAAGAGAAGATTTCGTTCATCACACCACGAGGGTTATACTGCTACAATGTCATGCCGTTTGGGCTGAAGAATGCTGGGGCTATATACCAAAGACTTGCAACCATTATGTTCAAAAAGCTCATTGGGAAAACTTTGGAAGTTTACATAGATGATATGGTGGTAAAGAGTCGAGAAAAAGGAGGGCATATTACTGATTTAAAAGAAGTATTCGAAATCCTGAGGAAGTATAAACTAAAACTCAACGCCTCGAAGTGTGCGTTTGGAGTTGGTTCAGGAAAGTTCCTGGGCCATCTGGTAACCATGAGAGGGATAGAGGCAAATCCCAATCAGATTGATGCCTTGCAGAGACTACAGAGTCCCAAAACTACCAAGGAAGTCCAGAGGCTGACTGGAATGGCAGCGGCACTTAACAGATTCATCAACAGGTCAAGCGACAAGTGCAGACCCTTTTTTCAGCTACTGAAAAAGAGGGATGGATTTGAATGGGGAGCAGAATGTGAGCAAGCTTTCCAGGACCTGAAGAAGTACCTGGCCGAGCCCCCACTGTTGTCAACTCCACAGCGGGGTGAGTCTTTAATTCTGTACTTAGCTGTTTCAGAGCATGCAATAAGTGCAGTCTTGTTGAGGGATTTGGGGACCGAACAAATCCCTATTTATTATGTTAGCAAGACATTGTTGGATGCAGAGACGAGGTATCTGCCTTTAGAAAAACTTGTCTTGGCACTTAGGACAGCCACAAGGAAATTGCCACACTACTTCCAAAGCCATAAGGTTGTGGTTTATACTGAGTTTCCATTAAAATCGTTGCTACGAAAGGCAGACTTTTCGGGAAGGATCTCGACTTGGTCCGTGAAGTTAAGCCAGTATGATCTCGAATATCAGCCACGCACAGCAATCAAAGGCCAAGTGTTGGCTGATTTTGTGGCAGAATTTTCACCCACTGTGGCTCCCCTACCTCCTACGAGAAAGGAACAGGTGACTGAGACATCATCCATGAAGGATCAACCTTCAGCCGAACAGGATCCCACGGAGTGGAAGCTATTCGTTGACGGATCAGCATGTAATACTGGTTCTGGAATTGGGGTAGTCCTGTTTCCTCCTCAAGGAGTTCTGATTGAACTATCTGTTCGGCTTGGATTCAGTGCAACGAATAATGTAGCTGAATATGAAGCACTCCTGGCTGGATTGAGGAGTGCAAAAACCCTTAAAGCAGAACGGGTTAGGGTGTATTGTGATTCCCAGCTTGTGGTAAATCAGCTGTCCGGCGAGTATGAAACTCGAAATGAAAAGATGTTGGCTTACGTGCAGGTAGCCAAGGACTTGCTTGATACCTTCGAGAAGGTATATATCGAGCAAATTAGTTCTAGACAGAATGCTCATGCAGATTCTTTAGCTTGGTTGGCTGCAGCTGTACCAACCGAGTTCAAAAGAAAGGTGTCAGTCGAATATCTGAATAAGCCGAGTGTAGGGAGGTGTTCCCGAGCAGAGACATTTAGTCGCCGAACACGTGATGTTTAGGAGTGCAAGGTGAATACGACGGGATTCATCGCCGGGCAGTATGGTGAACGGAAGTACGGATCAGTAGCATGGAAAGTCATTGATCTGTGAAGTCTGTTCGACTAGTTAAAGGTCAATGGCAAGTGAAGCCAGTGGCGTGAAACTAAGCTGTTCGGCACATAGTGACATTCTTATTACTGCTTGGACCAGATTACATATGAAGTCGTTGGTCCAGGCAGCCTGATCGGCAACGAGATTGCCAAACAAGGAAACAACCCCAAATTAATTGTTGAAACATGGGGAACATTCTGGAAGAATCCAGAGTGTTGTTATTCCATTAAAGGAATAAGATCCCATGAATAAAGGATCTGAGAAAGATACCCAATGAGAATGGGATGTTCGGCCAGTAAAGGAAAGGAATCCTAAAAAGGACTCTTTTCCATAAATTGATAAAGGAAACGAGAATCCTTGATATCCTGGGTTTCCTATACGAGTTGGGAATCCTATGGCAATAGGGATGCTTGGGCACCAAGCATCCGAATGTCTATATAAACAGAGCAAGCCTAGAGGTAAAAGGTACGCAATACTGCATTATTATTGCTTTCCTACTGATAATTAGGGCTGAGTTTTCTAGTACGTGATACTAACAAAAGCATCGGAGGGCCTTTGCCACGAGAGGCAAAGGTGCACTCACCCCCTGTCTATTTTGCAGATTAGGGTTCAGACGTCGAGCTAGGGTTCCGGTGAAGAGGCACGAATAAGCCGTTGCAATCCAGTTGATCCGAAGCGTCAATTGTTTTCATCCCCCTACAATTGGCGCCGTCTGTGGGAAACGAAAGAATTCCCTTTTGAAATACGACCATGGTGGAAGTAACTCCAGCAACGCCGCATGAACCAAAAGATGTGTTAGATGAGGGAAGGGACAAATCACCACCTGGGGCTCCGAGAAAGCCCCAGGGTGGGCACAGAAGGAACACGAGTAAGGACCGCCCCCTTACCGTGCATCATAACTCCAAAAATAGAGGAGATGGAGAGACGGCTTCGAGATCCACGAGAAGGAGTAAATCCCATCAAAGGGATGAATCGATCGCGCACTCCAGGAGTGTGCACCATAGTGACGACGTTCTTGATAGGAAGAGGCAAGAAGTCGAGGAGTATGCTCGTCTGATTAAAAAACGAGAGCATGAGATCAGAGAATTGGAAAGAATTAGGGATCATCCGGAGGATTCTGGCCTGTCTCGAAGAAATTCTAGAGGCAATAGGTATGCTGTGGTACCATACAGAAAAGCTCCTTCACGAGGAAGAAGGAGCAGAAGCGGGAGCAGAAGTCCTGTTAGAGGGCGTCATGAAGTTTCTCCACGAAAAAGGGGAAGAAAAAGTAGAAGCCGAACACCGGAGAGAAGGACTTCTTCACGAAAAAGGAAGAGCAGAGACCGGAGTTCTACCCCCGAGGAAGAGGACACGAGAAAGCATCATCGAGACAGGTACGAGAGACCTGATGCTGATTGGGTCAAGACCTCGGCCCATAAGTCAAAGGAGCAAGAGGATGGGACAGTAACTGCACGAGAAGCAGCACGCAAGGCCCTGAGTAATATTGCAGCCTCCCCCTTTACAAGGAGGCTACAAGAAGCAAGGTTGCCGAGCAGAGTGAAGCACGGTGCATTCGTACTTTACGAGACAAATACGGATCCCGTAGCTCACATACAACATTACCAACAGGCCATGTTTATGCATGAGGGGGATGATTCCATCTTGTGCAAGATGTTTCCCTCCAGTCTTGGCAAGGTGGCTTTATCCTGGTTTCATAAGTTGGCCCCACGATCCATACGAGGATGGAGGCAGTTGGCGGAGGAATTCACTGCTCGGTTTTTAACAAGCAGAAAGGCCCCAAAGACTTTTGAGAGTCTTTCTACCATGAAGCAGGAGGAGAACGAGCAGATCAGGGATTATGCAAAGAAGTACTGGGAAACTTTCAACGAGATTGAAAGTTGCAGTGAAGAGTATGCAATTGCTACGTTCAAAACTGGTTTGCCTGTTCGGGGAGAGCTGCGCCGTTCATTGAATAAACATCCAGTAGCCACCTTGGCTAAATTGATGGAACGGATAGAGCAACACGCCAGAATGGAGGATGACATACTCCGTGAGGATGGCAGGACGGTTGCCGAACAGCAGCAGACACCTGCCAAAAAGGTGGATAAGCCTGAACCCAAGTCTTACAAAGACAGAAGGGAGTACGGACAGGCTAAGAAAGAGCCATACAAAGACAAGCAAGCTCCTGACCCCAAGTCCTTCTTCTCTATCACTACGGTTTGGAAGGAGCCAATATACAGGATTCTTTATCGAATAAAGAATCAGCCATATTTTAAATGGCCCCCAAGTCTAGGTGGAGATAAAGATGCAAAACGTGCTACGAATCAGCACTGCAGTTATCACAAGGATTGGGGCCATATGACAGAAGATTGTGAGACATATAAAAGGCACCTTGATGATTTAGTCTCTCGGGGCTATCTTAAGGAATTTATCCAGGAGGACCCTAAAGAGAAAGGGAAAGCCATGGAGTTGGGTTACGAACAAAACCCTAAAGGCGTCATCCATATGATACATGGATTGGCCACACCTTACACGAGAAGTGAGGTTAGGCTATTTCAGAGGCAAGTCAAGCATGATCAGCATGTGATGCGGTTGGGAAACAAGAGGGGGCGAGAGACTGATGTATGCAAAGAGAGCATGGCATTCAGTGATGAGGATTTGGGGGAGGTCCAAATACCCCACAATGATGCATTGGTCGTAACCCTACGAGTTGGGGAATACGACATCGAAAGAATTCTAGTGGACTCGGGGAGCTGTACAGAGGTATTGTACTACGATGCATTCAAGAAGATGGGGCTGGCACAATCAGACTTAGAACAGTCTACAACGCCTCTTATTGGGTTCGGTGCAGGAGCAGTTTGGCCCCTTGGAAAAGTGACATTACCTGTTCAGGCCGGATCAGTGGTGCTAAGAACGGACTTTTTAGTGGTCGATGTCCCTTCTTCCTATAACGCGATTATAGGGAGGACATGGTTGCATAAGATGAGAGCAGTCTCCTCGACTTATCACCAGATGGTAAAATTCCCAGGATCAAATGGGATTGAAGTTCTTAAAGGCAACCAGAAGGTGGCGCAACAATGCTTAATTTCCATCATCAAAACAGCCCCAAAAGTCCACCATATTCATACACTGAAAGTACCAGATCAACCAACCATCGAAGATGTTGGAAGAAGCCCGGCTGAAAAAGTGGTAGAGTGCCTAGAGAAGATTCAGATCAACGAGATTGATCCTGAAAGATATTTTTTGATTGGGAAATCATTATCAGCAAACGAAAAGGCTGAGTCAATAAGATTTCTGAAAGAGCATATTGATGTTTTTGCATGGGTGCCTGAGGAAATGCCTGGGGTGGATGCAGATGTGATCTGTCACCATCTAAACATCGACCCACAGCACAAGCCGATCATTCAGAAGAAACGAAGGGCAGCCGTGCAGCATGTAGATGCAGTGATTGAGGAGGTAGATCGTTTGTTGGAAGCCAAAGCAATACGAGAAGTCTATTACCCCGAGTGGTTATCCAACACTGTTGTAGTAAAGAAGAAGAATGGAAAGTGGCGTGTCTGTGTGGACTTCACAGACCTAAACAAAGCGTGTCCTAAGGATAGTTTTCCTTTGCCCAGGATTGACCAGTTGGTTGATGCAACCTCTGGTTACGAGCGAATGAGTTTTCTCGATGCATATCGAGGATATCATCAGATTGCTATGTTTGAACCTGATCAAGAGAAGACTTCCTTCATCACACCTCGAGGATTATACTGCTACAGTGTCATGCCGTTTGGACTGAAGAATGCTGGGGCTACATACCAAAGACTTGCAACCATCATGTTCAAAAATCTCATTGGGAAAACTTTAGAAGTTTACATTGACGATATGGTGGTGAAAAGTCGAGAAAAAGGAGGGCATATCACTGATTTAAGAGAAGTCTTTGACATTTTGAGGAAATACAAGTTGAAACTCAACGCCTCGAAGTGTGCGTTCGGAGTTGGTTCAGGAAAGTTCTTGGGCCATTTGGTAACCATAAGGGGGATAGAGGCAAATCCCGAACAAATTGATGCTTTGCAGAGATTACAGAGTCCCAAAACTACCAAGGAAGTCCAGAGGCTGACAGGAATGGCAGCAGCATTGAACAGATTCATCAGTAGGTCAAGTGACAAGTGCAGACCCTTTTTTCAGTTACTGAAAAAGAGGGAGGGATTTGAATGGGGAGCTGAATGTGAGCAGGCCTTCCAAGACCTGAAAAAGTACTTGGCCGAACCCCCATTATTGTCAACTCCACAGCCAGGTGAGTCCTTAATTCTGTATTTAGCTGTTTCCGAGCACGCAGTTAGTGCAGTCTTATTGAGGGATTTGGGGATCGAGCAAATCCCCATTTATTATGTTAGCAAGACATTATTGGATGCAGAGACGAGATATCTGCCATTAGAAAAACTTGTCCTGGCACTTAGGACAGCAACTAGGAAATTGCCACACTACTTCCAAAGCCATAAGGTTGTGATTCATACCGAGTATCCATTAAAATCACTGCTTCGAAAGGCAGATTTCTCGGGAAGGATCTCGACATGGTCTGTGGAGCTGAGCCAGTATGATCTCGAATATCAGCCACGAACAGCAATTAAAGGCCAAGTGTTGGCTGATTTTGTGGCAGAGTTTTCCCCCACTGTAGCTCCCTTGCCTCCTACGAGAAAGGAGCAGGCGGCTAACACATCATCCTTGAAGGATCAACCTTTTGCCGAACAGGATCCTAAAGAATGGAAGCTATTCGTTGATGGATCAGCATGTAATACTGGTTCTGGAATTGGAATTGTCCTTTTTCCTCCTCAAGGAGTTCTGATTGAACTCTCTGTTCGGCTTGGATTTAGTGCATCCAATAATGTGGCTGAATATGAAGCACTCTTGGCAGGACTGAGAAGTGCGAAAAACCTTAAAGCAGAGCGGGTAAGGGTGTATTGTGATTCCCAGCTTGTTGTGAATCAACTGTCCGGCGAGTACGAGACTCGAAATGAAAAGATGGTGGCCTACGTGCAGGCAGCCAAGGACCTGCTTGATACCTTCGAGAGGGTATATATTGAGCAAATAAGTTCAGGACAGAATGCTCATGCGGATTCCTTAGCATGGTTGGCTGCGGCTGTTCCTACTGAGTTCAAAAGGAAGGTAGCAGTTGAATATCTGAATGAGCCGAGCATTGGAAGGAGTGTAGACTTGGTCTTGGACGTGAACCAAGGACCAAGTTGGATGGACCCAATCATAGAGTTCTTACGAGACGAGATACTCCCTTCTGATAAGAAGGAGGCCCATAAGATAAGAGTCAAATCTGCTAGGTTTTGGATGTCCCCAGAGGGTAAGTTGTACAGGAAATCCTTCACAGGTCCTTATTTGCTATGCGTACATCCTGAGATGGTACAGAAGTTCCTTCATGAGATCCACGAGGGAACATGTGGGAGCCATGCTGGAGGGAGATCCATTGCTCACCGAGCAATTACTCAAGGCTACTGGTGGCCACACATGCAAGAAGATGCAAAAGTTTATGTAAAGATTTGTGAGAAGTGTCAGAAATTCTCACCAATGATTCGAACACCTGCTGAGGATCTGGTGCCTTTGACGAGTCCCTGGCCTTTTGCCCAATGGGGAATGGATATCGTAGGTCCATTGCACAAAGCAACTGGGAACCGAAAATTCCTGCTTGTAGCAACTGATTATTTTACGAAGTGGATTGAGGCAGAACCATTAGCCAAAATCACTGAACCTATGATAGAAAGGTTCGTGTGGAAAAACATCATCACTCGTTTTGGGGTCCCTTATTCATTGATTACGGACAATGGATCCCAATTTCAGAAGAAATTCAAAACTTTTTGTGCCCAGTATGGAATAAGAAATTATTATTCCACCCCAGCTTACCCTCAGAGTAATGGGCAAGCAGAGGCATCTAATAAAACTATCCTTGATGGAATCAAGAAAAGACTGGACAAAGCTAAGGGCAAATGGCCTGATGAGTTACCATTAGTTTTGTGGGCTCACCGAACAACGCCTAGGAGGTCTACGGGAGAGACCCCCTATTCGTTGGCATTTGGAACAGAGGCTGTTATACCTCTGGAAGTGGGTCTGCCGACCAACAGGACAGCTTTGGTTGAAAGTGGAGGCAATGACAGGGCCCTTGAAATTGAGCTTGATCTTGCCGAGGAGAAGAGAGAAAAAGCCTTGGTACATCTTGCTTCTTACCAAGAACAGCTGATGAAAAGCTACAACAAACATGTTCATCCTAGGGAATTTGGTGTTGGGGACCTTGTGCTACGAAAAGTGCTCGGCAATACCAAGGTGGCTAACGAAGGTAAGTTGGGGGCCAACTGGGAAGGCCCGTACAGAGTAACTGAAATTGTGGGCATAGGAGCCTATAGATTGGCAGATCTGGATGGTGATCCAATTCCAAGACCTTGGAATGTTCATAATTTACGAAAGTTCTTTGTTTAGAAGTATTAAAATCTGTTTTAGATTTGCACTACGTGATTGTGTGGGAATTACGAATATAATTCCTTTGTTCTATTTTTGATTACTTTATGGGGTACGAATAAACGCCCTCTTGCGTTTTGCAGATTATGAATAAAATCACTTATTTCATATAACTGTTGTGGTATTTAAATACGAACTACGAGTTTAGTCTCCTTTATTCGTATTGGGGAGCAGGGTATACCTTTTAAGTATGTGAAACTTAAAAGTTTTTAAGTATGTGAAACTTAAAACCAAGTACGTGACACTTAAACTAACTGCAGGTATGAAAACACTTGTATGTTTTTTTATAATACAAGTACGAAATACTTGTATGGACGTTCAAAGTACGAGATACTTATATGGCATCTTAAGTACGTGATACTTAAGAGACTATATTGGCTTGACTTAAATGTAAGCCAAATTCTTAAGTACGTGACACTTAACGAATACAAGTACGAGATACTTAAGTATGTGAAACTTGAGGAAATCCTTTATGATCAAGTGTTTGTGTGACAACACTTGAAAGACTTGTAAAAAGCAAATGGCATGGCTTACACCTATATGCCTATATGAACCTTACGAATACAAGTATGAAAACACTTATATGTACTAAAACTTGAAAACCAGTCCGAAAAACTTTTCTTAGTACGTGAAACTTAGATTCAGTACAACGACGTCCTGTTTCTAGGATCTGCTTGGGTACGAAATACTTATGCAGACACAAAATATATGATCAAACAAATCAATAGTACGAAATACTTGAGATTAAAGCAATGCATCCGAACAGATGTAATAAACAGAAGAGAGCCGAGCAAATGCCACGGAGGGCCGAATACCTGTTTGAGACAAAATATTAAAAGTTTGGGAGCCACACAGGGCCAAATGCTTATGGTCACGCAGGACCAGCAACCAAAAACAAGGAGTTCAGACAAGCCTACCAACAGTCAGTCCACATTCTGGACTTCCGGAACATCCGTACTAACCTGGGGACCTGCCCCATCATCTGCTGGATTCTCCTCCAACACAATGGGTTCATTGACCGCATCTTGAGCTGGGGACAGGACAGCCTGGGAACCAGATGGGATGTCTTCTTCTGCTCCAGTAAAATCTTCAATCTGCTGCTCAACATCATCTTCCAGAGGAACATCTTGCTGTTGGGAAGCTGCAGACCGGCTGCTCGGTAGTTCATTATCAGTCCACAATGGAGAGTCCTCAGCAACGCCAACCTTTGTTAAACAGGTTTCCCAGCAAGCAATCCAAATTTGATCTTGAAGAGCGGGAATCTGTTGAACATAGTTCGCAGTTGTGGTGTCAAATCCTTTCTGGTACCCATCCTCATATGCAGCTTTTTTGGCAGTATCAATCTCTGATAACGCCTGATTGAGGCTCTCTTCGGCAACTTCAAGTTTTTCCTTAGTTTGGTTGAAGTCAGATTTGGCCTTGTCTCTTTCTCTCTCCAGCCTGGTAACTGTTCGGAGCAGTCTGGTATTGTCATTCATCAGCCTCACCCTTTCTGCGTCTGCTTCTTGGTACTTTTTACCTAAAGTGACCATTTTTTGAATGAACTGGCAAAACACCGAACAAGTAAGCAATAAGAATATCCAGTGGTGTATGAAATATGCACTAAGATTTATATGAAAGGATTAAATCACATTACCCTAATACCACTGACGAGTCCAGTGGCGACGAGCCGATCAGATGTAGCCTCAGATTCTTTCTGCATATCTACAGGGAGCAGTAAGCCTTGGGCAAGGGCAAGTGCTGTCTCCGAGGAGCTAGCACTATCCCCGACATGAACAGGACGATCTCCCCTAGTGAAGGGAGGCGTCCAAGTCTGAGGAAGGACTTCAGTGGTTGGAGAGATGGGATGATGAGTTTCGGTAACTGCTCCAGGAGCAGTACCGTCTTGACTGTCAGCTCTTGGACGTTTGTCTCGATGGAAGTCGGTGGCTTCTGTAGCAGTATCAACTTCCCGAGGAGAAGAAGATGACCGTGCAGATCCCCCCCTATTGCGACGTGAACGCGGGGGAGGGACACCAGTTGATGCTACCCTATTGGTAGCACCTCGTCCCCGTGAGGAGACAGTAAGTAAAGAGCTAAGGTTGATGGGTTGGTGTGTCATTGTACCTGGAGTCGGAGGAGATCGAGAATATCCGGATGAGGAAGACTGACTGGTGATTGGGTGTAGAAAAGGTTGTTGTTCGGTAATGACTTGCCTACGCCTAGATCTTCTAAGTACCACACGTGTTTGAGGTACACCGTCAGGGATAGCAATCTCGTCTGACTGACCGGCAACAGTGACACCAGCTTGTAGCCTTGTGTTTCGTGGTTGGGGGGCAGTGGAGGTAGAAGCAGCACTGGTGCTGGGATGAGCTAGTCTTCTATCAATGACTCCTCTGTATGAAGGTTCGTACCCCAGCAGCACGTCAACGTCCCGACCCCGACCAGCTGTTCGGGTACCCGGCACTCCTGTGTATTTAAGTACTTTGTTGATATCCTCTGTTCGGATATTGCTTGGTGTACGTCTGGGACGGTGGTTAGCGTTATCAGCTGCATCCAAAATGTTAAAATAAATAAGACATAAGGAAACGCTACGAGAAAGCAGTAAACAGAAACTTTCAGAATTAGGAAAATGAGGAGTATTACGTGGGTAGCCCCATATGTGGGGGCAGTGGAGCCCCACCACTTGACCATCCTCTCCTAGAGGTTCGAAAGCTCCAGTGACATAGAGAAAATCAACCTCATGGTCCCGAGCAGAATCTGGCAGGTTGAGCACGAGGCGCTTTTCTGCCCTTCTTACTTTGAAATAGTATGTGTTATAATCAGGGTTAAGTACAATGCTGTACCACCACTGAATATCCCAGATCCCCAGCTGGGTGCCTAGAATCCTATTCAAAGCAACTACCCCCATTATCAACCTAAACACATTTGTTGACACTTGCATTGGAGTGAGACGGTACCAACTCAGGATTTGACGAAGGAGTGGATGAAGGGGGAAACGGACCCCGCCTTCGACGATGGCTACGATTGGGATACACATTCTATCCCAAGAGCCACCGTCCCTATCTGCCCCTAGAGGGGCGAGTTCGAGACCAACATTTTCTGGAACGTTGTAATCCCTCCTAAATGCTGTCATGGCAGAAGGGGTCTCGCATAATTTCCTAAATTTACCGGGTTTAGGAAGGTTATCGTGTTCATCCACCATGGATATACTCGAAGGAAGTATAAAAATACGACTGGACGAGACTGAAACCCTAGAAGTGATCAACAAATTCGAGAATGAAATCTCAGATGGAAAACCTAAGCAGAGAAAATAGAGTTAAGAACGAGAATCTTACAAGGGAACCGTGACGATTTCCTGAAACGCGATCGGGTTTTCAGAAGGCGGCGATGGCAGAAAAGCTTAGAGGGAAAGTCTCAAAGAAAGTTCGAGTGTTTTGGGTAAAAACCCAAATGACCCCTTTTTTGGGGTTTAAGAGGGAGAAACGGAGACGAAGCGTCCCCTCTTACGCCGTTACAGGAAAAGTAACGGGGAAAAGGGTTCTAACTAAACGGCGTATTGACGTCGTTTGAACAGAGTGGCAGATCACATTAAGTGAAAAGCGTACGATGAGCACCACGTGGAGTCATTACCTCGAGATGGTATAGTGACGGAGGCGCCAAAATACATCAATGAGATATTGAAATTATGGCTGCATGGGATCAGAAGAGTCTGGTCGTAGTAAAAATTCTGTTTCTAAAAGCGTCATATATTGCCCCCGAACAGTGGTAAATACATGAAGCTGGGGAGCAATTGTAGGGAGGTGTTCCCGAGCAGAGACATTTAGTCGCCGAACACGTGATGTTTAGGAGTGCAAGGTGAATACGACGGGATTCATCGCCGGGCAGTATGGTGAACGGAAGTACGGATCAGTAGCATGGAAAGTCATTGATCTGTGAAGTCTGTTCGACTAGTTAAAGGTCAATGGCAAGTGAAGCCAGTGGCGTGAAACTAAGCTGTTCGGCACATAGTGACATTCTTATTACTGCTTGGACCAGATTACATATGAAGTCGTTGGTCCAGGCAGCCTGATCGGCAACGAGATTGCCAAACAAGGAAACAACCCCAAATTAATTGTTGAAACATGGGGAACATTCTGGAAGAATCCAGAGTGTTGTTATTCCATTAAAGGAATAAGATCCCATGAATAAAGGATCTGAGAAAGATACCCAATGAGAATGGGATGTTCGGCCAGTAAAGGAAAGGAATCCTAAAAAGGACTCTTTTCCATAAATTGATAAAGGAAACGAGAATCCTTGATATCCTGGGTTTCCTATACGAGTTGGGAATCCTATGGCAATAGGGATGCTTGGGCACCAAGCATCCGAATGTCTATATAAACAGAGCAAGCCTAGAGGTAAAAGGTACGCAATACTGCATTATTATTGCTTTCCTACTGATAATTAGGGCTGAGTTTTCTAGTACGTGATACTAACAAAAGCATCGGAGGGCCTTTGCCACGAGAGGCAAAGGTGCACTCACCCCCTGTCTATTTTGCAGATTAGGGTTCAGACGTCGAGCTAGGGTTCCGGTGAAGAGGCACGAATAAGCCGTTGCAATCCAGTTGATCCGAAGCGTCAATTGTTTTCATCCCCCTACACCGAGCATTGGGAGGAGTGAAGACTTAGTCTTGGACGTGAACCAAGGACCAAGTTGGATGGACCCAATCATGGAGTTCCTACGAGACGAGATACTCCCTTCTGACAAAAAGGAGGCCCACAAGATAAGGGTCAAATCTGCCAGGTTTTGGCTGTCTCCAGAGGGTAAGTTATACATAAAATCCTTTACAGGCCCATATTTACTATGTGTACATCCTGAGATGGTACAAAAGTTCCTTCATGAAATCCACGAGGGAACATGTGGGAGCCATGCTGGAGGCAGATCAATTGCCCACCGAGCAATTACTCAAGGATACTGGTGGCCACACATGCAAGAAGATGCAAAGGTGTATGTGAAGATTTGTGAGAAGTGTCAAAAATTCTCACCAATGATTCGAACACCCGCCGAAGATCTGGTGCCTTTGACAAGTCCCTGGCCTTTTGCTCAATGGGGGATGGATATCGTGGGTCCATTGCATAAAGCAACTGGGAATCAAAAATTCCTGCTTGTAGCAACTGACTATTTTACAAAGTGGATTGAGGCAGAACCACTGGCCAAAATCACTGAACCTATGATAGAAAGGTTCGTGTGGAAAAGCATCATCACTCGCTTTGGGGTCCCTTACTCATTGATCACAGACAATGGATCCCAATTTCAGAAGAAATTCAAGGCTTTTTGTGCCCAGTATGGAATAAGAAATTATTATTCCACCCTAGCCTACCCTCAGAGTAATGGGCAAGCAGAGGCGTCTAATAAAACTATCCTTGATGGAATCAAGAAAAGACTGGACAAAGCTAAGGGAAAGTGGCCTGACGAGTTACCATTAGTTCTGTGGGCTCACCGAACAACGCCTAGGAGGTCTATAGGAGAGACCCCCTATTCATTGGCCTATGGAACAGAGGCTGTTATACCTCTGGAAGTGGGTCTACCGATCGACCAACAGGACCGTTTTGGTTGAAAGTGGAGGCAATGACAGGGCCCTTCAAATCGAGCTTGATCTCGCCGAGGAGAGGAGAGAAAAGGCCTTGGTACATCTTGCTTCTTACCAAGAACAGCTGATGAAAAGCTACAACAAGCATGTTCATCCTCGAGAATTTGGTGTTGGGGACCTCGTGCTACGAAAAGTGCTCGGCAACACCAAGGTGGCCAATGAAGGCAAGTTGGGGGCCAACTGGGAAGGCCCGTATCGAGTAACTAAGATTGTAGGCATAGGAGCCTATAGATTGGCAGATTTGGATGGTGATCCAATCCCAAGGCCTTGGAATGTTCATAATCTACGAAAGTTCTTTGTTTAGAAGTATTAAAATCTGTCTTAGATTTGCACTACGTGATTGTGTGGGAATTACGAATATAATTCCCTTGTTCTAGTTTTTGATTATTTTTAGTTACAAAGGGGTGCGAATACAACCCTCTTGAGTTTTACGGATTCTGAATAAAATCACTTTCTAGTATAACTGTTGGTATTTGTTTTCAATACGAACTACGAGATTGGTTTCCCTCATTCGTATTGGGGAGCAGGGTATACCATTAAGTACGTGACACTTAAACACAAGTATGAAACACTTGTGTGATTTTCAACAAAGTTAAAGTACGTGACACTTAAACACAAGTATGAAACACTTGTGTGATTTTCAACAAAGTTAAGTACGTGACACTTCAACACAAGTATGAAACACTTGTGTGATTTTCACAATCCTTTAAACAAGTATGAGCACACTTGTATGCCTTGTTTAAGTACGAGAAACTTAAACGCAAGTATGATCCTTTAAGTACGTGAAAACTTAAACAAATACATGTATGAAAACACTTGTATGAAATTTACAGTACGAGACACTGACAAAAGTTTATTGGCTTGGCTTAAAGCATAACGAGTTTATGTTAAGCCACACTTATTCAAGTACGTGAAACTTAAAATTGGTTAAGTACGTGAAACTTAACAGTTGTATGATTGTTTGTAAACAGTCTGTTGCAACAATTTTAAGTACGTGACACTTAACATATTTTCAGTACGAGACACTTAACAAGTATGAATACACTTGTATGTATTTACGTGAAAAATACAAGTATGAAATAAACTTGTATACAGTAAGAGACACTGAGAACCACATGATTTTAAGTACGAGAAACTTAAAATCAGTACAAAGCAATTATGTTTGTAACATTTGCTAAGAAGTACGAAACACTTATGCAAACAAATGATGATCGAAATACATAATATTTAGATTGCATCCAAACAAATACTCCAACACGAGAGGAGCCGAGCAAATATCTGAAGTTATGCCACAGAGGGCCAAATACCTGTTTTAAGATAAAGTATTGATAGTACCGGTACCACGCAGGGTAAAGAAGCTATGGTCATGAAGGACCAGCCAGGTGATTTAAATCAAACAAAAAACTACCTGTTACTCTTTCAATCCAGGTTCTGGACATCCACAAGTGTTCTGTCAGGTTCCTCCGTTGGAGCATCACCATCTGTTGCATTCTCCTCCAAAATAATGGGCTCCAGGGTTGAAACTCGAGCAGGAGATTGAACAGGGTGCACATCGGTGGGTGTCTCTTCATCAGCATTGGCATATTCTTCAATCTGCTGTTCAATATTGTCCTCTGGATGTTCGGCTGGATCTTGAACGTTTTGAAGACGAGTGCTTGGCAAGTCATTCTCAACCCAGAGAGGAGAATCATCAGCAATTCCAGCCTTTGTCAAACATGCCTCCCAGCGTGCGATCCAGATTTGATCTTGAATATCAGGCATCTGTTCGACGTAACTTGTTGTTGTGGCATCAAAACCCTTCTGATAACCATCTTCAAAGGATGCCTTTTTGGTGCTGTCCATCTCGGCTAAAACTTGATGAAGGCTCTCCTCCGTGGTCTCAAGCTTGCCCTTTGTCTCGGACAAATCAGCTTTAGCTTTATCTCTCTCCCTCTCTAATCTTGTGACTGTTCGGATCAGCCGGTGTTGTCATTTAAAAGCCTGATCCTCTCGGCTTCAGCTTCCTGGAATTTTTGGCCCAGTACGACCATTTTTTGGATAAACTATAGCAATACCAAAACGTGAGTAACTTTTCTCTTAAATATTACAAAGATGGGGCTTTAAAACGAAAAGAGAAGTTTTTGTTACCTTGATTCCACTGACGAGACCAGTGGACACAAGCCGATCAGGGGGAGACGAAGACTCTTTCTGTAAGTCAACAGGGAGTAGCAACCCTTGAGCCAAAGCAAGTGCTGTTTCCGACGAACTAGCACTGTCCCCGACATGAACGGGACGGTCTCCTCTAGTGAATGGAGGAGTCCATGTTTGAGGAAGTGCTTGGGTAATTGGTGAAACAGGGTGATGTGTTTCAGTATCTGCTTGAGAAGCAGTACCAGTTGGGTCTTCTGATCTAGGTCGTTTGTCTCTGTGAGCATCACTGGCCTCTAGGGTAGTTTCCACTTCACGAGATGAAGTGGAGCGGGTCGAACCTCCTCTGTTACGACGGGGTACAGGAGGAGCATTCCCTGTGGAAGCTACCCGACCAGATCCCCGTCCCCGAGAAGAGACGGTGAGGAGGGAGCTGAGGTTTAAAGGCTGACGTGTCATGGTGCTTGAGTTAGGAGAAGATTGAGAGTAACCTGAAGAGGACGATTGGCTGGTGTCAAGATTCAATACTGGCTGTTCGGATTGAAGAGGAATGACCTGTCTCCGAGAGGATCTTCGAACTCTAACTCGAGGTAACGAAACTCCTTCAGAAATAGGGATTTCAGCCAGTTGACCAGCTACAGTTACTCCAGCGTTAGCCCTTGTGCTCCTAGGCTGAGGAGCAGTTGATGTAGAGGCGGCACTGGTGCTGGGGTGAGCAAGCCTCCTGTCAATGACACCTTTGTACGCGGGGTTATATCCCAGAAGTACGTCAGCGTCGCGACCCCGACCAGCTGTTCGGGTACCAGGCACGCCTGTAAATTTTAGGACTTTGTTAATATCCTCTGTTCGGATATTGCTCGGTACACGTCTGGGACGATGGTTAGCGTTTTCAGCTGCGAGATCCGAATTGAAAAACCAAAGTTAGACATATAGAAAAGCTTTGAGAAAGCAGTAAATGAAGAAATTACAAAAGATAAAAGCAAGAGCATACGTGGATAGCCCCATATGTGGGGGCAATGGAGCCCCAGCACTTGGCCATCTTCCCCTAAAGGCTCGAATGCTCCAGTCACATAGAGGAAGTTGATCTCGTGGTCACGAGCAGAATCTGGCAGATTGAGCACAAAGCGCTTCTCTGCCCTCCTAACTTTGAAGTAGTAAGTATTGTACTCGGGGTTTAGTACTATACTATACCACCACTGGATGTCCCAGAT
This sequence comes from Rhododendron vialii, assembly GCF_030253575.1. Classification (NCBI taxonomy): domain Eukaryota; kingdom Viridiplantae; phylum Streptophyta; class Magnoliopsida; order Ericales; family Ericaceae; genus Rhododendron; species Rhododendron vialii. The sequence goes on from NC_080568.1 coordinate 15,821,594, forward strand.
TCCTAAATTGGTCTCTAGAATCCCATTTAGGGCTATAGTCCCCATTATCAGTCTGAAAACATTGGTTGAAACTTGCATGGGTGTAAGACGGTACCAGCTTAAAATCTGGCGGAGTAGTGGGTGGAGGGGAAAACGAACCCCACCTTCGACAATGGCTACAATTGGGATACACATCCTATCCCATGAACCGCCATCCCTGTCTGCACCTAAAGGGGCGAGTTCAAAACCTACATTCTCAGGGACGTTATATTTTTCTCTAAATGTCGCCATGGCAGCAGGGGTATCACAAAGCTTCCTAAACTTACTGGGTCTAGGAGGGTTGTCATCCGCCATGAGTATATTCAGAAAAGAAGAAAAGCTGGAAATGGGTACGAATTGAAACCCTAGAAACGACCCACAAATCTGAGAATGAGATCTCAGATGAAAACCTAAGAAGAAGAAAGGGAGTGAGAACGAGAATCTTACGAGAATACTGTGACGATTCCCTGGAATGCAATCGAATTTGCAGACGGCGGCGATGGCGGATGGCGGGTTGTTTTTACCTGGTTTCTAGAGAGAGAAGGAGCGAGTTTGAATTTTGGGTAAAAAACCAAAAAGAGCCCTTTCAGGGGTTTAAGGGTGAGAGACGGAGACGAAACGTCTCCTCTCACGCCGTTGCAGGTTAAAGTAACGGAAAGCAGAAACCGTTCTGACGCCGTTTCATAGAACGTCAGTTCGAAATTAATGCTAGGCATACGAAACGTGCCACGTAGAGTCATTTACCCCGAAATGGTATAATGACAGAGGTGCCAAAAGGCATCAATGAAATATTGAAAATATGACTGCACGGGATCAGAAGAGTCTGGTCTAAATAAAATTCTGTTTCTAAGCATCATATATTGCCCCCGAACAGTGGTAAATAGATGAAGCTGGGGAGCAATTGAAGGGAGGTATTCCCGAACACATACATTTAGTTGCCGAACACGTGATATTCGGGAGCACGTGGTAAGTATGACAGGATTTACCGCCGGGCAATATAGTGAACAGCAATATGGACCAATGATATGAGAAGTCATTGATCCATGCTGTTTGTTCGGCAAACTAAGGGCCAAGTTACATGTGAAGTAGATGGTCCAAAGCAGACTGTTCGGTTATAAACAGCCGAACAGATGAAGCAAAGAACCAAGCACGTGATACGAGGGATCACGGGTTAAAAAGCAATGCAAATGGTATGTGGGACCACAGTTTGAATATAGGCAGGACAGTCATCATGCTAAACAAATGTTCGGCAAGATGGACCAGTGACATGAGAAGTCAATGATCCAAGCCGTCTGTTCGGCAACGAGATGGCCGAACAAAAGAAAGAACTTCAGTCAAGTATTAGAGCATAAGGAACATTCTGGAAGAGTCCAGAAACAATAGTATTCTGTTAAGGAATAAGATCCCGAGAATATAGGATCTGATAAAGATACCCAACGAGTATGGGATGTTCGGCTTGTTATGAGAAAGAGTCCTACAAGGATTAAGGTAATGAACTGATAAAGGAAACGAGAATCCTTGATATCCTGGGATTCCTATACGAGTTAGGAATCCTAGGGCAACACGGATGCTTGGCCAGCAAGCATACGCAAATCTATAAATAAGAGGTAAACCTAAAGGTAAAAGGTACGCAATACACTGCATTCTTACTGCTTTCCTACTGATAATTAGGGTTTGATTGCTAGTACGTGATACTAACAAAGGCATCGGAGGGCCTTTGCCACGAGAGGCAGAGGTGCGCTCACCCCCTGTCTATTTTGCAGATTAGGGTTCCGACGACGAATTAGGGTTCCGGTGAAGAGGCACGAGAAAGCCGTTGCAATCCAGTTGATCAGAAAGCATCAATTGTTTTCATCCCCCTACAGGAACGGGGACACCTCATACTTTCAAGTAAAGTAAGTTCTAGCACAAGTTAGGTATGAAGCCAAAAGTCGTCCAGATCTATTATCACTCATGGCCAACAAAATGAGGAAGAACCATTCACATATGTACTTTCCAATGTCTACAAATCCCAGCAATATTGACAAGAAAATTCAGAAAACAACTGCAGAATGCCCTAAGCACTAGGACACCTCATATGATAAAGTAAGTAAGTAAATTCAAGCACAATTTCAAGAACAAGAATAAGAATACTGTCCTTAGCACTATGTCCTCACTTCCAACTCCCTCAAAAAGCTCACAGCTCCCACTCTTCTTTTCACTCATTTGCTAGGGTAGGACTCCACCAACTCCCTCCCTAGTTCTCACAATATGGTCCTCGCTATGTATTATCTCCTCTCTCAAATATTTGCTGAGGCACTAGCACACACCTCACAGGGAATCACACTAAAAAGATTGGGATCACACAAGGCTCCAAGAAAGACCACCAAAGAATAAGATATACACCTGATAAATAGAAGTAGTAGAAGTGTGGCTCTTCCTTGATGGACCACCTTGCTCTTCGTTAAAGTGTGGCTCTTCCTATGCTAAACAAGTACAAACCAGAAAACTTGTGTTTGACAACAACCAATAAAACAAACTATGTCAGCAATGAATAAGAGAATTAAGATTCACTAATATTCCATTCATGTGCAACCCATCCTGCTTGAAATGAAGGCAAGGCTGGTAAAGATAAAAGTCGTGACCTTAACATGGAGTAAATTTTGTGAGCAACTACCTCCCAAGAGGGAGATATACCTTGAAACTTCCTCACATTCCTCTCAATCCAAACATGGTAACCAATAGTTGTAAAGACCAACTTGGCACTAACTGTTTGAAAAGATTTACCTTTTAGATTGGAGAGGAAAGTGACCCATTCAGGCCAAGTTCTAGAGTGCCAAGAGACCCTAATTTTGGAAAGCATGGTGTTCCACACCTGCTGAGAGAATGCACAGTTAAAGAAAAGGTGGTCATGACTCTCACTTCCTGGACAAAAACTGCACTGATGGGAAAGGTTCATGCAAAACAGCACCAGCCTATCAGCAGCGGATAGCCTAGTCTGGATCACCAGCCAAGTGATAAAGCTACATTTTGGAATATGGGCTGGGAACCACACCAATTTGTGCCACACAACTGTTGGTAATGGTGTTCTCAATTTATCCCATAGTCATGCAATTAAGAACTAACCATTATGAGTGAGAGTCCATCTAATGTGGTTAGCTTCCTCCGATCTAGAGGGAATAAGAGGTGGCAAGGTTCTTCTTACCTCATTGAGCTCAAGGGTTTGTGTGATGGGAAAAACCCAGCTTGAGTTTTGTAAAATGTGAGACATTGTAGCATCCTTAGAAATTCCAGAGTCAAAGGCAATTCTGGGGCCAAATTTTGCAATTTGAGGACCAAGCGGATGCCAATTATCATACCACAAGGAAGTGGATCGGCCATCACCTAGTACACTAACAAAATATGGATGCACCATAGATCTTAGGTTCAATAATTTCCTCCATACCCATGTGCAATCCCCAGGGATTTTAAGATTCCAAAAATTCCTCCCTTTTATTAAATAAGATTAACCCATTGACACCACATGGATTGCTCTCCCCCAGAAAATCAGAAACTAGATGTGCTTGGCAATGACAGCCTTGTTTCAAACTTGCATGGATTTGAATCCAAGCCCGCCCACCCCCCCCCCCCCCCCCCCCCCCCCCCCCCCACCCCCGGCTTAGGAAAGCACAAGTGCTCCCAAGAGACCTTAGCACTAGTTCTTTTGAGGTCAGGACTAGACCAAAGAAAAGCCCTAAGTATAGACTCTACCTCCTTAATCACTTTTTTAGGGATGATAAATAAAGAGGACCAATAGGTTTGCATGGAGAAAAGTACATTCTTTATCAACTATACTATACCTGAATAAGTTAGATCCCTGTTTATCCAAGACTTAGTTTTGGCAATAATGCTATCCACCGGCCGTTGGCAATCAGAGGCTTTAAGCTTAGTAGAGATAAGAGGCACTCCAAGATATTTAACAGGTAGAGTACCTTCCTTGAACCCTAGGACATTCAGAATGGCTAAACTAGAGCTTGTGTTAACTCCAGAGAAATAAATGCTACTTTTCCCAGGACTAAGAGATAGACCTGACAAAGTTTGAAACTCAGTGAGTGCATCCTGAATGTGGTTGACTGAATTGATATCTCCTTTACAAAAAATCATGAGATCATCTGCAAAGCAGAGATTGATAAGTTTAATACTTCCACATCTCCAATGGAAGTAGAAATCAGGGAGGAGCGATTTTTCCCTAAGAAGACAAGTGAGAATCTCCATTACAATGACAAATAAGTAAGAGGACAATGGATCTCCTTGTCTTAGCCCTCTTTTCCCAAGAATATAACTAGTAGTTTCCCCATTAATGCTAAGAGAGTAATTAGCAATGGCGACACAAGCTTGCAGCCATTTGATCATGGTAGGATGAAAATTCATGGCAGATAAGACATCCCAAAGGAATTCCCACATCACATTATCGTATGCCTTCATGATATCTACTTTCATAGCACATCTAGGAGAGGAAGATGATTTATGGTATCCTCTCATAAGTTCTTGTGTTAGGAAAATGTTATCAGCAATCCTTCTTCCTTTAACAATCCTGATTGGACAGTGTCAATTAGAGTAGGAAGTGCTAATTGTATTCTTTTAGCAAGAATTCTAGAGATACACTTGTAAATAGTGTTGCAGCAAGAGATGGGTCTATAGTCCCCAACCTTTGATGGGTTATGGACCTTAGGGACCAGAGCTACAATTGTAGAATTTGCTTTCCTTAGCAATTGACCTTACCCAAAAAAGGATTTTACAGCTGCAGAGACTTCATGGCCTATGATAGGCCATGCTTTCTTGAAAAACCCTGCATTATAACCATCAGGACCAGGAGCTTTGGTAGATGGTGTCTTTTATCTCCAGATCAGTGACCTCAGCAACCATGGCTAGCATTTGACCATTAGTTAATCTCTGCCTAACCACCTGCTGAACCCTAACTAGCCCATGGTAGGCAGTAGGATGGGTAGAGCCAAGCAGATCAGTGTAAAAACTAACAAATCTAGATTTAATATTTGTAATATCATGGGTGAGAGACCCATCATCTAAGACCAAACTGGAAATCTTGCTTCTACTATGGTATTATTCATAGATTTAAAGAAAAAGGAGGTGCATTGGTCTCCCAATTTAAGCCACTGTATTCTTGACTTTTGCTTGGCCAAACTTTCCTCAGCTCTTAACAAGGTGAGGAATTGCTTATGGACCACCCTCTCTTGCCTTACAATAGAGGGATCGGATAGATGAGTGCCTAAATCTATTTATAGTGACTCTAGAAGTTGTCTAGAGTCATCTAGCCTCTTACAGATATCATTAAAGTCCCTTTTATTGATTTGCTTAAATTCAGCTTGTAACAGTCTAAATTTCTCATAGACACAGAACATAGGGTTTCCAATGACCACTCCCCTCCAAACTTTCTGAACCACAGTTAAAAATTGTGGATGATCAGCTAGGAAATTAAAGAACTTAAAAGGTTTAAGAGATTTCTTAGTATTTGGAATGATGCAGACAATGGCAGGAGAGTGGTCAGATACCCCAGGAGTGGAGAAATGAGCATGAGAACTGCTATAAACTGTCATCCAATGCTCATTTACTAGCACTCTATCCAGTTTGGTACTAACAAAATGAGGGGGGTCCAGTTTGTTAGCCCAAGTGTAAAGACACCCTGTATACCTACGATCATCAAGTTCTAAGGTATATAGGCATTGATTAAACTCATTCATATGTGGGGGACCAGTTTATAATGCCCTCAACCTTCTCTCTCAAGAATCTAATGGCATTAAAGTCTCCCAAGCACAATCCAAGGGGAGGAGGAGTTGATATGATGAAGACTAGACCAAAGTGCTTGTCTTTCGAGGTAACTGTTAGCCCCATACACAAAGGTTGCAAAAAAGAGGGTCCCTCCATCTTTGGATTGCACTTCACAATTAATGAATTGGTCAGTTGGCCAAGTACCTGAACCTGAACAATAGTCGGATCCCAACACACTAGAATTCTACCAATGGGAGCTTGAGGGTAATTGCTCACAAAATTCCATTGAGGACAAACATATTTTATTATTCTAGAAGCCAAAACTTCTTTTATTCTATGCTCTAGCAACCCCAAAAGGGAGAGTTTATTTTTAGTTTCAAAAGTTTGCCTCTTTTTGTTTGATTGGATCATTAAAACCCCTAGTGTTCCAAAATCCCAAATTAAGAGGTTGCATCGACATAAAACAATTTCAAGCAGGACAGGAATAAATGGCAGAGCATGGAAATATTAGAATATTGCCTAACAAAAAAAGGATACACTAGAATCAGGTATATATCTTATTATTTGGTGCAGTCTCTTGGTATTCAACTTCTAGTACGTCTATTATCAGGTATATATCTTATCCTCAGAGCTAAACTTTGTGTGTGCCATCATATGTGTGTACCCGTGAGATGTGTGTTTGAGCCCCAATTTTCATATGAGAGGAGGTAATATCTAGTGGGAGTCATATTGTGAACGAGAGGTGAGGGAGTTGGGATCCACTCTATTGCTTCCAGATTTAGGTGGTTTAGGCCTCGAGGGAGTAGTAGGTTTAGCAGATAATGCAATAGGCTTTTTGGTTCCTTGTAGTCAGTTCTTGTAATTTGGTTCCATTAATAATGTTTTGTGACATGTCATCTGTTGTTCTTAGTTGATCTTCATAAGCTGGTATTGGATCCTTGTTAGATCTGATGTGCTGGTCATAGAATCTGTTTCGTTCAGTGGTGTTTAGCTTTGGAGGTGCTAGGCATCATTGGCATTGCATTGGTATCATATCACTGTGTGCTTTGTTTACAATTGGTTGTTATGTAGCAGTCTTGCATTGGTACCTTCTTTATGTAGCTTTCCATTTTTTATTGACCTATCATTGGGGGGTTGTCCCTTAGAATGTTTATGCTTGTCTAGGGGGCATGTCCCTAGTTGCCTTTTGCTCTTTATTTTTCTACAAGTTGCTGTGTGGCAGCTTTTATTCAGTGTTGTTTGCTGATACTGCTGCTGCTTGCTGCTACTTCTACTTCTGCTTGATGTTGTAATGGCAGCAGTTACCTGTTACTACTACTGTTTCCTACAATTGCTTATGTTGTGATAATAGTTGTTGTGTGGCTGCTGTGTTAGTAATGGGGATGCCTGGTTGGTCGCTGTTACTGCTTTATTGGTGCTACTGTTTGTTGGCACGTCTGTTGTTGTTCTGCCTCCTGTTTTGCTGCACTGCTGCTATATTGTTGTGTGCAGTCTAGCAAACTGCTGTTCAGTTTTGTTGTTCTGTTCTGCTACAAGTTGCTGTCTATGGAGGTTCTTTAGATTTTCTCAATATCAGTTAGTGTCTTCCATGAGGTGCAACACCAAGGAATCTATAAGGGCTATATCCCAAGATCATTCCTCCACTTTCATGTGAAGTTCAGATTGTGCCATTTGGTGGTTCAAGCAGTTGCACCTAGGCATTAGGAAGCTCAGCTTGAGGCATTCGTAATGTCTAGCTTTAGTTGGTTGTATTTCAGTAATATGTAAATTGGTTACTTCTATTGTTATGTTGGCTCTTTTTATTAGGCAGGTTGCACTATGTGTAATCATTTTGCCATCTGTTTCATATCCCTCTATTAGATGGATAGGAAACAGATGTTCTATTTTGCTTCTAGTCCTATGTAGCCGTTTGGCGTAGGCATGCTCTTTTGTTTTGTTTTACTTTTTCTTTTCCTCCTGGGGTATGCCCCTTATAGGCTGTATATTCAATTAGCCCATTTTTATTTCAAGCTAATTTACCCAAAAAAAAAAAAAGGGCCATCCCCCCCCCCCCCCCCCCCCCCCCCCCCATAAAAAAAAAAAATCAAAAAAGTGCGATATCCAATGCACAATCCGCAAGGAGAGTAGGGTAAACTAAGTAAGATAACAAATGTGCCATGTGTGTGTTGAGATCATACCCCCATTGCACTATCAATCTAAACGAAGGATAGTACAACAAGGTATGATATGCTGTGATACAAGTAGGATAACTTGAAAGCTAACTACCCCTGGCACATCCTGCCAGGCTAGGAAAAAAAATTAATAGTCACGGTCAGAAATGACTAGATGATAACCATCATTGAGGACTAGTAGCAGCATAGCAAAATCGACATCAAGGGAAGGCTGAACAGCTACTACAGAGGAACAAGGCACCACGAAAAGGCTCGAACCAGAAATGTCAGCATCTGATAGGGGGCCCCACCCTGCACACCACGCCCATTCCATCTGGCCTAATACTCCCTCATCCAAGTCCTAAGGCTCGCCAGAAAACAACCTGCCTCCTCAGCCAACACCCATCACCACTAGACTCCCAAAGAAGGGATAAGTAGACCAAGACTCTAATACTCCAACTAAACCCAACAATTCCCAACACAGCACTCATTTCTAAAGAACCGACTACTACAGCGGACCTCGACCTCGAGGAAGCGATAACGACATAGATGCATCCAATATTCGGGCACTCCCAAACCCCGCACGAATGCCTAATCCACACAAACCACACAACATCAATCGATTACCAAAGGCTCGCCGAAATCTAGAAGCGAGGCAAAAGGAGCCTACATTCTGCCACCGAATCAACGGGATCAAATGAGGCAACACAAACTGCAAGGAACTATAAACTGCTCCGCTCAACAAGTAAATTACCACCCATCTAATAAGAACAGTCACAGTTACACTCATACCACGCATAGAACAATCAGGCCCAGTATAGTAAAGAAATCAAGGATTTAAGATTACAGCCCACGTCCAATCCGGGCCCACCACGCGCACCTCAACCACCAGCATGCACCACTTGCGCGAGGGCTGGTCTTTGAAAAATCAGGAAGCTGGCTCACAGTTTTGTAAAACCACAATTCACAAGACTTTTGCCAGACAACATTAGTTACAATGACATCACCCATCGGAGTTTACGCCGAAAAATTTACTACCCAAGAGCTTATTTGGAGCACTAAACCTCGAATCAATTAGCCTAAACTAAAACATGGATTAATGAAAAGAAGAGATAAACCCAATCTCAGCCCAAACAGATGGCTGCCCATTCGAGCTCTCAATAAGGCGCTACATGACAAGGAATGATACATGCCGATAGGATGGTCCAGCAAGTTATAGACCCTCCACCACTGATTCCTATGGCGAGTTATAGACCCTCCAACTTGGATTGAGCACATGAGCAAACCTAGATTCGTGACCGCCCACCACTCAATTGGGCAGCTCAGATCTATGGCCACCTACCGCACTGCCGCGTGAACCAACCCCCGCTACGACCCACTACCATCTTCGCCGATGGCCGTCGGATGGTCGGAGCCACAAGGAGACGAGGTGGAGGGCCGAACGGCAGGAGAAACAGAGGGGAAGTAAACCAAGTACAGAGGCTTGGCTGATTTAATCTCATACGAGTGTAGATATATTCCGAAAGGAATAGACTATAAGAAATCAGGAAGAATTCGGATCTCCCTATGAATTTGTGAACCACCAGACATAATCAGTGGGTTTTGGTTCAAAAATATGATTTTGGTAAAGGGGAATGCATTCTCTCTCTAGTCCTAAAAGAGAAGATCTCAACGTACCGCATAACCTTTACCTTTATCTCCCCAAAAAAAAGAAAACCCCATAGTATTCCATTCATTGAAGAGGATGATAGTATAATTAGTAATTTAGATATGGTTCGGTTGGTGCTGAGCCGCAGTTGGACCATGGTACTTGTCATGTCGCCTGCTTGGTTAGCGGGATTTGTGAAACCGTTGAATATGAAGCATGAAGGTGAGTTGACACCCTCCACTCCCCAGAACTAGTAAATGATTATTTTAGTACAATAGTTTTTGGCAAAGTATATTTTAATTTGCATGGCCCAATTTTATTTGGTATATATACATTAAATGTTTCTCTCTATCTCTGTCTGTTGAATTGCTAACTTGTCAATATATTGCAGGCTTTGGTTCATGGTGACACATGGCCTACTGAGCAGCATGGACATGCCGAATAAACGAGTAGTTTATTCAACTCTCTAGGCAAAAAGTAACCCACGGTTCATCTACTACAGAAGGGAGCAGGTTTTTTTTCATTTCCTCAATAATGGGGTTACTACTTACGTTCCTCCCCAAGACCTCCCATTTTGAGCATATCTCACAACTTCAAACATCGAGTTCGATATAAGTGTGAAAATCAAGAAATCCATTTATTGTAATTCACAATATGTTACTTGAGGATTATCCAACCGCTTCGCATGAAGCTGTAGTGGTTCTCCTAGCCCGGTGACTTTAATTTAAGTTTTTCACAAAAATGTTATGAATCTGTAAATTATTTCTATTCATTCTAACATATCAATTGATGCGATGCTTTACAGGAGTACTACCAGCAGGGATAGATGTTCTTCAATCACCAACCTGAACTTACGATAAGACACAAATCAGTTTGAACTAACTTTAAAATTGTTTAGAAAAATCCAGAACAAGTGATTGAATATGTGCTTTCTATCTTAAAATCCTTGATATCTCTTAAAGCTAAAAGTGCTACAGCAATCGATGTGTAGGGGAAAAACGTAACAAATGAATACGACTTACTACCATAATCGATAACCCAATCAGTCATATATAAGTTGAAAGAAACTTTGCCAAGTAAATTAAACCACACTAGGCAACAATTTGACACTGTAGACACCCCAATCTGGGCTTCCCAGATTAGTTTACTGACGGCGTTTGATTCCCCAATGATGAAATGGATCAAGAACACCCCGAGATTGTTAGTATGATTGAGTTTTGAGTGCTTGACACCCCTTTTAAACCTTACCTAGCCAAAGAAAACCTACCTGCACAAGTTGGTCCTAAACCAGCGCACTAGTCCAAGTGCCACGTGTTGATCATCGGTCAGCTTTGACCGTTGACCAGCGCAGTGTTATTTAGACCCGCACACGCAGGTCATGAACAAGCACGCGTTGGTCAAACCCCTGTCCCATCACCTTTATCCAGCCATGATCACAGGACTTTTGGGGCACCCTTGACCCTGTTTATTCGTCTGAGGAGTGATCCTTGGATAGGGGGATGTCCCCCCACTCTCACACATCTCCTATCACCTTTCCCTTTCATTGGCCTTTGGAGGGAAGCAAGGCCAGCCATTCTTGGCTGATTTACTCCTTTCCCTCACTCCATCTTCTCCCACCATTACTCTTCCAAAGGGTTCCACCAAGTTACAAAGTTTTACACTTGATCATCCATCATTAAAACTCTAACACTCAAGCAACAAGCCACCTTGCGCTCTTGCTTTTGCCACTCAACAAGCATCAAACACCATCATCCAAGTCTCAAGTTCAAAGCTCAAACACCTCTCAAACCCAAAAAACCAAAGGTATAATACCTTTGTTCTACTTTCTGTTCTGATCTCTGAGGGGGACTGACAGGGTCAAGATTGGTAATCTATACCAAGTCCTAGCTAGCAAGGCTTCAAAGCCGTTGTGAGCATGTTAAAAACCAATTTACTGTTTTTCCTTTGATGAAACTATTAGCTGCATTTCAATACTCGTATCTGTTGCAATGGAATACCCCTGGGGTCTTTCTGAACATGTCTCAGAACCAAGAAAATGTAAAACCATGCACTAGTTAGAGGGCTCTTACCTGCGTGCTGCATTGGTTTACCCGCGCACGCAGGTCCTTCTTTGACCAGTTGTTGGCCTTTGCATGGGTAACTAGGCCTTGGCCTTTGTTTTGTCCCCACACTGTTTATGGGGTGTTTCTTTTATTTTGAGGCTTTATAGCCCATTTTAACTGCTTATAACTGTATATTAACTGTCATATAAACTTTTTGGTTTGTCCTGGGTGTGTACTGGTCACTTCCAGAGCCCAGAGGGTTGAAAATAAGAGTTGTGAGCTTAAGCCTACTGGCGCACGCAAGTATGGCCAGCATGAAGTTGACTTGATCAGTGTATGTTGGTTTCTTCCTACGCACGTCACTCCAAAAAAATGGCCTTCCAGTCTATGTAAATCCCCACAGCAGTCTATTTTCATCCTATATTAATTGTTTCCAATAAAAGCAAGCATGCCATTTGTCACATCCAACCAACATGTTACAGTTTTAACCCCCTTAAACTGTTCCTCCGCCCTAATTGGCTAAAAATTGAGTAATGCGAGAAAATCACAAATATTTTACAAATGCCCGAGTAGAGACTGATCTCCGGATTGGGCAAGAGGGGTGCCTTAAAACCCTTCCCCTCTCGTAACCTGACTCCTGAACCTCAGATATCAAGGTGACGACAGATCAATCTACGCCGTTTTCAAAATCAAACAACGTAGCAAGCATTTCAAGTTCGGTTCCTTGGGTGGCATACCTTCAAACCCAAGTGGCGACTCTGAATTGAGCGTTTCACCGCGCTTTTCCAAAAGGGCACACCCGACAAACACCAGATTCTTGGGCGTGGGTGCCCACAGTGCTGACTCTACTAGGGATTTATTGCATTAGTCTATACTTTGAGTTTAATACGCTTGAGAACAATCCTTCAAAAGTCTGTCAAAATAGTACACTCCGCGCTGCTGAAGAACGGAATGTTGGCTTAACAGGATCCCCGAATCCAACCAATCCGAACTGATAGTTTTTCGATTGTTCACTTGAGCAGTTTTCTCCAAGTATCGATTAATAAAAGTGAGCCATATTTTAAAAGGCATTTCTCAAAAGTTGTGATTCTCTCTCATTAATCAATCTTTTGGCATTTTTCATGTGCATCGATGTTGGCTTGCTAAGTTGAGGTGTTTTGGGTAACCGGCACACTTTACTAGAGCCCGGGCTCCTCGAATGCCCAACAACCTTGGATGATAATGAGTCATTCTACCATTCGACTGTTGCTCTGTAATACGCGTTGCAGCGGGAGGTATATCTTGGCTTTAGTCCGAGGAACCCCCTCAAACCAAAACGGGCCTTTGCATATATAAAGCTCTAGAACTCTCCAAACTAAGACAGGTAACCATAGGGTAAGATTTACTTGCATCTCACTCTCATATACTGTTTATGTGTTACCGCTTTCTCTATCGCATGCACTGTTCATATATACCGTTTTGCGTAAGAGCATGATAGGGTGGCTTCTAGGTTGTTTCTCTTCGAGTCTATCTTATGCTTATTAGGACGCTGTCATGGCCCAATGAAAGAGTCGTGCATCTCGATGGTGCACGTTATCAACTTTCAAAGTTCTTAGATCAACGAGACTTTGGGAAATCAAGACTTTCTAAGTTTGTTTCTATTAATTTACAAGGTTTGTTCACATTTGATCTGATAGTCGTAGGTTTTCAAAAGAGCTATTTATGACACAGTACTTGGTCATTTTTCTTCATTTTCTTCAGGGGTGGATCATCTGCTGTTCCTTCATTGTGTGACGAGGATTCTTCTTTGCCATCTGTGCGTTCGCCTTTTTGGTTTGGTGTGTTCGGGGGCATCAGTAGTGGAGTTTCTGATTCAATCGATTGGGTTTTTGCAATGGGATCGAAGATGCATGGAGATTATGTTGATTCAACCAAGTCTCTCTTTTCCTTTAAGGCCTAGGAAATAGAACTCCTCAAAATACTTATTCAGAAGTTAATCCAACAGAGTTGTACTCGACTTTTTTTTTCATCTGTATAATCATCTCTCTTTTCAAATCAATCTACACATATTATTCTTATTCGATCTTTGCATCACAACGATTACCTCTTGTTAGTATAGAAGGAAAAAAAGAAAAGAAAAGTTTTATAGAGCCTTATAAAAATACTGAACCAACCCACCAAGCCAGTGAAAATATTAGCTAGGGGCCCTCAAGAAGTTCTTTCACGTACAAAGTTATAGAAATACTAAGGGCATCGCAATGTGGACATGATTCTTGAAGAAGTGAACTTTTAATTGAGTTCCCTTTCTGGTGTCATGAACAGTGGAATTAGTCTACCAGAGATTAGTCGAGATCTAATCAAGCTAGCCCGGACGGTATTATTTATCTAAAAGAAAATACAGTACGTAATTCTTGAAGAAGTGAATAAAAAAGTCTACTTTAACTTCAACAGTGCCAACAAATAGTTGGGTAACAATAGCTGACATTTTTGCCATTAACCTTAAAGCATGTTAAAAATCAGTAGCTCAAAAAATCAAAATCCTATTGTTAAAAACAATATCCAAACCCTAGTTTTTTTTTTATCATATATCCAAACCCTAGTTTTTTTTTTTATCATATATCCAAACCCTAGTTAATTAAATTGAATTTAGTCTAAACCTACTACGTACGTACTAAATGTACCATCAGGCATCAGCATTCCTAACAAAACCTGCATTCAGTTCTGGTTATTCGTCTGGAATTCGCTTGCTTTGAAGTATTTATCCATATGAGAAGAATTGCTCCCCATCTTGAAGCACGGTAGATATGGCAACATTGTTTCCATGTTCGGATTGCAATAGCCGATGGGGAGAGGAGTGTTGTTATACACCATATTCTCCGACATCACAGGCATTATCAATGGATCGTAACCATAAATTGGCCTCTCAAGTGGAAGATTGCACATGAATTTGCTACTAGACACGCCACCAAGTTGAATGCTACTGTATTGGCTACCGTAATTCATTTGCGTCATCATTACCGGATTTGCCATTAAATTCGCATCACTCTGAATCCCGGCCTGCTGAATCTCCTGATCGAAAGGGTAATGAAAAGGAGCGTTGACAAACTCATGCCGCGAATTCAGCATCGAAATAGGCTGCTGCTCATGTCGCTCCTCCCATTGTGTGTTCCTCATTCCGAACATGCCTTGTAGAAAGCACGGAGGAGGGTTTTGAGTGAGAGAAGAAGTACCCTTCATCAGCGCAATTCTTGCCTTCACATCTCGAAGCTTTCCCTCCAAGGTAATTTCAAATCCTCTCAGTTGTTCCATCGACCAATTGCTATAACGATCATCCCACGTGGAGTAAGTAGCATCGTCGTTTTTCTTGCGTAGTTTCACAAGCGAGTCTTCAATCTTTTGGTTCCGGTCGATAAAAAAGTTGGACAGGGTTTGGGTCTTCTTCACGCGCTCCTCAGGGGGTTGGTTTTTGTAGGAATCTAGCAAGTGATGGATTGTGTCGGGATTTTCGGGCCAGATTTCTGCCTCCAAAGGATTATTATGATGTTCATCCGTTGTGGGACCGTAAACAATCAAGCAAACTTCAACATCACACAGGGTTTGTAACTCATAAGCCTTCTTCTTCATCCCCTTCTTTCTCTTTTGAAACGTTACGTACCGAGACTTTCCGTTGCGTATCAGTTCCATTCTCTGTTTAGCTCTTCCCATCTGTAAAACCTGTTAGAGCTCTAATCAATCAATACATACATACAAAAAAAACCACACACTGACTCTTGTAGAAAAGAAAAAGGTACGTAGACCGGCCGCACGCGAACGCAATAGAAAACAGAGACAGAAAGCGAAAGACCCAAAAACAGTAAAATAAAAACCCTGTTAATCTTGACAAAAAAGCCAAAAACGCAATGGAAAGCCTAATTAAGGAGAGAAGTTGTTTAGTAGGAATAATGAATACGAAAGAGGAGAGAAGTTTAATAATGGGAAGAGTTAGTACCTTTAATGGCTTCTCAAATCAGAACACAAAACAGAATTGGGGGAGTTTTTCTTTCTCTTTGTTATACTAATCTTTTATAGAGGATGAGAAGACTAGAATTAACTTGCCAAGTAATCAAAGCACAAATGAGTAGATTGTTTGCATACAGATATGGTAACTAAATCAAAATTGCTCTGACTGTCATTAACTTACGATATGGAAAATCTCTCTTTAAAAAAAACTTGCCAAATCCGTCCGTACGTGGAGATTTCAATTAAATTAATGACACAATACTCGAACTTGGTCCTCGGCCTCATTAATGACGTTCCCACCTCCTTTCTTTTTCTTTGGTAATCTGTTAGACACCCTTTCTCTTGTGTTGTACACACAGTCGCACACCCTTTATTTTTCACCATTAAATTTCGAAAAATACCTGACTTTTAAAACCTAGTTGTCATGATTTGGGAAGTAGGTCTAAATTCCACACCAGCGATGGGTTTTTTTTTTTTTTTTTGTATTGCTAGCAATTGAGCATGTGGCGGATCAAAAAAAACAAAAGCTATTGAACATGTGGGTGTTAAGTTTTTGTTGATGCTGCGTCTGCTGTTTCATAAATTATTTGACTGTTTTTTTTTGTTCATCTGGTTGGCGCCTTGAAAACTCTGTTCGGCATCAACAACCTCATGATTGTTCAAGTCATATGTGTCAACCGCCGTGATATACTTTTTGATATACTTCTTTGATATAGTCATGGTATTTTTCATTCTACTTCTTAACTTACCATATTATCTAGTCAAGTTAATGATTATCAAAAACTCAGACAAACAACATTTTTTGTGTGATGTAGCCATGTAGGGGTCGTGTTGCGTGACCATGTAACTGAAATCTATAAGACATACATCGGTGTCAACCAGAATAGCACTACACGAAAGAAAAAAATCGGTAACTCAAACACCCATGATTTATTACCTCTGTCATGTATTGGCAATCACCACAAAGGGGGGCAAAAAGGACGCGAACAAAAATTTTATATGACAAATTTCATTCATATATTATTCGACATGAGCAATAAAATTCAAATCCTTCACCCTCCCCTACCATCCATTGAGCTCTGATATAACTTTTGTGGGTATGTACACTGTGTTCTGATGGCTCTTTTCTACAACTTATCAGCAATTCTGCCCAAAGCATCTGCCAGTTTACTAAGTACAACAACTGAGCTATTGACATGGTCTCTGCACTGTTCCCTGTCCAACTGAAAATTGGTGTTCTGAGATTCGAGTTGCTCGCTCACCATTCTGCCGTTCTGCTCTAAGACTTCAAGCAACTGAGACTGAAGGGTGTTTGTTTCCTCGTCTCCATCTGCAACTAACCGTTTGCGCTTACGTGTTTGCTGAGAAGCAGCTCCCATCCCAGGATCATTTGTTTGTCGTTTACCATGTGTTGTGCCTGTGGAACAAGAGTTAATTCTGAGGTTACAAGAATACGAAGGAAAGCCATTAGGAACGTAGGCCAGCAAAAACATAGGATGCAAGAAAACTACAATTCCACCCTGTGAACTATATTTTCTGGCATATGAAATGAGGTACTAAATCTTGATGAAACTCCAGTATACTTGTCTTTGTTACTTGCTTTTTCAGCTTTGCTTATTCTCTTACTCTATAACATTCCAATAGTTGCATGTAAAATTAGTACAAAAAGTCATTAAGTAAGGTCGGTGCCTAGGCTAAAAATTGACCTGTAATCTATATGCAGAACCAGTCTTTAACAGAATGCAGAAATAGGAAGCCATACAGACCGAACCATGAAGACTATGAAGCACGGGTACTTCAGAAATGTTGCCGTACCCGTACCGGGTACGGGTACGGCGCCGGTACGGCAAAAACGTACCGGGTACGGCAAAATTTGATCGGGTACTTTTGATAATTTTGGGTACGGCATGGGTACGGCAAGGGTACGGAATGGGTACGGCAAGGGTACGGCATGGGTACGTTTTAGCCCAAAATGATTTTTTTTTCAAAATTTCAGGAATTTTTTTGTAAATAATTATAAAATATGGGCTTATTGCGTAATTTTTTTGTCTTTTATATACACATACACGTTTACTGAGTCACTGAGAGAGGCAGCGGTCTAGGGCTCCAAATCGGAACAGAAGACGTAAGTTCTCTCTCTTTTATATACACATACACGTTTACACTGAGTCAATGTTTGTAAGTACTGTTGGTATGTAAGGAACAAGGAACTCGTCTAGCTTTGATCTAGGCACGTTGAACTTGATGTATGAACTTCGAACTTTTATCTATGTTACTCTTTGTTGGTAAAATGGGTTTATATTTCATTTAAAGCAATAAAAAATAGAAAAAAATTATATATCTATTCGCCGTACCCGTACCCTACTTTTTTGGGGTTTTGCCGTTTCCCGTACCCGTACCCGTACCGTACCCGTACCGCGTACCGGTACCCGTGCTCCATAGCATGAAGATAAGGTGGCGGCGTCATGTAATGAAAAATTAGATGCTGAAAATAGACGTGATCGAGCCAGATAATTTGCAGATCACTATACAAACTACCAAGTTGTCTAGCTTTAGGTATGCACATAATTATCCAAACTGCTATGTTTCCCTTTGGTTCACTACCTATATATTACAGATTTCATTTACCCGACCAAGGGAAAGAACCAAATTTACTTCGGGAATTATATCAGCGAGGTTTGGACAGCATTTCCTATTAAGATTGATAAGATTTTCAGACCGAAAATTTATGACGAGGCATGAGCCGTGGACATGGAGGTGTTAGCTAAATGAACTCTTCTTGCACTTATACACAGTCCCCATATTGTAAATCTACCCCCCCGTACTAGCTAGTTCACTCTCTGACAACCTTCTTCATTCTTTTGATGTTGGGGGATGGGCTGGGGTACTGCGCATATCCAATCCATAAGCTGATGCGGGCAGAATTGAAGCCATCAAATTCTTTCAATCACTTAATCATCCTTGAGAAATTAGTTTGTGGAAACAATCAACCAAAGATTCCATCCATCTTTGTCGACAAGAAAGGACAAACAGATACAAGGTATATGATAGGTGCTGAAAAGCACCCTTTTATTCCCATTAACTTAGGCTTTGTCGGTCATATCTAGTGTTATTTAACGAGATTTAATTGGTTTGTGATGTTTCAGGGCTTTCGGAGCATTCGGAAAGGATTGTGAGTAAGAATCATAAGTTAAGGATGTTCCGGTGGAGGCCACGGCGAGAAGAGGAGCGAAACACCAAAGACTTGCTGGTCCGGACAACCAAGTCTGGAATAAAAATTGAACAATCTGATATTCTGGTCCGAACAATGGAGCTGCTGGTCCGGACCAGCGGGCAGCAACACATTAATTCTTTGTTTCGTTTGTTTTAAGTGTATTTTGGGCCAACTATAAAAGGGAGGCTTTAGTTTATTACTTAGGGCAGTTGGACTTTTCTTTTTACTTTTCCAGAGACGAGAGAAAAAGAGGCGTTCTAAGGGGATTTCCTCCATGTTTTCCATGTCTTCTTCAATCTCGATCACATCTTTCTTCTCCATGGCCGGCTAAACCCCTTTTCTAGGGTGAAGATGAAACTTCGCACCAAGTAACTCTATTTTATGTATGGGTTTTAGGTTTATTATTCGAATCAATTGTATAACTAAGAACCCTTTCCGTTTCAATTGAATGGAATGATTTTGATGGTTTTAATCTATTGAGTATTTGTATGCATGCTTTCAAATACGAGTTATACAATGGTTTTCATCGATTGTAGTTGGAGTTCTGAGATAGATTATACTCGTAAGACGGGTCGTGCCGTTAGGCGGCCAGACCGTACTTTTGAGACAGTCCATGCTATGGGATAATCTATACCTTTTAACAACTCAATTATTTTCTAGATGATTATTGCTAGGGTTTGCAAGCCCTAGTAATAATCCCTTCTGATTCGAATAATTAATCTTGCCTATGCATGTTGGAGTTACACGGTCGAAGTGGATTCGAACCCTAGATTTTCTCTCCAATCGTTACAAACTTTCTATTTAATTTATTCTCTTAGATTTAATAAATTCTCCAAATTCAAACAACAAAACTTCCTTTGCCCGAATTAATCTAAAAATTAATCGAATTTGTCGTAACTCAACCATACTGTCTCCGTTGGAACGATACTCGGACTTGACCACTATTCTACGGAGTAATAGTTAATTCTCAGTTTTATAAATATATTTTTGACACGGAACGACGCGGTCAGTATACAAAGCAAAAATTACTGCTCTCAGTTTGCAGTTCTATAATAACAATCCAGTAGAAGTTGGCATGACAAGATGCAATGTGCACGCCATGCTAGATTATGACACAATCTTGATATAGAAATTGTAATAATCCCTGTACCAGTTACATCATCACCGCCACTTCTACCATAAACAGCGGATAAAATTGGACTACGAGTAATAACACCATAAATACAAAAATTTGACACTTGCATATGAGTTTCTAAGGAGTATAATTTAGCAAGTACGGTGTTACCTTGAGATGGGCACCCCCTGGAAAGTGGATGATATTGTTTCTCTGTGAATCAAAACATAGTATTATAATTCAGCCAAATCCCAGGGAAGAGAACGGGGGGACGGGGGAAACCTGAGTCTATATATGGAAGTAAGTACTACTAGTCGGAAGTCAAGAAAAACAAATAACACAGGAAAAAGAGAAAAAACCCAAAATACAAAATTGAACAACGCGAAAGCCATAAAATGCGAGTGCAATAGCAGGAGCGGGAGTGGGAAAGCCACTAACAAAAAAGTTCCAAACTACTACAAAGATTCGCGAGAGTGAATATTGAGAGTAGGAGCAGAGGGGGCTCCGCAGGATTACCTGACTCAAGTCAACGCGATGAAGGGAAATTCCTATCACCTAGTGTTCTTGAAAAACAGAGACCAAACAACAGCAACATTTGCAAGAAGCAAGAAAAGGAAACACGATCAACGATCACCAGAAGATACTAAAATTACCTGAAATAGGAAGAGGATTGGACACAGTTGTCCTCTGAACCTCACTCGGTGGCGGAAAACGCCCAGCAGCCTCTTCCACTGGGGCCGTGGCAGTAACCGAGTCGCAGTCAAGCACGTCGTAAACCTCTCTGTCAAAGAACCCAGGCAACTTCTTCTCCCTCCTCAAGTCATTCCTCATCGCCCAATACGACTCCGTTTCCAGCTCCCTCACCTGCGATGATTCCCACTCCTTGATCTTCTTATAGTCGCCGGCCAAGTTGCTCCACCTCTTCCGGCACTGAACCGCTCCCCGGTTCACCCCGTGCCTCTTGCAGTACGACGACGCCGCCGCCCACTTGGGCTCCACCTCCAACTCCATGCCCACGCTCCGGCCCCTCCGGACCCGGTTCTCCGCTACTCTCTTCCCTTGTATTAGAACCAGAATCTCTTGCCTCGTCCATCGAGGCAGCCTCGCCGCTCTGTTTCCGTCGTCTCCGCCATCGACTGGCGGTTTCCTCTTGTCGCCGCCGTTAGGGACATCGTTTGTGCCCCCGTCAACGGGTGCAGGGCCGTGACTCAATTGCTCAAGCGCCATACGACTGTACAGAAAGAACGTTTATTCGAGGCACGTGACGGAACGGGTGGGTCTCGAGTAACGGCGTTTTAAGGGACAGTCCGTTTAGAAGAGGGGAGGGTCATTTCTTATCCTACTAGGAGTATTTAATTTAGAGAGAGGAGAGAGAGGGAGATTTGTTTGGGGTTGATATTTTGGTTAGGACTTCAATATTTTACAACTAGTAAAATATTACTACTGTATAGCCCTATTCCTAATCCCTTTACCCTTTTAGTTCAAGATTTGTAACATCGTTATTCACTGGAGTATAATCAGATATGTCTAAGATTGAATTCCTACAAAAGCGACCCTCTACATATGGGGAATGGGAGGGGCTGTATTACTGTTTAGAAAGAAGAAGAAGATGAATGAATGAATAGTATAACTTATAATATAATAGAGCGATTTTTGTCTACACATATAAACATAAACGCTTCTATAATCATTGATTGCCTTTGAGCTAAAATCGTAGCCGTCTAATTAAGAGAATGTTTACTTAAATTATACTTTGACCTACTGTTGTAGTAATATACACACTTTCCTTTCTAATTTATTACCTTTTGGTTTTTTTCTTTTTTAGTTGATGTTATTTCAAGAGGGTTGATAAGTGACTTGTAAATTATTGTCTTTTTTTTTAATTTCTTCTCTCTACATTGGCATTAGTTTTTTAAAGTGGGGCAGAGAGTAGGTAGATTATAATGGACGGATAGAGTACACAACTTATTTAAGTTGGGGCTATATTTCTTTAGATCGCATCCGCTAATTACTTATAATATAGCTCTGTGTTACTAAGGAGAGTTGGCTCCGATCCATTTTTTCTCATTCAATTTGGGGTCCAGTTTTGGGCTTTTGTGGGCCTGTCCCGGGCCCAAAACAATAATCAAATTTATTCATTTTGCAGACATCATCGAGTTTGTCATTAACGTACAATATTAGTGTGATCTAACATTGGTAAATACAAGATCGAAACATATTTTTACAAAACTGTTTTTCAAATTTAAGTTTCAAATTATTTTTTTCTTGTACAAAACTGTTTCAACCATGTATTTACCAAAGTTATATCAAGCTAATATTTTATGTGAATGACAATTCTGACCATGTATTTACCAAAGTTATATCAAGCTAATATTTTATGTGAATGACAATTCTGATCAATGTTGTGGAGTCCACAAAGGCCCAAAACTAGACCCCAAACTGGAGAGGAAAAACTGGACTGGAGCCAGCTTCTGTTAAGGGTCACTGTCGTTGCTGTTGAAAGATAATGGTTTCCGGCAACGAATATTTCAGTTTTTTATTTATTTATTGAAAACGTTTCAGTTTTAGATTTTGTCAAGAATATCAATTTTATTAAAAAATTTTGATTCATTGGAAATTGATAAATGAGGAGCATGATTTTTTTAACACATTTAACTTGAAAAAAAAATTTGACATGCATTGGATCCAACCTCAATTATATTAAGACAATTACCCCATTCTGCTTTCTTAAAAAAGTACTTAAAAAATAAGGATCTATTTTCAAACTTAAAAATAATGGACTTACAAAAATATTTTTTTAATTTTTTTGCAGGGTTTAATAAATCGCATCGAAATCTATCAAATAAAATCCATACTGCAAATTTTTTTTATTTCAATAAGTCTACTATTTTGAAGCTTGAAAATTGCAAATAAATACTTAATATTTTTTAAGGACCAAATCCAGAACGGGGCCTGAATATTTTGTACTTCTTGATGGATTTGGGGATCCTAAAGGGCGGAGTGCCCTACAAGGGTTGTAATGCAATGCACAACCATTGATCTTATCAATCAACAGTCCATATCAAAAATTAATTATGACCGATAATAAATAATTCTTACCGGTCATAATTAAAAATTATATCTCAACTATTCATTGTCAAGATCGATGGTCTATGTGCACCCTATAAGGCAGCCTTACAGTTGCAGAGCCTTGCACTGCAGAATTTCCCAATTTCTTGATATCCGATAAAAGTGATTTTTTTTTTTATAGAATTGATATTTCTGACGAGGTTTAAAACAAATACTAGTTCTGATTATCAAGTAGGAATAATATCCCGACGGGATCCAACACAAATCCGTTCAACTGATTTTAGGGACTAGGGATTTCTTTCACGTTTAAATCTTTGGCCAAATCTTTCATTCTTTGTAGCACATATATTTGGAAAGAAAAATTACTGTAGAGAAATCTTTAGACGATCCAATTTTTTCTTTCAACGGAAGAATCATACTCATTTATAAAAGTCATACGACATCTATAGATTATCATCAGAATACAGATCAAGCCATATGACAGTAACAGATTTTCACCCGAATACAAAGATAAAAAGACACGGCCTAACCCTAAAGTTAAAAGCAAAGAAACGAAACTAATGTCTAACGCCTAAACAAGAGCCATCACTCATTCCACACCATTATCAACACACTTTTATACAGAGAGAGTGATTCTTCAAGATGATTTCCTTTCTTTTTATACAGTTAATTTTTTAGTCCTGCTTTTGTTAACCTCACATCCAGTAATTGATTGATATGGGCACCATACCCTACTCTACCCTACGAAAGTTAGAAAACAGAAATTCTTCTCTTTATTTTAGTTTGGTTCGACTGTCTTTGGCCGGTTTATGCGAAACTCAATTAATTTCCTTCCCTGTCTGATCAAAGGTAAAGGATCCACGCCGAAAATAGAAGTCAAGGAATTCTTCACTATATATCCTTTTTATCCTCCACCATCGGAATCCAAATCTCTCACTGCATAGATGGTCCCCGCAAAAGATGGGCGACTTCTTTTTTTTTTTCCTTTTGTTTTAGGCACCATTGCCCTACCCCACAAGGCCACAAGTAAGAGCATCTCCAGCAGACTCGGGTAAGTCGCCGGCGAGATCAAACTGGCGAGAAAACCCCTCTTTTCCCGTTTCCAGTAGCCTCGGCTGGGCCTCGCCAGTTTGGTCCCTCGCTCCAACACCTCGCCCAACCCAGCGAGTACGGAAGGCTCGCTTCAGACCCTCTCCCTGAAAATAGATCGGCGGCGGAATATTTCTCACTCCGACGAGTCAAATCCGCTTGCTCTTGCGAGGTGGGTATTAAGGTGCGATCTCTCTCTCTCTCTCTCTCTGAATGGTTTTGAGGTGCTGCGAGGTGGGTTTTTTTGGTGAGGATGTTGGTGGGTTTGGTTGCCGTCGTCGTCGATTAAGCGGTGGTGGAGCTACCATTATGGAATTTACTACTTGAGGATGACATCGGCGAAGATCCAGCGTGAACGGAGTGGAGGAGGAGGGCGACGGTGGTGCAGATCAAGTGGGTTTGCAGATTTCGGAGAGATAGAGATGAATTTGGTATTTGTGCATTTCTTGGTTCTGGGTTTGCAGGAATTTTCGAGGTGAGAGAGAGAGAAAAAGAAAGAGATGGGTTGAAATCTGGTACAGGTGGAATTTGGATGACTTCAAAAGCCTAGGCTGTTGGATACCCATATGTTAAATGGCTAGCCAATGGGACTTTTCCTAGGCATTTTGGCTAGAACTCCTTTGAGGCTCCTGGAGATGCTCTAAAGTAAGTACATACTCACTATACAATTAACGGGTAACCTCTCGCTGTCGTAATTAAGCAATATTTTTATTTTCCCTCAGATTCAACCAAATAGTGTTATCAAATGTCTTTAATGAAACAATGATCTTGTTTGGCTAACACAAAAAATATCTTTTTTCATTTAAATTGTCTTAAATGAGACAAGAGCCTTGTTTGGCTAACACAAAATATGTCTTTTTTCGTGTTTTTCGATCTTGTTGCACTTTCATAGGGAACCCTAGGATTTTAGGCACTTTCATATGGTACCCTAAGGTTTTAAGCACTTTCATAGGATACCCTAAGGTTTTAAGCACTTTCATAGGATACTCTAGGGTTTTAGGCACTTTTATAGGGTTTTAGGATGCACTTTTCTATTATAGGGTTTTAGCAGTTTAAGCACTTTCATAGTGTACCCTAGGATTTTAGGCACTTTTATATATAGGGTACCCTTAGGTTTTAGGCACTTTCATAGGATATCTTAGGGTTTTAGGCACTTTTAACGCCGGTCAACCTTGGGAGAGGTTTTTTGTAAATCCTGAGTAGAATGTCTTTTAGACTTTACGAGAAAATATTTATATCCTTATTATAGCAAAAACCCTTATAGTATGTCCTACTCAATTTGCCCAATTAACAATTCATCGGATCTCGCTAATTCACACATCAATCGTACAAACTTATAAAGAAAGCAAACATTAATCGCGCAAGTGACCAAACAAACTAAGGCAAAATTAACTACACAATGCACCTAGATGTACCATCAGTATATATTGAACTCGCAAAGGATAACTCCACAAAACCCTAAATTCCAAAACACAAATCACCCCAAGGGTCAAAATATGAGAAACCTGCCAGACTTATTGAGCTAGAAGTACAGCAAAGGCCAAACCCTCACGAACTACAACAAGACGAACTACAACAAGGGGGATTCCTGGGGTATTGATGAGGATTGCCCGGATACCATTCTTGCAGAATGCATGAGAGGCACCCCCACCCACCTTTTTTATTGAACTCGTCATTCCATTTTTCACGGGATGAAAATTTTGTTATCATAGTTTTGGAACTCCTCACACATTTTTTGTTCTCTGGCTATTATTCCCACCCAACTCAAGATTGTTTTTACATCCACATCACATCCCATAACAAAGACAAACTACATCCACAAAATGATTCCTCACATTAATCAAATTTCATAACATATATTCTAATTTGTGAAGGGAGAGCAAAACCATAAACCCCCCCTTCAAAACAATGCTTGGTACAAAACTTCTTGCCTTTGTTAAGGTACATTCATGACACGTATTCATATGCACACACACAATTCATAACCCAGTTTGAAAAATTGAAAATCTGTTAGTGTAAAAAAAATTAGAGAGAGAGAAAACCACAATTTGACCTGGTGGAAACAGTAGTCAAAAGACATAAAACCCTTAAAACCAATTCATGCATGTGGACCGTACTCCAGTTCAGCTTCTGGAGTGGTGGCCGTGTAGCTGATCGATCTTACCGGGATTAATATCTCCTTTCCCCTGTCAGTAAGTAGTTTCATTTCCTTCACTGACTGGTAGTTTCATAAGGCTAGTGGAGCGAGGTCCCTGCTGTCTATAGGTAGAATCGTAAGGGCTTCTTTTACAACTATAATGGAGGAAGCAGTCTTTCTCCCTGATCTACGACCTCCCTTAAGAGCTAGGGCATAAAAGCAAAATCAACCCAAACAAATAACTGAACTTCAATTCAGCCGTTCAATCAACAAAATCCAACAATCTCCCCAGACCAAAATCATTCCCAACAACTGGAACAAATTCAGCCCAGAGACGATTTAGAGCAAGGAGAAACCATACACACTTGGCCTAACCAGATGAGATCAGACAAACAAATCGAACGCCCAAGAACATAGCACAGTGAAAGGAGAAGACAAACAAAACCCATGGTTGTAACTATCTACCCGTCTTTTTTTTTTTTTTGAAAAAATACATAAGTACACCCTAAAACCGAAGGGCGTGATTTCTTTCCATCTCTTAGGCTTGTTTAATGACATCTTAACAAGTACAAAGACATGCAAAAGGGAAAAAAAAGTAATCATAGCATGTGTGAATTAGACCAAAAGCCATAATAAAAAGAGAAAAATAACAGAAGTCACACACAATTTGCACTTTCTTATTTTGTTTTACCCTCCTTCTTCACCAACCCATCAAAAATATACAAAACCCACCTGAATCACAACTTGAATCCAATCGAAATCATGAAAAAAGAACTCGGAAAAATACCTTTTGGGGGCTTTAATCCTTGATCTGCATCACCCAATAACAATAGAGCTTTCGTGATAGAGAGAGGTGCCAACCTGCTGAAAATACACAAAACCCACCCCAATCACAACTTATTCCAAACAAAATCATGGAAAAGAACTAAATCTCGGAGGTCAAACTGGAAATCCTCATGGAGATTCTACAAATCAGAGCAACTTCAAACTTCCTTTTACTTTTTTTTTTGTTTTGGGGTTGTTTGGTTGGTGATAAATGAAAACATGGAGAACATACCCCTATTTTCGTCCGACAGGGAACAGACATCATGTATCATTCTAGACCCAAAAGAAGATGAAGAAATGAATTAGAAAACGAAAAAGTAATCGAAGAAAAAAAAACACAATGAAGCAGCAGACAGAGACATCCAGTCATATACATTACAAGCAAAACTTTTGAAAAGAATGTAAGAGATCGATACCTGTGTTTTTACGGAGAGGAGGAAATACATAGAAACCCACGGATTCGGCGACATGGAGTGCAAAGTCAGAATCGACCCCTAAAAATATTGGCTGCGTCGTCGCCGTCTTCTTCTCCTTCTCTCTCTCCCTCTTTTCCTCCCCATCCAGATTCCTTCAAGATTTCTGAAATTCCATTGTAGAACAATGTTTACGTCAAAAGAAAACCCTAATAGAAGTAGATAAATGTGAGGTTCTGGTCGAAAACTTTTATAATTTAAATTGTAACTTGACTGCTAAACCGCTCCATTAAAAACCCACACCTATCCAAACAGCTATGCCTAACTCTTCCAGTCCTTGGCCGAGGCGAACGAACTCGCAGCGCCGGCCTCCCCGCCGGTGGCGCGGATAGAGGATGCATGGCCGCCATTAGCAGAGGTGGTGGATGGAAGTTTGGAGTCTTCGTTTCCATGGGAGAGGGAGAGGGAGAGGGAGAGAGGAGGGGGTTTCGTCTGTGAGGGGTTTCGGGTGTGGGTGTGACCGTTGTGGGTATCGGTTCAATGCCACGCAGTTCGCGATCGGGAACGGGATGCGGAGTAGAAATGAAGTAGTTCGACGACGACGAGGAAGGCGAAGAGAAACGAGTTAACGGAAACTGGCGAAGAGAGGAGCCAGAGAGGCCGTTAATGGAGGCGGCTAAAACGAGCGATCTCGAATGCGGCGGCGTAGGCATGGGATTGAGCGTCAATGTGGTGGTACGGTGACAAAGCCTTGGAGGAATTGATGGAGACTGGAGAGAGAAGGAATGCAGTGCTCTGCATATAGAGAGAGAGAGAGAGAGAGAGAGAGAGAGCGAAGAAAGGCCCGTATTATCTGTATAATATTTATATAATATTTATATTTATATATAATATGATAGGAAAGTTTTTGAATTCGTATATTTTGGACCATTAGATTGGTACATATTTTCTAAATGGTTGAGATTTACAAATGCAAAACCTAGCGATATATTTGGAAGCCATTCTTACTATTATAATGCCACATTAATTTTTGGCCATGCAGTTAAATGTGCCACATTTTCGGCCACAATTTCAGGATGGAATTATACAAGGCTTACAATAAAGCTACGTCCGCTGCATGGGCCAGTTCCCACACGCCGTGCTGGGCCCGTTCCGGTCATCATATGAGTGATTCGAGCCGTTTAATAATTTAAAAAAAAAAATCGAGTGAGCCATGTGAGAAATCAGCTCAATTCAATAAGTATATGTGCTCAATTCAAGCTTTCCTCAACTGCAAAATAAAAAAACCCACATTTTCAATTTTTTCGATTTTGCAGTGAAATGAAGCTTGGATAGAACATCTACGCACATCGGATCAAGCTTATTTCTCGATGAATTGCCCATATGGTGGGCATAGTCCGACTGATGATGCTTACTACCATAACAGGGAAGATTATCCCACGATTTCAGCTCCTATTTAGACGTTAGGTAAAATATCCATATAAGAGCATGTACACCGGTACATAGCCAAAAATGTTGATGAACAGTACATTTTTTTTATTTTACCTACTCACATCTCTTTCAATACTACACCAATATTATCTATTTTACCTATTCTTTAATAAAATACTATTTCTTTTTCTTTTCCCTTTTTTTTTTCAAGAAAAGAACAGAGGAGAGAAAGGGAAAGTTTGGGAGATAATAGTATATGACACCTTCTTCCCGAAAGTCAGAGGTTTTTGGCATGGACCTATCCCTCCTTAGACTAGCCCAATAAGCTTAGCATTTTGCTTAATGTGAATTACGGGCCTCATATTCAGTTGAGGTGAGTATTATTTTTTTTGGATTGGAGGAATTTTCTTTTCTTTTTTTTTTTTTATAAGCAACAAATTTTTATTAAAACTCAACAAATGGTACATTATGGTAACCAGAGGGTACATCTGGTTGACATTATCTGCTCCGTTTTCGAATGTCATTCATATGGGTTCATTGAAATCCTGGCCAGAGTGTTATTTTTTATATGACAGCTTTTTCCCGGAAGTCAGAGGTTTTTGGCATGGACTTGTCCCTCCTTGGACTGGTCCAATAAGCTTAGCATTTTGCTTAATGTGGATTACGGGCCTCATATTCAATTGAGGTGAGTATTATTATTTTTGGATTGGAGGGTTTTCTTTTCTTTTTTATTTTTTTTTGATAAGCTTACCTACTCACATCTCTTTCAACACTATACCAATATTATCTATTTTACCTATTCTTTAATAAAATATTATTTCTTTTTCTTTTCCCTTTTTCTTTTTCAAGAAAAGAACAGAGGAGAGAGGGAAAAAGTTTGGGAGATAATAGTATAGGAAAATCCTATACGTACCGACCAAAAAATATAGGGAAATCTTACCGCGGCCGTCTCCGGCCACCGGACGGCCGATCCGAGCCGTCCAAAAATTTTTTTAAAAAAAACTGAGGGGCCTCGCGTGGGAATCAACGGCATCCGATGTGTGTAGGGTGCTTGATCTAAACACCCTATTTTTCGGCATCCGCGCGCGGTCGTCTCCGGCCACCGGATGGCCGATCCGAGCCGTCCGGTGGCCGGAGACGGCCACGCACGAATGTCAGTATACTGTCGGCAGGAAACGGTCAGTGCAAATAGCAGCACTCAATAGTAAATGACACATTCTTTCCGAAAGTCAGAGGTTTTTGGCATGGACCTATCCCTCCTTAGACTAGTCCAATAAGCTTAGCATTTTGCTTAATGTGAATTACAGGCCTCGATCATATTCAATTGAGGTGAGTATTATTATTTTTGGATTGGAGGGATTTTCTTTTCTTTTTTTTTTTGATAAGCAACAAATTTTTATTAAAACTCAACAAATGGTATATTATGGTAACCAGAGGGTACATATGGTTGACATTATCTGCTCCGTTTCCGAATGTCATTCATATGGGTTCATTGAAATCCTGGCCAGAGTGTTATTTTTTATATGACAGCTTCTTCCTGGAAGTCAGAGGTTTTTGGCATGGACCTGTCCCTCCTTGGACTTGTCCAATAAGCTTAGCATTTTGCTTAATGTAGATTACGGGCCTCATATTCAATTGAGGTGAATATTATTTTTTTTGGATTGGAGAGTTTTCTTTTCTTTTTTCTTTTTTTTTTTGATAAGCAACAAATTTTTATTAGAACTCAACCAAGGGTACATCGTGGTAACCATAGGGTACATCTGGTTGACATTTTCTGCTCCGTTTCCGACTATCATTTATATGGGTTCATTGAAATACTGACCAGAGGGTTATTATTTATATGACAGCTTCTTCCCAAAAGTCAGAGGTTTTTGGCATGGACCTATCCCTCCTTAGACTGGTCCAATAAGCTTAGCATTTTGTTTAATGTGAATTATGGGCCTCATATTCATTTGAGGTGAATAATTTTTTTTTTGGATTGGAGGGTTTTCTTTTCTTTCTTTCTTTTTTTTTTTGGATTGGAGGGTTTTCTTTCTTTTTTTCTTTTGATAAGGAAATTTTTTTTATTAGAACTCGACAAAGTGTACATCAAGGTAATAAGAGAATACATCTCTTTGACATTATCTGCTCCATTCCCGACTGTCATTTATATGGGTTCATTGAAATCCTGGCCAGAGGGTTATTTTTTATATGACACCTTCTTTCCGGAAGTTAGAGGTTTTTGGCATGGACCTGTACCTCTCCTTAGACTAGGCATGGACCTGTCCCTCTCCTTAGACTGGTCCAATAAACTTAGCTTTTGCTTAATGTGAATTACGGGCCTCATATTCAGTTGAGGTGAATTTTTTTTTTCTCATACTAATGCTAAGTGAACCAGTCTTCCAAGGATCATTTCTTTCCTTATTTGTGTGATATTTTTTTCTCATGAGACGACTTTGACGTGTGTGTTAAATTATCAGTTAGTCACTGGCAAACCTTAGTTATAGACCTTCATCAAAGCACCGCTATGCATGAATTTTATGTAGAAATTCTTTATTTTTTTGTGATTATGATCCAATTTACAAACCTTAGTTATAGACCTTCATCAAAGCACCGTTATGCATGAATTTAATTTATGTAGAAGTTCTTTGTTTTTTTGTGATTATGATCCAATTTATAAAATGAGATTGGTTGGTATTAACTTATGTTTATCAAGAGTATTATAATTTAGTTTTTCTCTGTTATTATATATCATCCTTTAAACAAATGAGTTGGCGTACTAACTGGGCTTCTGTAGACATATCATTCTTTTTTAAGATTGGGATCGAGAAGCCTCAAAGCTCAAAAGGATCAATATGCTTGAAGATTTTTAGTCTTTGACATATTTCATGTTTTTTTTAAGATGTCTACTCGAGGCATGCATGTCCATTTATGTATATCGGTTTTTTATTTTAATCAGTGTTTTGGATGGTGTTTTTTTATTTGATCAAGTTTTATGCATTTGAGTTTGTTCTATGCATCTTACTTGGTTAAATTTGCTGTTCAATATTTATTTACGTGTGCTGAATGTTCGAGCCGTGCCTCCAAGCACGGACATTCGCTAGTAATCAAATCTGACACCGTTGGGATCCCCACTGCACTTGTATTTCCTTGTTTTTAGGGATCCGTTTGTTTGTTTCGTCTGTGAGGGGTTTCGGGTGTGGCGGTGTCGTTTGTAAAGAATGGCTCATAAATGTTAGTAGTAGATTTTAGTAATGCCAACAGTTATTTTTATTGTTCCCAGCAGTTTTTTTTATTATCAGGTTCACAATAGTTTTTATTGTTTCCAAAACCACTTCTTCTTTTTTCTTATTCAAATATTTTTCTTGTTTGTTCGTTTTGTGACAAATTTTTGTGGATTATTGATTTGTTTCAACGAGAGAAATCGAAAAAGTAAAAAATACTTTTATCCAAATTTTTTTAAATATCCAAGATTTTAGGCTTTATCTTGGATATTACAAAAAAAAATATTAGGCTAAAAGTAAAAAAAAAAAAAATTTACTTTTCGATTCATTTGATGAGACGAATCAATAATAAAAAAATAAAATAAAATTGTAATGAAAATCTTGATGATTTATTAAGAAACTATATTTTTTTTAAAAAAAATCGTCCATAAAAATCGTTTGGATGGTCAGTGTCGGCCCCAATATTTAAGTTACACAAACCCAACTCCAAACTTGGTGCATCACATACAATTGCATACTATTGTAGTGTGGTTGGTAAAGAGGCATTCAAACTTTTGGTCCCTAAATGTTCCTTTTTCCCCACCGAACTAATTTAGTCCTCAAATTTTTGTGTCAAATCCTTTAATTTCTTGTAGTGCAAGTAGTTGTAATCCCCGGGTCCGTGGGGTCTACGGTCTACCGACTGAGACGGCAATCACGTTGACCTGGTCGTTGACGACATCGTCGAAGGCTTTCAGCATGTCCGACCCGTCGCACTGGTTGGACTAGCAGCAGTGCCGCCCCGATCTTTGGGTTGTCCAAGCCCGACCTTCCGCTTGGTTGTCCACTCAAAAATTCTAACCGCAAAGAAGATTTGCAGGAACCACGCAAGGAAAAATGCGTTTGGGCTCATTACGGGTCTCACAAAAATCTAGAAAAATATCTAAATTTTTTTGAATATTATTTTATGGGGCCCTGTAAAAAATCGGCTCTAAGGGATATCGATCAGTAAGTATTACTTTTGGATTCGTTGGGGCGAAACTGCTCAATTCGCCCATATAAATTCAAAAGTAACACTTACTGATGTCCGTTGGAGCTGATTTTTTACAGAGCCCCATAAAATAATATTAAAAAATTTATAGATATTTTTCTAGATTTTTGTGGGACCTAGAATGGGCCCAAACGAGTTTTTCCTTGTGTGATTGTCTGCAAATCTTTATTGCGAATAACAGGGCTCGTTGCACACTAGTGTTAAGTATAAAAAAAAAAAAGACATACAAGCAACAAAAAAAAAGGGACAAAAATAAGATTATATTGTCCATTTAGCTTAAATTACATCATCCATCCCTTCTCGTTTTGGCTATAGCGTCCTTTTTCTTTTTTTCTTTTTATCTGATAGCCCTTCTAATTTTCTCTTTTAATAATTTGCCCTCCTAATTTCTTTTTATCTGTTATTTACCCCAGGTATGTAAAAACATCTCTTTTACTTTCCTAATTTTCTCGAGTATCATAATTTTTTAAAGTAGGTGGAAACCATACATATTTACTTTCTTTTAAAAATTTGTACAATTTTTTTTGGATGATGCCCCTAAATATATTTTTTGCTGGATTTCTTTTTTTTTTTTTGTATACATACAAATTTTTTTTTTTTTGTTGCCCCTTGCCGGGGGTTGCCCGAGCCGGCCGGCTTGCGGGGCTTACCCCTGGCCGGCCCTGACTAGCAGGCCTTGTACACCGCCAGCCGCCCCTTCGTGGCCCCGCCACGCACGGTTTTGCCTGTGCCTAGTGCGTTGGATTCAGTTACCAAGCGGCTGACTGCTGTTGAGGCGGTGTGGGTGTCATGGCTGAAATCGTCGCGGTTTGATCGGAAGAAGGGACACCCGTTTGATTGAAGACAACCGGTTGCCGGTTTGTATCCTATGTAGTGTAGTAGTAACGTGCGCCGATCAACTTCTTGCACCCCAAATAATTCCAAAAAATCAAAAAGAAGCGATCCATGTGACTGTTAATCACTTCCTTTTGTAGATTTTCTTTGTGTCCCATAGTTGTGTAGAGCAATGTTTAAATAGCGGCAGCGGATTGGTTAACGGTAGCGGTCGCAATAAAGCAGAAGCAGTAGTATCGAATGATACGTAGCAAGAATCTGAATCCTATTTCAACGATCGTATATTTTTTATATTTATAATTACTAGTCAAACCAAGAACTTACCTAAGTTTCCATTTTTGGAAGATAAAAGGAAAATAAAATGGATAAGAGCGCCTAAAGTAGCTGTGGGGGTTCGGTTTGACGGGACCTTAACCTTAGTTCAGGTTAGGTTCCTTCCTCCGCGGCTCCGCGCCCCTGCTGCTGAACCTGCTACAAGTCACCAGCTAGGGCTGGGATAGCCTAATGACCCTCCGATGATCAAGTTAGATCTCAGGGGAGGAATATAGATCTAGGGTTAGGGTAAGATGGTATACCTCTCCAAGTGAGTATCCCTTTGTATTTATAGACCTAGGTTTACTTGGCCTCCAAGCTAGCGCGTGGAGCATACACTCGGGTGACAGCCTCGGGTGACGTCATATGTGACGAATGGGAAAAGCGGTTACGGAGAACATGGCCAGATCTGATCCCAATGATTACACTTGTCGCACAATCCTCATGGGCAGCATCCAGTGTAACAACTTCTCTTAGGCGGCTTCGGGAACACTGAAACAGATACACTCCGAGCTGTTGATAATTACCGAAGCAAGCACAGGGGTCTTGTTACCGAGCGATAAACCGAATAGCACATAGGGACCTTTAGCTTTTCCCTAGTTGCGATCCTGCCCCTCAAAGGGCATTGGTTCAAACCAGTTGGCTCGGCTACCGAGATGGTAACCGAGGCCACCACAATAGCCCCTCAACTTTCTGGAGTATCTCTTATTGGCTCTAGAGAGTTGACCCTTTTCGAACCACTATGCCTGAATCTTGTCCACTTAGGTTACCGAAGCGACGAAAAACTTTGGTAGTTGTCGGGCCGCTAGCCCCAGTTTTTTGGGGGCACGTGTCGATCATCGCCGAGGTGCCAAAAACTGATAGCTGTCTCAGCACGTGCCGTGTCAGTTGATTAGTACGAAACGTCCTTTCGGTGACACATGTCATCATACCAATGGTTCGGTAATCCAGCGCTCTGACCTCGAGGTAGAACCTCCGCTGCTGACCGTCAGATGAGGACACGTGTCAAAGATCCAACGGCTCGGAGCACGACGCTTCGTTTCCCGCGCAGCCCTTCGAACGCTCCTCTATAAAACGGAGAGATGGAGAGAGGATGATTACTTTTTCCTCTCCTCCGGCATCAAAACTTCGCCACCGCTGCAACTTGCCTTCAACCAAGATTTCAAGCGATTTGGCAACGGATTTTGGCACGAAACTCAGGTATGATGATCTCCAAACGTTAAACTTTACGTTTTGATCATTTGCTTTAAGTTTCTCATCGTTTTTAGCGCGCATTGCGGCTAAGCCACTGCCCGCCGTCGTTTGGTTCATGGCGGCGCTGGATTCCTCCAGCGCTGTTCATGTTCTTACCGAGGCCCAAATTCATCCCGAGACCTATATCCCTCCCGAGGCCTATATTCATCCCGAGACCATAGGAATAGTTACAGGGCACAGGGACTCTTCTCGAGGAAGAGTGCTCTTGATAATGACCAAGACCTAACGGTTCCAAAGAACGATGACCATTCTATCCCGAGCATCAGACCTTCGTGCTTTCCCCTAGACATATAGCTAACAGGTTTTTGCATATCTTTCTTTGTTAGGTGAGGGCGAATGGTCATTGAACTCTCTTCGGACAGTTCCAGTAGCTCTGCTTCTTCACCCATTGATATTCCCGCGGACATCTGCGAAGCGCTTCGGATCTGAGCATTCTACTGAACCCCAGTGGATTACATCGAGCCCATCGAGCCTTTGAGAGCCCCGCGTCAGGTGGACTTTTTTTGACCCCAGGATGACAAAGGCTCCAGCACTTCGGACCAAGGGCTAGGACCTTACGCGAATGCTCCCGAGGAGGTTCGAGTACAACGAAGACCGATGAGGCCGTGCCTTCTTTTGAATCAATACTTCAATGGTACCGCAGGAGCCTATGCGGAATTCAAGATTGTTTTTAGCGTGCCTCCAGACATTGAGGTTCGGCTATTACCGAACACCAATCCCCGCGAGCTTCCACACCGACCGAGGGAGTTGATCTTTCCCCTAATGGCCATCATCGAGTGGGGAATCCGATTTCTTTTGCATCAATTCGTGTGTCGGGTACTTCGGACCCTATCTCTTGCCTCCTCCCAGCTCACGGTTAACTCCTATCGTATTATCACGAGCATTATTAAGTTGAGGAGACAATACAACCTGACGTTCGAACTGGAGGAGCTCTTTGGGGTTTACCTGGTGGGGGTCAAGCGAGAGAACAACCGGTATTACTTATCCTATCGAATAGGATACGACAAGTTTTTGATAAACCATCTGCCCGATTCCGAAGAGTGGGCGAGCATATACGTCTCGATCATCGGGAATTTCATGTTCGGACCCGAAGAGAGCATTGACACTGCAACCACGATACAGTTCGGGGCCAGCTCTCCCGGTCTGTGGACTTCTTTCCTTAGTTTATATTTTATATATTTCGTTATGCCTTGTATATACTGACTTTGCTATCTCCCTTTTTGTCAGTTATTTGCAATTGACGGTGTCGTGCAAGGGCTTCGGGAGAGGGCAGTTTGGGCTTGCATCACAGCTGCTTTCGCCATCCCACTCACGAGCCGATACGCCCCAGATTTTCTTGGTTATGTCCCGACTTACACGAGCTATCTGAAGAAAAGGAAGAAAATGAGGCACAACTGAAGTAGAAGGGAGCACCTCCAGGCCTCGAGGAACTGTACGCGAGGAGATTGACCAAGAAACGCGTAAAAGGACCAGGCTAAGTGGTGAAATGGCAGGTCCGGGAACTCGGGAGGTGTTGAACCTCAGGCATCAGAGGCTAAAGGGTCGGGGCAGAGGATCTGTCTTCGGTACTCCTGGTGTCGGAACCTCGAGGGCCTCACCCATTTCCCCAGAGGGGCCCCCAGAGAAGAGGGCTCGGCTTGAGGAAAGGGACGGAGGCGAGGGAAGGGAGAAAGAGCTGATCCTCATTACTAAGGAGGAGGGAGAGCGGGGAGAGGAACGGAGAGAAGAGACCTGCGATGGGGACGATGGCAGCTGGGTCCATCCGAGGGATCTCCCCTGGGCCCAGGAGTTTCGTCATTATGCTGGGCGCCTGATCCACCATGCAGACAACGTCTCCAACCTCGACACAGCGTTTGGGATGCTCTGGGGCTGCATTCTCCCTCAGGATTCCAAGGCTGTCCGGGGCTTGACCGAGGATATTACCGGGAAAATAGCACTGGCGCTCTTCACTGTAAGAGCATCCACATTGTAATAATCAAACTGATATGGATAAGCAAACTTAACAATAATACTAAAAAAACACCTCACATTGTAATAAGCAAAGTTACAAGTCTTTTAGCAAATAACCAAATCTCACTCATTCCATAACCAAACTTAACAACTTTTACCAATAACCAAAACTCAATAACCAAATCCAATAACCAAACTCAAAACTCAATAACTAAAAAATACCCCACATTAGAATCATCTCATCGAGACGAATAATTTGGTGTGGTCGGGTGCGTGATTGGAACTCGTTTGCAATTGGACATAGGTGCATTGTGTACTGTGGGGGTTTTTTTTTATAGGGATGCAAAAATAACAAATGTGGAGCTAAATGTTGTTAAGTTTGATTGTGAACTAAATGGATAATCAAATGCTGACGTGGCACATTTTGGTTATTGATTTTGATTATTCCCATTGCGGATGCTCTAAGTTGTGATTGCTCTCCATTTATTCCCTTCGGTTAGGTGCTTGTAATAAATTATGTTTTGTGTTGACACACTGGCGCTCGGGCATTGATGGTTAATGACCGGTGCAAGGCGCATGAGCAAGAAATCGAAGAGTTGAAGCAAACCTTTGCACAGAGGGAGGATGATTTGAAGGTGGCTCGGGAGACCTATGATCTCTACTTGGCTGACTTCCAAAGATACGACAAGGAGTGGGTACTCGCCGAAGGCAGAGCCACCAAGGCCGAGGAGGACGCTAACACCCTGAGGGTTACCCGAGCCCGAGAGGTCAAGTTCGCGAGGACTAAGGGCTACGACGAAGGCTGGGACACAGCTGGAGTGGAATACAAGAAACAGGTTCAGAAGATTGAGGCCAAGCTGCATAGGGATTGCTTCCTGGATGGGTTGCGCTTCGGGCACGAGGCCCTGTTAAGCAAACTTGATCTCCCTGAGGATTCAGAACTATGAACCACACCCCAGCCACCTCCCGAAGAGCTCGTGCTGCCCGAAGAGGAAAATGAAGCGGTGGCGAACCCTGAGGAGTTGCAGGCACCCAAGAACCAGGCTGATCCCAATGCCCCTGCTCCTGCTAACACATGAAAGAGCTTCACCCCTCTCTCTTCTGAAAAATGTTTTAAACTTTTTGATTTACCATTTAACTAGACGGCTCCGAACATTCAGAGTTTGCCATTCTAGAGTTCGTAAATATTTCTTGATGCGGCAGGCGCCAAATGCTTGGCCAAAATCTGATCACTTGTAATGGTTTAAGTAGGATTTAAGCTTGCAGTTCACTTTGTAGCTTCTGTGAATGAATGTTTTCTTTTCCCAAATGTTATGTTTATCTTTGAAATGATTGTATGAATTTGTTGTTGTTGCTTGGGTGTCGATCCCCCTGCTTCAGTGAGACTTATGGATTTGTGTAACTTTAACAGAAGCATGAACCAAAGCATTCGTCAAACATACTAAAAGATGGTGGTTCAGAAAAAAGGTTGGTTTGTGGGTGCCCCTGCTTCTGGCGGGCCTACTGTGTAAATAGGCAGGGAAGGAGCCAAAGTACAAGGGTTAATTTCTTAAGCCCCTGCCTTTGGCAAGGTCAGAAGGGGCCAAGCGACCTAATTCGAAGCAAGTATTTTAGCAACTTTGAGTTTTCATGCCCCTGCTTTGGGCTAGGGTGCCTCGGCTAATTGTTAGGAATTTAGTTGAGTGGTGGACACACTCATGATAGGGTGGGGCTGCTAGGGGATTTGGGCTGGAGTCTCGAAGGGGAGATGGCGTCGGCTAGGACTTCGGGATGCAGCGAAACCGAGCAGTGGATGACTTGTTGGTGGGTCAGAATAAGGGGCTCGGGTAAAAGCCGAGTATCCTTATGGCGAGCAACCGAAAGTCCAGACGACCGAGAAGGCCAGGGTGATTTTGTGGGAATTTTTTCTGAGGGGATTACCCAGGAGAAGACATAACCACTGAAGTTGATATAAAACGGTCTGAGTGACAACGAACCGAGTGGAAAAAGTAAACAACAGAGGCAAAACGAATAAGCATTGGCAAGAAAAGAAGATTCTCATTGATACTTGTTAGGTACTATCGTTACATAAGCAAGTTGTCCCCAAAACAAAATTACTTAAGAGGATAAATACAGATAAAAAAGAAGGCGACGGGTCCTAGGAACTGAGGCGTTGCTAGCCATAGAATTTCTTTTGGTTGTTTGCATTCCAGGTCTTAGCGATAGGAGAACCATCGAACTTCTCCAACTTGTAATTTCCCGAACCGAGGTGCTTGAGGACTCGGTAAGGGCCCTCCCAATTGGGCATTAGCTTCATTTTCTTGGACTTCTCCACCACTTTCTTCCAGACAAGGTTGTCAGGTTTGAACGACCTAAGACGGACACTATGGTTGTAGCCCTTGACAACTTCCTATTGGTACGAAGCGAGCTTGATCCTTGCATTTTCACGTTCCTCCTCAGCCAAGTTGAGATTCGAAGCGATGTTGTTGTTATTCACTGACTCGTCGAAATTTTCAGTACGCATTGTTGGGAGCCCGACTTGAAGGGGAATGACAGCCTTTATTCTAAATGCCAAGGAAAAGGGAGTGCGACTAGTGGATCGCTAAGGTGTAGTACGGTAGCCCCAGAGCACCCTGGGTAGCTCCTCGGCCCATTTGCCCCGCGCCTGACTCGAGT
Source organism: Rhododendron vialii (assembly GCF_030253575.1). Taxonomy (NCBI): domain Eukaryota; kingdom Viridiplantae; phylum Streptophyta; class Magnoliopsida; order Ericales; family Ericaceae; genus Rhododendron; species Rhododendron vialii. The sequence goes on from NC_080568.1 coordinate 15,861,705, forward strand.
CGGCGCTTTATCCCTGATAAAATTGCCTTGTTTGCAGCCTCGGCCTGCCCGTTGCCTTGGGGGTAAGCTGGAGTGGATGTGTCCCATTTGATACCGTATTCGTCTAATAGGGACTGGTATTTCTGCCCGATAAACTACCGCCCATTGTCCGTGATGATAGCGAAGGGAACACTAAAGCGAGAGATGATATTTTGCCAAACGAAACGAATGACGTCTGTTTCTTCAATAGTGACCAAGGGCTCGGCTTCGGCCATTTTGAGAAATAGTTGGTGGCGGTTAAAAGGAACTTAAACCCACCGGGAGAAACGGGGAGCTTACTGACGATATCCATGCCCCACTGAGAGAAGGGCCAAGGGCTAGTGAGGGGGCTAAGGTCCCGAGCCGGCTAGTGCATAATGGGGGCGAACATTTGGCATTTCCGACAATGCTTGACAAACTCTTCAGAATCCTTCTTCATTGTTGGCCACCAATACCCTTGAGAGATGGCTCGGTGAGCGAGGGACCGTCCACCGGAGTGACAACCGCTGTCACCGGCATGGAGCTCTTCGATGATGCCCGATACTTGGTGGGGTGTGCGACCAACAGATACGGGCGGATAAATGATCTTCGGTAAAGCTTACCAATCGGATTGAGCTAAAAGAGAGCGGCTTTATTGCGGAGTTGGTGAGCGTCCTTCTTGTCAGTGGGGAGGACATCATCTCGCAGGTAGCCAATGATCTCATCCATCCAGCTCAGGCCGAGCTCTATGCTGAGTACCACTTGATTCAATACTTCAAGTTCGAAACTGGGATTGTCAATGGAGCTGAAAGAGATAGAATGATGTCCTGATGAGAAGCAAGCCGAGGCGAGCCCTGCAAGGGCGTCGGCATGGGCATTCTATTCTCTAGAAATATGTTCGACTCAAATAGCTTTGAAATTTTTGACGAGTCGGACGGCAAAGCTAAGGTAAGTACACATTCGGTCGTCTCGAGCTTCATATTCCTCCGACAGCTGGTTAACCATTAATTGGGAATCACTGTAAACCACAAGTTCTTCGATGCCCAGAGCTTCGGCCGTTTTGAGCCCGGAGATCAGTGCTTTGTACTCAGCCTTACTGTTGGAGGCTGAAAAGTTGATAGAGAGGGAGCTTTCATGTAAGATGCTGGAAGGGGAGAGGAGGACGACTCCAGCTCCTGCGCCTCGGCTGTTGGAGGCGTCGTCGACATACATCTTTCATACATCTCTGTGGAAAAGCTTCCAGGTAGTGCTCGGGTTCACCTAGAGCGCTTCTTTGGTGCTTGGAGCTGGAGCCGAAGCAAGAGAATCGACTGGAGTGAGCTCAACGATGAAGTCGACGAGGACCTAAGCTTTGATTGATGTCCGAGGCTGGAAATGGACGAGCACCAAGCTTATAACGTGCGGAAAGACGGCCAGGTATAGGAACAAGTCCTCCTGGTCCTGAGGCGTGACGAGGAGTGGGGCCTCGAAAGGTATGTCTTCAACTGCTGGAGGGCTCGATCATAGTCTTCTGTCCAATTGAAGCTTCGTCGGCTACCCTTCAAGAGGGCGAAAAATGGCTGGCATTTATTGGAGGAGCGACTGATGAATCGGTTCAGGGCGGCGGCCATGCCTGTTAAACGTTGAATGTCCCTCTTATTGTGGGGAGCTGATAGTTTCTCAATGGCAAGTAGTTGAGTGGGGTCGGCTTCAATACCGTGTCGGGAGACGAGGTGACCAAGAAATTTGTCGGAGCTGACATCGAAGGCACACTTCTCGGCATTGAGGCAGAGCTTGTGCTTTTTGAGGATTTCGAAGGCTTCGGCGAGGTGGGTCAGGTGATCACTGGCGAGCATGCTTTTGACCACCATATCATCGATGTAAGCCATCATGGTGTCGCCAAGTAAGTGCTCATACATTTTGCTTATCATTAGTTGAAAAGTGGCCCCGGCGTTGTTCAGGCCGAAGGGCATAACGAGATATCTGAAGATTCCGTGAGGGGTGATGAAAGCCATGTTTTCGACGTCTCCTTTGCTCATGACGATCTAATGGTAGCCCTGGTAGGCGTCCATAAAGCTGAGTCGGGCATGGCCGGCTGTGGCATCGACGAGCTGGTCAATCCGTGGAAGGGGGAAGAAGTCCTTTGGGCAGGGGTCATTGAGATTGGAATAATCGCCGCAAACCCGCCACTTGCCATTCTTCTTCTTGACCACCACGGTGTTGGCCAACCACTTGAGGTATTGCACTTTTCGGATGACCTTCGTATTCAGGAGCTGGTTGACCTCTTCAATGATAGCTTCAGAATGGACCGGGTAGGATCGCCTTGCTCTTTGCACAACTGGGCGTTTAGCTAGGTCAATGTTAAGCTCGTGGCAGATAAACGAGGGATCGACCCCGGGCATCTCATATGGGGTCCATGCAAATACTTCTATGTTCTTGTTGAGGAAGTCAACCATCTCATTCGGTTCGGTGTCACTAAGTGAGGAACCGACAAGGAAAGAACGGGAACCGTCTTTGGTGATGGGGATGGTGACAAGATCTTCTATTGCTTTCTCGTCGGCCGGTCTGCCGACGTCTTCCAGAACTGAGGCCTCGGGAACCTCGATGAGGTTGACCCGGGAAGTCTGCTTACTGCTACGGACCACGTTGACATAACATCTTTTGGGCGCGGTTTGATCTCCATACAAGTCCTTCTGGTGTCCATTAGCACCAATGAAGCGGACTACCTAGTGATAAGTGAAAGCGATAGCCTTCAGCTTATGGAGTTAGGTGGGCTCGACAATTACGTTGTAAGGGCTAGGAACATCGGCAACCACAAACTTCATCTCAAGGACCACCGATCCAGCAAAGACGGGAAGGGTGATTATACCGAAGGGCCATATCGGTGCCCCGTTGAACCCGACGAGGGGAACTTCAGAGGGATAGAGGTCGGTTTCGGAGATCTTCAAATCCTTGAACAGAGAATAGTACATGACCTCGGCTGAGCTGCCTTGGTGATAGGTGCTGAAAAGCACCCATTTAATCTGCCTAATCTACGCTTTGTCGGTTTGTTTACATTGCTACTTGATATATTTTAGTGTTTTGTGGTGATTGCAGGCCTTCGAGACCGACAGTTGCGAAAACGTGCAATGAAAGGTCTTACGGAGTGTTGCTGAGAAGTTGGGAGATCTTGGAGGGGAGTTGCACGTGCAAGTTGGGTGATCTTGGGGTCATGGTGCATAATGTTTCAAAGTTGTCTTGTTAATTTACAATTACACAAAGTGGAAGGGCCTTTATGTAGTTAATACATTAAAATACAAAACCCTATTTAATGAATCTGACTTGCCTACCTCGGCAGTTAGTTTTTGGACGGGAAATTCTCGGCTGTGGGACTCTCGGTCGTGGGTGTAGGGAGGTATTCCCGTGAACATACATTTTGTTGCCGAACACGTGATATTCGGGAGCACGTGGTAAGTATGACAGGACTTACCGCCGGGCAGTTTGGTGAACAGCGATATGGACCAATGATATGGGAAGTCATTGATCCATGCTGTTTGTTCGGCAAATTAAGGGCCAATAATATGAGAAGTCATGGCTATAAACTGACTGTTCAACAGTTAGAGACATTCCGATTACATCGGACCAAGTTACATGTGAAGTAGCTGGTCCGAAGCAGACTGTTCGGTTATAAAACAGCCGAACGGATGAAGCAAGAACCAAGCACGTGATACGAGAGATCACGGGTTAAAAGCAATGCAAATGGTATGTGGGACCATAGTTTGAATATAGACAGGACAGTCATCGTGCTAAACAAGTGTTCGGCAATATGGACCAGTGACATGAGAAGTCAATGGTCCAAGCCATCTGTTCGGCCATGAGATGGCCGAGCAAAGAAAGAGCTCCAATCAAGAATAGGAGCATAGGGAATACTCTGGAAGATTCCAGAGTAGTCATGTCCCGTAAAGGAATAAGATCCCGGGAATATAGGATCTAGTAAAGATACCCAATGAGAATGGATGTTCAGCTCATTATGGAAAAAGATCCAAAGAGGACTCTTTTAATGAGCTGATAAAGGAAACGAGAATCCTTGATGTCCTGGGTTTCCTATACGAGTTGGGAATCCTATGGCAATAGGGATGCTTGGGCGCCAAGCATACGAATGTCTATATAAACAGAGTAAACCTAGAGGTAAAAGGTACGCAATACATTGTATTATTCGATATTCTCCTACTGATAATTAGGGTTTCTTTAGTACGAAATACTAACAGAGGCATCGGAGGGCCTTTGCCACGAGAGGCAAAGGTGCACTCACTCCTTGTTTGTTTTGCAGGACAAGGGTTTCATTGACAAATTAGGGTTCCGGTCAAGAGGCACGTGAAGCCATTGCATTCCAGTGCTATTCAGAGCACTACTTGAATTTGTCCACCTACAATTGGCGCCGTCTGTGGGAAGCGAAAGAGTTCCCTTTGAAATACGACCATGGTGGAAGTAGATCCAGCAACACCACATGACCCAAAGGATGTGTTAGTTGGAGGAGGGGACAAATCTCCACCCGGGGCTCCGAAAAAGCCCGAGGGAGGACACAAGAGGACCACGAGTAAGGGCCGCCCCCTTGCCGTCCACGGCAACTCCAAAAATAGAGATGGAGAGACGGCATCGAAATCCACGAGAAGGACTAAATCCCATCGAGGGGATGAATCGATTGCACACTCCAGGAGTGTGTACCGTAGCGAAGACGTTCTTGATAAAAAGAGACAAGAGATTGAGGAGTATGCTCGTTTGATCAAAAAACGAGAATATGAGATCAGAGAACTAGAGAGGATCAGGGAACATCCGAAGGATTCCGGACTATCTCGAAGAAATTCTAGAGGCAGTGAATATGCTTTGGTACAATACAAAAAGGCTCCTTCACGAGGAAGAATGAGCAGAAGCAGAAGTCCGACCCCAAGGCGACATAAAGCTTCTCTACGAAAAGAAAGGAGCAAGACCCGAACACCCGAGCGAAGGAGGGTTTCTTCGAGAAAGAGGAGAAGCAGAGGTCGAAGCTCTACCCCTGAGGAGGAAGGGAGTAGGAAACATCATAGGGACAGGTACGAGAGACTTGATTCCGACTGGGAAAGAACTAGATCCAAGAAAGGACCAGAGGATGAAACCATGACTGCACGGGAAGCAGCACGGAAAGCACTTCAGAATATAGCATCCTCCCCTTTTGCAAAAAAGTTACAGGAGGCTAGGTTGCCGACCAGGGTAAAACACGGAACGTTCATCCTCTATGAGACAGATGCTGATCCTGTGACACATATACAGCATTACCAGCAGGCAATGTTTATGCATGAAGGAGATGATGCAATTATGTGCAAGATGTTCCAGTCGAGTTTAGGGAAGGTTACTTTGTCTTGGTTTCACAGATTGGGTTCACGCTCCATCCGAACATGGGTGCAGTTGGCCGAGAAATTCACTGCACGATTTTTGACGAGCAGGAAAGCTCCCAAAACCTTTGAGAGTCTTGCCTTTATGAAGCAAGGAGAGGACGAGCCGATCAGGACATATGCAAAAAAGTACTGGGAAACCTTCAACGAGATTGAAGGTTGTAGCGAGGAATACGCAATAGCCACGTTCAAGACAGGCTTACCTGTTCGGGGGGAATTGCGTAAATCCCTAAACATGAGTCCAGTGCAGACATTGGCAAAATTGATGGAGCGAATTGAGCAGCACGCCAGGAACGAGGATGACATTCTACGGGAGGATGGTAAGCTAGCCGCCGAGCAAGTCAAGGGGCCTATAAAGAAAGCAGAAAAGCCAGAGCTCAAAACTTATCGTGAAAGGAAAGATTATGGGCAGGCAAAGAAAGAGCAGTTCAAGGACAAACAAGCTCCGGATCCAAAGTCATTCTTCTCAATAAATACGGTCTGGAAAGAGCCCATTTACAAAATTCTTTATCGAATAAAGAATCAGCCCTATTTCAAATGGCCTCCAACTCTAGGTGGGAATAAAGATGCAAAGCGTGCTACGAATCAGCACTGCAGCTACCATAAGGATTGGGGCCATATGACAGAGGATTGTGAGATGTTCAAACGGCATCTTGATGATCTGGTCTCGCGAGGTTATCTCAAAGAATTTATCCAAGAAGATCTCAAGGATAAAGAAAAAGCAATGGAATTGGATTACGAACAGAATCCAAAGGGAGTAATCCATATGATACATGGATTAGCCGAGCCTTATACGAGAAATGAGGTGAGATTGCTTCAGAGACAGATTAAACACGACCAACATGTGATGCAGTTGGGAAAGAAGAGAGGGCGTAGCAAAGAGACATGCAACGAAGGCATAGTTTTTTCAGATGAAGATCTGGGAGGAGTCCAGGTACCTCACAATGACGCATTAGTCATAACCCTACGAGTTGGGGAATATGACATGGAAAGAATCCTGGTGGACTCTGGGAGTTGCACCGAAGTGCTGTATTACGATGCATTCAAGAAATTGGGACTGACTCAAGAAGACTTGGTACAATCAGTAACCCCTTTGGTCGGATTTGGAGCAGGAGCAGTCTGGCCATTGGGAAAGGTAACTCTACCTGTTCGGGCCGGGACAGTGGTGCTACGAACCGACTTCCTAGCGGTGGATGTACCATCCTCCTATAACGTGATTATAGGGAGAACATGGTTACATAAGATGAGGGCAGTCTCTTCTACTTTCCATCAAATGGTAAAGTTCCCAGGATCCAATGGGATTGAACAAATCAAGGGTAACCAAAAGGTAGCTCAACAATGTTTCGTATCCATCATAAAGAGAATCAATAACGTCCACCATGTCAATACAGTGGAAATTCCAGATCAGCCGACCATTGAGGATATCGGCAAGAATCCAGCCGAGAGGGTAGTTGAGGGTTTGAAGAAAACACAGATCAACGAGACTGATCCAGATAGGTATTTTTTGATTGGGGAATCACTGCCAGCAGAGGAAGAGACTGAATTAATAAGTTTCTTAAACACTTATGTCGACGTATTTGCCTGGACACCAGAAGAAAATGCCAGGGGTGAGTGTAGACGTTATCTGCCATCATTTGAATATAGATCCACAGCATTCAAAAGAAAAGAAGGGCAGCCATACAGCACGTTGACGCTGTAATTGAAGAGGTGGACCGTTTGTTGGAGGCCAAAGCAATACGTGAAGTCTACTACCTAGAGTGGTTATCCAACACCGTTGTGGTGAAGAAAAAGAATGGAAAGTGGCGAGTCTGCGTAGACTTCACTGACCTGAACAAAGCCTGCCCAAAGGATAGCTTTCCTCTTCCGAGGATGACCAGTTGGTTGACGCAACTGCTGGGTACGAGCGAATGAGCTTCCTCGACGCATATCGGGGATATCATCAAATTGCCATGTTTGGGCTAGATCAAGAGAAGACTTCTTTCATTACACCACGAGGGTTGTATTATTACAATGTCATGCCCTTTGGATTGAAGAATGCAGGCGCAACATATCAGAGATTGGCAACCATCATGTTCAGAAAATTGCTCGGCAAAACTATGGAGGTTTACATAGATGACATGGTGGTGAAAAGTAAAACTGGGCAAGGCCATATAGCAGATTTGAAGGAGGCATTTGAAATTTTGAGGAGATACAAGTTGAAACTCAACGGCTCGAAATGTGCGTTTGGAGTCGGTTCTGGAAAGTTTTTGGGCCACCTTGTAACTTTGAGGGGGATAGAAGCGAATCCTGACCAAATAAAGGCCTTACAGAATCTGCAAAGTCCTCGGACAACGAAAGAAGTCCAACGGTTGACTGGGATGGCAGTGGCTCTTAATCGATTTATTAGCCGATCAAGTGACAAGTGCAGACCTTTCTTTCAGCTGTTAAAGAAAAGAGAAGGGTTCAAATGGGGAGCAGAATGTGAACAAGCCTTCCAGGATCTGAAGGGATACTTGGCCTCTCCTCCTCCCCTTCTCTCGACTCCAGAACCAGATGAGTCTCTAGTTTTATACTTAGCTGTTTCTGAGCATGCTGTGAGTGCAGCCCTTTTGAGAAATAAGGGATCCGAGCAAATCCCTGTTTATTATGTGAGCAAAACTTTGTTAGATGCCGAAACAAGATATTTGCCCCTCGAGAAGTTAGTCCTGGCGCTAAGGACAGCAACTAGAAAATTGCCACATTATTTCCAGAGCCATAAAGTTGTGGTTTTCACTGAGTTCCCATTAAAATCACTGCTACGAAAAGCAGACTTCTCGGGAAGGATCTCAACTTGGTCCGTTGAGTTGAGCCAATACGACATTGATTATCAGCCGCGCATAGCAATCAAAGGCCAAGTGTTGGCTGATTTTGTGGCAGAATTCTCACCCACAGTTGCACCTTTGCCTCCTATGAGAAAGGAGTGTGAAGCAAAGACACCTGTAACGAAGAAACAGGTATCAGCCGAACAAGATCCCTTGGAATGGAAGCTGTTCGTTGATGGATCAGCTTGCAACACTGGATCAGGAATCGGGGTTGTGCTTTTACCCCCTGAAGGATCAATGTTGGAACTATCTATTCGGCTAGGGTTCAATGCATCAAATAACGTGGCAGAGTACAAGGCACTCTTAGCTGGTTTGAGAAGTGCAAAAAACCTAAAAGCTGAACGTGTTAGGGTGTATTCTGATTCACAACTCGTAGTCCATCAACTGTCCGGACAATATGAAACCCGGAGCGAGAAGATGGCGGCCTATGTACAGGCAACTAGAGATCTGCTCGATACCTTCGAAAGGGTGTATATTGAGCAGATAAGTTCTGGAAAGAATGCACATGCAGATTCATTGGCATGGTTAGCCGCAGCTGTCCCAACAGAGTTTAAAAGAAAGATAGCCGTGGAGTATCTGACTGAGCCGAGCATTGGGAGAAGCATAGAAATGGTCTTGGACGTGAACCAAGGACCAAGTTGGATGGACCCAATTGTGGAGTTTTTACGAGATGAAACACTCCCTTTGGACAAAAAGGAGGCTCATAAAATAAGGACCAAATCTGCTCGGTTCTGGTTATCCCCAGAAGGAAAATTGTATAGAAAATCTTTTACAGGACCCTACTTACTTTGTGTGCACCCTGAAATGGTGCAAAAGTTCCTCCACGAAATTCACGAGGGAACTTATGAAAGCCATGCTGGTGGCCGGTGCCCATCGAGCAATCACCCAAGGATATTGGTGGCCGTACATGCAAGAAGACGCTAAGGTGTACGTAAAAATTTGTGAGAAGTGTCAGAAATTTTCACCAATGATTCGAACATCAGCCGAGGATCTGGTGCCGCTGACAAGTCCCTGGCCGTTTGCTCAATAGGGAATGGACATAGTGGGTCCACTACACAAAGCAACTGGGAATCGAAAATTCCTGCTAGTTGCAACAGACTATTTCACTAAGTGGATTGAGGCAGAACCATTGGCCAAGATCACTGAACCTATGATAGAAAGGTTCGTGTGGAAGAGCATCATTACTCGTTTTGGGGTCCCATACTCATTGATTACAGACAATGGATCCCAGTTTCAGAAGAAGTTCAAAACTTTCTGTGCCCAGTATGGGATAAGAAATTACTACTCAACTCCGGCCTACCCTCAAAGTAATGGACAGGCAGAAACTTCTAACAAAACAATTCTTGATGGAATTAAGAAGAGGTTGGATAAAGCAAAGGGGAAATGGCCTGATGAATTGCCACTGGTACTTTGGGCATACCGAACAACGCCTAGGAGGTCTACGGGAGAGACCCCCTATTCATTAGCATATGGAACAGAGGCTGTTATTCCATTGGAAATAGGTCTGCCGACCAACAGGACCACTTTGGTTGAAAATGGAGGAAATGATAGAGCCTTGGAGATTGAATTAGACCTTGCCGAGGAACGACGAGAGCGGGCCCTAGTGCACTTGGCCTCATACCAAGAGCAGCTCATCAAAAGTTACAACAAGAATGTACACCCACGAGAGTTTGGTGTTGGAGACCTTGTGCTACGAAAGGTGCTCGGCAATACTAAAGTGGCTAATGAGGGAAAGTTGGGGGCCAATTGGGAAGGCCTATATCGAGTTACAGAAATCGTGGGCATTGGGGCTTATCGATTGGCAGAATTGGACGGGAACCCAGTGCCAAGACCTTGGGGAATGTCCATAATCTGAGAAAGTTTTTTATATGAATAAATTTTTCTTTATGCACATCGTGATTGTGTGAGAGTTACGAATAAAACTCTCTTGTGTTCTAGTTTTGTTATTCTAGTTGCAAGGGGTACGAATAACGCCCTCTTGAGTTTTACAGATTATGAATGAAGTTACTTTTTTAGTATAACTGTTGTGTTCCTGGTATTTGTTTTAAATACGAACTACGAGATTAGTTTCCCTCATTCGTATTGGAGAGCAGGGTATAGGGTATACATTTAAGTACGTGAAACTTAAACACAAGTATGAAACACTTGTGCGATTTTCAAAAACACAAGTATGAAACACTTGTGCAATTTTCAAAAATTTAAGTACGAGAAACTTAAACACAAGTACGAAACACTTGTGTGATGTTCTAAGTATGTGAAACTTAACGAATACACGTATGAAAATACTTGTAAACACTTGTATGCCTTGTTTAAGTACGTGAAACTTAAACGCAAGTATGATTCTTTAAGTACGTGAAACTTAACGAATACAAGTATGAAAACACTTGTATGGAATTTAAAGTACGAGACACTTGGAAACCAATTGGCTTGTATATGATGGCCACAACCATTGAAGTACGAGAAACTTAGACCATTTTATCAGTACGTGACACTTAACAAGTATGAAACACTTGTGTGAATTTTTAAGTACGAGAAACTTAAACGTTATCAAAACACAAGTATTTTTAAGTACGTGATACTTAGAAGTTTTTTGAGTACATGAAACTTAACTGTCGTTCTCAAGTACGAGGTACTTAGAGCATTTAAAAGTACCTGACAAAGTACGGGCAATGATGATTATAACGAGTATATGTTAGCCATAATTATTTAAGTACGAGATACTTAAGTAGAGATTAAGTACGAGAACTTAAAGACAGTACACGAAATCATGTTTGCTACAAGCACGAAATACTTATGCAAACAAGCAAAACAAATGATGATCAAACAGTACGAAATACTTGGATTAAACTATTTGCATCCAAACAGATGCAAACACGAGGATAGCCGAACAAAACATAAAAGGTTATGCCACGAAGGGCCGAATACCTGTGTTAACAAAGTATTGATAGTACTGGTGCCTCACAGGGCCAAAATATGTTTATGGTCACGCAGGACCAGCAACCAAACTCAAACAGTTCATATTCTCACCAGCTCAGTCCACATTCTGGACTTCTAGAGTGTTAGTGTTGATCTCAGTATCTGCACCATCCACGACTGCGTTCTCCTCCAAGTCAATGGGCTCAAGGGTTGAAACCCGAGTAGGTGATTGAGCAGGATGCACATCAGCAGCCGTGTCTTCTTCACCATTGGCAAATTCTTCGATCTGTTGTTCAATGTCACCTACTGGATGCTCCGCTAGTTGTTGAACGATCAGGGCACGGGTGCTCGGCAAATCATTATCTTCCCAAAGGGGCGAATCTTCAACAACCCCCATTTTGGTCAAACACGCCTCCCAACAAGTAGCCCATATCTGATCTTGGATGGCTGGCATCTGCTCCACATAACTGGAAGCGGTAGCATCAAAGCCCTTCTGGTATCCATCCTCGTAGGCCGCCTTTTTTGTATTGTCAATTTCGGACAGTGCCTGACTGAGACCCTCCTCGGCAGTTTCGAGTTTCTCCTTGGTCGCTGCTGCTTCCACCTTTGCCTTATCTCTCTCTCTCTCTAGCCTTGTCATTGATTGAAGTTGCCTGTTGCGCTTTTGTTCAACCTCTTGAAATTTTTGATTCAATGCAACCATCTTTTGAATAAACTATGGGTTACCAGAGAGAGTTAGTAATCAAGTACAATACTAGGTTTGCAACTTATTTGAGGAAAGGTTTTAGTTATTACCTTAATACCACTGACGAGACTAGTGGATACTAGCCGGTCAGGTGCAGATCCAGATTCCTTCTGCATGTCAACAGGGAGCAGCAACCCTTGAGCTAGGGCAAGTGCTGTTTCTGATGAACTAGCACTGTCCCCAACATGAACAGGACGGTCTCCCCTAGTGAATGGAGGAGTCCATGTTTGGGGAAGTACTTGGGCAGTTGGTGACACAGGGAGATGGGTTTCTGTATCAGCTTGTGAAACAGAACCAGCAGGGTCCTCAGACCTAGGCCGTTTGTCCCGATGAGCGTTAGCAGCATCAAGGGAACCATCCTCTTCCTGAGGAGAAGATGATGATCTTGCTGATCCCCCCTATTGCGACGTGATTGTGGGGGCGGGGCGCCAGTTGATGCTACCCTGCTGGTAGCACCTCGTCCCCGTGTGGAGATAGTGAGTAGAGAGCTCAGGTTAAGAGGTTGACGGGTCATTGTACCTGGATCACAAGGTGATCGAGGATAACCAGAGGAGGAAGACTGGCTGGTATCACGATTTAAAACCAGTTGTTCGGGTTGTTGCTGTTCAGAAACTGGTCCACGTGTAGATCTTCTAAGTCTTAAACGAGGAAGCGGCACGCCTTCCAAAATGGGAACTTCACCAGGTTGACCAGCAACAGTAACACCAGCTTGAAGTCTTGAAATATGTTGTTGAGGAGCAGTTGATGTGGAGGTAGAAGCAGTACTGGTGCTGGGATGGGCAAGTCTTCTGTCAATGACCCCTCTGTATGAAGGGTCGTATCCCAACAGTATATCAGCGTCTCGACCCCGACCAGCTGTTCGGGTACCTGGTTCTCCGGTGTATTTTAGGATCCTGTTAATGTCCTCTGTTCAGACGTAGCTCGGCTCACGTCTAGGACGTTTGTTAACGTTTTCAGCTGCAAGATCGAAGTTATAAAACCAAAATTAGACACATAGAAAGCTACGAGAAAGCAGTAAATGAACAAATTGCAAAGATAAAAAAAATAAAGAGCATACGTGGGTATCCCCATATATGGGGGCAGTGGAGACCCACCACCTGACCATCCTCTCCTAGTGGCTCAAAGGCTCCAGTGACGTACAGGAAATCGATCTCGTGATCCCGAGCAGAGTCTGGCAGGTTTAGCACAAGACGCTTCTCGGCCCTTCTAACTTTGAAGTAATAAGTGTTATATTCAGGGTTTAGTACAATACTGTACCACCACTGAATATCCCAAATTCCTAACTGGGTCCCCAGAATCCTATTCAAAGCTATTACACCCATTATCAGCCTAAAGACGTTTGTTGATACTTGCATGGGGGTGAGACGATACCAGTTTAGGATCTGGCGGAGTAATGGGTGAAGGGGAAATCAGACTCCACCTTCGACGATGGCCACAATAGGGATACACATTCTATCCCAAGAGCCACCATCCCTATCTGCTCCTAGAGGGGCGAGTTCGAGTCCTACGTTATCTGGAATGACATATTCCGACCTAAATGCCGCCATGGCAGCAGGGGTATCGCAGAGTTTCCTAAACTTACTGGGTCTAGGAGGGTTATCATTATCATCCGCCATGGGTATACTCAAAAACGAAGAAAAACTGGAAATGGGTACGAACTGAAACCCTAGAAACAACCCACAAATCTGAGAAATGAGATCTCAGATGGAAACCTAAGTAGAAGAAATGGAGTAAGAACGAGGATCTTACAAGAATACTGTGACGATTCCCTGGAATGCAATCGAATTTGCAGACGGCGGCGATGGCGGAAGGCTTAGAGAGAGAAAGACTGAAAGTTTGAGTTTTTTGGGTGAAAATCCAAAAGGAGCCCTTTCAGGGGTATAAAGGCGAGTGACGGAGACGAAACGTCTCCTCTCACGCCATTATAGGTTAAAGTAACGGAAAGCAAAGACCGTTCTGACGCCGTTTCAAAAAACGTCAGTTCGAAATTAATGATTGGCATACGAAAACGTGCCACATGGAGTCATTGCCCCGAAATGGTATAATGACGAAGGCGCCAAAGGGCGTCAATGAAATATTGAAATTATGACTGTATGGGATCAGAAGAGTCTGGTCTAAATAAAATTCTGTTTCTAAAGCGTCATATATTGCCCCCGAACAGTGGTAAATAGATGCTGGGGAGCAATTGTAAGGAGGTATTCCCGTGAACATACATTTTGTTGCCGAACACGTGATATTCGGGAGCACGTGGTAAGTATGACTGGACTTACCGCCGGGCAGTTTGGTGAACAGCGATATGGACCAATGATATGGGAAGTCATTGATCCATGCTGTTTGTTCGGCAAATTAAGGGCCAATAATATGAGAAGTCATGGCTATAAACTGACTGTTCGACAGTTAGAGACATTCCAATTACATCGGACCAAGTTACATGTGAAGTAGCTGGTCCGAAGCAGACTGTTCGGTTATAAAACAGCCGAACAGATGAAGCAAGAACGAAGCACGTGATACGGGGATCACGGGTTAAAAGCAATGCAAATGGTATGTGGGACCATAGTTTGAATATAGACAGGACAGTCATCGTGCTAAACAAGTGTTCGGCAATATGGACCAGTGACATGAGAAGTCAATGGTCCAAGCCGTCTGTTCGGCCATGAGATGGTCGAGCAAAGAAAGAGCTCCAATCAAGAATAGGAGCATAGGAAATACTCTGGAAGATTCCAGAGTAGTCATGTCCCGTAAAGGAATAAGATCCCGGGAATATAGGATCTAGTAAAGATACCCAATGAGAATGGGATGTTCAGCTCATTATGGAAAAAGATCCAAAGAGGACTCTTTTAATGAGCTGATAAAGGAAACGAGAATCCTTGATGTCCTGGGTTTCCTATACGAGTTGGGAATCCTATGGCAATAGGGATGCTTGGGCGCCAAGCATACGAATGTCTATATAAACAGAGTAAACCTAGAGGTAAAAGGTACGCAATACATTGTATTATTCGATATTCTCCTACTGATAATTAGGGTTTCTTTAGTATGAAATACTAACAGAGGCATCGGAGGGCCTTTGCCACGAGAGGCAAAGGTGCACTCACTCCTTGTTTGTTTTGCAAGACAAGGGTTTCATTGACAAATTAGGGTTCCGGTCAAGAGGCACGTGAAGTCATTGCATTCCAGTGCTATTCAGAGCACTACTTGAATTTGTCCACCTACAGTTGGACGGAGAAGAGGACATCACAGAAACAAAGCAAGACCCCGGTTTCGATGGCCGGCTAATTTCATTCTCTAGGGGAAAGATGAAGCTCCGTGTCAAGTAACTTTGTATTTGCATATATTAGGGTTTTTATTCGAATCGGATTATGTGTTCAAGAACTCCCTTCTATGATATCAATGGAATGGTTTTAATTCTTTTTATCAGTTGAGTATTTGTTTCCTAGGTTTTCAAATACCGTTCACATAATGGTTATCATTGTTCTCAATCTAGGTGACTGAGATGGGTTATGCTCGTGAGACAGATCGTGCCGTTAGGCGGCTAGACCGCGCTAGTGAGACGGTCCGTGCTGTGGGATAGTCCATGCCGGTCAACGGATTGAAGAAATTTACTTAGCCACTATCGATAGGGATTGCAAGCCCTACTGATAGTAATTTGCGATTCGAGTGTTAATCCAGTCTATGCAATACACGGTTATGCGGTTGGGGTGGATTCTAAACCTTAGACTTTTCTCCCATCGTTTCCAAACCCTTTTAATTAATTAATTGCTCTTTAGTTTAATTAGTTTCTTAAAACAATTAAAACAATTAAACCAATCAATCAAACTCTTTCTTTTCGAAGTAATCTAAAAGTTAGTCAAATTTATAGTAACTCAGCCAATTTATCCCCGTGGATCGATACTTGGACTTAGCCGATATTCTCTAAGTAGTTGTTAATTCTTAGTTTTTATAAATATGTTTTTTACTCGGAACGACATGGTCAAATTTTGGCGCCGTTGCCGGGGACAATTTGCACAGTTGCATTAATTCGATTAGTTTTTATTTTAGTTCATTGTTATTTATTTTAATTTTGCTTTTTAGTTTTGGTACTCTTAGCAACAGGTTATGAGGTGACAAAACGAGCAAAAATTATTGTGGAGCTGCGGTGTCGTGATATAAAGCGATTTCGTTGACCCACTGTGAGTTTTACGTTTTTTTTTGGTAAATTAGTGTTTGTGTCTGGAGTACCCTGTTTTTCAATCGAGGGGTATTGGTCTTGCTTGCTTGGTCGTTGGTCTTTGAAACCCGAACTTATTCCACTCAATTTTGACTTGGAAAAGAGACGTAGGGGTAACAGAAAGACCGACTTCGTCACAATGGCAGATGATGATCCTAATGGAGAGAGGAGAGTTGTGATACCAGACCCCCTCCCTCTCAACTCACACTTCGCCCCCATGGCTTACACTACACCATCTTGTGTGCGACTACCCATGATCACAACTAACAACTATGAGATTAATCCTGGTACACTCCAAATGCTCCCTAAGTTTCAAGGGCAATCTTAAGAGAATCCATATCAACACATCACTGAATTTGAAGCCCTCAGTTCCACGCTTTTAATTCATAACTTTCTGATGGATGCATTAAGATTGATTTTGTTTCAATTCACTTTGATAGGGAACGCCAAACATTGGCTTAGTACTTTGCCAACTAATTCTATAACATCTTGGGCGCAAATGAGTGCAGCATTCCTTAAGAAATTCTTCCCCATAGAAAAAACACTCAGACTTCGGCAAGAGATTACCATTTTCCAACAGGCTAAGAATGAACAGTTCTATGAGGCTTGGGAGAGATATGGGGATCTCATTCGTAAGTGTCTGCACCATGACATACCTAAGTGGCAATTAGTACAGAGTTTTTATTCCGGGCTACTTCTGCCGCATCGTGTGATGGTTGATGCCTCATGTGGAGGCTCTGTGATGGTTAAGAATGAAGAGGAAGCCTGACAATTGTTCGAAACTATGAGTGAAGGGTCCCTACAAAATGTTTCTTTTGATAGGAGAGGTAAGTCAGTCACTACTGGTTCTGATAAACCACGAGGTATGTATGAGATTAAACCATCTCATGACCTCCATTCTAAGGTAGAAATATTGACTGAAAAGGTTGAAAAGCTTTTTTGCATGGGATCGGCCCCTCACAGCCTCCACCTTATCAGGAGGCATGTTCTTTATGTGCTAGCCCGGCCCATTTCATTGCTGATTGTCCTGCGGCCCCACAATTTCCCATTTTTGTGCAGGAACAAGTTAACGCTGCACAGCAGCCCAGGCCATTCAACACTCAGTTCAATCCCGTGGCCTATCGCTCAAAGAACTTCCAGCAAGCACCTTCCCAATTCTCGAGGGACCCATCCTTTGAGGAAAAGGTGCTGCAAGCACTTGATAGACTAAATGACACCCAATAGCAAGTGCGCTCCAACACACAGTCCATCGCGAGGTTAGAGACCCAAGTGGGTCAAATAGCCAATGCACTTAGTCGTAGGGAAGAAGGTAGGTTGCCCAATTAGCCTGTCTAGCCCCCTAAAGGGCAGTTTGTGGCTCACGAAGCACCCCTTGTTGACGCTAAGGTAGTCATGACATTGCGCAATAAAAGAGAGGTCGAAACCCGACCAGAGAAAGCAAAGCCGAAGGAACATTTGGCTCCCTCCGTCCTCGATAACTCTGGGGAGGAGAGTTCACAGAGTAAAGAGGGAACCCTTCTAGTCACACCTTCACCATCCACCTCCACTTCAAGGGGCTCTAAAGTACCACCCTATGTGCCTAAAGGCCCATTCCCACAATGTCTCAATGCCCTATCTCCCTTCCCCAAGAAGGGCGCGGCTATGGAGGATATTCTTGAGGTTTTTAAGCAAGTGAAAGTAAACATTCCTCTCTTAGACGCGATCAAACAAGTCCCCACTTATGCTAAGTTTTGAAGGACCTCTGTACTCAAAAGAGGAAATGTAAAACCAATTTATCGAAAAAGGTCCTTCTCACCGAGCAGGTGAGCTCAGTGTTTCAATTGATTGCTCCCCCTAAGTTACAAGATCCAGGCACCCCTACTATTTCCATAGGAATAGGGAACCATGTCATTGAGCGGGCATTGCTGGACTTAGGGGCTAGTTTCAATTTGATACCTTACTCGGTGTACGAACAATTGGGGCCTGGGGAGTTGAAACCCACGTAAGTCACCCTTTAGTTAGCAGACCGATCCATTAAGGTACCGCGTGGGGTAGTTGAGGATGTTCTTGTCAAGGTTAATGATTTTTATTTTCCAGCTGATTTTATAGTACTTGACATGGAACCGGTGCAAACCCTCAAAAAGCAAACTCCCGTCATTCTTAGTTGCCCTTTTTTAGCGACGGCCAATGCCAATATTCATGTGAGGAGTGGAGAGATGGAGGTGACTTTTGGAAATATGACCCTTAAGCTGAATGATTACAACACTGCAAAACACCACTCAAATGATGAGGTACATCCACCTCTTACTGCTAATGATCTGTCTAAGGTGAGTGAGGTTGACTCTGAGGTTCTTATCGATCGGTCTATACATGAAGGTCCAATTTTGTGTGATGTTATTCCACTTATGACTGGCCCTCCTTTGGAAAATGATTTAAAACAGCCACCTCCTTTGCCTTCAAACGTGCCTTTAGGTCCGTGTAGTGTGTTGTAACGATCCGGATTTTTGCCCTATTTTTTTTTAAATACAAATTTGAAATGTTAAATACTAATTCAATAATTAGTTAGATTAATTAATTAAAATACATTATTATGTGTATAATTGATATTACTTAGAAAATCGTATACGAAATATATTATCTTTAGAGATATACATTCATCCCTTACCCTTCCTATCTAAACCCTAACTAGAATTCTATTGGAACTAAACCTCCACTTCGCTCCCACACTCCATCACCTCCACCTTTATCCTCCTACACTCCCACCTCTCTATGTTACTCCCCTAAAAGAAATCAAAGCCTGCCTAGCAAAAAAAAAAAGAAAGAAAGAAATCAAAGCCTCTCCCCATTCCCTTTTTTTTTCCGGCAGAGAACAAATGTGCGTGTGTGTGTGAGAGAGAGAGAAAGAGAGAGTGTGTGTGTGTGTGTGGTCATCACCATCATCCTCCACCATCTTTTTTTTTATTTTGCCGAGAGAGGGAGAGGTTGCTGGAGGAAGAGAAAAAGAAGAAGATCGTTCCATTGCCGCCACCGATCACCTCCATTCTTTTTAAAATCCTAACTAGAACTCTAAGGATCAAGGTAGATATCTTATTACCCTTTAACTCAAAGTATATTATATGATTATGTATTGATTTTATGATTCGGAATGAAAGAAATCGATATTGATGTTACGGTCGAGAGCAGCCTTTTTTCCTCGGCAGTGAACAGTAGACCCACGAAGTAGGATTTGACATATTTTGTTGAAATAACACTTTGACCCCTGTAAGTATTTAGTTTTGGATTTGGGCCATAGACTATGTTTTGACTTGTTTCTTTTGCTACTGTTGTGACATAAAAACGTTGAGAATGATTGTATACTAACTGTTCGTGCTACATATAAATTTTAAGTAAACATTCACTAAACCTTACTATAGTAAAGTAATGACTATTTTAGAATGATGATTAATGGATTGTATTTTTTTGATAAAACAAGGTACAAAATAAGTTACAA
Organism: Rhododendron vialii; assembly: GCF_030253575.1. NCBI lineage: Eukaryota > Viridiplantae > Streptophyta > Magnoliopsida > Ericales > Ericaceae > Rhododendron > Rhododendron vialii. The sequence goes on from NC_080568.1 coordinate 15,881,263, forward strand.
CAATATTTATGTATTTTATTTTTATCGAAAAATATGTTAGGCAATCCAGTGATACCTATAGACTATTATATTTCTAGAAGGGTAAAAAGTCTATGACGCCATTTTTTTTTCTTTTAACTGTTGAACTTAAATTACTTAAAATGAACCGTAGGTGCAAAATCATAAACAAATCCAAAAGTAACAACAATACTTTTTGTGAAATTCTTTTGTCTTTTGAACTATTAATAATTTTATGTTTCATTGACTCTTATGAATTGTTAGTATTATCGATCAACTTGCAATTACTCTATTATGAAAACGTATCAAGATTGTTGTGAAGTTGGTTTGTACTTAAGCTAGCTGTAGATAGGTGTACAGTGGTTCAGTTATCCTATGTGTGTGGTGATATCATGATCTATTTACTCATCATATGAAATTATTACTTTGTCGATTAAACCGAGAACGTAGAAACGACATTAGGGATATTGGATGACTTGTGGACTTAGAGAAATTATGTGGACGTTGTTCTAGTTAACGGAAAAAGGGAACAGATGAAAGGTTGTGGGCTTAGCAGGACCTTGTGTGATCGGGGGTAGCCTGGTAGGACCTTGAGGGCAGCCTGAAAGATCCGGTGTAGCTAGGGTGGCCAAGTAGGACCTCAGGGGTAGCCTGGCAGGACCTCAGGTATTGAGGGTAGCCTAGCAGGACTTTGAAGGCAGCCTGATGGACCTAGAATTGTGGGGGTGACCAAGCAGGACCTCAGGGGTAGCCTGACGGGACCTTAGGTATTGACGGTAGCCTAGCAGGACCTTGAGGGCAGCCTGATGGACCTAGAATTGTGAGAGTAACCTACTAGGACCTCGGGATGTTGAGGGTAGCCTCGTAGGACCTGTAAAGTATGTCCAATGACATTCTGAGTTTGGAACGTGGTGAATATTACGGTGTTGGAATGATTTTAGAAGTTGAGATTCTAGAATTTACTTAAGTTGATGGTTATATAATGAAATAAGTTTTGTGCTCTTCGATTCTTGCCTCCTTTTATTATAAATGTGATTATTTGCAGAGTAAGGGTTAATGGGTAAGATTTATCTACTAAGTTTCAAAACTCATTATAGTGCCGTTGGGCTTGCGTTTCATGCCAGGTAATCAAGAAATCGAAGGGCAGAATCCGCTGCAAGACGATCAGTTCCAGGGTGAAGACCTCCCAGCTAAGGAAAGGGAGTTTGTTGAGCCTTGGATGCCCTACCCTTAGAAGCTCTGTTAATTTGACGTACTTCTAATTAAATTTCCATAAGTGGTATCACAATTGTCAAACTCTATTTCATTTTGTTGGTTTGTAGGCAATTAAGTAGGTTTGAATTTGGTATTTGATATTTTCGCTACTAAACTCTGTTTAATAAAATTTTATTTCTTATATATCAATTTTATGAATTTTTAAATCAGTTGGAAATGATTTAATTAATGTATCCGAAAATCGGGGCGTTACATGTGTACTCACAAAAATTGGTACAGAGACCTCCTTGGGTCTCGACAGCGTGTTCATATGTGGGGTTGGATTGTAATGCTCCATTGAATGATGGTTTTTGGAGTGATTGATGTCTAGCTGAAGACATAAAACTTAGCGCTTCTTGGGAGGCAACCCAAGCTTCTTTTTGGTCTCGTGTTTTTGATAGAGGTCTAGGAGACTTTAAATCCATGGAAGGTGAGATACCTCCAGTGTTTGCCCTGCTCGAACGGTTTCCAACGGTCTGGTATAGCCACCTTGTCAAATCCATGTATGTAGTACTTAGAAGGTTGGGTCTAGCGGCTGGCATGTAGTTAACAGTGAGAAATCTGTCTGAACCATCCGACTTTAGTGTCTAACTTGGCGGAGATTGCTTCATAAGCCAAGTGGTGAGTAAGGAATCTGGCAGCCCAGAGGGAGTGACAGCCTATTAGATGATGGCACTACTTCTCAAGATATCATTGAATCCTACGTATATTGCTCTTCCAACAAGTAGGGAACCACCATCTTTGGCAAGGGAGAAAAGTAGTACCCGTGTCTTTCGCGTGAAAAAAGTTGGTGGATTTTTTATTTTTTATTATTATTTTTTAATTTTTTTCCCTTAATTTTTGTGATGTCGTTAATATTTTTGTGTTTACTTTAGTTTTTGTCATTGTCTTTTTGTTGTCTTGTTTTGTGGAGACTAACGCTTTGCAGGTTGCTATGCTTAAGTTAGGGGGAGCCTCACTCCTCCCCAGGTACCTTTCGCTTGCGTGTCTCCCTACCTACGGTGATCTCTTTCCTCACTTGTCCAATTATGTCTTATCTTTTAGTGTTCTTGCATTCAATGAGGACATTGAACCGTTTTAAGTTGGGGGAAGTGAACCCTTTGGTGCTTGTTTATGTTTAGAGTCTTTAAAATCCAAAAAAAATTGAATTGAAAATTTTGAAAAGTTCAAAAATACTAGGATCTTTCTTGCGTGGAACTTGAAATATGCGAGGTATTTATTGGTTGCTTGAGTTGAGGCATGTTGGCATTGTTTAGGTATTTTGTGGACTGTTAGTTCTTTATTCTATCTTGTTGATGCATGTAGCTATGGCACTTGCATCTCTGCACTTCACGTCTATTTGGACTTAGTTTGCTTATGGGTGTCGTTTGAACGTTCTCGATGTGTGGCCCGTGATTCGTTGATCTGCAACCCTCCTCCGTTGTCTCGTGGGTTTTTTTGTCTTCTCCTCGAGTCCTGCACAGTGAACGCACAACTAAGACCTGGCCGGGGTTACCCTGCAAGGCCCTCCAGCGAGAGGATGAGCGAATGCAGAGAATCAAGAGAGAATTTAGGGTTTTAGATAGCGTAGTGTATGTTCCTCCACTCTAGGGTTCCTCCTTCAATATTTATAGGGACTTCTTAACTTGCTCTGCAAGTACGGGCATGTGCCTTGCACGGATTAGATGACGTCGTCCTGACATCACTGAATAGATCTGGAAACCGCTTTTGGGTGTGAGCTGGCAGCAGCCCCCATGTGCTCCCGTCGTTATCTCTTGGCGTAACCGCTTCACCACGTGAGAAAGCACGACTCAGCGGGTGGTTGAACCGCATATATGACCGAGCCCGGTACATGGCCGAACCCGACTGGCGATCCACTTTGAGAGACATGCCAACGGGCCCTCCCCTCTGTCGTTGGCCGAACATGGGCAATCCATGTCGCTCGAGTTCGGAATAATATATTTCGCTGATAGGTGACCCTCGGCCAGCAACAGTGCCCAAGTTCAAGTATGGTTCGGTGGTCGCTCGCCGAGAGTCAAGTTCGGCCTGCCACAATAGCCCCTCAATCTTCGTCATTGCCGAGCGCGTGGCGGAGATTGATATTTGAGTTTTGGGCGAACCTGCTTTTGCCGAGCGTAGTCTATGGGTCGATCGAAATTTTAGCCGAGCTTTGTCCGTTCTCATCAACCGTCACAGATGAGCCTCAATGGAGGGACGCCAGGTGTCCTCCTATGGTTGGGTACGGTCGATGGAAGGACAGTTGGCACGCGTGAAGTTCTGCTTAGGCTGTCCCATCATTGCCACGTGTCAAGCTCTTACCGGCCATTGGTTTGGCGGTGCAGAGATGGGCGGGAACTTCGAATTCCCCAAACCCTATTCTATATAAAGGTCGAGGAGAGGAGAGAGAAGGGCTACGAACTCTCTCTCTCTCTCTAGAACTCCATAACCAGAGCTCTTGCTTCTTTCCCTTCGACTTCCAGCCTTGGTCTTTTGTTGATCCATTGTTGATTCTGCAAAAAATCTCCAGGTATGCATTCGATCCTTGCTTCTCTTTATCTTTCTGTGATTTCGTGCGTTTTTCCTCTTTGTTTTTTGGCTTTCTTGGATGCCTTTTGTTCTGTATGAACAATACGATGCTGGGGATGAACTATCTGTTCATCTTCAGCTTCAACCTGTTTTTTCGAGCCCCAGTTTGGTTGCAGGTGGTTTTGGCCAACGACGGTGTTGGCCGAGCCCATCGTCTTGTTCTATTATATATCTCCCGAGCTTGAGTCCTTGTAGGGTGGGCCAGTAGGGTATCCGAGCGTAGTGAGATCCCTGCCTTTTGGCCGATGATGAGGTTCCTCATTATAACTTCCTCTGTTTTGTTAGGTCTGGCTCACTCGATCATTGTCATTTCATCGGACTCTGAAAGTTCGGGGGACGACTCCGGAAGGTTGTTCATCCGAGAGTACTTGGATAGGCTCAGGAGCCGACACCAAACTTCTTCAATTACTTCAAACATGTCAGGCTCCAGCGATTCCAACGCCGAACGCGATTATGAATATGACGGCGGTTTTAACACCGAGCCGGAGATATCCTTCACAACGTCCACCCGTTCTGACGCCGAACCCGAGTCGGGTCCCGAGGCCGAGTCCAGATTTCGTTCCCACGCCGGTGCGACTACCTCATCCCGATCTAGGCCTAGCGATACTCCATCCGAGGATAGGGAGGTTGCCGACCTCTATGAAAGGGGCAAGGTTTGTCCCTACTCCCATTATTTTAGCGGGGATCCTTGCGAGTACGAGAGTTTCTGCCGAGAGTACAACATCCCTGATGATGTTGTAGTTAGTCAGGTGGCTAGCAACCGTATTAAGGATAAGAGAGAGCACCATCCCGAGCACATAACGGTCCCCTTGATGGCTATATGCGAGCCCGGGCTCCGGTTCCCTCTTCACCCCTTTTTAAGGGAGTTGCTCGCTCGGTTCGATCTGGTGCCCCATTACTTTGCCATCAATAGTTATAGAATAGTGATGGCCGTGATTAAGCTGAAGGAACTCCACGACCTTGAGTTTACAGTGGCCGACCTTTTTCACACATACATAATGTCTAGGCACGGTAAGACCGAGCGTAGGTATTTGTCGACGCGCAGCAACAAGGAGCCGTTGATAGAGGGGCTGCCCGATACTGATAAATGGGCCAATTTTTACGTCAAAGTTAGTGGTAACTATAAGTTCGGCGATCAAACGATGCGGTTACACAGCGTGCCGAAGATAAAAGATTTTTGAGGTTGTCTTTCTTTCTTTACTTCGCCGAACCGCGACTTAACTTCTTCTTCTTCTTCTTCTTCTTTTTTTTTAAAGATTCGATTGATGCCTCTTTGCAGACCACCGAGCCATAACTAAGAGAGAGCAATCGCTTGCTGTTGAGCAAAATGTTGAAATCCTGAAGGCCCAGATTTGTCGTGACGTGCCGACCCTGCTGGGTTATACCCCTTCGTACAAAGGGAAGTTGAAGAGGAAGGAGAAGGAAGTGCCGCCGAACGTGAAAGCCGGGAGCAAAAAGACTGCCGAGCGACAGGTGGGGAGAGACAAGCAGCTGAGGCCGAGCAACAAAGAGAAGGAGCCGAGGGTAAAGTTCCTTACATTTAGAAAGCCTGCCGAATTCTGGTTTAAGGAGAGCCGACAACCCGAGTTTCCTGGCATAGATATCCCTCTACAGACTCTCGTACCTGAATTCACCGAAGAGATGGGAAGAAGGAACGTGGTTCGCGTGAATATCAGGGATGGTGCAACTGTTCGTCAGAAAGAGCAGGATTCGGCCGAGCCTGCTGAAAAGAGGCAGAAAGTTACTCATGATTTTTTTCCAACCAAGCCACAGGCTGCTCTTCGAAGTGAGAAGGATAGGACTGAATCATCGGCGGCTGCGGGCGGATCAATGGCGGCCCAGAAGTCGAAGAGCTCGGCCGGCCCGGTGAATGTTCAGGAGTTTGCTCCATCTTTTGCCTTAGCCGAAGGAAGGGTTGTGACGGTGGAAGACTCCGTTAAGATGGAGCCGAGGCTGGCTGTTGCCATGCTCCAAGGTTTGGCTTTGCCGCAGGATATGCTGAAGGTTCCTGAGGATCTTCAACCAAGCCTGGTGCATGCGAGTGCCTACCTCGTCTAGGTGTGTTTGAGCTTGATCCCTTTTTAGACCTTTTTGCGTCCGTTTTCCGAGCTTGTTTTATTTTTTTCTTTGTATTTTATCCTGCATTATTTTACAGGCTGGGCAAGCTTTGCTTCGAGCTTCGAACAAAGCCGAGCTCGTTACCGCTGAAAGGTCTCGTTATCGTGAGGACCTCAAGACCGAGCGTGAAAAGGTTAAGTCATTGAAGGCAAGCCTAAAGGCAGCGAAGGCTCGGCTGGCCAAACTGGAGGCGGAAAAAGGTGAGGTTGAGGAAAAAGCAAAGAAGGCCGAACGTGAGCTTGGGAAGGTATTAAGGAGGGAGAAAAGAAAGATGAAAGAGGTTGACGGGAAAGTCTATCAAGCTGGGTTCGACCGAGCGGGTGCCGAGTACGTGAGGGAGGCTCGGTCAATGGTGAATGATGAAATTAAGATGAGAATCCCCGTCTCTTATCGAACGGGATACAAGGACGGCATGAAAGCTGTGTGTGCGGTCCTGCAGCTGGAGCCTGATTTGAACAATTCCTGCGCTTGTCACACCTGAGCTTGTATTGCCGTATACCGAGGAGGAGTGCTCACCTCTTCCTCCGGAGGAATTTCCCGAGAGTGACAAAGATGTTGAAGACCTTACTGATGCCGATGCTGAGGTTGGTGATGGTTCAGGTGGGTTGAAGTCGGTTGAGGGTGATGGGAAAGTTGCCGAGGACATTGATCATGAACAAATTATCAACGAAAAGAATGCCGAGGCTGGGGCTGATACTGTTGCTGATGCTGCTGCTGCCGAGGATAATGTTCAAGCTTGAGCTAGGGATCATCTTTATTTCCTTTCTTTTGGGTACTTGTGTTGTTTCGAATTTTTTGAGACTTTGGTTGGACTAGACGGATCCGAGCTTGGATTTTTCCGTTCCGTCGAGCCTGGTTGCTGTTGTTGAACTTTTCTGCTGGGATTTCCCCGAGTCGTTCAGATACATGGCGTCTGGTCTCCACGAAATCTCGGCTACGGTGGGAAACCGTTGTGCGAGAGAATTCTGCCGACCAGTCGAGTATGTGCTTGTAAACGACTCGGTATCTCTAGTGTTGGTTCGATCGTGGTGGCCCTTTGAGCAGTGTGTTCCAAATGTTGTGTTCCGCTTGTAAAGTATGATCTCCCTCGCATCACCAGGATCTGGTGGGATGCCAAGGCGGTCCTTGACGGAGCCACGGTGGCCGGTTTCGTGAGGACGTTCTTGTGGCGGTGGTGGGTGTGGTGTTTGCTTTCGTCGCCTCCCGTTTCTGCCTCCCGCCGATCTAGATGTAGCGGGAGCGGCGTCTCGCTGCATCTGTTGTTTCATTTGGGCAACTTCCGCTCATGGTAATCGAAGCTGCCAGCTCATTGTCCCTATCTTCGTCGCGACGTTGTAACAAGCGGATGTAGGCCATTGTTACGTCATCCGCCACTAGGGAGAGGCCTGAACTTGGGGCAAGTGAAATGGACATGTACCTTTCTGAAAACGGTGTAAGGATTGTGTTTCCATTGGCGTCTTTGGCCCCTGAGACGGTGACGTTTGCCAGATCTCCGCCCATGGTAATCGAAGCTGTAGTGGTTGTTTAAAGGAAGAGGATGGGCTGAAGGAGGTTCGAGCCGTTTGGATCAGAAGTTTTGTACTTCACGTCGAGTTCACCAATTGTATGGCCCGTGATTCGTTGATCTGCAACCCTCCTCCGTTGTCTCGTGGGTTTTCTGTCTTCTCCCCGAGTCCTGCACAGTGAACGCACGACTAAGACCTGGCCGGGGTTACCCGGCAAGGCCCTCTGGCGAGAGGATGAGAGAACGCAGAGAATCAAGAGAGAATTTAGGGTTTTAGATAGCGTAGTGTATGTACCTCCACTCTAGGGTTCCTCCTTCAATACTTATAGGGACTTCTTAACTTGCTCTGCAAGTACAGGCATGTGCCTTGCACGGATTAGGTGACGTCGTCCTGACGTCACTGAATAGATCTGGAAACCGCTTTTGGGTGTGAGCTGGCAGCATCCCCCATGTGCTCTCGTCATTATCTCTTGGCGTAATCGCTTCACCACGTGAGAAAGCACGACTCAGCGGGTGGCCGAACCGCATATATGACCGAGCCCGGTACATGGCGGAACCTGACTGGCGATCCACTTTGAGAGACATGCCAACGGGCCCTCCCCTCTATCGTCGGCCGAACATGGGCAATCCACGTCGCTTGAGTTCGGAATAATTTATTTCGTTGATAGGTGACCCTCGGCCAGCAACAGTGCCCAAGTTCAAGTATGGTTCGGTGGCCGCTCGCCGAGAGTCAAGTTCGGCCTACGTTACGTTCGGCCTGCCACGCTCGATGGCTAGATTAGTGAAGACTTATGCCCTAGTGAGCTTTTGAGCCTTATCTTTTATTGGAGCGGTGTCACATAACTTCTTAGTTTGTCAACGGAAAGAATATATTTGTTAATGGTCTCATCATTCTTGATTGCTGAGTGTTGGAACTTGAACGCATAATACTATCTCTCGGTTTTGGTTTGCCACATGGGTGTTACACCCCTGGAAGAGGATTATAGGCATTTTCTTAATATTTGGGCCGGTTCATTCCTTTATTTTCACATTTATCCCTTGCAAGCCACTTTGAGCTTTTATACTTAGCCTTTTTTGGGTTAGCTCCACCTTCCATATTGTGTTTGGAGAAAGGCAAGAATGTAAAAGTGAAATTTTGGGTAGATTGTGAATTTTTGTGCTTGAACTGGTGGTGTCCCTTTTAAAAAAAAGAAACACAACAAAAGAAAAAAAAAAGAAGAAAACAAAGAAAGAAAGGGGCACCAATATGGAATCGTTGCTTTATGGTTGAAAGATGTTGAAAGGTTAGAAAAGAGATAAGGTGGAATTGATTTAATGTTAAGGGGCACACATTGCATATTCGCCCCGTTAAGTTGTTTTGAAATACTTGCCTCTTCTCGAACATTTGAATTTGATTTATCCTAGCCTTGAAACATGACCATTCACCCAACGCTACAACCGTAAATGAAGTCCTATTTGATCCTAGGGGTGATGGAAAGTGGATTGATGGATGTGAGAGTGAGTTCCAATGCTTAGTGTTCCGTTCATGATACCGTGTGTCCACCATATTAAGCATTCTTTTTGTGTCTTGTGTGCGAGGTACTTTGCTTTCTATTAATATAATTTCAAACCGCACACTTGAGAGTTACAATATGCGCCTTGTTTCGAGTGATTTTCTTTGTGAGTGCATAACACTATGAGAATTGAAGTCGAAGCTCGGTCCAGAGAGAACTTTGAGTGGCATGTCATCGGTGACTAAGTCCAAGTGTTCACACACGCTAAATTAGGTGCCATAGTTTATATGCATGTCTTGATAGCATTTTGAACTGGTGTTGCCTAATATACTTGTGCAATGAGTTTGTGCCTTGGCTTAAGAGACTGATGAGTTACTTGTAGGATATGTGGGTTCCATGTAAGGGGATTCATGGTGTTTTGTGGGTGATCACTGCTGATAACCCTCACGAGATTTCACTCGTCCTACCGGGGCTGCCCAGGGGTTTAAAAGAACTGTCCATTTTAATTTATCAAAAATGATACTCACACAACAATCCAAACATAACAACTTACACAACCTCTCACATGCATGTGGGCTCCACACACACTACTAGGTGTGGGTCCCACATATATGTGAGAGGTTGTGTAAGTTGTGTATGAATTGTTGTGTGAGTAGCATCTTTGTTAATTTATTTTCATTAGTTGTTTGCTAGGGACTAACAAAGTGTAAGTTGGGGGTGTGATAGGTGCTGAAAAGCACCCATTTAATCCGCCTAATCTATGCTTTGTCGGTCTGTTTAAATTGCTACTTGATATATTTTAGAGTTTTCTGGTGATTGCAGGCCTTCGAGACCGACAGTTGCAAAAATGTGCAAATTGAAAGGTCTTACGGAGTGTTGCTGCGAAGTTGGGAGAGCTTGGAGGGGAGTTGCACGTGCAAGTTGGGAGATCTTGGGGTCATGGTGCATAATGTTTCAAAGTTGTCTTGTTAGTTTACAATTACACAAAGTGGAAGGGCCTTTATGTAGTTAATACATTAAAATACAAAACCCTATTTAATGAATCTGACTTGCCTACCTCGGCAGTCAGTTTTTGGACGAGAAATTCTCAGCTGTGGGACTCTCGGTCTTGGGATGAATAGGAGGACATCACAGAAACAAAGCAAGACTTTGGTTTCGATGGCTAGCTAATTCCATTCTCTATGGGGAAGATGAAGCTCCGTGTCAAGTAACTTTGTATTTGCATATATTAGGGTTTTTATTCGAATCGGATTATCTGTTCAAGAACTCCCTTCTATGATATCAATGGAATGGTTTTAATTCTTTTTATCAGTTGAGTATTTATTTCCTAGGTTTTCAAATACCATTCACATAATGGTTTTCATTGTTCTCAATCTGGGTGACTGAGATGGGTTATGCTCGTGAGACGGATTGTGCCATTAGGCGGCTAGACCGCGCTAGAGAGACGGTCCGTGCTATGGGATAGTCCATGCCGGTCAGCGGATTGAAGAAATTTACTTAGCCACTATCGATAGGGATTGCAAGCCCTAGCGATAGTAATTTGCGATTCGAGTGTTAATCCAGTCTATGCAATACACGGTTATGCGGTTGGGGTAGATTCTAAACCCTAGACTTTTCTCCCATCGTTTCCAAACCCTTTTATTTATTTAATTGCTCTTTAGTTTAATTAGTTTCTTAAAACAATCAAACCAATCAATCAAACTCTTTCTTTTCAAAGTAATCTAAAAGTTAGTCAAATTTATAGTAACTCAGCCAATTTGTCCCCGTGGATCGATACTTGGACTCAGTCGCTATTCTCTAAGTAGTTGTTAATTCTTAGTTCTTATAAATATATTTTTGACTCAGAACGATGCGGTCACTTGGTCCACGAGGACGCGCTGGACATTAAAGGTTCCGATGCGTAGTGTGACCACGAGGGTGTCATTATGCAGGAGCTGGACATGGTCGAGATCTTTCTCGGTAAAGGTAATGGTCCATTTGGAACCATCGTCGGTTCTGGCGCGCTTTGGCTCGGGACTGACCAACATGACCTGTTTGGAAGAAAAAGCGTCGTTCAGCTCGGCACGGATGATACGAGTGGCCTCAAAGTTCAGAGGGCCATGGATAACATGGATCGTTTGAACTTCTTCTTCAGTATGGTTCTCGGCACATTGTGCTCGAGCCCTAGTCTTCTCGTGGTCAATGAGGTTACCGAGATGGCCTCCTACGACAAGCTGCTCCAAGTATGACTTGAAGAGTTTGCAGGCAGTGGTAAAGTGACCTTGCTCGTTGTGGTAACTACATCTTACGATAGGGTTCTTGATTTTCCCATTCTCGGTGCCGAGTTTTTGGTTCGGGAAGGAGAAGAAAGGCTGATCTTTCACTTGGTCGATGATCTGGTAGATAGGAATGGTAAAGACGGTTTTCTCTACGTTGAAATCGCTTGGCTTCGGTACCTTCCTCAGGGACTGCTTGATGTTGTTGACCTACTTCTTAGGGGTTGAAACAGGTGTGGGAGCCAGAGCAGCCGCCGAGGCTGACGCTGTCTTTGAGCTCGTGGGCTTCCCAATGCCCCTCTCAGCTTTGGATTTGATGAGCTGGCACCAGCCCTTGATGCGAGTCATGAGGTCTTTCATGGAGTTGGGCTTGTGGTGGGTGAGATCGTCGTAGACCTGTTCGTCCTAGGAAGTAAGACTGAGCTTGAATCCTGGGGCAAGGATGACATCGTCACAACCTTCTATTTCATTGAACAACTGCCAGTAGCGACCGGCGTACTGGCGGAGCATTTCGTCGTTTCGTTTACAGAGAGTGATGAGGGAATTGATCTCCTTCTCGTGCTTGTTGCTCGTGACGAACCGAGCCATGAAGGCATCACATAGGGAGTCAAATGAGGAGATTGACCGGGCTGGGAGCTGGTTAAACCATGTGAGACCCAGGTTCCCGAGGTTGGCAGGGAAAACCTTGCACAAGAAGGCATCGTCCGAAGGTTTGTTCTGGAGGAAAACAGACATGACAAGCTTGTATTGTACCAGATGAGTGTACGCCTCGGTTTTGCCATCGTACTTGGCAAATTTGGGTTGGGTAAATCCCTTTGGGGGGGTGACCGAGTCAATCTCTCTTGTGAAAATGAGAGGTCGTGAGTCTTTCTAGCCTGGCGTCGCGATGAGGTCGGATCGAACGGTCGGAACCGTTTGGACGCTTGGTCGCTGTACGCTTCTTCAAGACAAGCTGATCCAACCTTTCATACTCCTTTCTCTTTGGGACGACGCTTGCCGACTTATGGGGGTAGCACTCGTGGCGCTCTTTTCGGTAGCTATCCCGAGGAGAAGGCTCGAGGCGTTCGATGACTGAGCTTCTGTTACGGGCTTCTTTAGAGTGTGAGACAATAGGGCTTTTGGTTCGGGCTTTTTTCAAACGCTCGCGGTATCCCTACGTCTGGAACTCCAAGAAGCCGTCGTCTTCCTTGGCAGCCCTTGTAAAGCTTAGGGTGGATTCACGCTGCCCCTTGCCAATCCGAATCGAATATGTGGAAGAGGCAGAGACGTTTCCTGCTTCGAGCCTCTCGAAGGCGAATGGTTTCCCTCGAGGTTGCTTAGGGGAACAGGAACGTTCCCTTCGCCACACACCCTTTTCGGTTCGACCATCCTCTGCACCTGGTGGCTCGAGGCAGTCTTTAACTAAGACACGAGGTTGAAGCTCCACCAGGTGGCCTCCTTCGCTACTGCAGGGAGGACTATGATGGCTTTTTCTTCCGCCACGGCTCCCGGAGAAATGAGATGGGGAGATATGGGGGAGATACTTGATCTCTGCCAACTCGTCCCGAACGTGCTTGTCTTGTTCCACAACTGTTGTTAGGTCATCGATTTTCTGTTCCAGGTGGCGGATGTAGGTGTAGAGTTCAGAGGACAGGCCCCTGTCTGGTGTTGAGGTCCCGGCCCCGACTTCGATGGACAGATGAGATTTCCCCAGGGCATTGGCTCCGCCAGAGGCCAGGTTATAGTCCCCGAGGGGACCGAGCCCGAGGGTGGTGTCACTGTTGTGCGTTTCTTCGACCTCCACCATATCTGAAGTAGGAACGATGAACTAAGTTTTCTAGAGATAAGGAAATGAACGCTAAGAGGATGACCAAATCCCCAGCAGAGTCGCCAATTGTGGGGTTCGGTTTGACGGGACCTTGACCGTAGTTCGGGTTAGGTTCCTTCCTTCGCGGCTCCGCGCCCCTGCTGTTGAACCTACAATAAGTCACTAGGGCTAGGATAGCCCTGTGACCATCTGATGATCAAGTTAGATCTCAGGGGAGGAATATAGATCTAGGGTTAGGGTAGGATGGCACACCTCTCCAGGTGAGTATCCCTTTGTATTTATAGACCTAGGTTTACTTAGCCTCCAAGCTAGCGGGTGGAGGATACGCTCGGGTAATCGCCTCGGGTGACGTCATATGTGACGAATGGAGAAAGCGGTTACGGAGCACATGGCCAAATGTGATCCCAATGATTACGCTTGTCACACAATCCTCATGGGCCGCATCCAGTGTAACAACTTCTCTTAGGTGGCTTCGGGAACACTGAAACAGATACACTCCGAGCTATTGATAATTACCGAAGCAAGCACAAAGGTCTTGTTACCAAGAGATAAACCAAACAGCACATAGGGACCTTTAGCTTTTCCCTAGTTGCGATCCTGCCCCTCAAAGGCCACCACAATAGCCATAGTGTTCACGTAAAAGCAGGCAAAAATCGAATCCATAGCATCTATCATATGGAATCAAACGATACGATTGCAAATCTTTGGTAGCAGGGTTTTTTTTGGGGTGCAATGGTATCGGAGTTAGCTTACACAATTGCACAATTAATGGATTTATCAATGAAACCAACAAGGTAACATAATCGCACAATGGAATTGAGGTGGTCTTGCCCCACCTAGGATGAAGTATATATTAAACTATTTTATGTTTGTTTACCCTCCGATACGATAAACATAATAAAACCATATCAAAGTGGCTACCGATATTTAAATCTATGGAAGAGCGGCCAATATTTTGATTGTGATAGTGGCTCTAGAAGTGTGTATGCAAATTTGGCACAAAGTATTGCACTGGTAAGTTTGGCCTTGCCTCACCTCTTAAAATCATCATGACATTCCAGTATGTCCCAAGCATGTCCTAGCATACTCTCATCCAACGCTTGTTGGATAGGGATATATGATGCCAACAGACTTGCTCATACAACTAGCGTGTCATAGAAGTATTATAATGAAGAAATAATTCAACGAAAATGAAAGCACCTCAAGTGAGATACAAATGGAACAAAGGATATAGGATAGCGCTTCGGTGTCTCCCTCCGTTTTGGAGACACCGTAAAAAATGGCATGACAAAACCAGTTGAAGCATAACTAAAACCATTAAATGTATAAATGAGGGATAACAAAAAACTTCATACCTAAAGAATCGGTAAAAAAAACCCTTCCCCCACCCCCTTAACCATAGTTAACAATATTATTCTCTACATCTCATCTTTACAACTCCTTTATCATGGTTACATAATAACAATATTTTTTAATTATGGGTAACCTGCTAATGACCTATTCAAATAGGTAAATTTTAAAGTATAAGTCGTAACTAGCTTCATAAATATGCATTAGAAAATCAAAAATCGGCATAATGAAAATCACAAATTGTCATAATTTAGACATACAGTATACCCTGTATACCATAGCTTTGTCAACGTTTTTATTATGCATTTTTTGGTTAGTTACGCTGGAGTGTTTGGTTGAAGTAAATGATACTCATAGTTTTGGATGACAGTGCATATTATTTTTTTTGGTAAATTAGCTTGAAATTAAAAAATGTTAACCGAATGTACAGCTTACAAGGGTCATACCCCAGGAGAGAAAAAAAAAAGAAAGAAAAAAAAGAAAAGTGAAAAAAAATGTGATAACCCATGCACAACCCGCATGAAGAGTAGAATAGAGTAAGGTATGCAAAAAACATGCATTGTGTTTGATATCATACCCCATTGACTATCCATATGTAAGGAAAGATAGCACAACGGGAGGAAAGATAGCACAACGGGGTATGATATGAAATGAAGCGAATAGAAAATGACAAGAAAACTAATTATATCTTGGCGCATCCCGCCAGACTAGGAAATCAGATAAATAGCCATTGTCGAATAAGGAGCCGTTGTTGAACCATCACTGAATAATTGCAGCTACATAGCACCTCGGCATCGAGGGGAGGTTGAACAGCTACTACAGAGGAACTAGGCACCGAGAAGAGACTCGATCGGAGATGACAGCATCCGACAGGAGGCCCAAACCTGCACACCACACCCATTCCATCCAGTCTAATACACTCTCATCCAAAGTCCCAATGGTCGCCAGAAAATAACTCGCCCTCAGCCAAAACCCATAGCCGCTAGTCTCCAGAGATGGGATAAGCAGACCAAGATTCCAATACTCCATCCTAACACAATAGTATCAAGCATAGTACCCACTTCTAAGGAACAGCTATTGCAGAGGACCAGCTCCGAGAAGAGGCTCGATCCGAAGATGTTGACATCCGACAAAGCTACCTCCCCAAGTATCTTGCACACCACGTCCATTCCAACCGGTATAATACTCCTTCGACCTAGTACACAAGGCTCACTATAACCTAAAAGTGAGACAATACAAGGGCCTCAAATCTGTCCGCCATTAACAGTACATCACCACCGAATCATCTGGCAACCCATCAACAGTGTATTACCACTAAATCATCTGGTCACAAACTGAGGCACACAAAACTGCAGAATGAACCATAAACAATCCCTTTCAATCAGTGCATCACCACTAATCTAGTAAGGACAGGCACGGTCACAGCCCTACTACACTAGAACATACGGCCCAGAGAAGCAAAGAAACTTGGATTATGAACAACCAAGCATAAATGCTAAAATCTTAGCCCCAAAATTGGGCAACCAACAGTATCGGTGACACCCGAAACATCTAGCTAATACAAGGATTAATGAAATAGATCCAAAACGATTAACTCAATCTCAGTCCAAACAGATGACTGCCCATTCGAGTTTCTCATATTGGATTTACATGTCAAAGGAAAGTTTAAATCCAAAAGGGCCAAATAGCCCAGTTGAAAGAACTAAATAAAGGCGGAGCCCACTAGTTGCAAGCATTTTCCTAAGGAAATTGGAAAACACGTGGTCTTCCTTGCACAAGATAGCCCATGGTTTCTAAAACCACCAATCAGCCTTCAAAACCACTAACCCCCAAACTCTATTGAACTCAATCTCTGAATTCACACCAGGCATTAATCTTCAAAACAACTCTAATCACAAGAACAAGAGCCTTGTTTTAAGGGAAATCCGAAGACTTTTACCTTGTATGCTGAGTTCAAAGTGTGAAATCTGCAGCCCTGATTCTGTACCAGATTTCCGATGTAGGACGCACAAATCGTCGATTGCACTAGATTTCCTTAATACTCTTAGCTCCGAATGGACCCAAGTTTTGTTAGGAGCAGCACCCGCCCCACGAGATTGAACTGCTATCTCTTAGGAATAGAACTGCTCAGCTTCAAGATGATGAGCCCACCAAGGGTACGGACAATGGGTGATGAGAGGAAAACCTCTTTTGGCTCAAAGTGAAACCAGAAATTGTTCATGTAACGACTAGGAATTTTTAATGAATAAAAATTTCATTTATTTATCGGAATTTCTTTTTAAATTACTTAATATTACTTTTAATATTCCTTCTTAATTTCTATAATCCATCATAATTAGATTTTAGTCCTTTAAAATTATATTTCTTGACTAGAAATCCTACGTGGCAAGTAGAATTAGTTTTTAACTGACTAGTTGGAGGAACCGGACTACCAATTCACCTAGTTACTTTTCCCTAATCCTAATTGGACCCTTTTGACCATCTTTGAACCTTGTGAACCCCTTCCTAACCCTAATTGAACCATTAGGCCATTAGAGGTAATCATTATACCGCATGACTAGTCATTCAAAGCCATACCTATCATCATTATCTCTTTAACCATTGGTTAATAAATGCTAGGGAAATTCTTATCCCTTGGATAATAGACATTTGACTTGTCAATGTGTGTATGACTTGGACAAGACTAGTCATAGCCATAATTTTGCTTCCAAAAGAAGCAAGCCTAGCCATGCCATGCATGCAAACCTAGGGTTATTGCCATAAGCCTAATTATTCTAGGGTTACTTTCCTAGATACATATATATATACTTATATATATGTATATATATACATACCTACATACATAGTACAAGAGAGAGAGAGAAGGCCGTGAGGAGAGAGAGAGAGAGAGAGGGAGGGAGAGGGAGAGGCCGAGAGAGGGAGGAGAGGGAGAGAGAGAGAGAGAGAGAGAGAGAGAGAGAGAGAGAGAGAGAGAGAGAGAGATGTGCGTGCATGTGTGTCCTTGACTTGTACACTTATACAAGCTACCTTTTTAGTCCTATGTAGCCATAAGCCTATTTCCTATTTGCCAACCCATTTCTAGTCAATTTCTAGCATAGAATCCTAGCCCTAATCATCCTTGATTTGATTCCAAAGTTGCCTTTAATCATCCTAGAAATTGACTACAACCTAGACCTATGAATGACTAAACATGGAAGGCTATGTCTTAGCCTAATCAAACCCTGCCCTAGACTTGTAAGACTTGCCAACCTAGACTATGATCACCTAGATTTACCTAGGAAGCCTAACATCCTACTTGATTTTATAGCCTTATGCCTAAAGATTGGATTTGACAAGTAATGGAAGGCTTTCAATCATGATTTGCCCTTTTAAGCATTGGACAATATTTGCTAGGGAAAATTTTATTCATTGGGTAATAGAAGTTAGTTTGGCTATAAATAGCACCCCCCATTCACCATTCAACTCACACCTTCAAATCCTCCAACTTCTCTCTAGAAAATCTTTGTGTTCTTACTTTGTTCTTCCTTGTTCTTGAGTGTTCTTGAGTTCTTCCTAAGATCCTCAAGAAACTCATCCTAAACCATCCTTTCGATCCATAAAGTTTCGAAGTTCTAGTCACGTAATAGTTTCAAGAGAAACCTTTCTCTTCCGAAACTACCGGAAGCTTACCGTAGGAAGTCACTCCACCCGATCGTCAACTTACTTTTCCGTAGCCACCCTACCGCCAAGAAGAACGATAGAATACTTCAAACCGCTTACTTTAAGTATACGTAGAATACCTCTACTTACTTACTCTACGTATATTGTATGTTGTTTGTATATCGAAATGCACGGAAGTATTCGTATTTTGATCTTTAGGATGGTTATGAGCATGTATACATGAATTGCTTGTATTACTTGTCTTGTTGTAAAGCATAAGTGATTTTCACTCCAAAGGCGTCCGTACATGTGGCATTATGCTTTAAGTGGTGTTTTTGAGCATGATTTAGTTGGATGATCTTGCTAGTTTAGTTTCAAGATTACAATGAATGATTTATGATTACGTATGTGAAAAGTCCTACCGCGGAGTCGTTGCATGAAAATGAGACATAGAAATCGAGAAAGTAGAAACATGACACCTAGGGTGTGGTTAATGGAATGATGTAATTTGCAAAAGAGAAATGTTTTGGAAACTGCAATGTGGCCGGACTTGATAGCCCATTGTGAGGAGTGCGTCTGTAAAGTATTTTCGAAAAACCAATAGGAATCCGGAGCGGCGGAACCATTGTGTATACTCGGGAACCCGAAGCGGCGGAACCGTGGGATGAATTGTGGTTTGGTTATCCGCAGAGAGGAGCCAACACAATTGGTTTAATGATTTTCGAAAACCCACATGGGAACCCAGAGCGGCAGAACTATCGTGAGGATACTCGGGAACCCGGAGCGGTGGAACCGAGGGTTTTGAATTGTGGATTGGTTATCTGTGGAGAGGAGCTAATGCCAAATTCAATGTTTTTGTGTGCCAATGGGAACCCGGCGCGACAGAACCATTGTGAGGATACTCGAGAGACCGGCGCAGCGGAACCGAGGTTGGGTGTGTAAAATGACGATTTTGGAAATATTGATTTGGTAAATGAAAGGTGAAACCAATGACACGGTCTACGAAATGTCGCGTAGGAGAAACTCAAAAAAATCATAGACACCAACGATAGTGAATAGTGAATGTGGATGTGTCATTGTTAGTTGTTTTGGTCAATTATGCATGTTCTATTTGGAAATCGTTAATTTATGATCTAATGTCTGTGAGTTAAGGGTTAGTGGGTTTGGATTATTCTATTAAGCTCATGTAGCTCATGGTGTTACCTTTGGTGACCCTGACATATTATATCGGTGGTGACGCTTGGTATAATGTGTCAGACTTTGTAGATGAACAGGGTGAGCTGTACATCTTGGAGGCCTTTGCAGTCGAAGAGCTGGCTCGGATGGAAGAGCAGGCGGAGCTGTAATTAGGAACCTTAGTTCCCTCCCTTCTGTGTAATTATGGGGATTATAATGTAATAATGAGCCAAACTCTATTTAGATTTTCAATGAAATTGTCTCTTTAACGTTCCTAAAATTCGGAGCATTACAGTTCAGAGGCAGCAACAATGTACCCTATTCGGTTCAGATTTCGTAGCTCTCTACCTCGTAATTGCTCTTAATTTTGCCAAAAACCAACAGTCATGAAGAGCTCCATTAGCTTGGCCATTGCTTCACCTATGCAGGATAAACCCCTTCGAGCAGATTGACGCCGAGATGATGAGCGTTGACGCACAATAGGAAGATGAGAGGTGCTTTTCCTCCCCCACCCCCCACCTGCAGTCGAAGAGCTGGCTCGGATGGAAGAGCAAGCGGAGCTGTAATTAGGAACCTTAGTTTCCTTCCTTCTGTGTAATTATGGGGATTATAATGTAATAATGAGCCAAACTCTATTTAGATTTTCAATGAAATTGTCTCTTTAACGTTCCTAAAATTCGGAGCGTTACAGTTCAGAGGCAGCAACAATGTACCCTATTCGGTTCAGATTTCGTAGCTCTCTACCTCGTAATTGCTCTTGATTTTGCCAAAAACCAACAGTCATGAAGAGCTCCATTAGCTTGGCCATTGCTTCACCTATGCAGGATAAACCCCTTCGAGCAGATTGACGCCGAGATGATGAGCGTTGACGCACAATAGGAAGATGAGAGGTGCTTTTCCTCCCCCACCCCCCCCCCCCCCCCCCCCCCCCCCCCCCCCACACACACACACACACACACACACACTTTCCCGACCCTTTTTTTTTCTTTCTAATTTTCAATTCTTTTCTTTATTTGTTTCATTTTCCATTTTCCCCCCTTCTTTTCTTTTTTTGGTAAACTCATAATTTCACTGCCTTATCTTGGCACACAAATCAACATTTATGTCTGATCTTTTTTTTAGTCTTTTGTTCACATTCCAAACATGAGGTGTAAGCATTGCCTCTAATGAATCCGACAATTTTTTTTTTCTTTTTTTTCCTTTATATATTAAAGGAAATTTAAGCATTCCAAATATTTTTTAGAACTAATCAACGAGAGCCATAGAGTCAAAATTTAACTATGATCATTCAGGATAAAATGTTCAGAAAACTAAAATCTTTTCACCGGTTCAAACGGATTGAAATTTGAAACACTTAATTTTTCAACCTCTTTAGACAGTTTATATATTAAAAAATATAGTTAAAAAATTAAGTGTTTCAAATTTCAATCCGTTTGAACGGTGGAAAGATTTTAATTTTTTGATCATTTTATCCTAAATGGTCATAATTAAATTTTGACTCTAGGGCTCTCGTTGATTAGCCTTAAGAAAGTCGTAGAATCAAATATCTCTTAGGGCTAATTAACGAGAACCCTAAAGTAAAAATTTAACTACAACCATTTAGGATAAAATGATCAAAAAACTAAAATCTTTCCACCGGTTCAAACAGATTGAAATTTGGAACACTTAATTTTTTTTTAAAAACTGAATTTATAATTCAATAAATAAAGAAAGAAATTAAATAAATTAAATAAAGGCAATTAATAAATAAACAAAGGAATTGCGGGGGGGGGGGGGGGGGGGGGGGGAGTAATTTGGGAAACGACGGTGGGGTCGGGGGGTGTGGTGTCAAGGGAGGGGGGAAAAGCAATTTGCTAGGAAGATACTCCTATATTCGAGATTTGTAACTCAAATGGAGGGTACTCCTCGCATTAACTGATCCTAGATGTGGTAGATGTACTAGATGAAGATCTGCTAGAAGAGATTAGGTTGGATACTGGATTAACCCTTTCTCTTTCTAGATTTCCAGGTTTAGTATAGTGCGTATTGTTGTTCATGCTACGGATGGTAGTGGACTATAAAACCCCAAAATAGTTGTGCATTTTGGTCAGTTGCCTTTTTTAGTATTAGTTAAGCACTTGCCTATTTTTTTGGTATTAGTTACAGACTTTTTTTTATGGATAGATGTGAACGGTGAAATTGAGTTAATTTCCAAAGATTTTTTTTTTGTCCAAAGTGAAAAGATTGTATTGATAAATGTTCAGTGGCACTTACAAAACGGAGATCATTACAAAAAATTTGGACAAAATCAAACTAATCGTCTAACAAATACAAAACAAGTAAATCACAAGGTAATCGATATCTTTCATCCTAACCCAGACATGGCTTGACGCAACAACGACACTTTTAAATTGTCTAACATCTAATTAGGAGCCTCAAATAAGAAAAAGTGCAAAATTAAGGACAAGAGACACCAAATACCCAGACGATCAGATGCACTCTATCCAAGTATGAACGCACCAATGAACTCCTAAGAACTGCAGATCTGCCAAGCCGCTACAGGTTGCCTTGCCAAAGACATCGTGTAGGGATAGAGTGCTAAAGCACAGATATCGTTGTGAAGCAACCTCGATTGAGAAAACCCGGTCTGTAGACAAAATTCGTCCAAAGACAAAACTAACAATTCTCATAGAACGAGAGATAAAACTCTCACAGATCAGACGACAAGCCATTAATTTGAAGAGACGGAAGGAAAAAAAAAAAAGGGAGTCGGTAGTACCATGGCCTCCCCCTCTTGCCGCCGCACACGGGTATGAAACCCATGGGGGCAGGGGAAGGGAGAAGATCGGAGTTGTGGTGGCTAAGGTTGAAAGGTCTTAGGTTTGGTTAAGAGAGGAAAGAGAGGAGAAAAAATCTTCTTTTAGCAATGTCGCAGGACTAGAAATGCGATAATTTCCAAAGATTAATCGAGATAACTAGATAAGGACTAGCTAGCTTGGACACCTTAAGTTGTCAAAAAAATAATATATCATAATATTTATTTTGGAATATGGTCTTATTTTTTTGAATAGCAAAGTTTTACTAATATGTTTCTTTCTTTTTTTTTTGTTTTCCTTTGAATCTTTCTTTTCCTACCCCTACTAAAGAAGAACCAGTTTTGGCAATTGATCGCTAGCCAATTTTTGCTCAATTTGGACAATTATATCCCTTAATTGCTAGGCTTTCACTTTTAGCCGGTTGCCCATAATGGTAATTTTGTCTCATTGTTAATGGCCCACGTGGGTGGATTACAGGCGGCCACGTATAATCCACCTGCTATCTTTTACTCCCTCATGTAAGACATAGCTCTCTCTCTCTCTCTCTCTCTCTCTCTCTCTCTCTCATTCATTCAAAGGGCTTCGCCTTCCAATTCCACGATCTAAGAATGTCGACAGCCAAATCAAGCGGGAAGAAACGAGTCTCCGAGTCTGAAGCTTCTAAAACGGGGAAGCTAAAGTGAGTCACCATCGAGGACGACTTCGATCTAGATCTCTCCAGGTCCGTTCTTCCACCAGGTATCTCTCTCTCTCTCTCTCTCTCTCTCTCTCTCTCTCTCTCCGAGTGAAAGACGGTGATCCCATCTGTCACTCTCCCTCAGACCCCCCCCCCTCCTCCTCCCCTCTCTCTCTCTCTCTCTCTCTCTCTCTCTCTCGCGACTCTAAATCGACATCCATCCATACGTGAAAACCTTAAATTGACTTCCATCCATACCTTAAAACCATAAATCGAACTCCATGCAAACTTCAAAACCCTAAATCGACTTCCAATGTAACTGCTGATGTTCAAAACCTTAGCCTATTGATGACTAAAACTCTCAATCAACCGTTAATGTCGTATCTCATTTGGGTTTTGTTACGACTCTAAATCGACATCCATCCATACGTGAAAACCTTAAATTGACTTCCATCCATACCTTAAAACCATAAATCGAACTCCATGCAGACTTCAAAACCCTAAATCGACTTCCACTGTAACTGCTGATGTTCAAAACCTTAGCCTATTGATGACTAAAACTCTCAATCAACCGTTAATGTCGTATCTCATTTGGGTTTTGTTAAAAATTGATGGGGCTTGTGCTTATTTTTCTGTA
This sequence comes from Rhododendron vialii, assembly GCF_030253575.1. NCBI lineage: Eukaryota > Viridiplantae > Streptophyta > Magnoliopsida > Ericales > Ericaceae > Rhododendron > Rhododendron vialii. The sequence continues at coordinate 15,904,529 of NC_080568.1, forward strand.
AATACAGTAAATTGGAGGTAGGAATATGTTTTATGAGTTGTTTCCGTAGTCTGGGAAGAATTGATGAGCTTTGGCTTATTTTTTGATTTTTCAGTAACCGTAAATAACCAAGCTTGGTAATCCTAAAAGTGGAAAAAACACTTGATTTGGCCCCCCATATTCCCAGGTAAGTTGATACTGTTTGATTTTCAAATTGCATGGTTTTCGTTTGTGTAGATGAGTTACGACTTATGAGAGTTTGAAATTAATTGATTTGTAGGACTCCAAAAGTCTGATTCATTTTATGTATTGTTTGGCTAGGTATCTTAGGCAATGGTTTTTGGTGAATATTGTTATGTTGCATGTGGGTGGCTTATCTTCGCGGAATCAAGCCCTCCTTTTACTACCAAGTAATATGAACTTTCGATAGAGAATATACGTGTGTCGGTACAATCTTTATCTCTCTTAAGTTATCTCTGATTCTTCCTTTTTTAAGAGTTTTTTTGTTGCTTCTTATTTTTTTTTTAAAGAGTTTCTATTTCATTGGGGCAAGAATGTGTAACTTTGTGTGTTATTGTACTTAATAGGTTAGTCATGTTGATTTTGGAGTTCTTCGTTGGCAAATGAAACGCATGAATTATGAATAGCAAATCCTTGGAATGTATTTAGATCATAAAGCATGTAGATGATTTTACTGGAGGAAACTTGATGTAATTGGATATTGTTCATCATCGAACTAAAATTCCTAAATTTATCAACAACCGGAGTATAGGTTGGTAGTAATAGTATTATTGATCTATTAACCTTATGTACCTTATGTACTGTGATCATATACATTATTAGTATGTAGTCAGAGCTTAGTTTTTGATTCTCGTCTGCAGTTTCAAAAGTTATTGGATGTGCCTATGCAATCACAATCTTCAATCTTTTACTTTAATGATATTTCTACATTGAACTCAATGTCGTGTTTTTCTGTTGAGGGATCCCGTATAGACCTGTGGTGCGGGACTGTGTTCTCAGCCCTTGGATTTAATCCAAGGGCCAAGGAAAGACAAACACACAAGATTGACGAAGAACGAAGAACAAGATTGAAGCCCACCAGGTATCTCTCTCGAATCTCGAATCTCTGGCTCGTATTTCTCTCTCCCTCGTACAGATTTACAAACCGGAGTGTAAACTACGCCATTCTGTTTACCCTCGTACAGATTTGAAAGGGAAAAACAATTAATCCATGTTAGTTATTTGTGTTATTATGGTATCAAGTTGTTTTAACTATCACGATTCACTTTTGTTGGCTTTCTAAACGCTAGAGGGCGGCCAAGTGCTATGGGCATGTTACATGTTAACCTTGTGACTTTGTCTTGTTCTACCAGTGTTTATGTTTCACTATTTCGGTAGTTACTATATAGTTCTTGATGTGTTTGAACCATGGTGGAAGAGTCCAAAATTGTGAAACCAATCATATTGCTAATTTTATGCGAGCCAAATTGGCAATTGGGGTATTTTTTTTTCCCGATTCTGTTCTTCCTTGTGTCTAATCTTGAAACTATTAACAGGTGATTTTAATGAAATCAAATCAATTGGGGAGAGATCAGGTTGTACAAGAATTGATAGGGGTATGAGAGAATTTCTGGATTTCATTAACTCTATGGATGTGAGAGACTTGCTAATGTTAGGAAGGAAATACACATGGTCTAACTTTCAACATGTGAACATCTAATCAAGAATTGACAGGTTCTTAGTTTCTCAAGAATGGTTGGTCAATTTTTCATCCAACCACATCTGGTGTCTCTATTGTGCTGCTACAAATGAAGATTGAAGAATATTATGTTGGGTCGGTTGTTGATCAAGAATGAGAATGAAGTCTTAATGACATGGTCCAGATTGTGTTGTATGCAGTAGAAGATGGGGATTCTGATCCTTTGATACTTGCCTAATCTGCTGATATAATGTCAATGACACTGCTGGTCCAAGCACTCTGAAGAACTTTATGTGCTTGTTCAGGCCTTGGTTTCCTTGAAGGTATTTGAAGATCTACTGTGTCTATGGTCTGTGCTTTGGTTTGGTTTTTTTCAATATGAGATGGGGAGATTTATTCCTTTGATACTGTTTAAACCTTGACCATACATTCATATTGAGTTTTTATTGCTGTCCAAATGGAGCTGTTGTTTCTTGAGGTTGGAAAAACTCCTAGTCGAGCCCAGATTTTGTTTCAGTTAATGATTTTGAGTTCTTGGTTGGAGATATATGTCAAAGGGTTAGGATAACAACGAGCCAAGTTGCTGGAGGGCTAGCTGAAGTTCTCTGTTTGACTATGGAGTTGAAGTTCTGTACTTATGTATATCAAACCCTTGATCAAACTTATGAATACAACTTTTGCTATGCTCGTCTACATTTATAATTTCAGAAACATTCATAATCGTTCTCCACAACGGGCATGACAAACGTGCCTTGCACGTCGCAGTGTACCTAGTTATATAAGATTTTTGTGGATTATAACGAATCGGAAAAGTAAAAAAAATTTACTTTTACCAAAATATTTTGAAAAATAACCACTTTTTAGCACCAAAAAAAAAAGTCAACTTTTTTTTCTTCTTCTAAAAAGTGGTTGAAGTACATGTACTGAAATATTGGGTTCTGTTTTTTTAGTTCTATTATCCATTACCCAAAATGTCGGATTAAACTGGTTTTTTGCGGACACCTTCAAAAAAATGTTTTAAATTTAATGAATGGCTCGGTTAGTTTATATAAGACCCGTAGTGGGTCTCACATCGTAATCTGTGTCTCACATCGTAATCTATGTCAATAGCAAAGTTGTATCCATTATACAACACTACAAAAAAATTAATAATAATAATAATAAAAACCACCTAAGCGGCTAAGCATCTTTGGAGATGGTTGGGATTTGGTTGGGGTTCGGCGTTGGATGGTTGGTTTGGTTGTTTTTTGGGGTTCGATGGTGGTGGCTTGGGGTTGGAGGATGGGTGAGTGGAGGTTTAGTGTTTGTTTTGTAAGTAGCTATGTCAATAACTACAGTCGCGGTATTTCTATTTTCATACTGGTTTTTGCGGGGTAGTTGGATTCTATGATCTAGCTAGTTTGCCTGTGTTATCCATACACGCAATGTTCTTTACGTGAGGTGTTCGTCACTTGGTTTGCTATCAATCGGTTTTTTGGCGAAAAAGCTCGCCACTAGTTGAACTATGTTGCAACTGTTTATCTACGCTTTGCATGCGCTTCTCTGACATGGTCTTGCCTTATTAATGTTTGCTGGTGTATCCTTTGTTTTCGGGAGGAGACAAGATCCAATGAGTGCAACCGGGAGCACTCTCTCGCCACGTTCTTTTTTATATCATCGTGTAGTCGATGCTCTATTTTGTGTGCAATAGGTTCTTATTATTGTGTTGTAATAGCTGCACACGGTGGGTTGTAACCTTGTTGTTATCAATATATTTCTTGCCACTTCCAAAAAAACAAATTGTAGTCCAATTTGCCAAACAAACCTGCACTCTGATGATCTGTCTTGGGTAGGGAGAAAAGTCCCAAGCCCGTGAGCATTTCCCAAAGCTTCGGTATCACTTTCGCAATCACAAACTAGACCTTATCCGATCACAAAAATCTTTCCCACCTTGTCTCTTTCAAAGTCAGAAAACATGCCTTGTAAATCCGAACATGTTCTTAGCATTTGCTTCAAAGACAAATACTATATCAAAGAAAACCATACAAAATGCAGGCTGCTTTGCATTTCACAGCTTGTTTCCCCAGATTAATGCCCACCAAACCCACAGCAGCTACACCGTGGAGGTCCACCCCTCATTTGCAAACGACACAATCCCGATTAATCAAAGTGGCTCTGCAACAGCTCCTGACACCTCAGCAGTTGACTACACTTCCATTACCTCGTAAGCCAATTCATCATTTGCCTCAGGCTTTGCAGCACTATTATACAAGGACAGACCGAGGGACGGTTGAACCTTAGCGATTTTCTTATCCAAGTAGAAGAATTGTTTCAAAAGTTCTTTGGAATTATAGTTGTTCTTTCAAAAAATTCAAAAGTTTTACAAGTTTGTATGCTCCACGTTTTTCTGAGCATAATTGTGATAAACTTTTTTGGTAGTATTTTTATAGCAGAAATTGAAATCTCCTTCTATAGGTTACAAACCTTTTCCCAATGACTGCCCACCCAACAGTGAAATCATGGGTCTGTGCATCCATCCCTGTTATACGATTGTGATAATGATTCCAGACTAATGAAGTGGCTTTGCAGTGTCTTTCCAGCAGAAGCTTGTGAGACAGTGGGAGGAGATGCTTGTGATGCTGAAATGTATCCTGAAGTGAAGCTTGACCCAGAAACCACCAGCACTACAAACAAGACTTCTACGGAGATGGTAGATAGAGACTATCTCAAGTATGACAGTCCCAAGACGTAAGATTATTCTCCGCACTAGACATTTTTTTCTTAACAAAAAGATACAATTCAAAATTAACATGGTCTAATAAATGCTGATGTTGGTACAGGGTGTTTCCAGGAGAAGCTTGTGATGATCTTGGAGGAGAATTCTGTGAGCCTGACTATTAGAGAGGAGTTTACTAGAGGGTACATAATCCACTTGTAATGGTCGTGTATGATGGTCATCTGTTACTTGCTTTCTCCCTCCTTTATATATTCTCTAGTTTTGAATGATATACTTAATTGGTAGCAAATAAGAACAAAATACTTTCGGAATCCACTCAATTACATGTTAGATGGGCATAACAACAACCAACTAGTCTACTTGCTCCAGATCTGCTACTGTCCAGATTTGCTCCTGTAGGTGCTGTTCAATTCCGATTACTTGGTTCTGTTTAGCTTGCTTGCTCTGTACCTATCCATTATGAGCAAGTCCTGCTATTGCTTGTTAATGGGTACAGCCTCAATTTGAGGTGATCTGCTAGGTTGCTTGGTTGGGACATTTCTTTTGTTGGTATCATTAAGGTGTTGTTTTCCTTCCCTCTTACTAGATGGATTGGAAACAACGCATATCTTTTAGCCTTGTAGCCTTTTGGCATAAGTAATTTTCTTTACTCTTGTTTTGTTTTTCCTTTCTTTCCTCCTGGGGTATGCCCCTTGTAGGCTGTATATTGGGTTAGCCTCTTTTTCAATTTCAAGCTGTTTTACCCAAAAAAAAAAAAAACTAGTCTACTTGCCCCTCCATATTGCCAAAAAATAAATGTAAATGAGCTACAGACTAAGATAAGTACCTTTTAATTCTGATGCAGTGTAAACCTTTTATAGTATGTTTGATCAGATTTAAAAGTATCGAAAGACGATGAATTTATAGTTCAACAGGAACAGAAAGAAGGCAGATAAGGAAAATCAAGAAGTCACAAGAATCGATAATGTTGGTAAATATATAAGTGAAACAAAGTCACACGATAAAAAGTGATTGGATGGTTTGTGATAACATCAGCAGCAGAGAAAGTTTTCCAAGAACTATAACATGCCTAGAGAAAAATATGGTTCCTTGAATCAAGTATGAAACTCTATAATGGTGAAATTAACAAACTCTTATAAGTATGGCAAATAGTATGAAACCTTATCATTGTATCATTTCCAACAGAGATAGCTATAATTAATCATTACATCAATGTGCCAGAAACTCAATAATGGTGAAATCAACTAACTTCTGTGTATAGCAATTTGAGAAAGCGACTGAGGTTCACATAGAAGATGATGTTACACACAAAAATAGAGTGAGATTGCAGGAAAGGATATCCAAATAAGTCAAATACCAGTAGAAATTTCTCAAAACCAGAAGTTTCACCAGCACTATTAGGATTCTCTGTCTTCAGTGATAACTTCCAAAACCAGATACTGAAGAGCTATGGAGTACTTTGCAGTTCTCGTCCTCTCCAACAAGGAACTTCCAGAAGAGATGTTTGTCTTAAGAAGAAATGACCCAGAACCATCACCTTCCATAGAAACAAAAACCGATTTAGCATATTCCAAATAAGAATTCAAAAATGCAAGTGATTAAGATGAGAAATGGCAACATCAATCAGTAATTACCATAAAAACTAGCAATAACAGGTTTCCTCTGTCTGAAAATACCAAGCAAAAAAAAGACTGGTACTGAGTCTGCAATACGCATACTATATCTGCATTGAATAAATATTCTCTTTTATATTTCCACTGCAACAAAAGTAAAAACGGTAACCAACCTTTGATTGTGTAAACAGACAAGATCCATCTTTTGTAAATGAAGAGTAACCTTGGGGAATCCCCATGGTGTGTATCAGAGAGCAGAAGGTTGCATGGCCCTTTTTCACTAGCACAAGTTACAAAAACAAGTTAATACCCGTTGACATTGCACGAATGTTGTTGCTGTTGCCAGTTAGAATATCAGTAGTCACTCACTTAGCATGAGTTATGGCACTATGACAGAGAGCTAGAGTTCGGACCATTGCCAAGTCTCTACCGCGAGCATTATTGTATCTCTCTTGGCAGTTCCTTTCAAGACATCAAAAAAAACAAATTTAGACACAAGTCATGAGCGTGTTCACCAGAAACAAGAGAACAAGCAACAATTTACCGATCACATTTTTTTCATAAGTTTAAGAAGATTAACACAAACAGAAAACCGTAAGCACACAAAACGTTATCAAACAGACACTAAAGAATTCATACACAGTAGTACTAATTAACAGGTGGCATAGAGTTCACTGCACTAGCACGTACCTCTCATCAAACAAGTCTCCAAAATCGTCAATAACTACCGTGCGAGGAAAATTATCATGCAGGTGGAATGCAGCAAAATACTTCTTGATCCCTTCATCATTATCCACGTATCTTTCAAAAAAGATTGGAAATTATCATCCACACACCAATAGCAGTCAGGATATTCATTAAAAAATGAAATCGAAAAACCAACATGGAGATAACTTATATCAGCATAAGATAATAGAAAGGAGCATCTTACTTCATCTGCACGCGCTCAAATATGTCATTAGATGGATCAATGTCCTGCAAAGGTACGGTTGCACATTAGAGCATCTCCAATGGTAAGTCTTTCTGTTTGCCAAAACCATTATTTGGCAAGAGATATCAAAAAATGACCTCCAACGGTTTGCTAATTGTCAAGCCAAGTACAGTATTGACTAGCTAAATTTGGCAATACAATGACAGAGCTATTGATTGCCGCGACAACTTATTACACATTGCTACGTTAATGATAAAATTAAAATCCCCGAAAAATCGCAAAGAAAACGATTGAAAAACATTTACCTGAGGGAGAAAAGGGGGTTTGCTTTCTAACCTGCGCCGGTTGCAAATGAAGACAACATTACCTTTGATAGAGTCGCTCTCCAATGCGGAGTTAAAAGCGAACTGGAAAAGTAGAGAGGTCTTCCCACTGCCAAACGCACAAAATTTGGAGAATGAACATTTTTGAGTTAGCTTCCCCAGCAGTTAAAACTAAATATGCTGAATGTATTAATCTGTGTGTCAGTCTAGAGAGAGAGAGAGAGAGAGAAAGAGAGAGAGAAAGTAATTACGAGGAAGGAGGGCCGGAGAGAAGCAAAATACTAGGATGAGAATGGATGCGGTGGAAATGGGTTTGAGGGACGGAGAAGAATCTCTCAACCATTCTCGATCTATCTCTCCCAAAATTCCAGGCGAAGCGTCAGATTCCTTCTCTAATCCGTACGAACTTGTAATAAGCTATCATCGGGCTGCGCTGTCCACATAACATTGGCTTCGTCTGGGTCTGGAGTGACGGTGGAATTGGTGGAGCTATTAGCACAATATTGGTCTCGTCTCAACACCTGAGAGTGAGGAGGATGTATCAAAAACAGACTCCTAAACACTACTACTACGTACTAAACTGTTTGAGTCTTTGAGAACAAGGAGGAGATCAGCATACTCCATACGACTTTACTCCATTTCTTCCTAATTCTTTCCCGAGCCGAGTGTCACCCTTTCTTTTTTTGTCCTGGTGTTACCCGGACGCGGGGGCTCTGCTGCCCGGAGGGGGCAGCAGCCCCTACCCACACCCTCAAAACGACGCCGTTTTGAGGGTAAACTGCTGGTCTCTGGTAAGGGCCCTGTTTGGCACATCTTTTTCCCTAAATGTTTCCCCCCAAATCTCTCTCTAATCGTCTGCTAGCATCTCCCGCCAATGGATTCCCCCATTCTCTCTCACCGACTCCAGTTCCTCCTTCTCCCTCATCAACTGTGGTTGCTTCACCATCTTCATTTCCTACTGCTTCTGAACGATCCACCGACGCCGAACCGCCGCAAGCCGCCGAAACAACCACTAAGGTATGTGTATTGTTCATTCGGTTCTTCAACTAAGCCCAATGCCGCATGTTTTCCCTTATTCTCGTCTCGAGTGTGATTTCCCCTTTTAGCAATGAACTAATAAAATGGGTTTGGGTGCTGGGTTTACATTTTTAATTATGCATTAGACATTGGGATTACTATTTCTGCCTTATTTTTTACGGAGTTAAGCCATGTTTGAATACATATGATTGTTTTTACATGTAAGTTGGCATCTAGCAGGCAATACTCTTGGTTTTGATGATCTAAAATATAGTTAATGTTGACTGTATGAATTTTTTATACATTTCAGATTTTCATACTTGTTTATTGTTGAAATGGAGGAAGATAGAGTTGAGGGGTCTATATAACATAGTGAAGAGTTCGTAAACGAATGTACACCGTGTATTGGTATGGAGTTTGAGTCAGAAGATTCTGCGTATCGATTCTATTGCGAATACGGACGGATTCTAGGGTTTTGCGTTCGAAAAGACTACATATCAAAAAGCAAGACGGACGGTGTAATGATTAATAGAAAGTTTGTTTGTAGTAAGGAGGGAGTAAAAGGAGTGGATAAACGAACTCAGACGACATCACTAGGTAGACTAGAGACAAGAATTAATTGCAAAGCATTTTTGTACATATCACTTGATCGGGCTTCATTGAAATGGACTGTGAAAAGATTTGATGAGACTCACAATCACTTGTTACATATTCCTGAAACTGTCCATATGATGAGGAATTAAAGAGGATTGACTGAGTCACAAGGTATAACTGTTGAAATTGCTGAGGCTACCGGGTTACCTCTTAAGTTGTCACATGATCTCATTAGTGCCCAATCAGGAGGGAAGGAAAACGTTGGGTTCATGCGAGAGGATATTAAAAGCTACTTGCGTGCGAAAAGAGGAAGGGATTTACAATATGGTGAAGCAGGGGCTTTGTTGAGATATTTTCAGAAACAAACAATTGATAATCCTTACTTCTTTCACGGAATGCAATTGGATGTAGATGAGATGATAACCAATATCTTTTGGGCGGACCATGAGATGATAAGAGATTATGGACTCTTTGGGGATACATTGTCTTTTGACACGACTTTTAGAACTAATAAAGAGTTTCGACCGTTGGCTATTTTTACCGGCTTTAACCATTTTCGTATGACGGTGATTTTTGATGTTGCATTGATGTATGATGAAACAATCCCATCATTTGTGTGGTTATTCAAAAAAATTTTAGAAGCAATGTCGGGGAAGAAGCCTTTCACATTTTTTACCGATCAAGATCAAGCAATGGCTAACGCGATATCTCAAGTTATGCCGGATGTGAAACACGGATTATGTACATTTCACATTAATCAAAATGCAATGAAGCATTTAGGCTACTTGTATGGGGAAGAATCCACATTTGGTAGTGATTTCAATGCGTGCATGTTTCTCTATGAAGACGAAAAGGAATTAGAAGAAGCTTGGGAATCTTTGCTTGAAAGTTATAACTTGAAAGACAATGAGTGGATGAACAAAACTTGGGAACTTAGAAGGAAGTGGGCACATGTGTACATGAAGTTGTCTTATAATGCAGGGATGAGAAGCACTCAACTTAGTGAGAGCTTGAATGCCAAATTGAAGAAACACTTAAAGTCCAACCTCCATCTTGATCAATTCTTAACACAACTTGATAAAGTTGTTTTTGACAAGCGGTACAATGAAAAAGAAGCAGCACACGGCTCTAGAGAAAAGATGGTTAGATTAAAGTATCCAAGTTGTCCAATGTTACTTCATGTTTCCAAATTGTACACTCCTCCTATTTTCGACTTGTTCCACAAAGAGTTAGACATCTCCCTTGGTTGTAAAGTGATACAATCAAAGGTGTTGGGAGATGAAATTAGATGTGTGATTCAAAAGCATGGACAAGAAAGAGAGTATGTTGTGTTAGCTAGTGTGGAACTTGATGCATTGGGAGCTAAAACTTTTGGAGGAGTTCGTTGTAGTTGTCGAAAATTTGAGAGCTTTGGAATTCTATGTGGTCATGCAATCAAAGTGCTCTTGCTAATGAATGTCATGGAAATACCTGAAAAATACATATTACCCCGATGGAGGCTAGATGCAAAGAGTTGTTCATCTAAGGGAAAAGAAGTTATGGTGGAGGAGACTGATCGGAAGTTTGTAATATCGGCGCGGTATAGGCATCTTTGTCCTAAAATGGTGACATTAGCGGCTCGGTCATCTGAAGATGATGAAGCATTTAGGTTGGTGGAGGATACTATTACGAGTTTGGGAGTGCAAGTGGAGAATATCTTTCTTTCCAAACATGGCCACGATGCGTCAAGTAGTGGAGCCGACATTGACATGGGAATAGATTCGATCGATCCTACTTTAAAACATGCAAAGGGTTTGAAAAAGAAATTCACAGACCGTGCAAGGAAGGGTGGTAGAAGACTAAAGCCTTGGTATGAGAAGTTGAAAAAAAGGGCAAAAGGTGTTCCACAACCTCAGTTCAATCAGGTATACAATTACTTTCCTGTAATATATATCAAAAAAAAAATATGTCTTCACTTTGTACAATATTCTTACAAATGTTTCACTAACTTGTAGGGCGTTGAACAATCCGGCTCCAAGGATGACGGAACACCCTATTATCCACAAACAGCACATTTATTAACTCAAGCATCTTCTAGTTCACAAATTTCAGAGGTCTTTAGTGTACTTAGTTTCAATTATTGTTTGGTTCCAATTATACGATTACAACTTTACATCTTTATACACTTTGCTATATTTTTGTAGGAGATGGAATTTGATCGAGCAGGACATATTACCATTGATGGATCAATCCAAACAGCCATGGAGACCGAGTCATTCTTCCATAATGAAGGGTTCATTGATTTTATGATCAATCCACAATCACCCTCACTTTATTGACTCTAGATGTGAGAGGATGAATATTAGATTGTGTTCTTTTCAATTTTGGAACTTTAGTTGTGGTCGCGCTTTTTGGGGTAACACGATGAATATGAGATCGTGTTCTTTTGAATTCTGGATTATGGGATTCAGATTGTGAAGAATTATATTTATGATTGGGAACCTAAATGTGGAGATTCAGTTTTTCTCATGGGATTCCAGTACAAATTTCCGATTAATGGGTACTCCTTAGCTTTTGATTTAAGTTTTTCAAGGTTTGAGTTCCTGGTATTTGATCTTTTTGTTCGTTCTTGCCTTCTCTTTTTGTTTATAGCTTGTGTTTTGTAGCTAGGTTCCTGTGGTTGGCATGAAGGAAAAAAAAGCAGAAAAAAAAACGCAGCAGTTTGATGAGAAGAGGTCCAGCAGTTTTACCCTCAAAACGACGTCGTTCTAATCATATTATTCTAAAGAGATATAATTAACTTTTGTCTATAGGACTTTCATAATCACGTTTCTGATCTACAGGATCCTAAATAAAGAGCAGATACTTAATTATGAGAGTCCTAGAGACAAAAATTAATTATGATGCTTTAGAATAATATGATTAGAATAATAAGATATTCGTACTTGTTCAAACAAATTAAAAAGTGGCACACTTAATTTTTTAGACCGTTTATATATTAAAAAATATGATTAAAAAATTAAGTGCTCCAATTTTCAATCCGTTTGAATTGACGTGAAGATCTTATTATTCTGATCATATTATTCTAAAGAGACATAATTAAATTTTAACTCTAGAACTTTCATAATTACGTTTCTGCTCCATAGGATTGCAAGCGGAAGATGTGGTTTTTTTTTCATTCCATAACCAGCAGTTTACCCTCAAAACGGCGTCGTTTTGAGGGTGTGGGTAGGGGCTGCTGCCCCCTCCGGGCAGCAGAGCCCCCGCGTCCGGTGTTACCCTATATCTCTATCACAGGAGTAGTAGGAAGGAGTACTATATATTGGCAAGGCAAGTGAAATGAAGAGAGCCATTAATTTAATAGTACTATATCTTAGACAACATCCCATTGAAATAAATAAATGCGCGTAGATAAGTAAATTTAACAATAATGTTCAAAAAATATCCCACATTTAATAAGTAAAGTTGCAAGCCTTTTAGCAAATAACCAAATTTCACTCATTCTATAACCAAACTTAACAACGTTTACCAATAACTGAAACTCAATAACCAAACTCAAAAAACACCCCACATTGGAATCGTCTCATCGAAACGAATAATTTGGTGTGGTCGGGTGCGTGATTGAACTCGTTTGCGATTGGACAAATGTGTATTGTGTTGGATTTTTTTATTAGAGATGCAAAAATAACCAATGTGTGAGTAGGGATTGTTAAGTTTGATTATGAACTAATAGATAATTAAATGCTGACGTGACACATTTTAATTATTGATTTTGATTATTAGCATATGCTTTTAGAGCATCCACAGTGGAATAACCAAAATCATAGAATTGTTAAAGTTCGCAATGTTTTCTCAAAAAAGTGCTCACAGTAGCATAATCAAATTTAACAAACTTTTAGCAACTCATCAAATTTTGATTCTTGGATAATCAAAACTACCAACCTTTTGTCAATAACCAAACTCACTCTCTCTCTCTCTCTCTCTCTCTCTCTCTCTCTCTCTCTCTCTCTCTCTCTCTCATATTTTTAAAATAAGTTTTTATTTTTTTTGCAAAAATAGTAAACTGTTTTTTATTAAAAAAATATTTTTTTAAAACTATCTTTTTTTTTCAAAAACTGTTATTTTAAAAAAAATGTATTTTTTTAAAAACTATTTTTTAAAACTTTTTCCAAAAAGTATTTTTTTCAAAAAAATATTTTCTATTTCTAATAACCTGTTTTTATTATTTTGAAAACTATTTAAAAATATATATTTTATATAGTGACAATTTTTAGATTTTATAGGTTAAAAAGGTAATGTGACAATTTTTGATTATTCAATGTTGATTATGACACTGTGGACATCTACGTTGCTAACATTAACAACCCCTTAAATGGATAATCAAAATGTGATGTGGCAACTTTTGATTATCCAATTTTGATTAGTCCACTATGGATGCTCTTAGCTCTCAAATAGAGCCATTAACGGAGATAATGGGCTGGGCTTATGTTGTTTGGATGAACTTGGCCTATGCATGAATTGAATGACCGACCAGACTCCAATGAGCACGGCCCACTTGTGTAGTCCAATACACAACAGTACCGTACACCACCAGACGAAACGCCCTCACCTTCATTTATATCCAATGGTAATTCGATGCCCTTCAACACACCACCAAAGGTGGTAGCCTGATGGCTCAGCTCACCACACCCCCTAGCGGACACTCAAGTTCAAGTATCACCGATGATGGGGATGGAGTTTAAGTCATCTTTGTGTGGCCCGTGATCCTTTGACCTGGGATCCTCCTCCGTTGGCTCGTGGGTTTCCTAGCCTTCTTGCTCAATCCTGCACAGTGAACGCACGACAAGACCTGGCCGGGATTGCCCGGCATGGCCCTCCGGCGAGAAGATGAGAATGTGCAGAGAATCAAGTAAGAGAATAGGGTTTTTAGGTAGCGTCGTGTATGTACCTTTTAAGGCTTTTCCTTTGGTATTTATAGTGCCTCTTTGACTTGCTTTCCAAGCACAGGCATGTGCCTTGCACGAGCTGAGTGACATCACTAAACGGATCTGGTAACCGTTTCAGGCGTGAGCCGGCACGCCCATGTGCATTCATGATTATCTGTAGGCATAACCGTTTTCGCACGTGATTCAGCGGGCGGCCGAGCACCACATTCGGCCGAGTCTGACGTGAGGCTTGATGGGGAGCTTCCAGATAAAGCTGTCTCCCTGAAGGTGGCCGAGCCTGCGTGACATCCTTCCGCTGTCAACTACAAGGCGGGAGTGTCGTCGATCAACTTACGGGCTCCGATCTATGGCCGAATCTGGATCTCGGTTCGGCCACGAACGCCTAGTGCGGGCAGTCATGTTCGGCCTACTACAATAGCCCCTCAATCTCCGTCGACGCCGAGCGTGGAGTGGAGATTGATAATATGCTTGGCCGAGCCTATCTATGACCGAGCGTGAACCGATTCGGATGGTTCATGCCGAGTTCCAATCGTCTTCTTTGTAACCACCAGTGACAAACCCCAATGGGGGGATGACAGGTGTCAACTTATGGCCGGGCATGGCTAACAGAAGGACTGCTGGTATGCACGGACTCTGCAAAAACCGTCTCGTCGTGACACGTGTCGAAAGCCGATTGACCATCATTTCGGTGGTGCAGAGATGGGCGGGAATTTCGAATTCCCAAGCCCTACCCCATATAAACGAAGGTGAGAAGAGAGAGAGGGGTTGCAAAAATCCTCTCTCTCCAAACCTCCATTGCCAGAGCTTCGTCCTCCGCCCGTTCATCTTTTATCCTCGATTTTCCATCGATCCACCATCAGATCTTCCAGAAAACTTCAGGTATGCTTTGATTCTTGTTGCTCCTTTAGTTTATGTAGTTTTCACGCACTTTATCCCTTGCTTTTTAGGACTTTTTGGGACTTTTTTGTTCTGTGTGAACAGTGCGTTGCTGGGGATGAACAGCCTGTTCATCTTCAGCTTCAACCTGTTCTTTCGAGCCCTAGCTTTGAGTTTGGTCGACACCAGGGCGGGCCGAGCCTGAATAATTGAGGTGTAGTATTTCCCGAGCACAAGCCCCTATAGAATTAATAAAGGGTGGGCCAGTAGGGTAGCCGAACGTAGCAAGACCCCCGCCTTTCGCCGACGATGAGATCTCCTCATTTTACCCTTTGTTGTTTTGTTAGGTCTGGCTAAGCCGATCATAGTCATCTCTTCCAATTCTGATAGCTCGGGGAACGACTCCGAAGACTTGGTAATCCGAGAGTATCTGAAAAGGCGTAGCAGCCGTCGACAAACTTCCTCGATAGCTTCCAACATGTCAGACGATTCTCAGGATTCAAATGCCGAGCGTGATTATGAGTACGCCGATGACAAATTTCTTACCGAACCCGAGATTTCTTTGTCAAAATCAACACATTCCGAGGTCGAGCCCCAGCTTGGGCCAGAGGCCGAATCCAATTTACGTTCTCAGGCTGAGACTTCAACTTCTGCTCGATCGAATCTTAGTGGGGCCTCTTCCGAGGATAGGGAGGTTGCCGACCTCTACGAGAGGGGTCAGGTTTGTCCCTACGCCCATTTCTTTTGTGGGGAGTTCGGTGAATACGAGAAGTTTTGCTGAGACTACAACATCCTTGATGATGTTGTTATCTGCCAGGTAGGTAGCAACCATATTAGGGACAAGAGAGAGCACCACCCCGAGCACATCACGGTGCCACTGATGGCAATTTGTGAAGCTAGGCTTCGGTTCCCACTCCATCCATTTTTAAGGGAACTGTTGGCCCGGTTTAGCAGACCCCTTTCATACTTACATTATGTCCAGGCACGGTCAGACCGAGCGTAGGTACTTGTCAACGCGTCGGGATAAAGAGCCCTTGATAGACGGGTTGCCCGATACTGAAAAGTGCGCAAACTTCTACGTCGAGGTCAGTGGTAACTTCGAGTTTGGTGATCAGGTTAATCGTAGGCACAGCGTTCCAAAGGTTAAAGACTTCAGAGGTAGCACGATCTCTTAGTAATTGCCGAGCGTGACTTGTATCACAGTGTTTTCTAAATAATTTTTTTTTTTTATAGATCACCGAGCTATAACGAAGACTCAACAATCGTTGTCTATCGAGAAGCATGTAGAGCATGTAGATATCCTCCGATCGTAGATTTGCAGGGACGCACCGACACTACTTAGTTACGTTCCTTCTTACAAAGGAAAACTCAAGAGGAGGGAGAGAGAAGCGGGGCCGAGCAAGAAGGCTACTGGACAGAAGAGGGGCACAAAGGAAGCTGTAGTTGGTAAGCATTTGAAGCCGAGTGCGAGAGAAAAGGAACCGAGGGTGAAATTCCCCACATTCAGGAAGCCGGCCGAATTCTGGTTTCGTGAGAGCCAACCATCCGAGTGTCCAGGTATAAGCGTTCCCCTTCAAACCCTTGTGCCTAAGTTTGGAGATGAGATGGGGAGAAGGAACGTCATTTGTGTTAACATCAGGGACGGCGCCGTGGTTCGGCAAAAAGAGTCTGACGTGTCCGAGCCCGTTGAGAAGAGGCAAAAAATACCCATGATTTCTTTCCGACTAAGCCACCAACTCCACACCCGACTGACAAGGAAAGGACCGAATCGTTGGCTACAGGAGGTTCGAAGGCGGTCCAGAAGTCTACGAGTTTGGCTGGACCGGTTGCTGTTCAGGAGTTTACCCCCCTGCTTACCACAGCCGAGGGTAGGGTGGTTTCGGTACAGGACAGTGTCAAGCTGGAGCCAGGCTTGGCCGTTACGATGCTTCAGGGTCTAGCTTTACCGAACGACATGCAGAAGATACCAGAAGACCTTCAGCCGAGTCTGATGCATGCGAGTGCGTACCTTGTTCAGGTACATCCGATCCTGATTCCTTTGAAACTTTGTTTGAGTTTATTTCCGAGCTTGATTCTTTTTTGTTTGCTTTCTTGATCTTGTCTTATTTTGTCTTGCAGGCTGGGCAGGCTTTGCTTCGGGTGTCGAACAAGGCCGAGCTCGTTACTACCGAGGGCTCTCGATACCGTGATGATCTCAAGACCGAGCGTGAAAAAGTGAAGTCGTTGAAGGCCAATCTGAAGGTGGCTAAGGCTCAGGTGGCCGATCTTGAAAAGGAGAGAGACGAAGCTGATGAAAAAACCAAGAAGGTTGAACGTGACCTTGCCAAGGTTCTGAGGAGGGAGAAGAGGAAGATGAAGGAAGTTGATGAGAAGGCATATCAGGCCGGTTTTGACCGAGCCGGAGCTGAGTATATGCGGGACGCTCGAAAGATGGTCAACGAGGCTGTGGAGTCGAGGGTGCCTGTGGCTTACAGGAAAGGTTATAAGGACGGCGTGGCTGCTGCCGCCAATGCTCTACAGTTGGAGCCTGACTCAAATCTGTACAAGTCGATTCCAGCACCTGCCGTTCCCGAGCTTGTCCTCCCATACACCAAAGATGAGTGCGCGCCACTTCCACCTGAGGAGTTCCCTAAGAGTGATGATGATGTTGAAGACATTCATGGGGATGATGCCGAAGTTGGAGATGGAGCCGTTGGGAAGGAATCTTGCGAGGTTGGGAATGAGAAAGCGGCTGAGGACGCTGAGCGCGAGCCAATGAACGTTGATGCAAACGCCGAGGCCGATGTTGCTGCCGAGGATAATGTTAATATCTGAGAAGATCCTCATTTTGCTTTTGGTTTATTGTTTTAGAACTTGAAAGTTTTGTTGGGTTGGGCGGATCCGAACTCGGATTTTTCTGTGCCAAATGTAACAGTTTGTGGCGGGTTGATGCCGAACGATATGCTTGGCAGCATCTTCCAGTTTAGGAATATTTTGCAACATTTGTTTTCTTTTGAATGAATGACTTTGACCTCTATGTTTGCAATGTATCAGCTTTGCCGAACTTGATTGATTTTTCTCATGCCTTTTAATTTAAAAGACTTGCTTGTTTGGATGGTAGATATCTATAGCCCCCACTTTGGTCTGGGTTCGGCCAAATATTAAAATGTTGGCCAATTTAGGAATTGGTTTGTCTATAGTGGGATAATCGCCGAGCCTTGACCAAAGTACGGAGGTAAAAATAGACTTGATGGAAAGCCGGTTAATCACCTGAAATTCGATAGGAGTCCACTATGTGAGATTGGGGCTCGGCCAATGGTGCCAGCCCCTCGTCAAGATATAAGGGTCTTGAATTGTTAAATGTTTGTCGGTGGTTGCTCACCGAGTCGTGAGTGTAACCGTGCGTTGGCCGACCTTGCTGTCTTGCCAAGCCGAACCGAAGCCCAATTTACAAAAGTGATGTGTGTCTTAGGTTGGTGGACTGTATGTTCGATTTTTGCTTCTTTGGGTAGTTAATATGGCTGAAGCAGGGGGGTAAAAGCCATTTGTGGGTGTGACCGAAGTCAACGTTTGTTGTTGGCGGAGTATACTGAGTGTAGTTTTTTGGAGTAAGGGAGATAAGTAAAATTTGCAGAAGACATCGATTGCCAAACAAGATACTTCTTTGATTTGGGAAACGTGAAATACAAGTTGAATGTGAAGATTTTGGCCGAAGCCAACATAAAGAAATTAACATTGTAGTGGCAGAAGCTAATGCTGTCATGAAAAAGCTAAGATAAAAAACAGGATAGTTAGTGGCCGAACATGAGGCGCACTGTTGGTATTTTTAATTACATGTATGCCTTCTTTAGGTTCTGTGCGTTCCATGGGTTGGTAAGGACTTTCCCAGTCATGTCCTCGAGTACCTAAGCACCTTCGCAGCTATTTTGACAATACGAAAGGGACCTTCCCAGTTGGGTTTGAATTTTTGCTTTTTGCTGGCTTGCACCACTTTTCTCCAAACTAAGTCGTTTGGCTTGAAGGTCTTTGTTCGAACGCTTCGGTTGTAGCCTCTAGCCACGTACTGTTGGTACTCGGCGAGCTTTATCTGAGCATCATCACGCTTCTCTTTTGCCAAGATCAATTCCTGTTCTACTGCTTCTTCATTAGTCTTTGGATCGAAGTTCTCTGTTCTCAGAGTGGGGAACTTGGATTCTAAGGGGATTACGGCCTCCATGCCGAATGCCATTGAGAAGGGTGTTTGGCTAGTTGAGCGCCTTGGTGTGGAGCGGTAAGCCCATAGTACGCGTGGTAGTTCTTTAGCCCACTTGCCTCTTTTGGAGTTTAGGCAACGCTTGATCCCAGCGCAGACGGTTTCGTTCATGGCCTCGACTTGGCCATTTCCTTAAGGGTACGCTGGAGTTGAGTTGAAAAAGCGAATCCCAAATTCGGCGCAAAGGCTTGTTAGATCTTTGCCGACGAATTGACTTCCATTGTCTGAGACGATGGCGTAGGGTACGCCGAACCTAGTGACGATGTTCCTCCAAACAAATCTTCGTACGTCGGCTTCGGTGATCGTTGCCAGAGGCTCAACCTCCACCCATTTGGAGAAATAGTCTGTTGCAGTGATTAGAAACTTGAAGCCTCCAGGGGCCGTTGGTAGCTTTCCGACAATATCGAGCCCCCATTGTGCAAAGGGCCAAGGACTGGTGATGGGGGAGAAGTTCTGGGCAGGTTGCTTTGGTATGGGATAGAACAGTTGGCATGGTCGGCATTTGCGAATGATTTCTTCACAGTCTTTCTTCATGCTTTTCCAAAAGTATCCCTGACTCAATGCTCGTTGGCAAAGTGAACGGCCGCCGAAGTGGCAACCACAGCTCCCTGAGTGAAGTTCGGCGAGAATTTGGGGCACTTGGCTTGGGTGGACCACGAGGAGATATGGGTCGGAGATAAATTTCCTGTAGAGTTGGCCGCTTTCAGAGAGCCAGTAGTAAGCGGCTTTGTTGCTGATGCGGTAAGCTTCCTTCTTGTCTTCTGGTAAAGTGCCATGCTTTAGAAACGCAATGATCTCGTCCATCCAACTTGGACCGAGTTCAACGTTGAGGACCTTTGGAGTGGCATCAAAGCTTGGGTGGTTGATGTTGCCGAAGTTGATTGTCCTGAATTCAGTGGCCTTAGAAGATGAGGCAAGGCCGGCGAGTGCGTCGGCATGCGCGTTGTGTTCGCGGTTGATCTGTTCGATTTTGAAATTCTTGAAGTTCGTGAAGAGTTTGATTACCGCTGCTTGGTACTTTGACATTCGCGGGTCTCGAGCTTCATAGTTTCCAAGAACTTGGTTCACTATGAGTTAGGAATTGCAGTAGACAATAAGGTCAGAAACTTTCATCACTACTGCCGAGCGTAAGCCAGCGAGTAGGGCTTCATATTTGGCCTCGTTATTGGTGGCCGGGAAGTCGATGCTTAGAGAGCTTTCATGAAGTGTGCCACAAGGGGAAACTAAGACAACCTCTGGCCCGGCTCCATTGCTGCTGGAAGCCCCGTCAACATGTAATCGCTAGCTATCGCCTTGAAAGAGTTGCCCAGGCGTTGATTCTGTGATAGGTTGGGGAGTTGGAGTGTTAAGAGTATCCGTTTCTTCCAGTGTTGATTCTGCGATGAAGTCGGCGAGAATTTGACCCTTTATAGCTATTCGTGGCTCGAAACAGATGTCGAAGTTTGCTAATTCGACTGCCCATTTGGAGACCCTGTTGGAAAGATCAGCCTTGCGGAAGAGGCTTTTAAAAGGGTGCTCTGTTAAGACAGTTATGGTGTGGGATTAGAAGTAGGGGAGGAGTTTCTTGGCTGCTGAGACAAGAGCGAGTGCCAATTTCTCGAGTGGTAAATACCGTGTTTGCGCTGGGAGAAGTGTTTTGCTTGTAAAGTAGATGGGAAAGTCGTCTGTGCCAGCTTGTCGTACCAAAGCTGAACTGACTGCGTGGGCGGAGACGGCAAGATATAGATACAAGGTCTCGTACTCCTTTGGTTTCACAAGTAGAGGGGCTGAGCTTAAGTATTCCTTGAGTTCGATCAAAGCGGAGTCGCAATCCGCGGTCCATTCGAAACTGCGACAACTCTTGCCTTTCAAGGCATGGAAGAATGCGTAACATTTGTTTGAGGATTTGCTGATAAACCGGTTCAGAGCCGCTGCCATCCCAGTTAGCCTTTGTACTTCCTTGATTGTCCTTGGTGGGCGCAGGTCTTTGACGGCTTTTATCTAGTTTGGGTTGGCCTCAATACCACGTCGGGTGACAAGGTGTCCAAGGAATTTTCCAACGCTTACGCCGAACGCGCACTTTTCAGGGTTTAGTCGTAGCTTGTGTAGTTTAAGGATTTCGAAGACTTCCGCCAAGTCTTGCAGGTGGTTGGATTCCTTCTTGCTTTTGACAACGAGGTCATCAATGTAAGCTTCCACGGTATGGCCGATTTGTTCTTGCAACATCTTGAATATTGCTCTGTTGAATGTTGCGCCTGAATTCTTGAGCCCAAAAGGCATGACGCGGTAGCAAAAGATGTCATATGGTGTGATAAAAGCAATTTTCTCCATGTCGTCGGGGTCCATGGCAATTTGGTGGTAGCCACGGTAGGCGTCTAGGAAGCTTAGCCGAGCATGGCCTGCCGTTACGTCCACAAGTTGATCAATCTTCGGGAGTGGTAACCAATCCTTTGGACAAGCGTCATTGAGGTTGGTATAATCCACGCAAACTCACCATTTGCCGTTTTACTTTTTAACGACCACTATGTTGGACAACCATGTTGGGTATTGTACTTCTTGGATGGCGTTGGCTTCCAGCAAATGCTTGACTTCTTCAACGACGGCGTTAGCATGTTCGACTGCAGAACGCCGGGTCTTCTGGATGACAGGCTTGGCATCTTTCTTAATGTTGAGAGAGTGACTGATGAAATCGGGATCGACCCCCGGCATCTCGTTGGGGGTCCAAGCAAAAACTTCCATGTTTTTCTTGAGGTATTGGAACATTTCTTCGCGATCGGCCTCGCTAATGGAAGAGCTGATTAAGAAGAATCGTGAACCATCCTCGTTGATGGGCATCTGGACGAGGTCTTCTTCCGCTTTGTCTTCAGCTTGCTAGCCCACATCATCGATCACGGCAATATCTGGAACTTTGACCCATTGCACTTGCTTGGCTTTGGTGGAATTGTGGATGGTTGAGACGTAGCACTTTTTGGAGGCTATTTGGTCACCTTGTAGATCTTCTTGTCTCCCATTGATGCCGATGAAGCGAACGACTTGGTGGTAGGTTGAGGCGATTGCTTGCATGCCGTGTAGCCAGGTTCGGCCAAAAATTACGTTGTACGGGCTAGGTACATTGACGACGATGAATTCGACGCTCAATGTTTTTGAGCCAACGACGACTGGCAGGAAGATTCGACCAAGTGGCCAAACGGGTGCTCCATTAAATCCGATGACGGGTACTTCGGCGGGTTGCAAAGCTAACTCTGGGAGATCAAACTTTTTGAACAAGTCATAGTACATGACCTCCGCCGAGCTTCCCTGATCGATTAGAACGCGCTTGACGTTATGGACTCCAATTTGAACAGTTACGACGAGGGCGTCGGAGTGTGGTGTTTGCACACGTTCGAGATCGCGCTTGGTAAAAGTTATTGTCCATTTGGGTAACTCTTCAGGTCGTGGACGTTTGGATCCAGGTCCTACCGTGAGTACCTGCTTGGAAGTGGATGCGCGATTGAGGTCGGCCCGAAGATTGGATTCGGATTCCTTTGTCACGGGGCCATGAATAACATGTATCGTCGGCCACGGTTCATTTGGGTTGGGATTGCCAACAAGTGGACGGGTGGGTGTTTTGGTTTGATCGATGTACTGATCAAGATGGCCTTGTGCTGCCAGACGCTCCAATAGTGCTTTGTATGGTGCGCATGCGGTTGTGTAATGACCGAGCTCATTGTAGTATGAGCACTTCTTTCGTGGGTTCTGATCAGTTTGGCCAGTGTCTGTGCCCAGCTTTCCTGTTGGCCATTCGAACCACGGTTGCCTCATGATTTCCTTCAAAAAAGACTAGATGGGTTCTTTGAAGTATGTGGTCTCGGCCACATAGTCATGTACCTTCGGTTGGCGCTTCTTTCCTTCCTTGATGTTGTGGACAAGTTTCTTTGGCTGAGGCTGCTGCGTTGTGACCATTGGGAAGCTTGTAGTTGAGTTCGTTAGCCCTTGAGTCGCATGATCCACGTAAAATTCTTCAAGAGCGCAGAACCGTTCCACGATGCACATCAACTCGCCCATGCCATGGGGTGGGCGAATAGCAAGTTCATCCAGAATCTTGCTGTTAATTTCCAAGCCATTTTTGAAGGTTCTTGCGGCCCAGTACTCGTCGATTCTAGGAATTTCGTTGAACAGTTGCCAATATCGTTCGGCGTACTGTCGGAAAGTTTCAGATGGGAATTTCATCATTTGGGACAATGACTCAGGCACCTTGGCGGTCCTATTGCTTATGATAAAGCGGGTGTTGAAAGCACGTTCAAGGTCGGCTAGGTTCCGTATGGATCCAATGGGCAATTTGTTGAACCATTGGAGTCCAAGGGAGCCGAGGCTGGATGGGAATGCTTTGCATTTGATTTCGTCCTTTGTGGTACATAGCTCAATGGTTTGACG
This sequence comes from Rhododendron vialii, assembly GCF_030253575.1. Classification (NCBI taxonomy): domain Eukaryota; kingdom Viridiplantae; phylum Streptophyta; class Magnoliopsida; order Ericales; family Ericaceae; genus Rhododendron; species Rhododendron vialii. The sequence goes on from NC_080568.1 coordinate 15,927,825, forward strand.
GAAGTGAATCAGGTGGGTGTAAGCTTCGCAAGTGGTAGGATCGAACTTTGTAAACTTCAGTAGGTGAAAGTTGGGTTCGGCCGTTGTGTTGATTATGTGGGGCGTGAAGGGAGAAACGTCGAGGTCCTTCAGCTGCCGCTCAAAACCAGGGCACGGTGGCTTGCCGTGCCCATCCGTCTTTGTTCTCTTGGAGTCTCTGTCCGGGGACTTTTTATGGTTTCGATGCCGGAGCTTGTCTCGTAAGTCTGCTGTCGTTCGGTGAGGTCCGTCAACAGACTTTCCTCCGTCCCTACGGGATTTGGTTTCGTTGTTCGGTTCTTCAATACGCACGCCTTTTCCGTTCCGTCGAGCCTGGTTGTTATTGTCGAAATTTTCTGCCGGGATTTCCCCGAGACGTTCGGATACATGGCGTCTGGTCTCCACGGAATCTCGACCACGGTGGGAAACCGTTGTGCGAGAGAACTCCGCGCGACCAGTCGAGTATGTGCTTGTAAACGACTCAGTATCCCTAGTATTGGTTCGATCGTGGTTGCTCTTTGAGCGGTGTGTTCCGGATGTTGTAGGTTGCTTGTAAAGTATGATTTCCCTTGCATCACCTGGGTCTGGTGGGATGCCAAGGCATTCTTTGACGGAGCTGCGGTGGCCGGTTTTGCGAGGATGCTCTTGTGGTGGTGGTGGGGGTGGTGTTTGCTTTCGTCGCCTCCCGCAGATCTAGATGTAGCAGGAGTGGTGTCTCGCTGTATCTGTTGTTTCATTTGGGCAACTTCCGCCCTCAGAGCTACCAGCTCGTTGTCCCTATCTTCGCCGCGACACTGTAACAAGCGGATGTAGGCCGTTGTTACGTCGTCCGCCGCTAGGGAAAGGCCGGAATTGAGGGGGAGTGAAATGGACATGTGCCTCTCCGAAAACGGTGGAAGGATTGTGTTTCCATTGGCGTCTTTGGCCCCTGAGACGGTGACGTCCGCCAGATCTCCGCCCATGGTGATTGAAGCTGTGGTGGTTGTTGAGAGGAGGAGGGTGGATTGAAGGAGGTTCGAGCCGTTTGGATCAAAAGTTTAAGTTTTACGTCGGGTTCACCAATTGTGTGGCCCGTGATCCTTTGATATGGGATCCTCCTCCGTTGGCTCGTGGGTTTCCTAGCCTTCTTGCTCAATCCTGCACAGTGAATGCATGACTAAGACCTAGCCGGGGTTGCCCGGCAAAGCCCTCCGGCGAGAGGATGAGAATAAGCAGAGAATCAAGTAAGAGCATAAGGTTTTTAGTTAGCGTCGTGTATGTACCTTTTAGGGCTTTTCCTTTGGTATTTATAGTGCCTCTTTGACTTGCTTTCCAAGCACAGGCATGTGCCTTGCACGAGCTAAGTGACATCACTAAACGGATCTGGTAACCGTTTCAGGCGTGAGCCGTCACGCCCATGTGCATTCATGATTATCTGTAGGCATAACCGTTTTCGCAAGTGAGAGAGCACGTGATTCAGCGTGTGGCCGAGCTCCACATTCGGCCGAGTCTGATGTGAGGCTTGGATGGAGAGCTTCCAGATAAAACCGTCTCCCTGAAGGTGGCCGAGCCTGCGTGACATCCTTCCGCTGTCAACCGCAAGGCGGGCGTGTCGTCGATCAACTTACGGGCTCCGATCTGTGGCCAAATCTGGATCTCGGTTCGGCCACGAACGCCTAGTGCGGGTAGTCATGTTCGGCCTACTACAATCTTATACCTAGATGATGCCATAGTGGTGACGGCATGTCTTTATGGACATTAGTTATTGCTCAAATCGGACATTTTCTTGACGGGTAGGCAGCTTCTATGGTCACACTCAAAAGGAGTTGCTAAGGTGGTCGCCTCCTCCCACTCTTTTGATGATAATAAATAAATAAATAAATAAAATGCCCTTCAACACTTGAATGCCTCGTGGAACTAAAAGTATACCTTGGTTTGTGTTACCTCGTTCACATTAATGGAGCTAATAAAATAGGAGTACTGCAAGAAGCATATGTACGTTATGAAGTCAACTCTGGATGACCACAATATTAAGCTAATGGATTTGAAATAGTAGAGTATAGTTACGGAACATACATCACTAATAATTAATATAATCAAACAATAACGCTCAACGGGCCATACCCAGCCCAAAAGGAACCATTTGGGCCTCTTTGTGCTTTAATCGTATGATATGTGTTTTAGACCCATTTGGGTGATTGGGCTTCGGCCTTTAGGTGGTCTTCGTCCTATATGATTGTCTTGAATTGGTTTTTTGCCAATTGTAGGTCTGGATTCTTACTCCTACTAGTCTTGTAACGATTTTAAAATTAATGAATTTTTTTTTCCTTTCAAAAAAATAATTAATATAATGGCCACACTATTAATTTTCATTGCCCCTCGCTTTTGTTTTCTTTGTACAAGGGACTTGTGCATTGGTCGAAGATGTCCTGAGTAAGTGAGAAAATTATAGTAGGAGTAGGTCATAAAGAATTATTATACTCTTGATAGTGTATAAAATGTACCTTGCATATGGTACAAATGTTTTATGCACACTTTTGAAACAAACGAAAACAGTCTTGACATTAGCTAACAACACCCTTTTTGAAAATCACTATTTTTCTACATATTTTGTGTCTAGTATTTTGATTTCATTTATGCAAAATTTGTTTATATTTCAGTAGTTTGATTTACAACAGTGTATACTTATATTGGCCCTATTTTACTATCTCCAAACTGTAGGTCAAGTAATATTTGAGATTTGAGACGCGTGACAATAGAATTGCATGTACCCGATGAATACTCGGACAATGCTTCGGACACCCTCATCCAAAATAAAAGATATTGCATCAAAACATACATACACAAAAAACAAGCTATCCTTCAATTAAATATGTAAAAGAACTCAATCCAGGTTTCATAAAAGTTTCAGGATGCGTTTTTGTTAAAATAAACATACTAATCCCTTGTTTTCACGGATTTGTAGGCAAATCATTCTGATGTAGGACAAGATATTAACACTTTTCATTTATGGAGACGTTATTTTAGCAACTTTTACTTAGAAATAGTATTATTAGATCTTTATTAGTGCTGCCTAGCTATTTTGTACATCTAAATTTAGTTTTCGAAAGGTTTGATTTTTGTTTTGTTTTCTTATAGTTCTGGTTTCCCAATAATGCTTTGTTTAGTCTCCACTGTAAGTAATTAATTGGGAAAATGACGGCCCATGACGTATTTTGATAATTAATACCCTCCAAGGACATGCTAAGAACAATTGTTAATGCTGAAAATGTCCTTGACAGGTATTAATTATCAAAACATGTCATTGGCCGTCATTTTCCCTTAATTCATATTTATTATTATTTCTTTTATTCAATCATCAATAATAATATAATATTTCAGAATTTTTCTCTTTTCCTTGTAGGTTCAAAGTGTGCTCATGGATTCAAGTGGGACCAAACAAAGCATTACGTACTTAGAAACCAGGACTATATGAAAAGGAAATTGAAATGGAAATCAAATCTTACCAAAAATAAATTAAGATATATGTGCAGAACATGCATCACTAACAAATATTTAATAATAGTATTCCTATAAAGTGTAAAAGTTGTTACTACATCCCCATAAATGAAAATCATTGGGCTTGCTCGTTTCATATTTTGTTTTTGTTTTATTTTTTAATTATTATCCTATTTCTCTTTTCAATTATTATCATATTTCTTCAATTATTATTTATTACTTTATCATCTCTCTCCACTCATTACTCATTTCTTCAATCATTACTTTGTCTATTGTCATTAGCATGTAGTTCATTTAGTTTAGCGAAAACGAACCACCACTTTAGTTGGCTAAAAGCATCTCCAATAGTGTGGTTTATGTTGTAATTAGGTCAGAAATTAACCCAGTTAGCTAACAACAATAGTAAAATAAAATCGGACTCAATAGTGTAACTAAGGTGAAAGTTAAGCTAGCAAAAGTGCAATTGCAATCAGCTCAGACCACACAATTAAGGCCTCGTTTTCTCTAGCAAAAACTACTAAAAATTTAACACATTTTACAATCTTGTTTTCACTAACAAATTTTTTTTAACATTCTACTATCTCGTTTTCACTAACAAAAAAGTTATCAACAAAAACTGTTTTTGCTACGTGTTTTTTTTCCCGGAAAGAGTTGAGGATTTTATTAAGAGGAAAACAGGTCCGAAGACCGCACACCAGCAAAGACATGGTCAGCTAAATTTTGAGGGACAGGACCCCCAATTCTCTAACCTAACACGAAATAGGAATTACTTAGCCAACGAATGAGCTACCCTATTGAAAGAATGCTTAACATAGTTAAATTTATCAGAGGAAATAAAGGAAGAAGCTCTAAATAATCAGAGAGAATAGAGTTACAATCGAAGAATGATTTTTGTGCTTGAGTGAGAGCTTGCACAATCTGAGTAGATTCGCCTTCAACAATGATATGAGTCTTATGAGAGAATCCCTTGTTCGTAGCAATAACTAAAGCTAAAGCATCTCGGAAGCTCAACGCTTCCGCAGTTCTTGGGGAGAATAAACCAGGAAACGGGATAGCTAAGTACCCAAAATCTGTCCAGTATAATCACGGGCCACGATCCCAACACCTACCAGACCACCATTCCTATCAACAGAACCGTCAACATTAAAAATTTAATCACACTTGGAGAGGGGAGACGCCATGTATCAGGAGGTGAGAGGGAGGAATTGCCAGAGGAGATACACGAAGGAGCATTGGCTTCTTTGAAAAATACCTCTAATTCTATTCACAAACTTATCAACAATTTATACTAGCGAAAACATCTAATAACTTAATTTTCAATTAAAAATAAAAATTTATATATTTTTCACTACCGGAAGAGCAAACTGCAACTAGAAAGAGGGAGAGGGAGATCAATTGACCGAAGAGAGAAAAAAGGAAGAGGAAATGCTGTCAGAAAAGTAAAGGAGAGAGGTGAAAGGGTGTGCCGGTGCCCGAAGCAAATAGGAGATAGAAAAGTAGAGGGACCCACTAATACACGATTTAATTTCATTGCTGGAGCATTTTCACACAAATTAAAGGGTGTTGTGGTAGTGAAAAATTTATTTGTGGTTGAGAAGTTGTTAGGTGTTTTCGGTAGTGAATAAGTTGTTAAAAATGTCAAAATGTTTCCGGTAGTGAATAAGTTGTTGATGGTTTGTGAGTAGAGTTCTGTAGCAAAAATAGTTTTTGTTGACAAGTTTTTTGTTAGTTGAAACGAAATGGAAAAATGCATGAAGTTTTTTTTTTTTTTTTTGTAATTTTTGTTAATGAAAACACCTCTAAATTAGCACACACAATTTGTAAATTGAGACCCACTTTTGTACTTTTACGTCATAAAACTTCATTTTGAGTTCACCGATTAGAGATGGCCTAAAACCAACAGAGGACAATGACAAGTAGTTAGGGCTCGTTCCAGTTTGCATTCTTTTTTTAAAAGTTTTTTTTTTCAATTTTTAAATTCTAATATAATGAATAAAAATGAAAATAATTTTTTAATTTTTTAATTTTTTTTGCATCGTATAAAAGATCTCAATGAGATCTATCAAATAATATTCATATTGGTAGAAAAATTATTTGCGTAAACAGATGATTTTTGAGCTTAAAATTACATTCTTTTTCAAAAAATACTTTTTGAGAATCCGGAACACCCCCTTAATCTCTCTGTCCCAATTTAATTGTCTCTCGTTCTATTCTAACCGGCTAAAAAAGGGAGTATATCTCTAAATTGGTAATGAATTTCACATCGAATATAGATCTTATTTGATAAATCTCGATAAGTTCTATAATACAATGTTTTCGAAATCACATAAAATATTATAAATTATAATATATAATCAATTAAAAAGTGACACAAACTTTAAAAAATAATTAAATTAGGATGGAGGGAGTAATAAACTGGGTGATCTTTCAGCCACGTTGCGAATCCACAATGGCTAGTGACAAATTTTGTTTTCTGAAACAGAAAGTGAGAGAGTGGGCTAGTGGTGAGTTACCTGACCCCAATAAGCTTTGGTTGGTTAAGGTGATTTTTCAATACTCCTACATTTCAAAAGAAGGATTAATATTTTAATCAGTTCTGATTTTCAGTTTTCGAGTTTTTAGATTTACGAACTTTCGAGAGCTTACACGTGTAAAGACTATAAAGACTCTTGAAGTTTGGAAATTCTAAAATCAGCCTAATTGACTGACAATAATAAGTATGTGAATGCATACTAAATAGTGTAAAAAGTACACAGAAATACGTATTTTTCTTGTCTTCTAGAGTGCTTATCGTCAACCCAGTAGACTGACAATAACAAGACTACTCAAAGTTTTATTGGAGAAACATTCCCCTTGACCGATAACAAAGCCAACTATCCACCAAGATAGTACTACTACTTTTTTGTTTTGGAAGAGGGGCGCCCTTAGTAAAATATTATGATTTTTATCTATTTTTTTAAATATTCAATAAAAAAGTCTAAAAAATTCAATTTTTGGATCTCTACTTTTTCAAGTTCTCTCGTCGAGATTAACCAATAATTCACAAAAATTTGACGTTAAATTAACAAGTGTGAAAAAAAATTGAATAAGGACAAAATTAAAAAAACCAAATTGACTTTTTAAGAGAAACTAGGCCTTAAAAAAAAATTCTTCTAGTTGTTATTTTTTGGTTGAAAATGGACGCCAATCTCCAATAAAAGTCAAGTGAGTTTGTCGGTAAAATATGCTTGTAAATACTTTCACCTAACACATAACTAGTGTTGTTCCCATTTGATACACGGGAACAACATGAAAAAAAGTTTACAACTCTGGTAATAATATAAAGGCAAAAATTAAAAAAATTGCATTAATAAGGAGAGAGCATGAAATGTTGACGGATGTTGAAGGAAGTGAAAAGAAAATAGGAAAGTTAAGAAATGGGGTCGCCACTCCATACTTAGCCACTCCAACCCTCCTTCACGAGTCTGATCAACGGGTCCAACTTCGGCGTCTTGGTTTCAGGTAGCTTTTTATTTTATTTTGTTTGTTTGTTGTACTTTTTTGGTTTGTTATTTTCTATGTTTTCGGACCGATAGTGTTCGCTTTATTATACTATTTTCTTATATATATTATCTGCATTTCTGGTTAGTTGAAAAAAAAGTATGAGAGAGGGAAAAGAGGTTTGAGATTTTTTTATTATTTTTAAAAACTTAAAATTTTGACAACCTGAGGATGCAGTAATAGAAGGGGAGAGGACAAACTACATTTGTGCATGTATTACTAGCGTCTTGCCCATTTGATGAACGGAAATAAATAAAAAAATCAGTGAGAACCTTTTCAGTTGCTTGTGCATCAGTGGGTCAGCATCTATGACTCTTGAAATGCCAAAATTACTAGCGACTTGCCCGTTTGATGAACGAGAATGGAAAAAAAAAAAAAAAAAAAACATCAGTGCGAACATTTTTCCAATTGCTTGTGCGTCAATGGTTCGGCATTTATGAATGACTCTTGAAATGCCAAAATTTAGAAAAATTTCACAACAAAATAGAAAAAGAAAAAGAAGAAGATAGTTTTGTGCAAAATAATATATATATTTGTTTAAACTGTATGTATTTTATACTTCATAAAGAATGTAGAATAATAAATAAAAATATAAAACTTTGAGAAAATTTCATGTAGGAGAGAGCGTTAAAGAGAGAGCTTCCTTTTATTTTAGGTAACTACGGGTGGGTTTGGATTAAAAAGTTGAGTGGCTTATTTTTTTATCCTTATTCAAAAAAAATTGCATTTGTTTGTTTTGCATCAAACTTTTGTGACTTATTGATTCGTCTCGACGAGAGGAATCGGAAAAGTAAAAAATTTTGATCGAAACTCATAATTTTTTGAATAAAAACAAAAATAAGTCAATAAGTCAGCTTTTTTTTACTTACTAGGGTTTGTCGAAGCAATGCACTCTTTACACATTAAATGAATCATTTTCCCTGTTGTTGACCAACTCGCCAACTAAGCGCGTTCAGGCACGAAGAAAATAACCCTGTTGTTTCCGTGATATATAGCCCCAAGGGTTTGCTTGCACCTATAAAGTAGATACCTATGATTATTTTCCCCGATTTAGATGTTTACGTTTTGTACGCGTTATGGACAAATCTATTTTTGAGTATCTAGCTGGCAGTTCAATGTTCAGCGCCTCAACAACAATGAACCGGGTTCTGAATCTCTTATAGACCCGAATCTCCCTATTTCTAGCCTCCCGTGCTTCCAACCAACTCTATATATTGCCGTGGACCTTATTCTTTTGGGGGTTTTTTTTTTTTCGATCATGCCTTTGGATCTCCAACTTACTCGGGAAACATTTACCATCATGTATATAATATGCAACAATGTCCCTTTTTTTGCTTTTGGAAGGTGATGTGAATCCATCTCAACACAACCCATGTATGTATTTTCTTTCTTTTTATCAAAGGAAAACTTATTTTCATTCATGAAAAGTGTCCAACGACATGCACTTACAAAAGAATTACTGTATGTTACAACCCAAGAAGCAGGAGATAAGCAAATAGCATCAAACTAAGAGGTCTCATTTGTTTCATCTAGACGAAGAATTGAATGCAAATTGTGCAGGAGATAAGCAAATACTATGGTCAAGTCGAGAACCACACATGATAGAGAGAGGAATGCTTTGAGTAATATGGTCATATCGAAATACTCTGGTCAAATCATATATAATATAATCATACGTATTCTTTCTATAATATAGATGCCAAAATCATGGAATCAATTATGGCATTTTTTTTGGTCAATAAAATTTAAATTAAAACTTACTCGTATTTAGGCAGTCATATAGGATAGGTATGATATACTTGCATGTACAATTAATACTGAATTTAGGTTTTGAAAAAGGAAACAAAATTAAATCAGAAGGAAGGAGATATATTTAGTCTTCTCCCATATCAGGAAAATGTGTAAAACTTAAAAGGAAATCATCTCTAATGCTAGCAATATGTTAACATATAATTTAAAAGTTTGGAAAACATTTACATTACTGTAGATTTATACATTAGGAAATATTCATTCAATTCGACGACTATAAAGTTAATAGGAAGTATGATCGAACGGTTATAGAGGGTGCTCTGTTTGTATGAATAGACATTTTTAGTAGAAAACCGCTCTATTTTATAATATAGATTCTTGTCTTTTTGAAAAAAACTTATGAGTTTCAATCAAAAAATTTACTTTTCCGATTCCTCTTACCGAGACGAATCAATAAGTCACAAAAGTTTGATGCAAAATTAACAAATGCAATTTCTTTTTGAATAAAGATAAAAAAAAGAGAGTTAATGTTTCACTTTTAAAGCCAAAATGAGTCCTACATTCTTATAGTATTGTAGACACCCCAATTTGGTTTCCCATTTGTTTTACTTTATTTTTCGGTTTCTTGTTTCTCCGATGATGAATCAGGTCAAAAACAGTCTTGAGAGTGAAATGGTTTGAGCTTGGAGTAAGTGGAGCCCATCCTAAACCCAAAAATCCTAAATAAAAAAACCTGACCTCAAAGGTTGACCATCGCGCGATTCATTGGATCCCTCGCGCGATGCTTTACTTGCCAGGTGTTGGTCAAAGTCAAAGCCTTGACTGTTAACCATCGCGTGGGTTGGTAACACCCTCGCGCGATGGACCCAGTCCCTCGCGCGATGGTCAACACTTGTCGTTTTCACCTTTTTCCAGTTGGATTTTGTGATGATCAGGGGGCTACTGACCTGGGAACACCGTTTTCGTCGACTGAACAGCGTTTGCAGGTGCATGGGTTGCACCACCCTCACAACCACTCCCCTCACCTTGTTGGCCACTTTCTCCACCAAGGAGGGCTGGCCAGCCTTGTTGGCTGGTCACTAGTCCAAGCCCTTCACCCACCTCACACCTTCTCTTGTCTTATAAATACCCCCCATTGATCATCTTGCAAAAGGGTTACCAATTCTCAAGCAAGAAAGTTCTACAAACCCTAACACACTTGATATCTCTCCATTCTAATCACATCTATACACTCATTTTTCATGCTACACCACCTTGTTCAATCCATTTTCGAGACACTCAAGCAAAGGTATAATTCCTACTGTTTGTTGTTTTAATCCCTGAGGGGGGCTGGCAGAGCCAAGGCTGATAATCGATATCAGTCCTGGTTCTAAAGTCAGCAGGGCTACAAGAGCCGTGTTACAAGCAAACCCACGCCCGACGGACTCACTACATCGCGCGACTGTTTCAGTCAGCACGTGACGGTCCTCGTGGGCATGGGATGCTGGTCATTTTCTGTTTTATAGTATTTTAAATCACTGTGAAGCATGTTTAAAACCAGACCCTCTGTCTTGCATGCTAAAATTTGTAGCTTAACTTAGAACTCTTAGTCATTTAGCTTGGGAATGCCCCTGGGTTGCTTCTGAACATGTCTCATAGCCCAGGCATGCAAAGCAATTCCTGGAAGTCCAGTCATGGCCCTCGCGCAACGATCTGACTCCATCGCGCAATAGTCAGCCTGTTTCCAGCAATTGCCCTTGCATGGGCAACTAGGTCTAAAGGCCTCTATTTTGGTACCCCCACTGTTTTGGGGTTGTATTTTATTCCTGTTATCCCCGTTTATAATAATTATTTACTTTCAGTACATATAAACTGCTAGGTTTGGATCCTGGGTGTGCACTGGTCCTTCCAGAGCACAAAAAGAGATAAAATTGAACTTGTTGGAGGGATATAACCATCGCGCGATGGTATGAGTTGGTCGCGCGACGGTTGACTTGCATGCTGACAGGGCCATGCATGCAAGTTGGTCCCTGCCTGTATCACATTCATATCAACACACTGTTTTGATGCCCGGTAACAGTGTTGGATTTTATTTCGTTTATTTTTCAAGCATGCCTTCCATCCATATTATTTTTTGATCACATGTTGCAAGGTGTTACAGTTTTGAATCGCCAATTAACTATTCCCCCACCCTAATTGGCTAAAAATTGGTTAATAAAAGAAGAATTGCAAACTTTTTCACAAAATGCTTAAGTAGAGACCGATCTCCGGATTGGGCGAGAGGGGTGCCTTATAACCCTTCCCCTCTCGTAACCTGGCTCCTGAACCCAAATATGGTTATGGCGGACTGGTTCTTTAACTTTTTCAAATCAAATAGCGCGACAGGTGCTTCAAAATACAGTTCCTTGGGTGTCGGACCTTCAAAACCCAAATGGCGACTCTGTATTTTGCGAGCGCTTGTCGTCCAACTAAGCGCTCCCTCGAACCGGCATTTTGAAAGGAACGAAATCCTTTTGAAAGGGCACGCTGCCCACAGTGGCGACTCTGCTGGGGATCGAACCATTATTAATCCATGCTTGAAAGTTTAATACACTTAGGAACAATCCTTTAAAAGTCTGTCAAAACGGTGAGCTTCGCACTGCCGAAGGTCGGAATGGTGTTTCAACAGGACCTCGTGTCCAGCCAATCCAATCTGGGACTTTTTCGATTGATCATTTGTGTATTTTCTTTTTAAAAATGGACTAAATAAAGTGAGCCAAATTTGAAAAGGCATTTTGCGATATTGTGATTCTTCTTTTCTTAAATCAATTTTTAGCATTCTTCACTTGTATCGATGTGGGATAAGCCTCGTTGGATCGTTTTGGCAATCCGGCATGGTTTACCGGAGCACAGGGACCCCGAATGACCAACAACCTCCGACGATGATGAGTCATTCTACCGTTTGATTGTTGCTCTGCGGTTACGCGGGCAATGGGAGGTATATCTTTGCTTTAGTCCAAGGAACCCGTTACAAGCCAAAACCAGCCTTTGCATATACAAAGCACTAGCACTTTTCAAACTAGGATAGGAACCCACAAGGTAAGATTTACTTGCATCTAACCCCCATATACTGTCTTTGTGTTACTGCTTTCCCTATCGCATGCACTGTACATACATACCGCTTGCGTAGGAGCATGTTTAGGGCGACTTCTAGGTTCTCAAGTCTTCGAGTCTGTCTTAAATATTAAGGACACTGCTTTGAATCCGATGAAGAATCATGCATCTCGATGGTGCATGTTATCAGTTTTCAAAGTCCTTAGCTCAGCGAAGTGTTGGGATATCAAACCTTTCTAAATCTTTGTCTAAATACCCAATCGAAGTTTCAAACAGAAAACAAGGAAACAACGGAGAAAATGCCATGATGCTTACACCACCTTGGTCATTGTGCGAAGCACGTACACCGTTTAGGCTATGGTGCTGTGCCACCTACGCCGCCCAAGTTAGGGTATCACGTCATCTACACCGAGTTGTTCCAAAGTTCAAAGTTGAAACGTTGAGAACGGAATAGTCAAAGGCTTAGGCTATTTTGACATCTCTTGATCTTCATCAATCTATTCAAAGGATACACTCTTGAAAGGATTTCCGAGAATTCTGGCAGTGTCCGAACATTTTTGAGACAAACTTCTCTTCTAGATCTAGAGTCTAGGACAACACTGGCGACGGTGATTGCGCTTTCGCTTTAGTCTTTTATTTAGATTAAAGTTATTGCAGGACCCCGATTAAGCCTTTTTTTACTTTACTGCAAGCAAAGTTCTGAATCATTGCACCACCACGGAGAGTATCGAAGCAGAAAGGCAAACCCACTTGGGAACGTCTGCATCAAAATCTGGTTCAAAGGCTAGTCAGGTTACAATCCCAGTCAGTCGCAACGGAAGACTCTCCGTGTTCTCTGTTGGCTACTCTTCAGTCAGGCTCGTCTTCAGTTCTCCAGGAAGTTAAACCCCCGACATCGCCAACCCCTTCATCTTCATCAACTTCCTCTGAAACACCGGTCATGGCAGATCAACCTCAACCGCTCACTATGGAAGCAATGTTCACAAGCCTTTAGAATAGCATCGCCACCATGCAACAGAGGGCTACTCAGACAGATGCCAATGTTACCCGTTTGAATGACCTCTTCAACACTCGTCTTCCACCAATAGCAGAAATGGAAAGCGAGGTCGATGAGGATGTTCATGCAGAACCTGTCTTTGTCTAAGACCGGAATCATGCTGGGCGGCTCATAGTTCAGCCCAATCCGAGAGAAGCTCGTCCAATAGCCACAAACCTTGACCCTGCTATTGTTAGGCCTACTCAAAAATCCTGATTTGGCTGCTCTTATGGCCAAAATCACCAAGCTGGAGGAATCTGTTTCTAAATCTAAGAGGATTAGTGCCGAGGAAATTGACTTGGACCGCCTCTGTTTGTATCTCAATGCCAAGCTTCTCGACAAGTTCAAAATACTAGACCTAGCCAAGTTTGATGGCAGTGGTGACCCTAAGACTCATCTATATAGTTATCACGCTGCTATGAAGCTCTTGTCAGTCGAGCCCGAAGCCATGACACAGTTGTTCCCTCAGACTCTCTCTGGTCCGGCTTTCATTGGTTCTTGTCACTCGACATTGCCAAGAGGAGGACTTGGGGGGATATAGCTGCTGCGTTTATTTCGCAGTACAGTTATAATTCCTTGCTGAAAGTGATGACTTGGGAGCTTGAATCTACCAAGATGGAAGCCAAAGAGTCCTTCGCGGACTTTGTCAAGAGGTGGAGGGCTAAGGCTGCCCTAATGACTGATCGTCCGAGTGAGAGGGATCAACTCCGCATCATTTCCCGCAATCTTCAACCAGATTATGCTAAGCATTTGGTTCTTGTTCAAGCATCGGCGAACTTTGAAACTTTCTTCGACTCCGGCTTGGCCAGCAACCCTCCAAAATCAAAACCTCGGGCATACTTTGGAAACACCAATGCACTATTTGGGGGTGGGACTTTCTCCAACGCAGCAACCAGTGGCACCAATGCCTCCTCCAACACTGCCAATCACATTGCCGATGTCAATCAAGTGCAAACTCCACAGAACAACCGGCCTCGTAATCAACCCCGCAGCTTCTCCGTATTTGAGGCTCCGTTGTCCTCTGTTATGGAAAAGTTAATCAAATCGGGACATCTGAAACCCCTTGATCCGACTCTACCCAAAAATCCTTCACTCAATTTCAAAGCCAATCTCTATTGCGCCTATCACCAAGGGGCTGGTCATCTTACAGATTCTTGCTTCCGCCTCCGTCATGCGATTCAGGATCTTATAGATGAAAGGACCCTTCAGGCTCCACCTCCTCCATCTCAAAAACCTAACATCCTTTCTAATTCCATGCCAAAGCACAATGCTGCTCCCCATATCAACCACATATCCTCCAGCTCCACTCAAATCGACCCTTGCTCCACCATATTCAACCCCACTGACCATATAATCCCAGTGAACCAACCTAAACCGGTCGTAACCATGCCTTTGGAGTCAGAAGCAGAACTCATGTACATTGGAGAACTTTCTCGTTCTAATCCAAGCCTTCAACTTCTCCAGACAGGCTTCGATCTCTTCAACGAAATCATGGGTGATCTCCATGATGACCTTATTCAGCCTGTACGACTTGGTCCTACCTCGACTCGTCGTGATCCTATCCCGATCATAACGGATCCTAGTTCTTCTCAAAATTTTGAAAGCCAGTTCAAGGCTGCACTACCGTCATACTTTGAGCGAGAGCCTGAGCTTAGCATGCAGGCCATGGGTTGGTCCATAGCCGACGGTGATGATTACGCCGCTCCTATAATCCAAGAATGGAACCAGCTCGAGCTAGAAGGCTTCCCGTTACACCCTGAGTATCTCCCGCTCCCTCAGCATGACCAGGCTTATGACGAAGAATGGCAGGTCGGACACAACCAGGCGATGCTCGATCCTTTGGATGGCATTTCCTTGTATATGTTATTCCAGCAACCCGAACCTTTGCTTCCCGAAGAGGAATATTATTGGGATCCCGAGCCCACTTGGCAATTTCTGTTGGATTTTGACACTAATCCTCTTCAAGGCTATACTTTACCAGATTACATGACTCACTTTGTGGAGGAAGATTTCGTTTAAGAAGAACCTCGTGTCGTGGGGGAATGTTTCCGCCCTTCTACCCTCAACAGGCTCAGCAGTTCGATATCTGATATCGAGCATGACCCCACTTTCTACATTGTTGATGAAGGATTGTCACGTCCTATAGTTCCTTCTCCAGCTAGGGAAGACTGCAGTATCATGGTGACGAACCTTATCCCTCTAGTCAATCTTTGGGATGTCGATGATATAGTTAATGTTCAAGTTGGGGCAGAAGTTTGGACAGTCAATCACTCTTTAGCCGATGGTGGACTTAGGGATGTTCCCTTCATCGCCAATGCAGAACATGTTGCAGAGGTTGCGGCAGTCAAAGATTTGGACTTTTGGGACACGCTTTTAGTGAAGGACTTGGCTGAAGATTTGGGTTTAGACTTGGAAGTTCTTACTATGGCAACAGCGGCCGACAAAGGGAAGCGCAAGCTAGGTGAAGTCCCTGTTGATCTCTGGGATATTGATCAAGACCCTCAGGTCGTGCCCTCTTTGGGAAGCGTTCACAACGTTATGAGGAGTGGACGGATTTTTCAGCTGGCTAATCTGCAGGCTGAAAGCTCGTCCAACCCTTCTAACCAAAGGAACGAGCCCTCTACCTTCCCAAGGTATGCACCACTCGAGGTACCTGCTGGCACTTTTGATGCGGACATGATTCAGAAACAACTTGAGCGGATTCCCGCTGCTATGTCAATCTGGGCACTGATTTGTTCTTCCCGTGAGCACCGACAGAAACTTTGCCACGCCCTTGCCCGTCTTGAGATTTCAGCTGATATCACTCCCGAGGCAATGATATCTCTCATCCTCCTACCTACCTCCAAGCACACCATGATCTTCACCGATAAGGACCTGCCAGTTGAAGGAGTCGACCACAACCGCCCCTTGCACATCACTGTCAAATGCCGAGGGCTCTGGGTTCCAACCGTCCTCATCGACAATGGTCCAGCGATCAATGTTTGCCCTTTGAGGGTGGCTTACCGTCTGGGTTTGACCAAAAAGGATTTTGCGCCTTCCAATCTGGCCGTTAAGGCATACGATAGTATTCATCGTGTGGTCGAAGGCACGCTGATGCTCAAGCTCGATGCTGAGGGCTTTGAAATGGATGTTGAATTTCATGTTGTTGACATCCCTGCCACTTTCAACCTTCTCCTTGGTAGGCCGTGGCTCCACAGATCTGATATCATGGTTGTGCCATCAACTCTCCACCAAAAGGTCATGCTGGGACTTCCTACTGGCACGTTAACAATTTGCGGGGACTCATGCATTCTCCCGCTCAAGGAGGATGGTACCTCGGTTTTGGGAATTATGCATGGCGATGAAGATGTGGATCTCGGAGTTTTCTCTTTCGATACATCTGGCTCTGTTTTGGCCATCAATGTGGATGTGGATTTTATCATAAGTAGGGATGGCATTCGAGGCAAATGGGGCGGATATTGGGTATTCCGTACCTGATACCGGAAAACCGAAGTACCACCCATATCCGCCCCGATAACCGAACGGGGAGGGAACTGGGTAACCATAACCGAACCAAACGGATATCGGGTAGTAACCGAACCGAACGGATAACCAAAATCAAGCAAAAATACTGATCCTTTTAATGAAGAAAAAAAACTAATCCTACCAAGTTTATAGTGAATAACACCTTTTAATCAAGCAAAAATAACCTTGTAAACGAATAATTGACCTTTTCTTGACAAAAAACAAAAGACTAATACACCCTTGATAGCCACCAGTGAACCATTTTATACCCCAACATTCTCAATAGATAATAGCTACCAACATTCACAACAAAACACCTACCACATGCTGCCAATCAGTCCACAAAACAACTACAAAGCAAAGTAAAACTAATACAAACTTCAGTCAGTCCAGTGATTCCAGTCACCAAATGCACACCAATCAGTCCAGCCAAAGTTGAAATAATACAAAGTTCAGTCACCACATCACAAATCTTGAAATAATACAAAGTTCCATTTGCAGAATTAAGAGATGGAAAAATAGAATCAATTTTGATTTCCATCTTGAAATGCCAACTTCCATTTGCTGAGTTCATATCTGTTAAATTGAAGGGCAAAAAAAGTGAATTAATATCAACAAAAAAAGTTCAATTAATATGAGCAATATGTAATGTTAAAACCACGAGAGACGTAAGAGAAATGCCAATTACCTCACGAGTCACGCACGAATCCCCCGTTTCTGCATCATCTAATATAGTGGCGTACCCTGATGTTGATTCACCTAACAAATATAAAGTAAAAAATTCATAAGTACTAGTTTTAGTTTACTAAAGTAGAAAAATGCAAGATACTAAATTCATTACCTTTCATTTCGGCAGCCCACAACCAACTTTGAGCACACATCAAGGCTTCCATCGTATCGGGATGAAGTCTACTACGATGTGGACTCACCAACCTACCACTCGTGCTAAATGCGGACTCAGAAGCAACCGTCGATACCAGAATAGCTAACAGATCCCTAGCCATGGCTTGCAAAATTGGATACTTGGGTTGATGTGATTTCCACCAATTCAAGACATCAAATCCCACGGATTTTGGCAAGACATCTTCCGACAAATAATGATCCAACTCCAATTTTGCAGTATGGATTGTCCTACTTCTCTTCGACTCCCTAAGCATGTAGACATCATACTTTGATAGTGACTCTTCATCAATGGAACTTGATTGGGAAGAAGAGTCACCAATACCCTCCATCATTGAACTAGGACATTGATACTCCTTAAGCAATTTATAACAAAGTGCACGAACTTTCTCAACTTCTTCCTTATAACTTGTTGGAAACAATAATTTAAAGTAGAATTCCAACACGTTGATCTTATACCTAGGATCTAACACAGCAGAAACCCCCACAACACCATTTACCACAGACCAATACTTGTCAAATTTTTCCACCATTCTTTTGGCCATTTCCCTAATCACCTGATTCTCGGAACGGAGCCAATCTCTTAATTCAAGTCTAATCTCACATATATTTGGAAAGCATTGATTAGTAGTGGGGTATTTAGTTCCAGAAAACAACTCTGTCACCTTAAAAAAAATGTTGAGCTTCTGACAAACATCTTTAGCAAACCCTCACTCACGTTCACTCGGTAAGGAATTATATTGAGCATCCCGTTTGCTTAAGCGAATGAACACATCCTTATAAAGTAGGGCAGTTTGAAGCATCAAGAATGTTGAATTCCACCTAGTCGCAAAATCAAGTCCTAATTTCTTAGTACTAGTCAGATTCAATTGGCGGACTGTTTCTTCAAATTTTTCGTATCTTTTTTGTGATGCTGTCCAATAAGCTACGTTGTCCCGAATTTTCTCAATACCCACCTTGATAACATCCAACCCATCTTCAACAATAAGATTAAGAATGTGCGCACAACAACGCATATGAAATAAATCCCCACCCAACATGAGCGACGCACTATCAAGTTTGTCCCACAAAAGATCAATCATGGCATCATTGGTAGAGCAATTATCAACCATTATACTTGAAATCTTCCTATCAATGTTCCAATCCATCAAACAATTCAACAATTGGTCACATAGAACTTCTTTTGTATGTGGACATGGCACATATATGAACCTAACATGCAACATTGATATTTAGTTAAAAATAGAAAAATGAAGATTTACATTGCATAAAGGAATAAATATAGCGATATAAGTTAGAAATACCTCAAAATGCGACTTTGCAAAGTCCAAGAATCATCAATAAAGTGCGCTGTGACAGCCATGAAGCCTTTCTTTTGATTACTTGAAGTCCACATGTCCGTTGTGATAGCTATTCTACTTGCATTACTCACCACCAAACTCATTGTCTTCCCCCTCTGGTACTCATAAATCTTAAATATTTTAGCTTTCATTGTGTTCCTACACGGCACCTTAAATAAAGGTTGAAGAGCATTTGAATACCTCCTAAATCCAACATGGTCCACAATTGAAAGGGGATACTCATGCATGATTATGGCACTTGCAAGTTCTTTCCGTGCTGTCTCATGATCAAAACTATATGAAGTTAGTAGCGGAGGAAGATCTTTGTTCATGAAATTATTTGTTAGAACTTGTTGCCTCATGTTATCCTTCTTTTGGTGTTTCCTTAAATAGTGTTCTTTCAAATGTGAAGTTCCATTCCTTGTTTCTCCAGAAATTTTTGTTCCACAATACTTGCAAAATGGCCTTGAAAATCCTGTTAATTTTCACCCTATTATAATGAGCCCAATAAGGACTCCTTAACCTTTTCTCACCATCATCATCATCATCATCATCAGATTTTCCTGATACAACTTCAACTTCATCAGTAGAATTGTCACTTGGATGAGTAGGATTGTCACTTGCATGGTTATCAAGAGGGGATGATGATGGTACGGGGCTACCACTTGGTTGTGATGGTCCAGAACCATCAACCGGATTTGTTGACTGAGCACTCAAACCGATAGGTGATTCAGACATAATTAATCTAATCCTAAGAAAACACCAGCAGATTTAGACATGATTCAAGCTACAATTACAGATTTAAGCTACAATTATAATTCAAGCTACAATCAGATCACAAACTAGTTAAGCAGACTAGAGGGGCTATGCCACCGCCTCGTTCTCAACACAATTCTATGGGGTTATGCCACCGCCACGTTATATAACTAAAAGCAATAAAAGGTAATTGATGCTCAATCTAGCTTCGTTACACCTTAAGTCGAATTGGTGGCTCAGTTAGAGGTATCCGCTAACTTGAGCTCAATGTACGCAAAAGGAGCCATAATCAAACAAAGGGAGTACAAACAATGACTATTCATTCTTTTATAGAAGCTTCCTAAATGGAGTAGCAATAAGAAATATCCTTACCCTCCTTTGTGACTGTGAGTGGAAATAAACTTAAGAAATCCAACTCCTACTACCATAGAAGCACAAACAATGACTATTCGTAAGAGGAAAAAAAATTATCTTGATTCATCAGAAGTTGAACAGGTAAGCAAATTTATGCTCTCCTAGTACAGGGATCAAAGCTTCTATTTCTATTAGCATCCTGTCCCGTAAAAGATCATGAGCTACCCAGAATCTGACTAAAATCCTAAACCCCAATATTATCCAAACCCCAACTTCCATTTTTACTTCCAGCCAACACAATTGACACTACTTTCACAACCATATACCCATTAAAATCCTAAAATCTGATTAATTCAATGCCACAACCAGATACCCATCAAAATTAAGAATCAAGAAAAAAAGACTGATATATAACAATTGACCCACATGCAGCAAATTTTAGTCCAGTCAACTAATTCACTGGTACACTAGTCTATGAACAAAATCAAACACTTGGCCCACATGCAGCAAATTCAAGCACATAGATCTGAAGCAGATTATATTTTCGAGCACAAAAGAGAGAGAGAGAGAGAGAGAGATAAACCAATGATAACAGTCGACTGAGTCAACTGGGCTCCGAAGAGTGGCGACTGCGGAGTGCGGACTACCAGACTGCTGCAATTGATTTCCTGAAAAAACCGAGAGATGAGAGACAAGATCGAGAGAGAGAGAGAGATAAACAGAGAGAGAGAGAGAGAGAGAGATCTCACGATCGAGTTACAGTCGACTGAGTCAATTGATCATCGTAGCCTGCAAAAATAGAGTTACAGAGACATGAGAGTGTGCAATAAAGATTAGAGAGTCCAGATTGAGAGAGAGACTAAGAGAGATCGAGCGAGAGAGAGATCTCACGGAGTAGTCGCTGCTCTGGAGCTGTGGAGTGGAGTCTGGTCTGGAAAGGTTCGAGAGGAATCAAGAGTGGCCGAGTGAATAGAGATTAGAGAGAGAGTCCAGATTGAGGGAGAGACTAAGAGAGATCGAGAGAGAGAGAGAGAGAGAGAGAGAGAAAGATCGAACGGAGCAGTCGCTGCTCTGGAGCTCTGGAGGTGGAGGCGAGTCTGGAGTGGCCGAGTGAAATGAAAACCCTAAGTGGGAAGTGTGTGTATATATATATATAAATATATACAAGGGTATTTTTGTAAATACCCAGTTTCGGTTCGGTTCAGGGAACGGTTCGGTTATCAGCTCCACCGTAAGCGAACCGAACCCGTTCGGTTATCTTCCAACCTCCACCATATCCGCACCAACGGGGAATTTTTCGGTTATGGTTCGGGGAAAAAAAGCGGTTTCGGTTCGGGTACCCAACGGTTCGGCCGAGATTGCCATCCCTAATCATAAGCTCTGTTGCATTGGACATTATGAGGAGAATGTCCTATCTGCCTGGTTTGGGCTTAGGGATTCACCAGCAAGGGATCCCGGAGTTCCCTACCTTTCCTTCCTGCAAGGGCCGCTTCGGTTTGGGGTACATCGCCTCAGCCAATGATGCCAAAAGAAGGAAATGTGCGGGAAAACCCCGAATCCTCTATGGTGATCCCGACAGCTACTTTGTCTGCGAGAAGGGAAACACTGTTTACACAAGGCAGGCTGAGCCCTTTATTGACTCAAAGACTGGAGAGCTGCTACCGAGTTTTGAGATTTTCGCTAATGACACCTGGTCAGATAGTGATGAGGAGCCAGCAAGGATGGAATTCAAGAAGAAGCTCAACCAGCCGAAGGTCAAGACTGACTGGCTGGGATCCACGCGCGACGGACTCACTACATCGCGCAACTGTTTCAGTCAACACGTGACGGTCCTCGTGGGGATGGGATGTTGGTCATTTTCTGTTTTATAGTATTTTAAATCACTGTGAAGCGTGTTTAAAACCAGACCCTCTGTCTTGCATGCTAAAATTTGTAGCTTAACTTAGAACTCTTAGTCATTTAGCTTGGGAATGCCCATGGGTTGCTTCTGAACATGTCTCAGAGCCCAGGCATGCAAAGCAATTCCTGGAAGTCCAGTCATGGCCCTCGCGCGACGATCTGACTCCATCGCGCGATAGTCAGCCTGTTTCCAGCAATTGCCCTTGCATGGGCAACTAGGTCTAAAGGCCTCTATTTTGGTACCCCCACTGTTTTGGGGTTGTATTTTATTCCTGTTATCCCCGTTTGTAATAATTATTTACTTTCAGTACATATAAACTGCTTGGTTTGAATCCTGGGTGTGCACTGGTCCTTCCAGAGCCCAGAAGGAGATAAAATTGAACATGTTGGAAGGATATAACCATCGCGCGATGGTATGAGTTGGTCGCGCGACGGTTGACTTGCATGCTGACAGAGCCATGCATGCAAGTTGGCTGCTGCCTGTATCACATTCATATCAATGCACTGTTTTGATGCCCGGTAACAGTGTTGGGGTTTTATTTCGTTTATTTTTCAAGCATGCCTTCCATCCATATTATTTTTTGATCACATGTTGCAAGGTGTTACAGTTTTGAATCCCCAATTAACTGTTCCCCCGCTCTAATTGACTAAAAATTGGTTAATAAAAGAAGAATTGCAAACTTTTTCACAAAATGCTTAAGTAGAGACCGATCTCCGAATTGGGCGAGAGGGGTGCCTTAAAAGCATTCCCCTCTCGTAACCTGGCTCCCGAACCCAGATATGGTTATGACGGATTGGTTTTTTAACTTTTTCAAATCAAATAGCGTGGCAGGTGCTTCGAAATACGGTTCCTTGGGTGTCGGACCTTCAAAACCCAAGTGGCGACTCTGTATTTTGCGAGCGCTTATCGTCCAGCTAAGCGCTCCCTCGAACCGGCATTTTGAAAGGAACGAAATTCTTTTGAAAGGGCACGCTGCCCACAAGTATATAGTATAAAAGTTAGATAGATGTTATTATTATTTTCCACGGAAAAGGGGGAAGATTATTAATTGGTGCAACGAGTGCAACGACTTGAGGAGTGCAATTTTGTTCACCCTCCTTAAAAGAGGGTGAACATTACCCTCTTTTTTATTGGTTGAAATGGTGTAGGTCACATTCATGTAATACACTTTTTGATAAGCATGACATCACTTTGTGGTGGAATCCACACCATTTTCAAGCAATAGGAATGATGGTAATGTTCATCCTCTTAAGTGGAGGGTGAACAAAACTTAATTCCGACCTGAGGGCCGAACATCATTAAGGGCAAGATTAGCAAGATGTTGGGGGATAGGAACCTCCCCTCTCCCTTCAACACTCCAACCTAGCACCTAATAGGGATTGTTTAGCCAACGAATATGCATGTATTAATTGGTTAACAAAAATGCTAATTTTGTGGTTGGTAATTTATACGTTTTCTTTGCATGGTCGGATCAATAGTAAAGAAATGTACTACCTCCATCCCAAAATGTGCCTATTTTCTTTTTGGGATGTCTTAAAAAATTGTTTATATCTTTTAATGTATAATATCAGTATTTGCTCGTGCCTGAAGGTACGGCTTGAACGCTCAATTAAAGTTCTACCGTATATGAGTTTTACTTTCATAACAAATAAAATCAACATGGATTGTGTGAACCAACATCTACATATACTAGTGTTTACCCGTGCCTACGGCAATACCCACTCCGGCCCGTGCCTACAGCACTACTCACATCGATTGGAATTGAACTTACCATTTGAATCTTGATAGTAGCTCAAAACATTATTTTAATTTTTAGATAGCTATAAAAAATTTAGAAAAGATAAAGGAAAATAGAGAAAAGGATAGCCAAAACCAAAAAAGTATTACGTATCAGAGAAAGAGCGAGAGAGCATGTTACCGAGGATAGTGAATTTTGGGTTCCGAGTGACTCACCAGCAAAGGCGATGACTGTTTGTGGCTAGACAATTAGAGGAGAGGGAGAGAGAGAGATGGTGACTACTGGGTTTTTTTTTAATCAACAAAACATAAGCTGATTCGTAGGGGAAAAAAAAAACAAATTGATGGCATTTTTATAATATATTTGTAAGAGTGAGTGCTTTCTTAAGAGAATTGGATAGCACTCATGAACTCTTGAATTAAATGAATCTTAGCCATTCCAACAATTTGTCTCCACATCCTTTTGTTTTATAATATATATATATATATATATATATATATATATATATATCAATTAAAGTTCTGCTTCCATAACAAGTAAAATCAGTCCAAAATCAATCCTTTTAGAGAAGTAAGTATTTGTGAAATTGATCATTGCCGTTGGTAGCGAAACATGGATGATCTAGATTTATAGAAACTCTTAATACATGCTAACCATAAGATTTATAAATGAAGGGTCTAGATTTATAACTACGGATATAAGATTTAAAAACTGAGCTCTGTTACTATATAGATTTTATATATTTAATACGGATCTTATTTGATAGATTTCAGTTCATTCTCGTAAACAAAGATTTTGAAATGATAAAAAATATTATAAATTGTGAGATATAGACAATTTTTTGTAAAGTTCTAAAAAAAAGAATCATGCACAACAAATTGTACCGGATGAAGTATAATCACTGTCCTCTCTTATCGTGTTCGTGTGGGCTAAACGAAACTCCTTATCCCTAAGTTGTGGTACCCCAACGCAAGCGAAAGAGACAAGACAGACAAGCGCAGAAAAAGGAAAGGAAATACTACTAGTAGTAGTAGGAGTAGGGAGAAAGGAGGAGGCCAATTGGGTAGAGGTGGTTTTCTGATACTGTGGGATTTGATGTGAAGATGAATTTGTTATACTGCGGAAGCGGAATTCAGTTGGCGCCAAATCAAAGGCCGTGGGAAATTGAAACTGGGTTTGCAAACGGAATTGGATTCGTAATCCGAATTGGATAAATACTAGTACATGGTTGCTGATGTCATCTACCACTGTCGGTTTCCATCTCTCTCTCTCTCTTAAAAATCTGCGACTCATTACTTGTTTCACATTGGCAGTTTTGTTGCTACCCCTCACTCACTAGACCAGACAGCATACCCTCGCACCCACATAGGAATAGGAATAGGAATCTCACACGCTGAAGCTTTCTGTCTCTGGGTTTCCTCTTGATTTCTTCTACTCATTTGGTATTTGGGTTGTGGCTGAAAAATTAGTAAGTTGCACGGTCACTCATTTTCTCTTTCTTCCATACATTAATGTAGTCTTTCCTTCCACAGTACACCTCTCTCTTTAACCGGTTAGGTGTGCTTTCTTTTTACATTCTTTTGGTTCATATATGTATGCTGTGCAGTGATCGATGTGGTTTTCTCCTTTTCTTAAAGACCAAGCTCAAATATCGATCTTGTTCTGGCTTTCATGTTTTGATTTCTCTTTTGTTCCAGTTCAATTGCTAGATGGGTCCAAATGCACTGTCCACTTCCTTGGCCATAAGGACAACATATGTGCCATTTGAACCCAGAAATCTACTTGCTTCTTAAAGTTCGTTCATATTGATGATGGCTTTGCAGTTCTGTTAGCTACATTTCCTTATATTTGAATCTCCTTGAATGCCCTTGTAGTCAGGTTGATACTTGATAGTATTACCATTCATCCATAAAAGTTGTAACTTTTAAGTGAAACTCAGTGGGCTTTGGCGGTTTTGCTAATGGTTTAGAGCTCCCTCCTTTTAAATTTACTGTTTCAGGTATATCTGTACCTGTTTCAACTTGCAACTTGGGCAACTTGCATACTATTGGCTGCACATGAAAGCCATAAATATATAGTAGTCTGATACATGGCTTTACTTTCTACAAGTTGCTTGGTAGATTAGTAGTTGTCTGTAGTACATTGATAATTTGGGGCAGCTTTGTCCAAAATCATATGCTGATGCTTTATAAAAATTGTTTTCCTGTAGGCAGTATGTGGAAGGAGCTCAAATAATTTGAATTGGGACTCTCCTAAAGATGCTATTGTTTTCTATTCCATTCTGTTGGAGGATTTAGTCTTATGGAGGTTAAAGAAGCAAAACCTCCTTCGGGGTATGGCAAACCTCCATGGGAATTCAAAGGCAGGCAAGAGTTTCTCTTGTCTATTTTTTATAACTCAGGGTGTCTCTATCATCTTACGTGCTGGGGATCCACATAACTAGCCAACTAGGTGTGGCTGTTTTTTGGTTTAAACATCAAAACGTGATGGTCTGCTTCCTGTTTCAGTGCTTTGTATCAGCTTCACCTTGTGAAATCAGAAACTGCTCGCGCTTTCATCCCCAAAGAGTTCAAATTAGTTGAAGCTTTCGGGTGTATATTTACGATACTTTTCCTAAGAAGTTGCAATTAAATGAGATGAACGTAGATATTTTATTTCTCATTAACTAACATGAACCTGCCCTCTACAGATATACACTGGGTGGCTTCTTTCTTGCCAGCTATGATGACAGCCCAGCTGGTATCTTTGATGAGGTTCTATGTATTGACCTTTAGATTGCTTCCTCTGGCTCAAGTTGTACCTTATTAAATTGTGGAAAAGCACAAAACGCTAACACATGCAATTACATAAACATCAATTTCTGCGAAAAAAATAATTACCCGTAATTGTGAACTAGCAAGGTGACTTGGCTATTTTGTTATTGTTTTGTGCAGCTCGTGGTGATTGCCGGAATAGTATGGAATCCACCTACATCTTGTGCGTAAGTTTTTCGCCTTTTTCTTCTTTGTCATGCTAAAGTAATAGCAAATAATTGGTTTAGGACATCTGCACATGTAATTTCTGTGATAGTACCCACAAAATGTTTACTAGTCAGTTGTAACAAACAAAAATCTGAGTATGGGTCTGCGTTCACTATTCAATATTCATGCTGAGGGATTTGATGCAACCACACCAAACTTCAATGCTCATCTGGCTTATAAAAAATCAAGGTGAATGCCCACCACTCACGATTAGCTTTTTGGTGACTTAAATGTGTCTTTTTTTCTTGTTAATCTTCAGCAAACAAATTGAAAGGAGCATTCTCCCAAAAAAATAAAAATAAAAGGACCAGTTTTTGTAAAGATAATGGTTACATGGTTCGTCTGTACGCCTCAAAGCACCATAAATCTTCAGCCAACTATGTATAAAAGAACCAAACTAGAACAGTTTGTCAAGTGTGCACCTGACCATTAACCGTTCTTACATGCTGATTTGACTTGTCTGGTTCATGCTACGATGGAACGCATTGATTAGACAATGGAACCATAACTTAAATGTAATATTTGCTGTACTATATATAACTTGTAAGTAGGTTTAAATGTTTCTATGAACAGATGGGCTGCTAGGGTACTTGTGAACAGTGATGAGGCTTGTGCACATGGAAGAAAGGTGGGAAGCTCCCTAATGGTATTTTGGAAATATCGACAGTTGGAAAAACTTTTTCTCCTTGTATTGACATTGGAAATTTTGAAAACGGAAGGGCTGGTTAAGAAATCCTTTAATACTGTCAAGGTTTCAGTTTGCTATTTGGTCTGGTGATTCTACTTGCCTTTCTTGTATTCATTTTTGCAGGATGTGGGACTTCCTAGTCAAGTTGCCAGGTTTTCCAAGGTGGGCCTTTAACCAACATTTCATTGTTCCTTTCATACTTGAAAATTAGAACATCTGTGTTGCTCCTTTTGGCTATTGTTTGATGGAGGTAATTCTTCAAAAATGGCCAATGGCCAACTTTTCTCAACCGAGGTTTATTTCCTACCATATTGTCTATACCATTCGGTTTCTACAAGGTAGGCACAGGATCCAGATGTGCCAAAATATGAGCAAGCCACTGATATTTCCGATTGCAAACATCTTTTTATGTGATATGGTTTCTGTCTACAGCAGAGAATTACACCAATAGCCAGGCAATCAGAAAACAACTCCAATAGATTCTTCAGAATGATAGGGGTCAGCACTGTTTTGAGTCATCCAAAGAATTGCTTAGATATCCAAGTGACTGAAATCAATGGCACTTCTGCAACAGATATCTGTACCATCAACGTTGGTACTGCTGGTAAGTTGGAGTATTCGTCTTGTTTGCTATTATCAAATACCCAAACAGTCAGGCCATTCCCTCGCATGAGTTGGGTTACAGATCATGTGCGCTAATTAAAATATTTTTGAAGTTTATTCGTATAATGGTAAGAGTAGTAGTTGAAGTTTTTAACTTCATACTGTAATTGCGAAGGCCTGATTTGAAGCTAAACCTATCTATTTTCCTTCCTTTGCCTGGCACATTTTCTTGCACTTTCATGTTCATTGGGGGGATTACATGGGTTCTGCTGTTGTTGTTGTTGTTGTTGTAAACATGTTCATTGGGTGGTGGTGAATGTGAACTATACGTTAACAGTAGGCTATCCTCTTCCGCCTGCAACTAGAATCCTGCTCTTACGGCTGTTGGAAAAAATAAGGGCAAATTTTCGTAGTCGTCCCTCTAGTTTTACGGTTGTTCCAATTTCGTCCTATCTAGTTTCAATTGCTACCAAATAAACCCTGTAGTTTGTTTTACGTTCCAAATTGGTAAAATCGTTAACACCGTTAATGAAACTAACGGAAAAATATGATTAAAAAATTAAGTTCTCCAATTTTCAATCCGGTTGAACCGGTGCGAAGATCTTTTTTTTTTTTATCATTTAATCCTAGATGGTCGTAATGAATTTTTGGCTATAAGGCCTTTCAACGAGCACCCGAAGAGTCCTTATTTAGTTTCAGGGCTCTCTTAGGGTGCTCATTGAAAGACCTTAGAGCAAAAAATCCATTATGACCGTTTAAGATAAAATTATCAGAAAAATAAGATCTTCGCACCGGTTCAAACGGATTGAAAATTGGAACACTTATTTTTTTACACTGTTTATATATTAAAAAAATATAGTTAAAAAATTAAGTGTTCATTTAAGATAAAATAATCAGAAAAATAAAATCTTCGCACTGGTTCAAACAGATTAAAAATTGGAACACTTAATTTTTTAACTATATTTTTTAACATATAAACGGTGTAAAAAAATAAGTGTTCCAATTTTCAATCCGTTTGAACCGGTGCGAAGATCTTATTTTTCTGATAATTTTATCTTAAACGGTCATAATGGATTTTTTGCTTTAAGGTCTTTCAATGAGCACCCTAAGAGAGCCCTAAAACTAAATAAGGACTCTTCGGGTGCTCGTTGAAAGGCCTTAGAGCCAAAAATTCATTACGACCATCTAGGATTAAATGATTAAAAAAAAAATAAGATCTTCGCACCGGTTCAACCGGATTGAAAATTGGAGAACTTAATTTTTTAATCATAATTTTCCGTTAGTTTCATTAACGGTGTTAACGATTTTACCAATTTGGAACGTAAAACAAACTACAGGGTTTATTTGGTAGCAATTGAAACTAGAGGGACGAAATTGAGACAACCGTAAAACTAGAGGGACGACTACGAAAATTTGCCCAAAAAAATAATAATAATAATCCTGTTCTTGTTTGATAGTACACTTTCACGATGGAACTGAATTTTTTGTTCTTGTTATAATACATAGAAGGTGCTTTTGCAATTTACGTATTGATTTTTAATTTCACATCCCTCATCTCAGCCTTGGCCAAGGCAGTACCAGAGCTAAATTCCAACAAGTTGATTGGGCCAGTTATCAAGATGTCACTTCCAAGCTTCAGGTAGTTTCTGCATTTGTCTGCATTACTAAACTCCTTTTTGTAGAAACTAATCTCTATTTCATCTATTATATCGCAGTGGACGTACAGAGTATAATCCTCATCTTCTTAAATATTCTTGTCAAATTGAGTGCAGGTTAGTCTGCTATATCTTGTCATACTTAATGCTTCACAATCTCTATGACTATCCACCGATAGATCTCCAATAATGAATAAGCAGCTGCGCCCCAACGGTTCAAAGCAAGACCATTGTGAACTTCAAGTTAATTTTTTTGTTGTGTTTTAACTAGTGCCTCCTGTGTTGGCAATGTTTCTGTTGTAAACTGTAAGACTCCTATCTTGTGCAGGATAAGAGCAGTGCGACCAGCAAAGGTGTCGGTGTCGTCCGTAGCACCAAAAAGTGCTACTGAACAATCTCTTGAAACCCCAAGTTCCAAGTTTGTGGATTCTATAATAAGCAGAGATCTCGTACAAAACGAAAGGAACCTCAGCATATCAGTGTTGTTATCGAAACCAATTTTGGCTCTGGAGTTCAATTGTCTGAAAATGCAGGTTGAAGCTCCTGCTATCGTTTGTCCCTGCTCTGAGTACACTTTTAGAGCAGTTTGATGGTATCATGAAATGTGTCGTCTTCTTTTCTTCTTCTTTTTGGCATTTCAACTTGCTGTTGGTTCCTGTATATTAGCACTAAATAAGTTATGGAATTTTCTTGTTTTGTTACTCTTTCTGAAGAGCGTATCTACTCACCGTTTCTAGTGTCAGATTCTGAGGAATTGTAGGGGTATACCAAAATTTCAGTTCTTTTAGAACCTTGTATTTTTCCCGGATGGATGCCTTGTGGGCATGGCCAGCTCTGGGCTAAGGCTTCGGACGTTAGTCTTCCCGGGCTCTAGGCTCCACAACCTTCACTCTTCTATCTTCAGCTGGTCTATTCTGCACTCCTCCAGCAACATTCGTCCGTCCCCCGATTGGGATAGTCACGAGCTAAATGCCTCACTCCTCTACGTTCAACACAGTTACCGGCTCTCCTCTGCTTATGCAAGTAGCTTCTTTTTCAGCCTCTGTGGCTTGCGGTGACAGAAAGTAGAGTTTCCTGGATGAGAAACTTCATCCGTAGCTCGTCTAACTGTTAAACTAGCTTGCTTTCAATGGTTTCCGCGGATCACTCTTTCCATTGCGGACTTGGTCGATAGGGATAGGGATCAAAGAATCTCTCAGTTCACAAGTCAGGGCGAGTAGAACTATTTCATACGCAAGCCTTAAGCCCCCAAAATGTCCAAAAACTAGGGTCTCCACTTATTTTTAGCACCTAGTGTATATGTGTTGCTATAGGCTCCATTTTTAACCCATGAATATGTTTCACATAAAAGCCCAATGACCCAGTAAAATGGAACGGAGGAAAAAAACAAAAAGTGAGAATAAAGTTGGATTACGGGACCTCAAGATCGATGATCTCTGGGAAAATTATTCTGTGTGGTGAGTGCATTATTAACATGGATGCATCTTTTCCTCTTAAACGATAATTCTCATTGCAAGCAAACCCAATAAACTGACGAAGAAGGAATTACATGTTAAGTGATAGGATATTAAGGGCCTTATTTTCGAAGATCGTCTTAGGCCTCTGAAATTTCAGAGCCGGCCCTGATTTTAGCCTTCAGACGATGTCCGAAACGGACTCGGAAATTTATTCAAGTGAAGTTACTCTATGTATATTCTGCAAATGGTGTTAGGTCAGTTATTTATATTTTTTTTTCTAGAAAGTCAAGAGGTCAATCGTTGCTGCAAGATCCGATTATTTCTCTCCATTATCGTTTTTTTTCCTTCCTTAAACAATGGTATGATGGATGAAGAAGTTGTTGGTTACGAAGACAAATAATTACTCGGTTAAGATTTAAATGACTTAAATAGTTGAGAGTATTACATAAGCAATGCCACGTGATATGTCGAGAACGCTAATAATTACTCAATTAAGACTTGTTTGTTTGTTGTGGGTCTATGTTGTTTGACTTTATTACCATTAAAATGTCCAAAATTGAAATTTATAGAGCACATGAAAATCAACTTTATTTCGTTTTAGTTTTGAAGTTAATACCGAATTCTTCATTGACATTTAGCAGTTTTTTTCTTAGCGAAAATGAATTAAGCAAGAGCGGGCCACAGACTTGTTCTATCGTCCATTTCAAAGTTGAGTAGCGCAATCAAGTTTCCATTAGCCGGCCGGTGGAAGCGAGAAATTTGAGATATGTTTCTTCGTACTCTTTCAAAAGACCCTCTTCCATGAGCCCCGTATGGCATGACAATGGCGACACCTGCATGCGTTTGCACATGAATTTGTTGAGGGATTTATGAAAAGAGGAATATAAGCGAAAATTTAAGAAGAAAAAAACGCCCTTTTAAACCCAATGTCCAATACACACCAGAGCTTTCATTATTTTGAATTAGACCCCGTGTTTTTCATTCTGTCATTAATTCCGACCCTGGCCTCAAATTCTGTCAATACACTAACGGAAGTTGGTGAGGGGACCATTTTCAGCTTACTTGGCAGGGATGCCTCCCATGTCAATGGCAATGAGCACTGGAGGAGGAAAAATTGGCGCCAATTGCAGGCTCCCCTATTTGTCCCTAACTTGCATCCCAGCAGTCCATCCCATGCATTTTACCCAAAACAAAATGCTATATTATCCACTTTAACTAGCCATTAAATAGATGAGGTGCCCAAGAGCCTAGCAATTTAGGCTATTGAAATCACAATATTTTCGGATCAAAAAAAAAAATCACAATATTTTTTAATTCATTTCTCAAATGCAATTGTAAGGGCAAAATCACTCCCGACTACGTCGCATGCGTGGTTCACCACTACAAGCAAACCCAAAGCCTTCGATGCATGCCTGACTTTATCGACAATCGTGTGTCCCGCAACATGAGGTCTATGACAATAATTGTAAGGGTTTGGGAAATTGGTCAATAACTTCTTTTCTCTAATATTTTAATTTTGTTGTATCTATGACAAGAATCGTAAAGTGGGCTTGGAAAATTATCAATCTTACCCATTACTTTTGAACTTGCATAATCTTTTTGGAACAATAAAAATTGCACAAATGAGGACATACCTTACTTATTAGACCATCTCCCACCTACCCTCCATGTCTTCAAATTTTCGTTCATTCTTCCATTTTGAAGTAAAATTTCACTCCTATCCACCCTCCGTATTTTCTTCCAATTGGGAGGATGGTCTTTCATTGTTCAAATATGAAGTACCAAAAAAATATGGAGGATCTATTCCGTTTTGATACTTTTTTTTTTTTTGTTGTAAAATTGGAACCAATCAAAAGATTTTTGCAATATCAGTTACTATAATAAGACTAATATTGAGTAGAATTTGGATTTTGAAGGTAAAGTAATGAAGTTTGAGATTTGGAGTGAGTTTCTAAGAATATAGATAGAGGAAGAAATCTAGTCTTTCATTATAAAACAGTTTTTTTATTCTCTAAGATAGTCTCTCTAAGATGAGAGATTTAGAGGATATTGGGTTGGAGAGAAAGTGCTGTAAGGAATGTAGAAAATACTTGGTGTGAAAATGACGTCCGGGACGGTGGCATGGGATAGGTTAGGAGGAGACGGGGAGAATAGACAAGCTTATAACCAACCAAACCTGGTACTACGACCTTTTTATACCGTCCAGAAAAGCTTTAACAGGGAAATAGGACCCTCGCTCACATTCCCTTGGCTAAACATGGAACATGCAGTATAAAAAGTGTGCTAGGTATTTGTGGACTTCAATTTTCTTTGTTTTGCACTCTGATCCTGACGCAACGCTCCTAAGGCACCCATCAGAGATCTCTCGTTCACCACTACAGATTCATATGAGACCATTATGGCATTATTTAATGTATTAATCCCACGGGAAACCATAGTTTTGATTGAAGAGTATTAAGATACCACTACCACCAGATGGTGTCAACAGTCCCAAGATGACTAAATAATTACTCCTTGCTTTGCCACACTATTGCTTCAGATTCAAGGAACGAGATTTGTCACTTTCTTGGACCACACACAGGGCCAATATCCCCCGTCCCAAAATAATCCTCGGCCGATCTCACAGTCCCTTTGAGAGAGAGAGAGAGAGAGAGAGAGAGAGAGTTGCAGATATAGGATCTCCCCTGCTAAGCACTGAATATGTAGGGTCTCAAATCCGAAACTGGGATTCTGAAGTTATCTTCTTTAAGACGTCCTTTTATTCAACAGCATTAGATCATACCATCTTGCGTTACCAAAGTTAACTGATTCATCCTCTCACATCTGCTCTCCCAAAATAAGATCCAGTTAAATGTTTTATTTTTGAAATTTTAAGGATGGTTTCAAATCCAAAATTTTAAAATTCATCAAACTTGTACATATGCTCTTATAAAGCGCCTACATCCGGTGATCTCCGAAACGCTCAAATTGAATCCAGTCAAGGCCATTCCATATCACCCCAGATGGAAAGAGGCCTGCCCCAAGCTATCCAAATTTCGATTGGTCATCGACCCTCCATTCTATTTCTCCACTCAGTTTTTGCCAGTCATCAAAAGCCTAAACCGCTAAGATTGGACAATCTGAGTTAAAAAAATTTCTCGTTTGCATTGGCTTTCCATTAAGGGCACTAAAGGGAAACCTAAGGGTAGCAACCACACGTTTAAGCCCAGCCCCTTTCCCAACCAATACGACCCTTGAATTCTATTTTCCACGCTTGGGCTTCCACTTCCGCTTGAACTGTGGGTTCTATTGTGAGGTCCCAGTATATCTGGTTGAGGTGTGATGAGTGTTTACGGTTTAATGGCAAAATCATGTTCATTTGCTCTCCGGTAAAGCAAAGCAGATGCTTCCACCCTGTCATTTTTTCCGGTTAGAATAGAGAAAATTATGTGTTAAATTCAATCAAAGAAACCAAATACACTCAAATCACATTTGAAAGTAGAGGCACATTCTTACCAGCCAGGATGTACAACAAATCTTCCTGTTGAAAGAGCCCAATTGACCTGTTTGAGACAAGCTTAAGAGTTAGCCTTCACAGTCAAAGAGAGAAGGGAGCTTCTGGTGGCGTACAATAGTTTGACATCAAATGGTCAAAACCCAGCCCCAACACAAAGGCTTCATGAAAAATAGGATTCCCTTTGTTTGGCAAGTGCTCATGGGGGATCGAGCTAACTCACATTTGTGTAGAAACTGCTAATGGTAGAGTGGTTCAAGAACCTATATCATAATCTTTTTACAAGAAAATCACACGCCAAAAAAGAAAGAAACAAGAAGAAACAAGAATCCTGAAGCCACATCATGGCTCTATCTCATTAAGGCATCTTCCTACATGCTTTCTTCTCAATTATCCTTTTTTTCCCTCACCTGAATTTATTTTTGTATGCTTACTCTAGAACATCCATATCATGATCTAAACAGCACCAGGCTATGAAGAAATAAAATATGAGTTGTTTCTCAGAAGACAGAAAACTAATAAGCAACTATACCTTGTCGGTACCAAGTGAGTTGGCCACTACATGGGTGACCTGCTCATCTATCTGGTTGGTGCACACAGCACCAAACTGTTCAGCTGTCTGCCACAATGGATGCAAGTGAGGATTGGCTTCACCAACCGGAAACACCCTGCTGAAGACAATGCGGCAACCGCCAAGAATCTTCCGCTGCTCTGAAGCTAGGATGTTTCTAACATCAGCTTCATCCAAGGATTGATGTGAAAAGAAGTTTTGATGTATTTTCTCAATTACCTATGTTTTAGGCAACAATACATTATACATCAACAGGGAGGGAATTGGTAAGGAAGTCATTTGTGAAATCTCATGGTTAAGTGGCTAAAAATCTCACCGCCAAAGAAGATGATAAAGTGCCATCTTCCGGTCTCTCATCATGATCAATCTCAAGGAGAGAAGGACCTAAAAGCCCAAATTGTCGTCTGCTGCAAGGAAAATAAATATACCTGCAAAAATATTTGAAATAAGAAAATAGCCAATAAAGCAAAGCAAACAGGAGAAATTGGATATTGTTTCAAGACCATAGATAGGCATGTTTACCTTTCTACGACTATCAAGTTTAGTTTGTTGTGTGGCCAGACTCTAACAGAATCATCTATAATTACCACAGACGACTCCATACCCAAAACCCCCTCCAAATCCTTACTCTTAGGAACCCTCTCATCACCATCAAAAAGATCACTATCGTCACCCCTAGAGATTACTCGTCCATTAAACAAGACCCCTTTTGGATCAAGCAGTTTTGCCATCTCTGTAGCATACAGCTTGTTCCCCATTGTGTAGAGATGCAGTTCAAAAAGCATACTAGCCTGAAAGAAACGCAAGATGCACTATGAGCTTCATGAGAAAAGCTCAAGAAAGAACCTTGTTTCCCAAAAGAAAATTAAAAAAATACAAGGATTCCTATTACCTTCTCCAAAAAATTCCAAATCCCTGGTCGCAATTTAGTCCACATACCCATATGAGGAAACCGGAAGAGATGCCTATACGGCTTTTCACGATCTTGTTCCTCTTTCTTCCTCAACAACTCATCATGCACAGGATCTACTTCGGAAAACTGAAGAAACAGATAGAGATTAATCAAAACAGAATGCTTTCACATTGTGTCCTACAAAGCCACAATATAGCCGGAACAATCTTAAAATAGACTAGGATACCATAATACCTTGGCTGAATTAAGAAGTGTGTGATCCAGATCCAACACAAGACACAACTTATGTGCAGCAAACATCTTGTTCTGTTCTTCAATCCTCCTAGCCCTCTCTCGTTGGATAGCAGCTTTCTGCTGGTCATCAAATCCATCAAACAGATGCTCAACATCTCCCCAGGTGTTCTGTGGTGGATAAGGGCCTGCAGCAACTTCCGCAGACAAAGGAATGGTCCCACTCTGCAGATTAACTGATTCTTGTACTGCACTTTTAATGTCCATTCTATTCGAGTTAACATGCACGGGCTGTGAAGAAGTATTCTGAGGTATAACTGGTGGAGGTATCGATGCTTGAGAAACTGATAAAATATCAGCTATGTTTTTCAGATTATTGGTGAATTGTGAAGTAATATCTGGTGGATTTTTAGGAGGCGTGGACTTCTTATCTGCTTGATCTTGGTTCTGAAGATTCAAATTGCCCTTCATTTCCTGAGAGCTCGATACAAGAGCTGCATTTGTTTTGGCCTGATCAGGTCCCAAGCTCCCAGCCTTTTGAGATATATTGCTATGTAGAATACGTCGAGGGTCACGTGGTTTCATGCGGATTTTTCCCAACTCGTCCTGCAAGTTCTGTAAATTACAAAACATGATCAAAAACCTTGGCCGTAAAAGAAAACAGTGAACAGGACACCCAATGTTGCTAACAAAAATGTAAGTAATAACTTAAAATGCGACGCCTTGAGCATTTAATATGTCTCATCCCACTCAATTTTCCCACAAGTGCATATTCCAGAACTATCATGAAAGTTTAGCGAAAAAATATCAGTACATTCAGACTGGAAGAGGACTAATTGAATTAGCTGTTCAGTGTAAACAGTTCCACTAGGGAATATCTGAAGTTCGAAATACAAAAGTATAAGCTGCTTAAGAATTGTCTACCATTGCAGTCCGGAGGAAACCATATAGCAATCAAGAGTCAAGGGAAAAAATGCAAATATTCTTCAACTAGACTATTTCTTCCCTATCGATTCTATGGTGGTGTTAGCAGGTTTCTTTCTAAACTGGGCACATAACGTTGGGAAGATATTGAGTTGCACCAAAACTGAAACGAGGAAAAGACTACCAGGTAATAGATCCTCACCATTGAAGATGTTTGAGGAGTCTGAAGTAATCCGGCAGATCCCTGCCCAAGCACTGGGGGTTTCAAAGGAGGAACACTCGGGGATGGAACTGCTCCCAGTATGGAATTCAAGCTTGGCGTATGCGTGGAGCCTGTCATAAGTTCAACAGACTTCTGTTGTCCCGTCTTAATTATATTCATCCACAAGGTTGGATTCCCTGCGATATCCTTCAACAAAGATTGCAAGGAAGGCGTGCTCCCACCTGCCCCCGATAAGGTCTCAGTTCCATTTAGTAGTAAATTTGGCAAAATCATGCCAGTACCAGAGGCAGTAACTGCACTCTCGAATTTCCAAGGGTCACCTCCTGTGTTCTCCACCACCTGACTCCTGCTGCTAGTGAACTGAGGTCCACTAGTGCCCCTATCCTCCAAACCACCACCACTTCCTAAAACAGTTTGCACATCCCTAACAACATCAGAATCAGTCAGTCCATTCCTTTGCCTTTTCAGAGCAGGGCCATCCAAAATAGGTTCCTCAGGAGGTTTCTGCTTCCTTGAGGTTGCTGTTTCCACGACAGCATCCGCTTTAGGTTCATTTTTAGTCATAGGCAACAGACGCTGATTGAGATCCAGACCTAAATCAGGATGGGCAAATCGCAGTCTAGGATCTCTACTCTTCACTGGGGATTTAAATGTTGTATTAGGTGCTGAACTTGCATTGATCAATGCTTTGGAACTGTCTACATGCGGCAATGGAGAAACAGCTGATTGTGCCAAAATTGGTGGATTGACAGTTTTAACACTGCCGACCATGGAAGAACTAGAAACCTCCCCACCAGTTTCGCCATCTCCATCATCATCTTCTTCTGAAGGGGTTGGGCTTGGAAGTTCATTCATAAGGAAGGAACTGCGACCAAATTTTTGTTGATAAGAAGAAACAGCTTTGAGGGCATCCCTTTCATAAGGATGCATTACAGTGTCTTCAGCTGGGTGGGGTAAAGGCCATTCCGGTTTAACAGCTCCACCTCCAATAGGCAATAGGCTATTCAATGGCATGAGCAATGGGGTTGTCCGGGTTGGGGATGGAAGACTGTCTTCATCATGATCTTTGTGAAGGTCAAGCAGGGGAAGCAACACCCCCCTGCCCCTAGAACTACTTGGTCCAACTTTCAATCGTTCCATAAATGTGTTGGCATCATTTGGATGCAAAGATTCAACAGACGCAGATTCAAACTCCATATCCATTGAACTAGTCAAATCATGACTAGCATTTTCAGAAGCATCAGAGTCTTTCTGATTCACCCTCTCAGTGAATTGTATGTTGTTTGCCTTATTGTTGCCTTTCAAAGGCGGCAAAACAGTTGGAGGATCCATAGGTGTGATCATTAACTCTAGCTGTAACAACAGATACCACGTTAAATTTTGACAACTACCAAAAATTATAGTCCTTGAGAAAAGTTGTGCAGAATAACAAACCTCTTTCAACTGCTCAGGAGAAAAGATAGGAGGGTTTTGGCTGGTCACATTAGATAACAACCTGTGACCAAATTCAGAAAAGAAAGGGGTAAGCAACCTATGTATGCCAATGTTTGGGACAACACAAAAGGGTGAAACAGAAACCTAGACAGAATGTCTTTATTTTGTTCCTTCTGGTTTTCGTTCATGGAGCAGAAAACCTGCGAAAAATTGAGTCTTAGCCTACGGAACAATTCAGCAAATTGATCCCACCAGGAAAGAGAGCAAATCAGATGAACAAAACAACCAGTGGATAATCTTACAGAATTCACAGTCTGTATTGCAGTAAATGAAAGTTGATTAAGAGCATCGGCCATAGGAGTGGAAATTCCAAAAACCACTTCCCGCAAGCTGTCTAACAGGCAATGTAGTCGGGAACAAACTGCATTATATGATCTACAACAGATAAATTTAAAAACGTTAATCCAGTATAATTCACTTGGGCAATTACTTTTTATACGTATATTCAAATTGGACATTTCTCATCAATCATTCTGGCTCCGGTAAATTCAGCCAACTTACTTTTCCACATCAACCATGGTTACTGTCCCAAGTGCTTCGCGTATCGAGTTAACCCTCCTCTCCACCTCATTCTCTTCCCCATCAGTAGTGTCCAATTGAATTGTATCCCCCACATCATTGTCCAATTGATTTGCATCCACCCCATCATTATTCCCCTTCAAACCCTCATCATCATCATCATCATCTTCAATCTTGACCACAATCTCAGAGTCCAAATCAATCTCACCTTCCTCCAATTCACCTTCCTCCTTGCTTTTCTCCACCTTATCAGCACCCTCATCGTCATCGTCGTCATCACCACTCACATCAATTATAACTTTCTCCGCATCCTTCAGCGTGGACAAACTTAAACCATTACTCGTCTTATTCGGTTGTTTCGTGTTGGTGGCTGAAGAAGAAGAAGACGATCTCTTCAAGTTGGAGTTGATGATCTCTTCTTGCTTGACCAGAACCTCGTCGAGGGATTTGTTCTGTACGGCCTGTGCCCAGGCGAGGTTGTAGAGACCGGAGGAGTAATTCCGTGAAACGGGAAACTTGTACAGATCTTGAACCGTCCAAACCCTAGGCTTATTATTGTTATTATTATTAGTAGCCGCCTCCAGCTTCACAAAGTCCTCCTCACTGATCTCCTCCACCGAACCCGAGTCGGAGATTTCACCTTCTTCCACGTCTTCGATCGACTGCCCCATCTCACAGCCTATTATTATTATCAGAGTTTCTTTGTTCTCGGAATTCTTAAATACAAATAGTAATAAATAATCCTCCGAACCTAACAATCAAGATCGGATGCCATACACAATCTGCTATCTGTTTTATCTATAAAAGACTCTACATATAAGACTCATATACATATACAGATATGGATAAGTATATATACAGAGATCTACGGAGAAGAGAACAAGGTCAAAATTTCAAACTTAGGGTTTTGTGTAAGTTTTTTTGCCCTAGATCTGAGAGTTTTATGCGACGAGATTTTGAATGTTCATGAGAATCAGATCTTGAATACTGTATAAGGTTGGTGATGATGTTTATACTGTATATTTTAATTATGTTGTGAGAAGAGGAAACATTTGAAACCAGGAAAATTTGGGAGAGAGAAGGAAATTGAGACTGACGAGAAGGGTTGGGAGAGGAAGGAAAGAGATTATGATTCTGGAGGACGAGCGACTCGAATAGAGAGGATCCGGGTGAGTTTGAATCTGGACCGTACATGTCAGCAATCCGAAACTTGTTAGGATGGCTACGGTAGGCCAATTGACAGCAAGGCTCACCGTGATTCAAATCTAGCTGTCATTTTATACGAAGGAGTTTTGAATAAATGAAATTGGAGTAAATTTCATTTCATTTACTTCCTCCCCCTGAAATTTCTAACAAATACTCGTACTACTCCAAAGATCTTCCTTCTGAAATTCAAGAAAATACACTAACCTTTAGAGCATCAGCAGTGCTGCAATGGAATAAATAAATGTGAATAATCAAAACATGATACATCGGATTTTGATTATCCATTTAGAGGTTGTTAAAGTTAACAATATCAAATTCTACATTGGTTATTTTTTGCCCATAATCAAAACCAATGGGCCCTCCAAACTTTTTTCCTTCATTTCACCCATATTTTTTGAAAAAGAGGTTTTTGAAGGAAAAAAAAAACTGTTTATGTTAGAAACAGTTCAAAAAAAATAAAATAGTTTTTCGAAACAAAAAATAATTTTTCAAAAAACACACACCTTGTTCACTTAAAAACTAGAAATACAATTTTGAGAAATTTTGAAAGAATTGTATTTACAAAAATAATTTTGAAATTTTAAAAATATAAATACAGTTTTTTAAAAACAGATTTTGTGTAAAAAAACAGTTTTCTATAAAAGAGTTTTGAAATTTCAAAAACAGTTTTTTGAAAAACACACTTTATTTACTTACAGTTTTTAAAGTTTCTGAAAAAAAAAACAGAAAAAAAAACCTGAAAGTTACAGTTTTTTAAAATTATTTTTTGAAAACATTGTTGTGAGAGAGAGAGAGAGAATGTTTTTGTGTAATGTTGGTGTGCTTGATTGAGAGATAAAATTTGGTTATTGACAAAATATTGCTAGTTTTGAATATTGAAGAGCCAAAATTTGATGAGATATTAAGAGGTTGCTAGGTTTGGTTATTCCAATGTGAGCACTTTTTTTATCAACATTGTTAACTTTAACAATTTTTTATTTTGCTTATTCAATTGTCGATGCTCTTACTTACTTTTTCAAATATATATATATACAGGGCGGTTCCAGGGACACCCAAAAAAATACATCATAGTTTCTGATCAAATTTTGATAATCCGAGCAGCTCAAAGTGATAAGAACGTGATTTTAAGGGTACTCGCAAAAAATCAACAAAAAAAATGACCGGAAAGGGCTTGATCCGAACAGTTTTTTATTGAACGGTTCAAATAAAAACTGCTCAAATCAAGTCTTTCTCGGTCATTTTTTTTGCTAATTTCTCCCGAGTACGCTTAAAATCACATTCTGCACACATTGAACGGTTTGGATCATAAAAATTTGATCGAGAACTATGAGATTGAAATTTGGGATGTTTTTTTAGGTGTTTTTTGGGTGTCCCTTGAACTGCCCCGATATATATATATATATATATATATATATATATATATATATATATATATATATATATATATATATATATATATATATATATTTGAATTTCAACTACCTCCCCTAAGGTTTCTTACAAATGTACAAGTCTTGCCTCAATTTTCTTAAAATGCACTGCCCTCCTTTTCTTTTAAGGCCATGCTTCGTAAAGTACTTTATAATAAGAAGTACTTATTAAGGGTTCTTAACAAATAAGTACTTATTTATAATTTTTAAATTTAAAAATAATGTTTTTATGAAAATAATTTTTTATTTTTTTGCACCGTTCAAAAAATCTCATCGAAATCTATCAAATAAGATCTATATTGCACAAAAAAATTACTTCAATAAGGGTGCATTCTTGTAAACTTATAGTCTGAAAACTTATTTCAGTATTTTTTACTTTTAGTAATTTTTTATTTAGCTTTATCGTAATTTTTGGGATTAATTGTTCGTCTTGACGATATGAATCAAAAAAGTATAAAAAAAAAAGGACTAATGTTGAAAAAAATTCAAATAAGACAACATTTTAGACAAATAAGATAGTTGTTTGATACTTTTTTCGTTTTTGGTGAACTTTTTTTTTGCTTTCGGTCAAAATTTTGTACTTTCTAAACTCTTCTCGTCGAGTCGAACGATTAATCCGAAAAATTACGACGAAAAGCTAAACAAAAAGTTACAAAAATAAAAAAAATATCACAATAAGTTCCAAATTACTACGTATAAGTTTACAAGAATGCACCCTAAGTCTATTATTTTTAAATTTGAAAATTGCAAATAAGTGTAGTACTTATTTTTTAAGAATTCTTAGCGGAACACAACCTAAAATTAATCTAAGGGTTTTTCAGCTTAATAAGCCAAGTGACTTTTTTTTTTGTCCTTATTCAAATTTGTTTAGCATTTGTTAGTTTTTTGTCAATTTTTTTTGTGGATTATTGCTTCGTCATAACAAGATGAATCTAAAAAATAAAAAATTACGATCGAAACCAAATTTTTTTGAATAAATAAGTCAAATTTTTTATTTTTTAGATTACTCTTGTTATGATGAAGCAATAATCCACAAAAAAATTGACAAAAAACTAACAAATGCGAAACAAATTTGAATAAAGAAAAAAAAAAGCCACTTGGCTTATTAAGCCGAACAACCCATAGATTGAGTTATTACCAAATTGGTTTTTAAGTCATAAGCCTACCTGTAAGTTCTACTTCACAATTGCTATTACTGGCATAAAACCAAACTATCACTATGCAACTTTGCCGAAAAACCTGGAAAAGCAATCTTCTCAATGTGTTTATAACACAACAAAAATTTCCTAGCTTCTGCAAACTCGCCACACTTTCATGCAATTATGGCTTCTGCATCTCCATGTTACTACTACTCTCTCATTATCATCTCCCAGCTCCTTGTCATTTGTGTTGCCCAAGAGAAGATATGTCCCTTTGAATATGTATACCAATTGGGAGATTCGATCTCAGACACCGACAACCTCATCCGCATAGGCCCCGTTGGTGCATTTGCTGCTGCCTGCCTCCCATTTGGTGAAAACTTTCTTCCATAGGCCTACCGGTCGCTGGTCTAATGGACTTCTAATCATAGATTTCTTTGGTAGGTTGGATCAAACACCCATATTAGACTCAGCCTGTTAATGAATGTTATGCTTATTTCGATTATGGGATATTGCTTACAAATGGAAACAGAGAAGTGCTATAAGTTATGCATGCCATGAAATAGTCATAATTAGAAAAAGGGAATGATTCAATTTGGGACATAATTTTTGAAAAAGAGATGCACAAAATATGGGTAGGAAAATTAGTATCGTTCAGATTCATTCATATATGGTCTAACTACAATTTTAAATGTGTTTCACGCACTGATTTCTATGCGTTCTTTACTGTACACTTGTATTTTTGTGTGAATTATATTTCGCTATGTCACAGCTGTGGCTCTCCAACTACCACTACTCAATCCATACTTGGATAGGAATGCTTCATTTGATCATGGTGCCAACTTTGCGGTTGCTGGAAGCACTGCACTAGACACTTCTTTCTTAGCTGCGAGGGGCATTCAACCTCTTGTTATTGATATTTCTCCAAGCACTCAGCTAAAGTGGTTTAAAACCCTCCTCACCTCCACTTGCCCCTTACTAGCAGGTTTGACCCCCAATAACTGATTGATCTTAAAATCAATACCCCTACTAACGAGTTACAAAA
This sequence comes from Rhododendron vialii, assembly GCF_030253575.1. Taxonomy (NCBI): domain Eukaryota; kingdom Viridiplantae; phylum Streptophyta; class Magnoliopsida; order Ericales; family Ericaceae; genus Rhododendron; species Rhododendron vialii. The sequence continues at coordinate 15,971,820 of NC_080568.1, forward strand.
CAAACTAATGCATTCTATGTACTTGACTTCCATTAATTGTCAACTAGAATGAGGATTAAAGCTCAGGAGGGCTCTCATTTTCATGAGTGAGATTGGTGGAGATGACTTCAATTACGCTTTTAGTCAAGGCAAATCCATTCAGGAGCTCCAGGATCTTGTGCCAGATGTTGTTGGGGCCATTATAAATGCAGTTAGAGTAAGCTCTTTGCCCATACATATATTGCAGCTAGAGCCTCTGTGCGCTATATGGTTGCTTCTACTTGTAATAACTATGACTTCCATCCTTCATCTTAAGGCACTACCTATACAACCGTTGGATCCAATTATCTCAGTCATTCCTTAAAAAAATTTATTTATGGGTTCCACACAACTGTAATTAGTACTAACATATAGTAAGTAGTTAAATGCTATATTTCTTTTCCTTGTGTAGTAAGTGATACGGCTGCGTGCTATACGAATTGTAGTTCCTGGAAACTTTCCAGTAGGATGCTTTCCATTTGCCCTTAGGGCTCGTTTGGATGAGGTATTAGATTTGGAGGTATTATGTAAAAAGGGGGGATTGGATAGTAGGAGGTATTAGTTAATAAGGGATGACTCACATTGATGTGATGTTTATGAAGGGGGATTAAATAGTGATTGGTTTGGATGAGGTATTAAAAAGGGGGGATAAAATAGTGCGTAGTTTGGATGGAGGATAAATAGGGGGTATTAGGGAGGGTGGATAACGTAAAAAGCTGTCAAATGACTATTTTACCCTTGTGCAGACCCAAACTTAAATATGTATTACTTTATATGTATAATTACAAATATAATTAATCTTTCAAACTTAGCCGTAATATTTATTTTTATTAACAAATGTACTAATTTAATAATATTACAAAATGAAAAAGTCAGTTTTACTTTGGGAAAATTGGTGTTTTTTATAATAAAAAATCTGATTATTTTTATTTTGTTGGAAAAATACATTGTTTGGTAGTTAAAAATGTGTCCAACAATTTTGTTAGTTGAATTCACATGTGCCGAACATATTTATTTGGTGAAAATGTGCCTAACTAATATAATAATTATATAAAATAAATAAAATAATGTCATATCGTATTCAGTAATGTTTAATAAAAATACTTAATAATGGCTAACGTAGGAAATGTTATCATTTTTTGAAAATGATTAATAAAACCGAATTTTTTAGAATTTTTTAAAAAACCAAAATTTATAAAATGAATGGGGAGTAGATGGTGGTTGGAAACATGTGGGTGTTAGTTGAATTCATGTGAGGAGTAGGTTCAACAAATTATTGCCTCCAAATTTTCTATAAATAGCACTTATATTTTTCATATCTCATCCCACATCTCATCTTCATTTCCTAAATTCGTAATTTTGTTTTTTTCATCATTTCAATGGCGCGTCGGGCTTGGAGCGAGGAGGAGGAGGATACATTGTTAACAAACCTTACGAGCCTTGTCGATCAGGGGGTTTGGCGAACCGACAACGGAGGGTTCAAACCTTCCTACTTGGGAGTTCTTACAAATGATATGCGAGTTTCTTTCCCTCAAGCAGGTATAAACGAAATTCATATTGAAGCAAAGATCAAGAAATGGAAGAGTGATTATCGCATACTGGACGCTATGCTTAGGCGTCCTAGGTTCGGGTGGAATCCAAATGAAAACAAACTAATGGTGGGAAATGAAATTTGGAATGAATTTGTCCAAGTAAGTACTCTTAAATTTATTTTCAATTTTGTAAGAAGTATTGGTTTGTAAATTTTGATAATGGTTTCCTACCATTTATATGTAGGATCACCGACATCAGAGACATTTCCGGGACAAGCAATTTCCCCATTTTAATCGATGGGCCTATTGCTTTGTTTCTGATGAGAACTAGAAGTTCGAAGTTTAAGGCGGGCATTGGAAGAATAAATTGAAAGTTGTGATAATAAATGGATTGACAAATAAATTTGCAGCCTTCCTAATGTATCTGAAGTATTTAATTTTACGTATGTGTTGTGAAATGAATGGATTTTCCTTTTCGTGGGTTCCTAATTTGTTTTATGTATGTGTGTGAGCCTGCATTTCTGTTGGTCCTTGTATTGTAGCATTGTTTTCAAGTGAATATGCGAACCACAGATACATGACTAGTCTTCCATACATTAATTATGAATTGAATATCCAAACCAATATTTAATGAAGTGATTTATGAAATAAAAAACGTACAAGTAACGGAATTCTTACATTTGATAAAGTCTTCCCAACCTAATTCGTCCAAATTCTTAAAATAGAATACTTACAACTTCATTTCAAATAATGTGCTAATAAAATACAACATACGAAGCCTAAAAAAAAAGTTACAACAAAGTATGTTGTTAGATTAGTTTGCTGTGCCACTTCCAAATCACTTGTGGATGTGGAAGCACCGTCACTTGATTGATGTTTGGTTTGAGCGAACTGCATGTCTTGCATGAGCCGGTATCTTTCCTCATGAAATGCTAACAGTGCTTCTTTTGCTTCATCTAATGTGTTGTACTTTTTCTTCAAGTTCCATGCGTATCCATTAACTTGAAGTTCTGCGACCGCCCAACTTGTATATATTCCCGGTTTACGGCCAACAAAAACCACCCAATACTTATCTTTATCTTCACTTGCCATGGAAAATCTATTCGGATACAACAATTACTATATTTCAATGTCAAACAATAGTAAGAGTATGGTTACAAATAAATATAGCTCAGATATATTTGACCGGCACATAGTGCACTACTTGGCTACAAGATATGTTACCGAACGATTATTGAACCGTTGGCCCTCATAAGTTGTCCCGCCAAGGTAATGACTCGCCTTAAATTGTCTCGTTTTATATCATCATGGCCTACATATAACCAACAATTGGACAACGAAACAACCTGAAAACAGCAGCAGCAGTTCAAAAATCGTCAAAACTGTCCACAAACTGCAGTTTTTTATCACTGTCCCAAAACTGCACTGTCTATAAACTGCAGTTTTGACAAACCAACCTGGACACACAGCAGCACATCACCACAGAAAACCAACTTGGACACAGTACAACTGCCCAACACACAAATTGGAACATAGGCAGGAACAACAGCAGTTTGGACACAGCGATAACCCAAAAAAACTGCAGTTTGGACACAGCTCGTTTGTGATATCCCCCCTTCTAATCCGTGCGCCCGGCTGTATGGCATCGTTTGGCAAGTCAATAACAGGTGGCTCAGAAATTTTTTTTCATAGCCATGCCAAAACATACTTGGACACACACACAGCAAATAGACTCAACCTCATACACACACACACACACAACTGAACCTGCTGCACAAACTGAACCTCACACACACACACACACAAAAACTGCACCTCACACACACACTAACCAAACCAAATACTGAACCTGCTACACATTGATCCTCACACACAGACACACCAAAACACTGCAGTTTGGACACACCATTGGACACAGCTGAAAACTGGAGAGATAGGGCTCAGATCATGTATTTTAATTCACAAGGGTACGCATGGCTGCAACCAAAAGTTGCCCCACCAAGGCACTACCATGATTTACTTTGTCATTTTTTCATCATTGCCCTATTAAGAACCACTTAGAATAGAACAACAAACTTGAAGACAACACAGATACAGCTTGCTTAAAACTGGACAGAGCAGAAAACTGGACACACACACACACTCTCTCTGCACCTGCTACACACACACACACAACACCCCTTCCCAAACTGCAGAACCAGAACATAAGAAACAGCTGCACCAGAACAGAACAAAACTGCAGTAACAGAAAACTACAAAACAGCATGTCATTCTGATGAACAGGTGACGCAGCGGAATTAACAAAGAGATTAGTTGCGTACTAATCAAACGAATGATAGGTACTCGTAGCCACGAGCAGTTCTTGAATCTTCAAGAGAAAAAGACAAAGTCTGAATATTATTGATAATAATCTGCATAAACTCTAGGTTACAAACCCTTAAATAGGCTGAAACCCTAGAAACCCTAAAAATAAACTTGGAAAATAAAAAGTCCCAGAATTTGGGGCTTTTCCTAAAATTGAAAACGGGAAAGAAAAACAAGACTTTCCCAAAAAGAATCAACTTAAAAGGAATTACGGTCTAAGAGTTATTAACGAAACAAATCTTTCCTAAAACAGCAAAATAACGCAATTGAATGCCTAAACGAAGGAATTAGGCCGAAAAGCACCATCGATCATCAACTTAGGGTTCATGAGTATTAACCGGAGCGCGAAAATAAGTCAGCCCACCAAGTTTGGGCCTATTCCGAGCTCGTCCGAATTTAACCAATTTGGGTAATCTGAAATTAAACACCGTTTGGACTTTCGGGGCTTGGCTCGGTCCAGCTGATCATGGAATTGGGCCTCCACGTGTTCTACATCAACAGGAAAGAGCAGTACTAATGTCCAGCCTTCAAAACTGCAAAAATAAGCTATAACAATCCATATACAGCAAGCACAAACCCAGAAACTGCAGAACATGGTTTCTGCAGAACATCAAACTGCTGTAAACAGAAAACAGCCCAGATTCAATTGTGATATCCCCCTTCTAGTCCGTGGGCCTGGCTATATGGCGTCGTTTGGGAAGTCAGTAACAGGTGGCTCAGCAAAATTTCGTCATAGCCATTTACTTAGCAGGATTGATTCAGAGGCACATAGAAGTATCATCATAGCCCAAATTACCTAGTTCTATGCCATTACAAACACCATTGCAGAAACCAAAAGAAACTGAACATAACATAGACAGCAAACACGTATTGGACATGCCCAAATACGTATTCGACACGCTACGTGGCGTGTCCAATCATAATAATTATTTTTTTATAGGGGACACTGCAATTTGGACACAGCTGAAAACTAGACTTGTAGGGCTCAGATCATGTATTTTTATTCACAAGGGTATGCATGACTGCAACAAAAAGTTGCCCCGCCAAGGCACTACATTAATTTACATTCTAATTTTGTCATCATTGCCCTATTAGGGGTACCAAAACTGCACAAAATTGCTTCCCACAGTTGAGAACAGAAAGAATATGGCCAAAACTGAACCTGCTACAGAACAGAACCTCCCACACAGACAGAGACCAAACTGAATCATTGTCAATGCCACACACAGAGACCAAAACTTATCCTCACACACACACACACAAAACTGCACCTGACACACACACACACACACACACACACATACACACTCATCAACCCAAAAACTGAACCTGGTACAGACCTGATCCTCTCTCACACACACACCAAAACTCCACCTCACACACACACTAACCAAAACTAGAACTGATCCTGCTCCCAAAACTCAACCTGGTCCACAACAAACTGAGCCTGCTCCACAAATTTAAGGATTCTAGAGTCTGTGGCCGATCCTTCCCAACCAGACAATACATAGACAAATTTAAGGTCCCGGGTACAAACACCTAAGACATTTGTAGCAATCTCACCCTTCCTCGACCTATATCGTGGCCTGTCCGCGGCCGGGGGATTTACTGGCACGTACGTCCCATCCAAGACCCCAAGACAATTCTAACAAAAATGGACAAGAGTATTAATGTAAGTGAATATGTGGAACTAAGAGGAAAGCTTGACAATGGATGACATATGAACAATTCAAAAGGACTATACCTGAAACCAATTCCACCTATTGTCTTCGTAGTTAGCAGGTACAGGGTTGGGCGTCTCTAGGAGCATTCGGTGAAGGCGCAAGACAGCTTGGAGTACAGCATTGAAATGCCTACTTATTGTCTCAGTAGACCTATAGAATTCAAATTTTGTACGCCTCTGCTTCGTATGGTGACCGAGGACCCACAAGAATATTGCTACCCTCTCCTCAAGACATACGTTGCGTGAGTCGGTTAACCCAACACCTCGGACTAAACAACACAATCTCATAAAAGTTTGTCTGTTCACCCTCAACTGTTCATGGCAGTCCGCGTCACTACCCCTTACAAGCCTATTGATGTTGTTTACGTGCGTCTGGTAAAAGTCTGGATTCAGAGACAACTCCGGACGACGAGGGCGAAACGTGGATGTGATGAACAAGTACAAACGAAAAACACCAATGACAGCGTTCATAAAGGCCTGTAATGCCATCAATCCCTCTTGCTCTTCTCTTTTCCTTTTCTGTTTCCTATTTAATCTTGCCATCCTACAAAAACCTTATAAGATTTAGGATTTTTTTATGAAAACCTAATCTTTAAATCTTAACTAACAATGATGAACCCTAACTATTCATAAAAAATCAAAGCCATATCAGTAGGGTTTGGGTTTTTAGGTAGGGTTTCATATTATTCACCAATAATGAACACAATTCAATGGATATATACACATATACAAATTCCAAACTCATACTCATCTACTTACTTGGTTTTAATTTAAACTTCATACTCATCATATGTTTTATCGTACCTATTTACCATTATCCTACACCAGACCTCTTTTGCCATATTTTAGATGATATAAAAATCATCAAACTGTGTTCTCCAACCCAACTTTATGGGTTACGACATATTATTCACCAAGAAAACAATCCACAATAACAAATCCATGGATTTTCGTCCATAGAACCCACAAAACCAAAATGAACACTTAATCAATTAAGAGATTGGTGGGTATTTATAATATTAATGTAGTGTTGTGCAATTCATTCCATATAAGAAAAATATACAACAATATTTTTTATATATCCTTGTGGTGGGAGAACATGCATCGAAGGAGCTACACACCAATATCATAATTTATTATTTTCCTTTCTTGCCTTTGTCTAGAAGAAGGAATCAATGTAATGTGAAGCCACGACTTTGAAATACCCAAATTGGCCATCTTCTTTTTTTCAGTCATATTTAAGAATAGTCAGAAAGCGCTGGTGGATTTACTAATTTCTCTTTCATAATATGAATTGTAATTCCATAAAATCAGTCGGACACATATATAAATGTTCATATACAATCCAGAGCCATTTGACTTGTGCGAGTCCAACGTAAATCGTTTAAGATACATACATAAATCGAATACTTCAATCTGGGCATATTTATAGCCGTATATATCATTTTTAACTTTTCAATACTTTTTAACATGTCTATAAACAAGCGAATGTAAAAAAAAATTTATGAACACACAATATCACGCCGTAGCTTCGGACCATCCTACATCGGACAGCTTCGAACAGTTCAAACCCACATAACCCACAAACCAAATCGAACAAAAACTCTGCTGGAATAAAAAATGGCCACAAAATCGAACCTAAAAAACAACGGAACCAGTTCAAAAAAGAAGACTCCTGTTCATACCTAAGTGAATCCAACTGAAATCGACCAAAGCACCAAATCGCCACAAAACTCTTCCAGCCTTTCTTCTCGTTCCAACAACCACAGACCAAGAAGAGTAGAGATACAGAAATTGTACCTGGAGTCCACACCCACAAAACCCACAAACCAAATTGAACAAATACACTGCGGGAATGATAAATCAACACAAAATCGAACACAGAAATGCACAAAAACAATAACAAATCAAAGAATGTTGTTCATACCTGGAGTGAATCGAACTCCAAATCGACCAAAAGCACCAAATCGCCAGAAACCTCTTCGAGCCCTTTTCTCTTTTCGAACAAGAAGAGACCGAGAAGAGTGCGACAGAAATGATGCGTGGGGGTGGGTAAAGGGGATTACAAGGGGTAAGATGGTCCGAATGATGGGGGGATTAGGGCGGATTCGAGATAGCTTGCTCAAACCCTAGCCATCTCTAAGCCCCCCTCAGGCTGTATTGGGAGGGATTACCGAAGGACTGTGTAAAGATATCCACCCTGGTATTCAACTTCCCAAACCACGCCATATACATGGCCCCACGTATTAGGAGGGTGGATATCATAATCCCCCTTCACAATGTTGCTTCCAAACAAGGTCTTACTGCGTTGCCAAGTGCTGATCTTGGAGCCTATGATGATCTTGGTTGTTTGTGCAATTTAATTAACTTTGCAATGTTTCAGAACAACTATCTTCAAGGTGCTTTGGCCTCGCTTAGGCAAGAATTTCCACAGGCTGTCATACTTTACGCTGACTACTATTCATCCTTCGAATCAGTTCTTCGTCCCGCACCTAATATTGGTTAGTTTTTCTACTACGTCTTACAATACAAAATGTATTACAGATATCGCCGGAAGGAAAGAAAAATAAGTACAGTTTTTTAGTTCTACATTTCTCGAGTACTTGCACATAGTAGTCCTTAGCACTTAGTGTGTGTGTGTGTGTGTGTATACTAAGTTATAAATATACTTCAATTTGTATTAATTTTAATTACAATTTTTAAATTATCAAATTAAGTAATTTGAATATAAATTTCATAATTAATTCAATTTTATATTAGTCAACATTAATTTCAAACTATTAATTCTAATATCATAATTATTACAAGATATCCAAAGTAGAAACAACTATGTAAGTCTTCATGATGATAAGTTGTTTTTACAGGATTTGACGAACAAACACTCTTGAAATCATGCTACGGAATAGGAGGGTCATACAACTTTGATATCAATCGGCTGTGTGGATCACAGGGCGTGCCTCTTTGCCATAACCCAAATCGATACATATTCTGGGACGGTTTACATTTGACACATGAGGCTTACCATCGTATATCCAAGATTCTCACTACTGATATTTTGTCTAAAATCCAATGCGTCTGGTAGAATCTGTGTATGCAGACCTTGTTCTACATCGCGATGACACTTTTTACATGGCGTAAGTTAAATCCATGATTAGATGTGTTGCAGATGAGCGATGTTTCATATGAGCTTTTGCTTACGGAGTTTTTAAACTCTTACTTTTCAGGTCAATAACAGTAGATGGACTTGGCTTTCTCCCAAGCCGAAGTCTTTTTGTTTATCAGTTCGTGTGTGTTTTAAGTACCACGGAACTAGTAGTATTTTATTTGAATTGGGGGATAGTGCTATGCAGTGATATGCACAGCATCATGCTGCGCACCCTCGAGCCGTCAGATCGTGCATCCGATGGCTCGGATCTCATTTCAAATATGAACGGTTCTCAATCGTTGATTGCCGAGATGAGATCCTAGCAGTTGGATGCATGATTCGATGGCTTGGAGGTGAGCAGCACGGTGCTGTGCACCGCACCAAACCCGAAGTCCATTGTATTTGGGTAGCCGGTTTGTTCCGGTCATGTTATACCTTGGGGCCTGTTTGGATGGGGTATTGTGAAGAGGGATTGTGATATCCCCTTTTAGTCCGTGGGCCCAGCTTTAAGACCTCGTTTGGGAAGTAAAATGGAGGGGGTATTAGCTAAGCCCTGGATTATATTGTACCCTCTAATACCCTCGGAGGGGGGATTATTTATTGCAAGGTTTTGAGGTGTTATTACATAATATCCCCGGATAATACTCCCCCTTTCTTCCATTTCAACTACAAAACAACCTTATCCCCATTTTATCCCTCATTCAAACCAAGTACTATTCAATCCCTCCGTCACATCAATGTGGGCCCGCCCTTCTTACATAATACCCCTACTATCTTATCCCCTCTTCATAACTAATATCCAAAATCCTTATCCCGCGTCCAAACGGGTTATTTTGTATATTGGTGTTGTTGAGCCCTTTCTTGTTCTTTGTGCACATAGAACTCTAGTTATTTTGTGCAATAAAAGAAAAGCAAACAAATAGCTTTATTTGTCTTTGGTAGTCACAGAGTATAATAGTCCAATAGTACTGTAATAGAGCTAATCCAAAGTCAACATCCTCGTAGCAGAGAGTGGTTTCAACTTGCCGCTACCTCCAAACCCCATGAGAGAGAGAGAGAGAGAGAGAGAGAGAGAGAGAGAGAGAGAGAGAGAGAGAGAGAGACCTGAATTGACCGATGGAAAGGAGAGATTGAATTAAAGTTTCTTGGGGCGGGGGGTTTCACGTTTCTGAGCTCTCCCAACTCTCTCTCTCTCTCACTCTCTCTCACACACAAAACCTGATCCCAACAAAGGCACTGGCATTTATATCTCCACAATCTCCACAATCTCCATACTCTTCCTCTTCTGCTCTTCCCATCCCACAGGGAAAGCAGAGATTACGTTAATCTCTGAATTGGCACCAAATTCAGACCTTGGGTTCACGATTCTTTGGCCCGAGGCCAGGTAACCCCTAAGAATCAAGTCAAACGGTAATGAGCACAAGTGTGGTTCCCTTCAGAATGATTCACACCACATTTTTTCAAAACTAGATCGAACTAACGCACACACACCAACTTGTTGTCTCCAAAACATTTATCCGAATCTCTGCCCATTGCCGAGCGTTACCCAACACACAATGCTACTCACTCCACGCTTACTTTTATTCCTACAACCAAACAAAAACCAATATATCCCCATCCCTTCATCTCTTTCTCTCTCTCTCTCTCTCTCTCTCTCTCTCTCTCTCTATATATATATATATATATATATATGTACATATATACTTTCGCTCGCATATCACAACTTCAACCTCCGACAAATTCTTTTAGAGAGATACACTAGAGAGAGAACTTTTCCTCCTCCTTCTTCAACAATGGAAGATATCAAGGGAAAGGCTATGGAGGTGGAAAGCGGGGACATGGCCGACGTTGGTTTACCAATTCAAGGCATGGGGCCGCCAATGAGGGGTGATCAGGGGATTGTTTTCCACCAGGAGAATGGAAGTAATCGAGTTGGTGCACTGAGGTGACTCAGCGAGTTAAGGGCGAGGAGGAGACTTGCCACCGCCGAGGGTTTTGGCTACTCTGCTTCGGTCATGCAACGTCACTTCGTACCCAAACCCATCCACCCTCTGCCTCTTCCTACAACCGTAACCTTTCTTCTTCCTCTTTTCATTATCTATTCTAATTTCTTGCTTCATAATTTCTGCATATACAACCGACCCGATTCCCAAGTGTTTGACTTTGATTGTTACTATATGTGGAGTTGTGATTAAAGAGTAATTTTCTAAGGCAAATGTTTATTTCCTACGTGCGTAAAGTAGTAGTAGTTGTTACAGTATGTTTGATTGGGCCTTCAGGCAATTCCGTCTCAATTGACCATATGATTTGACGACTCATTTCATTTCTTTTGTTTCTTTATTTGCTTTTGGAATTACTTGTTTCAGTCTTCCGATTCTATGCATGTTGGGTTAAACCATTTGGTGTGTAGATGCTATGAACTACTATTTTTGTGACAAATCTCTCTTCTGTATATTTCGCACTTTTTTTACTAATTTTTTCACTTTTCCTCCAAAAGTCAGAAGTTAAGGTGTTGAAAATCAACATAGTATTTGTAAGAGTTGTTGGATTCAAACGAAATGAAGGATGGTGTGCTATATCTAATTTAGATAACCTATTGTCTTAAAATGTTGTCTTGTTTCATCGTTCTATCTATTATTCTCCTGAAAATTTCATCTATGTAAGTAAGATGAATTTGTTGTTTCAGAAACTGAAAATGTCCCTAACCTTGAAATCCTAGCACATCTTGACATGAATTGAATATAAATGGACAACCCATGCAGAAGTTTTTTTTGGAACAATCCCAACTGTGGAGGCTTCGGTCATGGCCTCGGTAATCTGACCAGACCACCATTAACCAAGGCCTCATATCGGCACGGTCTATAGGATTGTACAGGCGGGCCAGTGTATATCCTTCTGTTTACTCGCTTGGTGTTAAGTCTCCTGTTGACTCTTCGGGTTATTACCGAAGCAAGCATTCCGTTAGTCTCTTGAAAGAATGTACATAGCAGAAAGGTGACCAAGAGCGATACGTGGCGGATAGGATCATCTAGGCCAGGTCTGGCCATGTGCTCCGTAACCGCCTTATCCGGTGCGTCATCTGTGATGTCATCCGAGGTGGTTACCCGAGCGTATCCTTCACGCACTAGCTTGGAGGCCAAGCAAACCTAGGTCTATAAATACAAAGGGATACTCATCTTTAAGAGGTATGCCATCTTTCCCTAACCCTAGATCTATATCCTTCCCTGAGATCTGACTTGATCGTCGGAGGGTCACGGGGCTACTCCAGCCCTAGTGACTTGTTGCAGGTCCAGAAGAAGGGGAGCAGAACAGCGGAAGAGGAATCTTAATTCAGGTCAAGGTCCCGTCAAATCGAACCCTTACAATTGGCGACTCTGCTGGGGACCTAGCCACCCTTTCAGTTTTCACCCCTTCCCTTTTTTCTGCCCCATTCAGCGTTCCTGAATCGAACATGGTCGAGATCGACGACGCCCATCACGGTGGTACCGCCCATGGGCTCGGTTCCCTCGTGGATCACAGTCTGGCTTCCGGCGGAGCGGCCGCCCTGGGAAAGACCCATGTATCCGTCGGAATTGGCGCCGGAGCGTCAGTTCCAGACGCAGGCCCATCTTCCGAGCTCCACTCCTACATCCGCCATCTTGAGCGAAAAATCGACGATCTCACGACGGTGATGGAGCGCGACAGACACGTCCGGGATGAGTTGGCGGAGATCAAACACCTCCTCCAAATCTCCCTGTCTCATTCCTCTAGGAGTCGTGACGGAATGAAGGACCATCACACCTCCCCTCGCAGTCACGAAGTCGGTCACCTGCTAGAGCACAGACCCCGCCGCTCAGTCAAGGATCGTCTCGAGTCACCAAGAGCGGCGGACACTCGAGCCCCAAAAGACACATCGCACAGGAACCGTTCCCGTTCCCCTGTGCAACTTCGAAGGAGACCATCGGCCTTTGAGAGGCTCGGTGGTGGGAGCGTCTCTGCCTCCTCCACCCACTCGGTCCTAGTGGGCAGGACAGGCCGGGAATCTACCCCTAGCCTCACAAGGGCAGCCAGGGGAGATGACGACCTTGTAGAGATCCAGACCAGAGGATACCGCGAGCGCCTGAAGGGCCCCGGAGCCAGAAGTCCCATCGTCTCGCACCCCGGCGGCGCACACAGTAGGAGCCCGATCATCGAGCGCCTCGAGCCTTCCGCTCGGGATAGCTACCGCCATCACCACCAAGAGCGCTTTCCCAGGAAATCGGTTAGTATTGATCCAAAGAAAAAGGAATATGAATGATTGGACAAACTTGTCCCCAAGAAGCGTACAGCGACCGAGCGTCCAGACGGTCTCGACCGTTCGATCCGACCTCATCGCGACGCACGGCTTACACGACTCACGCCTCCCTCTTTACGAGAGAGATCGACTCGGTTACCCCCCCCAAGGGATTCACCTAACCCAAGTTTGCCAAATACGACGGCAAGACCGAGGTGTACACTCATCTGGTTCAGTATAAAACTGTCATGTCTCTGTTTCTTTGGAACGAACCGTCGGACGATGCCTTCTTATGCAAAGTGTTTCCTACAAGCCTCGGCAACCTTGGCCTCACCTGGTTCAATCAACTCCCGGCTCGGTCAATCTCTTCGTTCGATTCCCTCTGCGATGCCTTCATGGCCCGATTCGTAACAAGCAACAAGCACGAGAAGGAGATCGACTCTCTCTTAGCCCTCCGCAAGAGGAACGACGAAACACTTCGGCAGTATGCCGGCCGTTACTGAGAACTATTCAATGAGATAGAGGGTTGCGATGGCGTCATCTTTGCCCGAGGATTCAAGCTCGGCCTCACCTCCCAGGACGAGCAAGTCTACGACGACCTCGCTCGCCATAAGCCAAACTCAATGAAGGACCTTATGACTCGAATTGAGGGCTGGTGTCAGCTCATCGAATCCAAGGCAGAGAGAGGCATCGGGAAGCCTACGAGTTCGAAGACATTAAATACCTCGGCATCCACACCGGCTCCCGCACCTGTCCCAACACCAAAGAAACAGGTCAACACCATCAAGCAGTCGCCGAGGAGGGGACCGAAGCCAAGCGATTTCAACGCCGAGAAAACCGTCTTCACCATTCCCATCTACCTGATCATCGATCAAGTGAAGGACCAGCCCTTTTTCTCCTTCCCAAATCAAAAGCTAGGAACCAAAAATGGGAAAATCAAGAATCCCATCGTCCGATGCAGTTACCACAACGAACAAGGTCACTTCACCACAGCATGCAAGCCCTTCAAGACCTACTTGGAGCAGCTTGTCACGGGAGGCCACCTCGGCAACTTCATCGATCACGAGAAGACGACGGCTCGGGCACAGCGGACCGAAACAAACACCGAGGAAGAAGTCCAGACGATCCGCGTCATACACGGTCCCCTAAACCCTGATGCCGCTCACATCATCCGAGCTGAGTTGAATGAAGCCTCCTCCTCCAAGCAGGTCATGTTAGTCGGTCTCGAACCAAAACGCCCCAGAACCGATGACGGTTCCAAATGGACGATAACATTTACCGAGAAAGATCTCGATCGCATCCAGCTTCTCCACAACGACGCCCTCGTGGTCCCGCTACGCATCGAAACTTTCAATGTCCGTCGCGTCCTCGTAGACCAGGGCAGCTCGGCAGTAGTCATGTACTACTCTCTGTTCAAGGATCTGAAGATTCCCGACACTGACCTCCGTCCCTCTTATCGGCTTCAATGGAGCTCTTGTCTGGCCCATCGGTATGATCACTCTTCCTGTCCGCGCTGGCTCGGTGACTCTTGAAATGAAATTTGTGGTAGTTGACGTCCCTGGCCCTTACAACGCAATTGTCGGACGCACCTGGTTGCATAGGCTTAAAGCGATTGCCTCCACCTATCACTAAGTGGTCCATTTCATTGGCACTCACGGGCACCAGGAAGACTTGTACGGAGATCAAGCTGCGGCCAAGAAATGCTACATCAACGTCGTTCGAAGTAACAAACAGACCTCTTGGGTTAATCTCATTGAAGTCCCCGATGCCCTAGTTTTGGAGGACGTCGGTAAACTTCTCGATGACAAAACCATAGAAGACGTGGCCACCATCCCAATAACCAAAGACGGTTCTTGCTTCTTCCTTGTCAGTTCCTCACTTAGTGATACTGATCGAAATGAAACGGTAGCTTTTCTCAACCGGAACATCGAAGTTTTTGCTTGGACCCCATATGAGATGCCCGGGGTCGATCCCTCCTTCATTTGCCACGAACTCAACATCGACTGAGCCAAACGCCTGGTCTTGCAAAAGGCACGACGGTCGTCTCCTTTTCATTCCGAGGCCGTTATCGAAGAAGTTAACCGGCTCCTGAACGCAGGGGCAATTACAGAAATCCAGTACCCCAAGTGGCTGGCCAACACTGTCGTTGTCAAGAAAAAGAATGGCAAATGGCAGGTCTGCGTCGATTACTCAAACCTCAACGACGCCTGCCCAAAAGACTTCTTTCCCCTTCCTCGTATTGACCAACTCGTCGACGCCACCTCCGGGCACGAGCGACTCAGCTTCTTGGATGCCTACCGGGGCTATCACCAGATTGCCATGAGCGAAGGCGATGTCGAAAACACGGCCTTCATCACCCCCCACGGCATCTTCGGGTACCTTGTTATGCCGATTTAAAGAATGCCGGGGCCACTTTTCAGCAAATGATAACCAAGATGTTCGAGCGGTTACTAGGTGACACTATGCTGGCTTACATCGACGACATGGTGGTCAAAAGCTTGCGTGCCAGTAATCATCTAACTCACCTCGCCGAAGTCTTCAACATACTCAAGAAACACAAACTCCGCCTCAATGCCGAGAAATGTGTCTTCGGTGTCAGCTCCGGAAAATTCCTTGGCCACCTCGTTTCCCGACGCGGTATTGAGGCCGATCCTTCCCAGATTCTCGCCATTGATCAACTCTCGGCTCCTCACAACAAGCGCGACGTTCAGCGTTTGACAGCCGACGGAGCTTCAATTGGACAGAAGACTGTGATCAAGCCCTCCAACGACTAAAGGAGTATCTTTCCAAGGCTCCACTCCTCGTCACCCCCTCAGAACCAGGAGGACTTGTTCCTCTACCTAGCCGTCTCTCCGCACGCTGTAAGCTCGATGCTCGTCTACCAGGAGGGCCGGGAGCACCAGCCAATCTATTACTCCAGCAAAATAATGACTCCTGCCGAGACGCGTTATCTATCATTAGAGAAGCTCGTCCTCACCCTCGTCTCAGCTTCCAGGAAGCTCGCTCCCTACTTTCAGTCACACCGTATCATCGTCCTTACCGAATACCCTCTCAAGTCTCTCCTTTGGAAGGCCGACCTCTCCAACCGAATCTCACAATGGGTCGTTGAGCTTGCCAATTTTGAAATCCATTTTTAGCCTCGGACAGCAATAAAAGCCCAGGTGCTCGCCGACTTCGTCGCCGAGCTTACGCTGCCCAACACACCCGTTTCAGCACCCACCCCGAGCACCGAGGCAGTACTCCAGGCCAACCCTAGCACAGCCTGGCAGCTTTTTCACGGCGATGTTTGGAAAATGTACGTCGATGGCGCCTCCAACAGCCGAGGCGCAGGTGCGGGAATTGTTCTCCTCTCGCCCTCTGGTGTCCTGCACGAAAGCTCACTATCCATCAACTTCCCAGCCTCTAACAACGAGGCCGAATATGAAGCACTAATCTCGGGACTCAAGACTGGCGAAGCCATTGGCATCGAAGAACTCGTGGTTTACAGCGACTCCCAATTGGTGGTTAACCAACTCTCCGAGGAATATGAAGCTCGGGATGACCGCATGCGTACCTACCTCAGCACCGCAGTCCAGCTCATTAAACGCTTCAACGCAATCAGAGTCGAGCATATCTCCAGGGAACAAAATGCCCACGCCGACGCCCTTGCAGGACTCGCTTCGGCTTGCTCGTCTACAGGACACCGTTCCATCTCCTTCAATTCCATTGATAAGCCCAGTTTCGAGCTTGAAGTACTAGATAAGGAGGTACTCAACATAGAGCTTGACCCGAGCTGGATGGACGAAATTGTCCTTTACCTGCGAGACGATTCCCTTCCCACTGACAAAAAGGAGGCTCGCCGACTCCGAAACAAGGCCGCTCTCTTCTGGCTCAATCCAAACGGGAAGCTCTACCGAAGATCATTTACCGGTCCATATCTACTGGTTGCACACCCACACCAAGTATAGGGCATCATTGAAGAGCTACACTCCGGCGACAGCGGTTGCCATTCCGGCGGTCGGTCCCTCGCTCACCGAGCCGTTTCCCAAGGATATTGGTGGCCGACAATGAAGAAGGATTCTGAAGAGTTCGTCAAACGCTGCAAGAAATGTCAAATATTCGCCCCTATCATCCACCAGCCAGCTCGAGATCTTAGTCCCCTCACAAGCCCTTGGCCTTTTTCCTAATGGGGCATGGATATCGTCGGTAAGCTCCCCGTTGCCCCAGGAGGATTTAAGTTCCTCCTAACCGCCACAGACTATTTCTCAAAGTGGGTCGAGGCCGAACCTTTGGTAACTATTAGAGAAACAGACGTCATTCGTTTCCTTTGGCGAACATCATTTCACGCTTCGGTGTCCCTTTCGCCATTATTACAGACAATGGAATGCAGTTTATTGGACAGAAGTACCGAGCCCTATTAGATGAGTACGGCATCAAATGGGACACATCCACTCCGACTTACCCCCAGGGCAACGGACAGGCCGAGGCTGCAAATAAGGCAATTTCATCTGGACTTAAGCGATGACTCGAGTCACGACGGGGAAAGTGGGCCGAAGAGCTACCCAGGGTACCTTGGGGCTACCGTACCACCCCTCGGCGATCCACTGGTCGCACTCCTTTCTCCTTAGCATTCGGAATGGAGGCGGTCATCTCTCTCCAAGTCAGACTCCCCATTATGCGTACAAAAAACTTTGATGAGTCGGTCAACAACAGCAGCATTGCTTCGGACCTCGACTTAGCCGAAGAGGAACGTGACAATGCAAAGATCAAGCTCGCATCATACCAACAGGAGGTTGCAAAAGGCTACAATCGAAGCGTGCGCCTCAGGTCGTTCAAGCCCGACGATCTCGTTTGGAAAAAAGTGGTGGAGGAGTCCAAAAAGCGAAAGCTAATGCCCAACTGGGAGGGCCCCTACCGAGTTCTCAAGCACCTCGGCTCAGGAAACTACAAATTGGAGAAGCTGGATGGTTCCCCCATCGCTAAGTCATGGAATGCAAACAACCTGAAGAAGTTCTACGGATAGTACTCGATTACCGAAGCCCAATTAATCTCTATTATGTTGCATTTTCCTTTAAAGTTTCGAAGGCAACTTGCTTATGTATTGACATCACTCCAAGTTTGAATGAGAATTCTCTTTGGCACTATTCGTACCCTTTGCTGTTTAAATTACTTACACTCGGTCCGTTCTTGCCCAGACCGTTTTATACCGACTTCAGGGATATTGTTCTCCCATAGGTGATACCCTCGGACAAAATTCCCACCAAGTCGCCCAGGCCTCTTCGGTCGTCTGGAATTCTGGTCACTCGCTTTAAGGATACTCGGTCTCCTCCCGAGCCCCTTATACCGACCCACCAAAAGTTTCCCACTACTCGGACTCGCTGCGTCCCGAACATATGGCAGAAGCCATATCCCTTCGTGACTCCGGCCTACATCCCTAAGCAGTAATACCATCTCGTGTTTACTCGCTAGACTTATTTCCATTAAACAAACGGGCGTGCAAACCCAAAATTCATTGAATAATTGTTTCCGCTTCGGTCCCTACCGACCCTCCTAAAAGCAGGGGCTTCGGATCAAGTCACTTTTTCTTGATTAAACATCTTTTTATGCTTGGCAAAACTCTTCGGTTAACGCTTCGGTTAAACTTGTTTCTACAAACTTTTCAAGTCTCACCGAAGCAGGGGCATCATAACCCAAGGAGCAAACCAATCATACAAGCATCTCAAAGATAACATTCAGGAAAAGAAAGCATTCATTCACAAAGCATTATGGGTTTCAGCAACAAACCATAAATAAAAAGTTACTGCTTCGGTGTTAAATATTTAAAAGCCCTGGAACGGCAAACTCCAAATGTCCGGAGCCGTCCACTCAAAGTTACAGAATCTAAAGACATGAAATCTCAAAAATAAAAGGAAGACATTATCCTAAGCACGAGCTTGGGGGTCGAGCTGGTCCTCGGGCGCAGGGGCATTTGGATCGGCTTGGTTCACGAGGTTCTGGTTCTCGGACACAGGCTCCACCACCTCTTCCTCTTCTTCTGGAAGGACAAGCTCTTCGGGAGCTGCCTCGGGAAGTGTTCGGAGATCGGAGTCTTCAGGGAGGTTGAGCCTCCTTACCAAGGCTTCATGGCCATACCGAAGGCCGTCCAAGAAACGGTCCCGATGCAGCTCGGCCTCGATCTCCCGAACCTGCTTTTTATATTCCACTCCGGCTGCGTCCCAACCTTTATCGTAGCCTCTCTTCCTCGCGAAGTCAACCTCTGTGGCCCGGGTGACTTGCAGGGTGTTGGCATCCTCCTCGGCCTTGGCGGCCCTGCCATCTGCCTCCACCCTCTCCCTGTCACACCTTTGAAAGTCTGCCAGGTAGAGCTCGCAAGTCTCCTGAGCCAGCTTGAGGTCTTCCTCCTTCCGGGCTAACTCCTGATTCAGCTTCTCGGTCGCTTCTTCCTGCGCCTTGTACCGGTCATTGACAGCCAATGCCCGAGCACCCGCCTGCAAACAAAGAGCAAAAAAGATTCACCAAGTGCGAACATTTAGATTGAAAAAAGCGGGACACAAACCAGTAACTTACAGTGAAAAAAGCTGGAGCTATCTCGGCCATGACGTCCTCGGTCAAACCCGTGACAGCCCGGGCATCCCTCGGAAGAATGCTCCCTCGGAGCATCCCGAAGGCCACGCCGAGGTTCTTGATACTGTCGGCATGGTGGATCTGGCGACCGGCGAAGTGGCGGAACTCCGGAGCTCATGGGAGTTCCCTCGGATTGACCCAGGAGCCTTCCTCCGCTCCACCGATCCCCCCTCCAGGCTCTCCCTGCTCCTCCTCGATCAAGATCAGCTCCTGATCTCCCCCTTCTCCGTCTCCCTCCTCACGCCGAGTCCTCTTCTCCGGGGGCTCCTGTGGTGAAACAGGAGTCGCCCTCGAAGTCCCGACGCCAGGCATACCGGGGACTGTTCCCCTGCCTTGACCAGCTGGCCTCCGGCGCTTAAGATTCAGCACCTCGCGAGTTCCGGGGCTCGCCATCTCCTCGCTCAGTCCGGTTCTCTCTGGAGTATCTCGGTCGATCTCCTCGCGAAGGATGCCCCGAGGTCTGAAGTTACTCTCCTTGGTCTCGGTCGCGCCCTCTCCTCTTCCCCTCTCCCCTCGTCCTCGTCCTCTCCCTCTGCCTCGTCCTCGGCCTGCCCTCGGGACCCCTTGCTGCCTCGGCTTCTTCTTTAAAAAGCTCGTATAAGTGGGGACGTACCCGAGCAGTTCTGGAGCGTACCGACTAGTGATGGGAATGGCGTAGGCCGCTGTAATCCGGGCCCGGTCAGCTCTCTCCCAAAGCTCTTGAACGATTCCCTCGGTTGCAAGGCAAAACCAAAACAAGGGGTCAGTATAAGTACGCAGGGCATAACAAAAACATACAAAGTATCTACCGAAGAGTAATTTCTACCAACCAGGAGCCCCGATCCCAAATTGCACCCTAGTAGTGGTATCTGCATTCTCCCCGGGCCCGAACATATAATTTCCGGTCACTGAGACGTAAATGTTCGCCCACTCCTCGGAGTCGGGGAGACGGTTGACAAGGAACGTGTCATATCCCGTCCTGCACGAGAGCTAATGTCGGTTGCTCTCTCGGTTGACTTCCACGAGATATACGCCAAAGAGTTCCTCGACCGCAAAGGTCAGGTTGAACTGCCTCCTCAGCTCAATAACGCTTGTGATGATGCGGTAGGAGTTTACCGTGAGCTGGGAGGAGGTAAGAGAGAGGGTTCGGAGAACTTGTCGGATAAATTGATAAAGGGGGAATCTAACCCCTCTCTCAGTGATTGCCATCAAGGGAAAGATCAACTCCCCTGGTCGGTGAGGAAGGGTCTTGGGGTTGTTGTCAGGAAGCAGCCGGACCTCTACGTCCGGAGGGATGCTGTAAACCCTTCTGAACTCGGCGTAGGCAGCTGGGGTCCCATTAAAGTATTGGTTCAAATAGGGACACGGCCTCATCGGCCTCTTTCGTCGCCGAACCTCCTCGGGGGCATCGGCGAATGGGCCCGGTCCGTGGCCCGAAGTACTAGGGATTTCCATCTCCCAAGGAGCGAAGGCTGTGACGGGGCGTGAAGCTCTAAGAGGGGTCCGAAGGCTCAATGACGTCCAATGGGATTCGGTAAACAGCCTGGGCACGACACTCCTCAAAGATTTCCTCAAGGTCGGCAGAAGAGGAGCTACTGGTACTGTCCGAGGAGACTTCAACAACCATTCGCCCCTTCCTAGCAAAAAAAGATATGTGCAAAAGTCCGTTAGCTATATGCCCAGGGAAAAGCAACATGACCTAGCAAATAAGGACGAAATGGTCATCGCTCCTCGGTATATTTCTGGGGACCTTTCCCCGAGAAAGGTCTCCGAGGCCAGTGGTTGTCTCTATGATCTCGAGTTGAAGATTGGCCTCGGGAAGAATATGGCCCTCGGGTTGAATTTAGACCTCGGGGAAACTAAGAACAAAGCACTGGAGACGCCCAGCGCCGCCGTAGGACGAACAGCGGCGAACGGTGGTACAACCACAATGCGTAAGGAATGTGGATCAAAGGGAAGAAAACTTGAAGAAAATGATCAAAACATGAAAACCAGCAACTGAAGATCGTCATACCTTGGTTTAGTGTCGAGATCTGCTTCCAAAACGCTTAAAATCTCGATTGAAAGCTGGAAACAGTCGGCGGCGGCGGTTCATTTTCAGCAGCGGAGGAAAAGTAATCGTCTCACCTCTGTCTTCCCTATTTATAATGGGAGAGGTGGAAGGCTGCGCGGGAAACGAAGCGTTGTGCACCGAGCCGTCAGATCTTTGACGCGTGATAAGCACCCGACAATAACATTAAGGGTGCGCTAGTTGTCTAGTTTTAGTTATTTCTTTTCGTTAATTTGGTGGGTTTTAATTTGCTTTTTGCTCGTAGGGTATTCTGGTTCTGTTTTGTAGGAAATCGTTCTAAGCAAGGGTCTTTAAAGCCAAAGCACGTTAAGACAATGGAGGTTCAAAAGTGACCAAGTTCGAAGTCATCGGAATCAAAGCCCAAGCATTTAAGGACCCGTCGGCTCAAAGAAGCAAGCCAAAGATCAAAGAAGCAAGTGCTGGACACTAATAGCTTTGGTATTGATACCTTGAGATTTCTCCTATCAATACCGAGATCATCATGCAGCAGCCCCTAATAGCCTCGGTATTGATACCAAGTGATTCAGTCTATCAATACCGAGTAGCATAGTGGTAACTCCTTAACCACTTCGGTATTGATACTACTTTTTGGCATCTATTGATATTGAGGTCATTAGCACAGCAACTTAAGGGCTTCGCGATCGATACCGAGGGCCTTAGGGGCGAATTTTTGGAGCATCTTGGGAATATTCCAAGCACGGATCCCCGGAGTATAAAAGCTTATTACATCATTTTGTACAAACAAGTAGCATAGATTCAATAGTACAATTTTCTAGATCTAGATTAGATTTCTTTGCATTTCAAATTGTTCTTGAGTGTTCTTCATTTCCAGTTTTAAATATTTCAATTTCTGCCCTTAGTTGTTAATTTTTGTTATTGTTGCCTTAATTAAAGTTGTTTATTTTCTCCCGATCTATCTTAATTACTAGTTTAGTTCAAGTCTTGTTATTTCATTATGTTAAGTAGATTTTTGCTTGCTCCTATCTCTCTAGATATGTGCGAGTAGTTTCAAGGGTTAGGTCATGGGATGATTAGCATCTCATGGCTCTGGCAAAAATTGCATTTTGCACCCAATAAAGCTTTAAACTTTGACTTGAAAATTGATGTGGGGTTCGGGTTTGTTTGACAAATTACCGAGGTGTTAACCTCTTTGATCATGTGTAGGTGGGAGCATCGCCTACCCACCACACATGATGCTTAGAGCTCTGTCGCTTGAGGTATTTGCCAAATGAATTCTAGAGCTAGCTTGGTTTTCAAATTATTTTATCTTCCGATTTGAGAACTATAATTAAGTATCTTAAATTGTGTAATTGGGTGAAGAGTGTGATTTAGCTCGAGTCTTGGGTGTTAATAATTCCTAGACCTAGCCTATCGTTTTTAATTTAGCCCTTTATTTCCACCGTTTAAAGTAAAACAAAGTTGGCTGTCTAAAAGCCAAAAGCCCTTACTTGCGTCTACAAATCCGACCAAGCCATATAATTATTCCCTTGGGTACGATCCCGGATTTTCGGTTTATTATGCTTCAATCGACGTGTTAAACCCTACGCTTGGGGTATTATTCCATATTATCTTGGAGAACGAGGCATTTTTGGCGCCGTTGCCGGGGATTTCTTATTATGGCTTTCTTGGAGGTTCGACAAACCACTGTAAGTGTCCCGCTTTCGTTAAGTAGTAGTAGTTTAGTAGTTTATGCGCGTGTTATCATCGGACGGCCAGCATCAGGGGCTCTGCACCGAGGACAGGCGCCGGATATTCAGACCTTAGGCGTGATGACGCGTGTCACCGAAGCGACGTTTCGTACCAATCAACTGACACAGCACGTGCCGAGACAGCCTGTCTATTCTGAGACCTCGGCAACTGCTGACACGTGGCTCTCGTCTCTGGCACAGGTGGAACGGGATCTACCGAGGCAAGCGTACTCTCTGGTAGTTCTTTAAGAAAAGGATCAAGGCCTGATGTTTCATATAATGAGGTCAAGACCCTGAAGCAGAGGTACAAGGCTCCAGGGGCTTGAGGGGCTATTGTGGAGGCTTCGGTCATGGCCTCGGTAATCTGACCAGACCACCATTAACCGAGGCCTCATATCGGCACGGTCTATAGGATTGTACAGGCGGGCCAGTGTATATCCTTCTGTTTACTCGCTCGGTATTAAGTCTCCTGTTGACTCTTCGGGTTATTACCGAAGCAAGCATTCCGTTAGTCTCTTGAAAGAATGTACATAGCAGAAAGGTGACCAAGAGCGATACGTGGCGGATAGGATCATCTAGGCCTGGTCTGGCCATGTGCTCCGTAACCGCCTTATCCGGTGCGTCATCTGTGATGTCATCCGAGGCGGTTACCCGAGCGTATCCTTCACGCACTAGTTTGGAGGCCAAGCAAATCTAGGTCTATAAATACAAAGGGATACTCATCTTTGAGAGGTATGCTATCTTTCCCTAACCCTAGATCTATATCCTTCCCTGAGATCTGACTTGATCGTCAGAGGGTCACGGGGCTACTCCAGCCCTAGTGACTTGTTGCAGGTCCAGAAGAAGGGGAGCAGAACAGCGGAAGAGGAATCTTAATTCAGGTCAAGGTCCCGTCAAATCGAACCCTTACACCAACTATTAAAATCTCCCAAATTTAAAGAACTTACAATGATTAGTTGCTTCCTAATTTGTTGGACATTTATTCTGTCGTCGGCGCTTAACGGCCGACAAAGTCATGATTGACGTGAATCTTAACGTTATAAAAAGATAAGCACATAATGAAAGTATGAAACATGACATTTGATTGCTTTGTCGTCTTCTAATTGTTCGTATGCGTACATTTTTTTTTCTTGTAATGGAAAGAATAAATCAGGTGCCACGTCCCGACATAGACGACATTTTTAAATGCCAATTGATTTAATTCTAAATGTTCGGTTCAATGCTGCTTAGTGGTTTGATAAGTTCCCCTGATGTAATGGTTGTGGACCTATGGTAACAATTCTGATGAATCAAAACCACTAAACATAGTTAAACTTCAACTGTTTATGATGGGGTAATATATATATATATAGTTAGGTACTATAATTTGGTTTCACTATATTGGTAGATAGAAAATAAACTTGCATTTATATCTGGAAACTGATGTAAGATAGTGAATCTTACCCATTTCACTACATGCTGCAAATTGGTCATGTGCCTCTAATGTTTAATTGTAGTTGCTAAGCATGTAGGGTGAATGGATCATAGCCGCAGTATGGCCTAAATAAATATTTTTTGGTTGCTATGTATGTGAAAGGAAAGGAATTTTTAGCATATCAAATTTTGTTAGTCGTGCATTTAGGCTTCATGACTGGACTCAAAAGTCTTAATCTTTAATAGTTCGTGTGAGATTGAGTTGAAAACACTATGGAATCTGTCCCTTCATTCGAATTTCATCTACCTTCTATCTATTAGTAAGCTGTATGATTACGGAATGTAATCTTTCAACCATTGTGTATTGCAGGAAGTTAATCCATTTACTGCGCAGTTTCTCTTCGAGAAAGAACTGAAATGTAGTGATGTAGGACCAGCTTGTCGTATTGTAATTCCCATGGTTTGCACATTTACTGCTCAATTTTATGGGGATTTCATGCTCTTGTCAAATAATTGATAATTGTTGGCTAACTGCCAACAGTCAAGTTCTAGGAAATATGATGTTCCCACATGCAAAAAAAGAAAAACTAAAACAAAAAAAGAAAAGAAAGAGAAAAGCAGCTTTGAATCTATGCATGCTTTCAAAATTGTTATACCTCATAGAGCTAATCCTACCAGCTATGTCTGAACAAATTTTGGGTTTAAAGAGTTAAGTTGAATTAAAAATAATAAAGTTTGATGCATGTGGAAAGGGTTTCCAAATTCTATTAGTTTTATGAGTTATACAGCTTTGGCCATGGAAAGTACTTGAATTTTTTTTGTCTTAGATTCTAATTATGTTTACCAATTTCTTTTGCTTGTGCTATTTAGTTTCTTTCACTTAGTTTAAGTGTGAATGTTCAGTTTGGGGCTTGGAATTTGGACAAGCTATTTTAGTCAAACGAAAATTGATTTTTGCAAGACCACGTCTAACAAATGAATTACTTGGACGAAGTACAAGCACTTCTAATTGATTTGGGTGGGCAACTGAGCATACAAGCATGTTACTTTTTGAACTATTTCTTTATCCAATATCAAATGCGTCAATGCATGGGTTCTCTTACAGGGTTATGCAGAAAGGTATCTCCCGGCTCTGACTGATAAAGAAGGTTTTTTCGTGTTCATGGATGACATGGATGCTTGTGAAATTTGGGTTTTCCGCTACAGGTTTGAGTTGCATTGCTATCTTATGTTATTGTCCCAGGAGCAACGACTGACCAATCTGATAGGCTATCAACGACTGACCAATATGATAGGCTATCGATCACACTCATGTATCTTCCAAATTACACTAGATATGTGAGGCTGGACTTGGCTTTTTTTTGCATCCAACATATAGAAAGTAGGAAAATCCTATACGTACCGACAAAAAATATAGGGAAATCGCGGCCGTCGGTAGGAAATGGTCGGTGCAAATAGCACCACTCTAGAAAGTACGTGGATTGTAAAAAAAAAAAAGATTTTTGATCAGCAAAAAGATTAGAGATACCAGAAAGACATAGGTGAACTGTTCCATTTATTATGAAGTCAAACATTGGTGGCTTCTCTCAATGAAGTCCTTTCTAAAAACTCCCCACATTACATGAAAATTAAAGTACATCGTACGGAAAGAAATAAAATAAAGATAATCAATCACATTGCTAAGAAGACCAACAAAAAGAACATGTAGCCTTGCAGATTTGTGCTACCACATTTAAGGTGGTCCATCTTTTAGGTTGGCCTGTCTTAGAAGGGTGTGTTTCTCGGGTATACCTTCAGAAACGTGTCACTAGTTCGATTCTAATATGCTACATATAGTCAAAAATTGCAATCTTCAGGATTTTGGGTATATTTATGCAATTTTGGTCCCATGCATCTTTGTGCAGGTATTGGCAAAACAACCGTAGCTGAATGTTCGTACTTGAGAAAACTGGTGAGGCTATGTATCTCATTGTTTTTCGTCAGATCGTAAACTTGAAATCACTATAACTGACTTGAGGAATTAATAATCGATATGATTGAAATGTTGCAGGTGACTTTGTGAGGGCGCATGGACTGCAATCTGGGGATTTCATGATGGTTTACAAAGATGGTCAAAGTGAAAGATTTGTAAGCATTTTTTTACATGATTTTGGAAGTCTTCTAGAAATATATTTCAAATCCTTACGATGCATTAATGGAGTAATTCACTGTGTTTTCGTTTTTTCCAAGGGTATCCGGGCTAGAAAGGCTAGTTCCCAAGTGACAGGTCCTCAGCATGAGTTAAATAGGTCAAAGAACTACTACGCCGATCTTACTGCAATGAATGGCACCTGCTTTCCCCCTGAAAATATCCTGTACAACTTTCCGATGAATTTCACCGCTGAGGTGGTGCCAGATGTTTCAAATGTCGAACAATCACTGAGCTATGGATCAATTAATACCTTCTCTCTGGGTAACTTCTGGTAGTTGAGACGTGGTCATAAGCTGTCAGCAGAGATGGTGATCTCCGGTAAGGTCATCAGAATGCTGATAATGTAAGTATATAACTAGAACAAAGTCGATAATTAGGGATCTTAAAGGGAGCTATATATGTAAATCTCATCAACTCAAGATGGTTTAAAGTAATTATAAATCTAACTGTGTATGTCTGGGAGGATTCTCTTCTGTTGTATTGGCACTGACAAAGTACTTTGGTTGTTGTCAACTGGGCAAAAGCGCATCTACCGGTGGAGCTTGAGGCTCTTAAATTTTTTCTTTTGAACCTTAACTTTTGATCCTAATAATGTTTATGGTAAGTCTCACGTGAAACACGTGCATATTGAAGTCAACTTCATGAGCAGGCCCGACCCCTGCCTGGGCGGCCCCCAAATGGGTCTTCCTTTAGAAATAAGCAATAAATATAAGAGAAAATTTCAAAATGGCACCTGAACTTTGCACCAAATGTCACAGAGACACCTGAACTTAAGTTTATTTTAATTAAACATCTGTACTAACAAGATTCTCAAATTTAGACACCTGAACTTAAGTTTATTTCAATTAAACACCAGGGCGTGGTGAACCGCAGAGGGGTTGCCAAAACAAAGCAACAGTTCAATGCTTCAACTGTCAGGCCATGGGCCACTACAAGTGTGAATGCCCCCAACCCCAGAGGGAAAGGAATGAGAGCTTTGGAAACCAGAAAGCTCAACAACCTGGACAGGCCGGATTTGGGAAGCAAAATCTCGGAGGCCCACCACAACAGCAGAGTGGCAAAACAAGGGGAAACAATCCATGGGAACGCAACAGAGCACTGGAGAGCGCATCTTTGAGCTACAGACTGAGGAGCAAGAGCAGGATCCCTCTGTGATCCAAGATAAGCTATTATTGTACAGTACCTGCGTGCAAGCTTTGTTTGACTCTGGAGCATCACATTCGTTTATATCTTCTGCCTGCATAACTGCTCTAACACTAGAAACAAAACCCTTAGGTACGAGTACGAAAGTCACATCACCATTGGGAGGGAGTATAGCTGTTAATCTAGTGTGTAGAGGGTACGAGATAGAAATAGCCCACCTGCGTCTGACCTGCGACTTCAGGGTGATCGACATAGAGGATTTTGACGTAATCCTTAGAATGGGTTGGCTATCAGCTCACCGTGCGGTCATAGACTTCTATCAGAAGACAGTGACGGCTCATACCTCTGAAGGAACTCGTTTTCGATTTAAGGGACGACAAGTTCGATGACAAAACAATCAAGGTGGCAGAATCAACTGTTTGGATGGCTACCTAGTCTCCAAATGGAAGAAACCGACCAGATGGAATTGGGATTATCGCACATCATTTGCGAGTACGCCGATGTTTTCCCTGAAGAGTTTCCGGGCTTACCACCTCAAAGAGAGATAGACTTCTCTATAGAACTCCAATCGGGAACAGCACCAATCTCTATGGCATCGTACCGAATGGCCCCTGCAGAACTGAAGGAGCTCAAGACCCAATTGTAGGAGCTGTTGGACAAAGGATTCATCAGACCAAATACATCACCATGGGGAGCGCCTGCATTGTTCGTGAAGAAGAAATAAGAAACACTTCGACTGAGTATTGACTATAGGAAGTTAAACCAAGTCACAGTCAAGAACCGATATCCGTTGCCTAGGATCGATGACCTATTTGATCAATTAAGAGGAGCAACTTGCTTTTCTAAAATTGATCTTCGATCAAGTTACCATCAGTTAAGGATTCGGGAGGAGGATATTGCCAAGACAGCCTTCCGCACCAGATGTGGACACTACGAGTTTGTGGTGATGCCGTTCAGACTAACCAACGCTCCGGCAGTATTCATGTGTCTCATGAACAAGATTTTCCAACCCTACCTAGACAAATTTGTAGTGGTGTTCATTGATGACATCTTGATATACTCCGCCAGTAAGGAGGAGCACGAGGAACACCTTCGGATAGTGTTACAAGTACTCCGAGATGGCCAACTCTATGCCAAGGCGAGTAAATGCGAGTTTTGGCTGGAAGTGGTTAAGTTCTTGGGGCACGTAATATCCAAGGATGGAATTGCGGTGGACGACAGTAAGGTAGAAGCAGTGCTGAACTAGAAACAGTCAACCTCGGTATTCAAAATCAGGAGTTTTCTAAGATTGGCTGGGTATTACCGAAGATTCATACAAGACTTCTCAACCCTAGCCAAACCAATGACCAGGCTAACTCAGAAAGGAGTGAAGCCAGATTGGAAAGAAGCCTACGAGAAGTCTTTCTAGGAACTAAAAAAGAGACTGACCAGTGCACCGACACTCATCATTCCCGAATGGGGTGTAGATTATACGGTTTACTACGATGCGTCAAGAGATGGCTTGGGATGCGTGCTAATGTAGAATGGAAAAGTTGTAGCCTACGGATCACGACAACTCCGACCGCACGAGAGGAATTACCCCACACACGACCTAGAATTGGCTGTAGTGGTATTCGCCGTCAAATCTTGGTGTTACCATTTGTGGGGAGAACAATTCGAGGTCTTCACCGACCACAAGAGCCTCAAATACCTCTTCACTCAGAAGGAGTTGAACTTGAGGCATCGTCGATGGATGGAATACTTGGAAGACTATAAGTTCACGCTGCAGTATCACCCCGGTAAGGCCAATATGGTAGTTGACGCTCTAAGTCGAAAGGATAAGACACAAAAGGTCAATACAGCTATTAAAGAATGAGAGATGGTGGATAACCTTAACGAGTTCAACCTGCGACCATCATCAAAAAACGGGAACGCTCGATTGTACGCTCTAGTTGCGGAACCGGCACTTCACCGAGAAATCTTACTGGCCCAAACCTTTGAGTAGGATTGTGAGTTCATTCGGTATCGAATCCGAGAAGGAAAGGCGCTACCAGGATGGACAATCGAGAAGGATAACAGCCTGAGATTCAAGTGAAAGGTGTTTGTACCCAATATTGGGACCCTTCGAGAAGCTGTACTCTGAGAAGCTCACCATTTGAACTTCACAGTTCACCCTGGCGGTACAAAGGTGTATTATGACCTGCGAAGAACGTACTGGTGGGAAGGAATGAAGAAGGACGTAGCCCAATTTGTATCAACCTGCCTAGTGTGTCAACAAGTCAAGGCTGAACATCAGAAACCGGGAGGAGATCTCCAACCCTTACCAATGCCAACCTGGAAGTGGGAGCACATTTCAATGGATTTCGTAACTGGATTGCCAAGATCCGCCAAATCAAACATTGCCATTTGGGTAATTGTGGATTGACTCACCAAATCTGCGCATTTTCTGCCTGTTAAGATGACAGAGAATGTGGAACAACTGAGTCTATTGTATATTCATGAGATTGTACGCCTACATGGAGTACCTCTCTCGATTATATCTGACAGGGATATCCACGTTTCGTATCACACTTTTGGAAAGGATTGCAGAAGGCGTTGGGAACAGACGTAAGGCTTAGTTCAGCCTTCCACCCGCAAACAGATGGACAAACGGAGAGGACTATTCAGACATTGGAAGACATGCTGAGAGCCTGTGCCTTGGATTTTTTCGGAAATTGGGAACAACACTTACCATTGGTAGAGTTTGCCTACAACAATAGCTATCAAGCGAGTATTAAGATGGCACCGTACGAAGCTCTCTACGGTCGACCCTATCGATCTCCAGTCTACTGGACAGATGCTGGGGAAACGGGATTGATTAGGCCTGACATAGTACGGGATACCACGGAGAAGGTCAAGACCATCAGGCAAAGGATCCAAACCGCTCAAAGCCGACCGAAGAGTTATGTGGATAAAAGGAACCGACCATTAACCTTCGCAGTAGGAGATCATGTATTCTTGAAAATCAGACCGAAGAAAGGAGTCATCAGATTTGGGAAAAAGGGAAAGCTGTCCCCACGCTACATTGGACCATTCGACATCGTGGAGAAAATCGGGAAGGTTGCGTATCATCTAGCGCTGCCGCCGCAAATAGATAGAGTACATAACGTGTTCCACGTTTCAATGCTCCGCAAGTATCTTGCATTTCCCATGCATGTCCTCAATTGGGAAGACCTTACCATCGAGGAAGACGCGACATACGAAAAAGAACCTGTAGAAATTCAGGACCAAAGTGAAAAGACAATCCGAAACAAGACAGTCAAGTTGGTGCGAGTTTTGTGGAGATACCGCGGTTCTGAAGAAACCACATGGGAGAGAGAAGAAACCATGAAGGCAAATTACCCTCACCTGTTCGAATCCGAGCGTCCACCTAATTTCGAGGACGAAATTGTTTAAGGGGGATAGTTTGTAACGATTCGGATTTTTATTGAATAAAAATTTCGTTATATATTGGAATTTCTTTTTAAATTATTTAGTATTGCTTTTAAATTTTCTTTTAAATTTCTATGATCCGTCATAATTAGATTTAAGCCCTTCAAATTATATTTCTTAACTAGAAATCCTACATGGCATGTAGAATTAGTTTTTAACCGACTAGTTGGAGGAACCGAACTACCAATTCACCTAGTTACATTTTCCTAACCCTAGATAGACCTTTTTGACCATCATTGAGCCTTATGAACCCCTCCTAACCCTAATTGAACTATTAGGCTATTAGAGATAATCATTATACCTCATGACTAGTCATTCAAGCCCATACCTACCTTCTTTATTTCTTTATCCTTTGTTAATAAATGCTAGGGAAATTCTTATCCCTTGGATAATGGACATTTGACTTGCCAATGTGTATATAACTTTTACAAGACAAATCATAGCCATCATTTTGCTTCCAAAAATAGTTAACCTAGCCTTGCCATGCATGCAAACCTAGGGTTATAGCCTTAAGCCTAATTATTCTAAGGTTACTTTCCTAGATACATATATATACCTATATATACGTATATATATACATTTTACTAGAGAGAGAGAGAGAGGGAGGAGAGAGAGAGAGAGGGGGGGGGGGGGGGGGAGAGAGAGAGAAGCCGAGAGTGAGAGGGAGAGGTGGAGTGTGTGCATGTGTTTTGGACACTTGCACAAGCTGCCCTTTTAGCCTTAAGCCTATTTGGCAACCCATTTCTAGTCTTCCTAAGTACAATCTAGCCAATCATCTTCTTCTTTCTTGCAAGCAACCTAATCTAGGACATGACTAGTCAAAAACCCTTAATGATAACCTAGATTTTGAACCTAAAATTGGATGACAAGGCATGGCATGCTTTGTGATGTGATTTGACTACATAATGGAGCAAAACCATAGGAGAAAAAGGAGATAGAGAGAGCCGGCCATGGGGGAGAGAAGGGGAGCCAAGTTTTGCCTATAAATAGCACCCCCCATTCACCATTCAACTCACACCTTCCAATCCTCCAACTTCTCTCTAGAAAATCCTTGTGTTCTTACTTTGTTCTTCTTGTTCTTGAGTTCTTCTTGTGTTCTTCAAGAAACTCAACGTAAACCACTCTTTCGATCCATAAAGTTTAGTAATTTTAGTCACGAACTAGTTTCGAGAGAAACCTTTCTCTTTCGAAGCTACCGAAAGCTTACCGTAGGAAGTTATTCTGCCCGATCGTCAACTTACGTTCCGTAGTTGTCACTACCGCCAAGAAGAAAGGTAGAGTTCCTTGTCCACTAAACTCAACGTATAACATAGAACCGTATGTTGGAAAGTATAACGTCTCTTATACCCTATCTCTAAATATATAAGGTTATCTAACACTTATAATGTTTGGAACGCATGATAGTTAACAAACCTATTTTTGCTAAATGGAAGTATGAGCATGTTGGAATAATCGACTTTTACTCTAATAAATATATGTTGTTTTGAACTTCCCACAAATGAGGAAAGAACAGTTTTTCAAAAGATAAGACTTTATCTTGATAGAAGTATTTGTATTTTGATCTTTAGATGGTTATGAGCATGTGTTATGAATTGTTTGTATTACTTGTCTTGTTGTAAAGCATAAGTGATTTTCACTCCAAAGGCATCTGTACATGTGGCGTTATGCTTTAAGTGGTAATTTGAGCATGATTTGTAATATAGAGTTGGATGATCTTGCTAGGTTAGTTTTAAGATTATAATGAATAATTTATATGTACTTCCGTGAAAAGTCTTACCGTGGAGTCTATGCATGAAAACATGACACGGAAATCGAGAAAGTTAGAAACATGACACCTAAGGTGTGGTTAATGAAAATGCGTGTTTTGGAAAGGTGAAATGTTTTGGAAACCGCAATGTGGCCGGACGTGGTAGCCCATTGTGTGGTGTATGTTTTGTGTGCCAATGGGAACCCGGTGCGACGGAACCATTATGAGGATACTCGGGAGATCGGAACGGCGAAACCAAGGTCGGGTGTGTGGCTTGGTTATCCGCAGAGAGGAGCCAATGCAAAGTGTGTCAATGGGAACCCGGTGTGGCGGAACCATTGTGAGGATACTCGGGGAGGCCAGAACGGCGGAACTGAGGTTGGGTGTGTTAAAATCGATTTTGGAAATGTTGATATGATTATGAGATGTGGAAAATGACGACACGGTCTACGAGGAGTCACGTAGGAGAAACTTGGAAAATCATGGACACCAACGTCAGTTTGAATAATGAATGTGGATGTGTCATTGTTAACTGTTTTGTTGAATATGTATGAACTATGTGGAAATCTTTGAATATATGATCGTTTGTTCATAAGTTAAGGGTTAGTGGGTTTGGGTTACTCTATTGAGCTTTTGTAGCTCACGGTGTTACCTTTGGTGACCTTGACATATTATATTGGTGGCGACACTAGTATAATGTGTCAGATCTTATACACGAACAGGATGAACTTTACACCTTGGAAGCCTTTGGAGCCGAGGAGATGGCCAGGATGGAGGAATAGGCAGAGCAGTAGATAGGAACCTTAGTTCCCACCCTTATTTGAATAAAAGTACTTTTGTAAGAGTTATGATGTAATATCGAGCCAGACTCTATTTAGTTTTTCAATGAAAATGTATATTTAACGTTCCCAAAATTAAGGGCGTTACAATAGTTATTAATTCTTCCTTTTATTAAGATTTTCAGGTGGTTCATATCAATTACTAGCATATAAGTATATATACTGTTTATATCTCTCATCCTTATTTGGTTATAGGGCTCTCTTAGAACGCTCGTTGAAATTCTTAGAGACAAAAATTTATTATGACCATTTAGGATAAAATGATTAGAAAAATAAGATATTCGCATTGGTTCTAACGGATTAAAAATTGGAGCACTTAATTTTTTATATTGCTTATATATTAAAAAACATGATTGAAAAATTCAGAACCTTACTAGTTACCCCTATCACATGACCATTTGAAGTTGATACAAAGATATTTCGGACAGTTTGTGGGCAGCATGACCTTCGAAAATTTCCAGATTTCCGAACGCAAGGGCCCGTAATCGAGGGAGCTCATGCGCGAACGGCGAGCGCTTGCAAAATACAAAGTCGCCAGTCGGGTTTTGAAGGTTGGACACCCAAGGAACCGTATTTCGAAGCACCTGCCATGCTATTTGATTTGAAAAAGTTAAGGAACCAGTCCGTCATAAACATATCTGGGTTCGGGTGCCGGGTTACGAGAGGGGAAGGGTTTTAAGGCACCCCTCTCGCCCAATTCGGAGATCAGTCTCTACTTAAGCATTTTGCCAAAATATTTGCTATTCTTCTTTTATTTAACCAATTTTTAGCCAATTAGGACGAGAAAACAGTTTATCGGGGATTTAAAACTTATAACAATTTGCAGGATGTGAACAAGCTTGCACGGATGAATGATATACGAAAAAATAAATGGGATAAGATCCAACACTGTGGCTGGACAATAAAACATTGCGTTGGAATGAATCTAATACAAGCAGTAGCCAACTTGCATGCATGGATCTGCCAGCATGCAACTCAACCGTCGCGCATCAGACTCATACCATCGCGCGATGGTCATGTCCCTCCAACAGGTTCAATTTTACCTCCTTCTGGGCTTTAGAAAGACCAGTGCACACCCAGGATCAAACCAAACAGTTTATATGTACTGAAAGTAAATAATAATTACAATAAGGGTTAAAAGGAATAAAACACAACCCCTAAACAGTGGGGGTACCAAAGTAGAGGCCTTTAGACCAAGTTGCCCATGCAAGGGCAATTGCTGGAAACAGGCTGACCATTGCGCGATGGAGTCAGTTCATCGCGCGAGTGTCATGACTAGACTTCCAGGAATTGCTTTGCATGCCTAGGCTCTGAGACATGTTCAGAAGCAACCCAGGGGCATTCCCAAGCTAATGAATAAGAGTTCTAAGTTAAACTACGAATTTTATCATGCAAAATAGTGAATCAGTTTTAGTCATGCTTCACAGTTATTCATAATATTGATAAAACAAAAAATAAACTAGTGTTCCATCCCCACAAGGACCATCATGCGCTAACGAGAACCGTCTCGCGTGTGATTAGGTCCATCGCGCGTGGGAGTGCCAGTGCACGATTTCTTGTAACCTTGCTGACTCTAGGACCAGGACTGGTATAGATTACCAGCCTTGGCCCTGACAGCCCCCCTCAGGGATCAAAATAGTAAACAGTAGGAAATTATACCTTTACTTGAGTGTTTTAAAAATGGATTAAACAAGGTGGTGTAGCTTGGAAAATGAGTGTATGGATGTGGTTTGAGTGAGGAGATATCAAGTGTCCTAGGGCTTGTAGAATCTTTTTTTGCTTGAGAATTGGTAACCTTAGTCTTGGAAGACCAATGGGGTATATATAGGAGATGAGATAGTGCTTGGTGGGTGGAGGGCTTGGCCTAGCAACCAGTCAACAAGGCTAGCCAGCTTCCCTTGGTGGAAAAAGAGGCCAACAAGGTGATGAGAGTAGTTGTGAGGGTGGTGCAACCCATGCACTGGCAAAACGCTGTTCAGTCGACGAAAACGGGGTTCTATAGATCAGTAGTCCCCTGATCATCACAGAATCCAGCTAGAAAAAGGTGAAAGTGACAGGTGTTGACCATCGCGCGAGGGAGTGACTTCATCGCGCGACGGTTGTACCAACCCACGTGATGGTCAATAGTCAAGGCTTTGACGTT
Source organism: Rhododendron vialii (assembly GCF_030253575.1). Taxonomy (NCBI): domain Eukaryota; kingdom Viridiplantae; phylum Streptophyta; class Magnoliopsida; order Ericales; family Ericaceae; genus Rhododendron; species Rhododendron vialii. The sequence continues at coordinate 16,008,121 of NC_080568.1, forward strand.
GACCAACACCTGGCAGGCAAATCATCGAGCTGGAGATTCAACTAATCGCGCGACGATCAACACCTGAGGTCAGGGTTTTGGGTTTAGGATACGTTCCACACACTCCAAGCTCAAACCATTTCACTCTCAAGACTGTTGATCTGATTCATCATCGGGGAAATAAGAAACCGAAAAAAACAACGTAAAACAATTGGGAAACCAGATTGGGGTGTCTACACAGTTATGGTGAGAATGTTTGGAGACGTTTGACGTTAGTTGTGTTTGTGGACAGACTTTTCTAGAGATACCCTTAGCGTTCTCTGTTAATCATTTGGCTCTTTTTAGGGAATATGACATGTTTTTTGTGTTCTTTTTAGAAATCACCTCGAGGAACGCATTTTCATTGGTGTTGTTGAAAAATGTATGCATTATAATTTGTGAAAATTTATATGCATCTCTATTAATTATTTTGATGATTAATTCAATGATATTTTTATTCGGCAAATACAAAATTATCGAAAAGTCAATTCCCGAACTAAATATTTTCGTAACCTTGAAATATAGCATAAAGTCTCTTGGATTCATGATTTATATTCACAAAGACTTTATTGAGCTCAATACATGCTTTAACGGTTTATTTAGATGAAATTGTGAGCCACAGGTTGACGAACCGGCTGACAAGCCGGCTGTCTGAACAGAAAGCTGTGACAACCGGACGACCACCCGGATGACCACTCTATCAAACGGCTAGTTTCCAACGGCTAGTTTCAAACGGCTAGTTTCCAACGGCTAGTTCCAACGGCTAGTTTCCAACGGCTAGTTTCCAACGGCTAGGAAGCATATGGATGGCTATATAAGGCATCAAGAACTCATTAATGAGTACATACACAAGCTACAACATTCCATATTATTGCAAGAGCAAATTCTCAAAAGATCAAAGCCAAAAATTCTCATTGTTCTTCCACTTTCATATTATTCTTGAGAGAAAATTTGTACAAGTCGTGAGCGATAATTTTCATACCTTCTTCACATACTTGTATTTCCTAAGTGAGTGTTTGAGTCAAACACTTGAAAGCTTAGAAGACCAAATTCGGGTTGGAATTTGGGTGTTATTGTTTTTGAGAAGTTTTCGGAGAAAATTCTTGCGGTTGTGCTAGCTCCTCGGGAAAGCTAGAGGCATTCGGTTCTTGTAAGCACCCGCAAGACTTACAAGTTGTAATCTTTTAAAGATTAGTCTAACCTTCAAGTAATTGCTTGAGGAGAAGTGGAGTAGGGCCGGACCGTGGACAAATCCGGACCGAACCACTATAAACGGGTTCTATCTCTCTATCTCTCTATTTTGATTGCATACTTATTGTTTGCATATATTGTTAGAGATAAATTTTTATTGGTAATTATTACTAGCAATCCTATTCACCCCCCCCTCTAGGTTGCATAATTTGGGTAACAATTGGTATCAGAGCCTCGGCTCTTGTTTGTAGATTTAACCATCTAAGAGTTAAGATCCATGGCAACCACTAGTAATGTTTCTTGTATCGAAGGTCAATCATCCAATAGACCTCCCTTGTTCACCGGAGAAAATTACTCTCATTGGAAAAATAGAATGATGATCTTTATTCAATCCACGGATTATGATCTATGGAAAATTATCAAAAATGGTCCCATTATTCCTACTAAGAAAGTTGGAGAAGAGACTATGCCTAAACCAGATTATGAGTGGAGTCATTTGGAAAAGGCTTCAATAGAAAAGAACTATAGAGCTATGAACCTTCTTTTTTGTGCTATTACTCCCAATGAATATGATTGTGTCTCCGCATGTGAATCGGCTAAAGAAATATGGGATAAGTTAGAAATGTCACATGAAGGAGATAGTCAAGTTAAGGAGTCCAAAATTGATATTCTTGTGCATAGCTATGAGCTCTTCAAAATGAAACCGGATGAATCTATATCTCAAATGTTTGCTAGATTTGCTAGTATTACTAACGGTTTAAAAGCTCTTGGAAAGATTTACAGTCAATCCGAAATGACAAGGAAGGTGCTCCGTTCCATGCCAACCAATTGGGACACTACCACCTCCATCATCCTACAATCCAAAGATTTCTCAACATACACGATGGACAAGCTCATGGGATCTCTCATGACGGAGGAAATGCATCACAACCTCAAGGGTGAAAAAGAGAAGAAAGTTAAGGATCTTGCCTTCAAAAGTACAACAAGCAAATCAAAAAGCAAGGAGGGTTCAAGCAACGAAAGTGAGGATGATGAAATGGCGCTCATCACAAAAACGTTCAAGAAACTCCTCAAAAATAGAGCATCTCACAAAGGCAGAGGATTTTCAAGAAAAGATGGAGGCAAAGAAGAAAATAGTAAAAAGGATCCAATCATTTGCTACGAGTGCAAGAAGCCCGGCCACATCAAAAGTGAATGTCCATATGCAAAAAAATATTCAAAGAAGGACAAAAAGAGAGCTATGATGGCCGCATGGGACAATAGTGACGATAGTAGCTCCGATGAGGACGATGAGCAACAAGAGGTCGCTAACTTGTGTTTCATGGCCATCGAAGAAAACGAGGTAGATCTCGACTCATCCTATTCCTTTGATGAATTATTTATTGCCTATAAAGAGTTGAAAGTAGAATTTGAAAAGGTTGTTTCTAAAAACAAATTTCTTAAAAAGGTTGCTAAAGATCTTTCACTAGAAATAGATGATTTAATTGAAGAGAAAGATATTTTGGAGGAAGAAAATGAAAGTTTAAGAACCTCTTTGGAAAAAGAAAAAGAGTATTTGAAGGATACTTCCAAAAACGAATCTTTAGAAAAACAAATTGATGATTTAACTAATTCTCTTTCAAAACTCACTAATGGAAAAGAAAGTTTAGACATTCTTCTTGGAAAACAAATGGTTTCTTTTCACAAGGCCGGAATTGGTTATAATCCCACTCAACACAAAAATCTTTTTGAAAAAGATGTTCCTCCTTCTAGCCATTCTAAATTGACATGTCATTATTGTGGTAAAATTGGTCATATTTCTCCTACATGTCCTATGAAAGGATACTCATCTTCTAATGCAAAAAAGGTTTGGGTTCCTAAGAACCGTATCAATGCTAACCTTCAAGGACCCAAGATGATTTGGGTACCAAAAGTCAAGAATTGATGTGCTATTGTAGGTATGCTTCAAAAGTTCTCTCAAGGAAGGAAGTTGGTACCTTGATAGTGGATGTTCAAGACACATGACCGGTGACAAGAGGGCTTTCAATTCTCTTTCGTCTAAAGATGGTGGACATGTCACATTTGGAGACAACAACAAAGGTAAAATCATAGGAATCGGCAATATAGGTAATTCTCCTATTATTGAAGATGTTTTACTTGTTAATGGTTTAAAACACAATCTTCTTAGCATAAGTCAATTATGTGATAGAGGAAATCGTGTTATCTTTGAAAAATCCAAATGTATCATTGAAAATGACAAAAGCAACAAGACACTCTTCGTTGGACAAAGATTTGAAAATGTATATGTTTTTAATCTCAATGATTTAAGTAATTGTGATATAAAATGTTTTTCCGCTTTGAGTGAAAATAGTTGGCTTTGGCATAGGCGCCTAGGACATGCAAGTATGGATGCTATTTCAAAACTCTCTAGAAAAAATTTGGTAAAAGGTCTTCCTAAAATCAAATTTGAAAAAGATAGACTTTGTGGTCCTTGCCAACAAGGAAAACAAACCAAGGTTTCTTTTAAGTCCAAAAATGTTGTTTCAACTACTAGATCTTTGCAATTACTTCATATGGATTTGTTTGGACCAACTCGCTCTCCAAGTCTTTGTGGAAACTATTATTGTCTTGTTGTTGTTGATGATTTCTCTAGATATACATGGGTGATGTTCCTAGCTCATAAGAATGAGGCTTATCCTAATTTCACTAAACTTTGTAGAAGAGTTCAAAATGAAAAAGGCTTTGTTATTTCTAACATTCGTACGGATCATGGAAAAGAACTTGACAATTCTTTATATGAAAAGTTTTGTGATGAACATGGTATTGGTCATAACTTTTCCGTACCTCGTACTCCTCAACAAAATGGAGTAGTAGAGAGAAAAAATCGTACTCTGGAAGAAATGGCCCGCACTATGCTTTGTGAAAACTCTTTGCCAAAATATTTTTGGGCGGAAGCCGTTAATACCTCATGCTATATTTTGAATCGAGTTTTAATTAGGCCTATCCTCAAGAAAACTCCTTATGAGCTTTGGAATGGTAGAATACCCAACATTAATTACTTTCATGCCTTCGGTTGTAAATGTTATGTATTAAACAATGGAAAAGATAACTTGGGTAAATTTGATTCAAAATCGGATGAAGGCATCTTTATTGGTTACTCTCTTACTAGCAAAGCATATAGAATTTACAATAAGCGCACTAATCTTGTTGAAGAATCTATTCACGTTTCCTTTGATGAATCTAATCCTTGTGCTACTAAGGATGTTGTTGATAATGATGACTTAGAGATTACACATAAGATTCATGACTTGACAATTCAAGAAAAAGTTGATGGTGATACTCAAGTAGAAAGCTCTCAAATCAAAGAAGATGAAGTTATTAATCAACCTCAAGATGCCATGGGAGACAACCAAGATCTTTCCAAGGATTGGAGATTCGTGCAAAACCATCCAAAGGACTTGATTCTTGGAGAAGTTTCAAAAGGGGTAACCACTCGCTCGTCTCATAGAAATTTTTGTGAAAATCAAGCTTTTGTTTCTCAAATTGAGCCTAAAAACTTTCCGGAAGCTCAAGATGATGAAAATTGGATTTTGGCCATGCAAGATGAGTTAAATCAATTTGAAAGGAATAAAGTTTGGGCATTAGTACCTAAGCCTCTTGATCACACTATTATAGGTACTAAATGGGTTTTTCGTAACAAGCTAGATGAATCCGGAAATATTGTTAGGAATAAAGCTAGACTTGTTGCTCAAGGTTATAATCAAGAAGAAGGTATTGATTTTGAAGAAACTTTTGCACCGGTAGCTAGATTAGAGGCTATTCGCATATTACTTGCCTTTGCATCTTTCAAAAATTTCAAGCTTTATCAAATGGATGTGAAAAGTGCATTTTTGAATGGGTTCATAAATGAGGAAGTTTATGTCAAACAACCTCCCAGCTTTGAAGATCATGTATACCCCGATCATGTTTTTAAACTCTCAAAAGCTCTATATGGTTTGAAGCAAGCACCACGTGCATGGTATGATAGACTTAGTTCATTCTTGCTTGACAATGGCTTTACTCGTGGAAAAATTGATACTACTCTTTTCATTAAAGCCAAAGGTAAAGATATGCTCATTATTCAAATATATGTTGATGATATTGTCTTTGGTGCCACTAATGATAATATGTGCAAAGAGTTTGCTAAGTGTATGCAAGGTGAATTTGAAATGAGTATGATGGGGGAGCTTAACTACTTCCTCGGACTTCAAATCAAGCAAACTAATGAGGGGATCCTAATCAACCAAGCCAAGTATGCGAAAGAACTTATTAAGAAGTTTGGCATGGAAGGATCAAAGCCAACAAGCACACCAATGAGCATATCAACTAAGCTAGACAAAGATGAGAATGGTAAGGCCGTCAATGAAAAGATGTATCGAGGTATGATCGGCTCATTACTTTATCTCACGGCAAGTAGACCGGATATAATGTTTAGTGTCTGCATGTGTGCTAGATTTCAATCATGTCCTAAAGAATCGCATTTAAAAGCTATTAAACGTATTTTTAAATATGTTGCCGGTTCTCATGACTTAGGATTGTTTTATCCACGTGGAGTTGCATTTGATTTAATTGGTTATTCGGATGCGGATTTTGGAGGTTTCAAAGTTGATCGTAAAAGTACAAGTGGGACTTGCCAATTTCTAGGGCACTCTCTAGTGTCTTGGCATAGCAAGAAACAAAATTCCGTAGCTCTATCTACCGCCGAGGCGGAATATGTAGCGGCCGGAAGTTGTTGTGCCCAAATATTGTGGATCAAACAACAAATGGAGGATTTCAATTTGCAATATGATCATATTCCTATTAAATGTGATAATACTAGTGCAATTAGCTTAACCAAGAATCCAATTCAACATTCTCGAACAAAACATATTGAGATTAGACATCATTTTATAAGAGATCATGTTCAAAAAGGGGATATTGAACTTAACTTTATTAGTACCGACAAGCAATTGGCGGACATTTTCACAAAACCCCTTGGTGAAGAACAATTTTGTTTCATTCGACGAGAACTCGGCATGTCTAATCATTTATGAAAAAGTTGTGTTCTTGATGTCAAAAGTTTTTTTTTGGATTCAATGTTGAGTTGATTGAATTCGTAAATATCATACTTGATGGAGAGTACAAATGATCTTGATAAAGAAATCACCCTCCAAACATTTTATCATATGTTTCATTTTCCTGTGTTTGGTATGAAGAAAATCAGTTTTATGGTCTTTAATGTTACTCCTCTTAAACGATTTCTGGACTTAACCTGCATTTGTCAGTCGGATGTCCAAGCGGATGTCCAACCGGATGACCGTGAGGTTGAGACTTATTCAAGCTTTTGCGTTGCTAACTCTGATTTATTAAGTCTGTTACACTTAGTTTGTATGAACTTCATGGCTTAGTGCTTAAATTGTCTCTTATATACTTCGCCGATATGAATTTCTTGTCTCTAAGCTTGCAGGGATAATCATTCTCGGTAATATCCCTTGCATTCTTTAAAAAGCTCTCTTTTAGGGGGAGCATGTATTAAGGGGACACAACAATAAACACCCGAACACAATTTTCTTCCCCTATTCTATATCTCTTTCGGCGCCGCATCTCTACCGCATCCCCTATCCTATCTCTATCTCTTCATCTATCTCTCTTTCGGCGCAGCATTTCAAACAATTCGGCGTAGCATTCCAAACACTTCTCTCATACTCTATAAATTCCACAACACTCTCTCTATCTCCTCATCTATCTATCTCTCCTTCTTTCTCGGCCTAAAACTCTCCAAATCTCTATCCTTCAAAATCGAGCAATGGCAAACATACCGCAAGGATTACCGATTGAGTTTTACGAAAGAGATGCCGAACGAGCAGAGTTCAGGTTGTTTATCCAAACCATTTGGATGCAACTCTTTATCTTCATTCTGCTGTGTGCGTTACTTACAATGAGAATACCACCATGGTTCGGGTGGAATGTAAATGTGGATACTCTGTGGTATTGGATTGGCATTGTAGCTGCCGCTGTAGCAGCCATTATTCGAGAATACGAAAATCAAGGACGCCAAGCTCTCAATGAACGAAGATAGAGTGCTACAGGGCAAGAGCGGCATGGTGCTAGAACCATTGTTTTTCTCTTTTTAGTTTTTTTTTTTTTGTTGATGTCACAGGGGGAGAAAAAGCCAAGTTTTAATTGATCTATCTTGCCATTTTTAATATTTTTAACCGTTGTGGGCTAATTTAAAAAAATTGCTCGCTATGATCTGTTGATTTAAAAAAATTGCTTGCTATGATCTGTTGATTATTGCTATTACTCGTTGATCATAGATAACTGCTTTGGTGCATGTATTAAGGGGGAGATTGGCATAACTCCTACTTGCATAAAAACTATCATTTTGTGTCATCATCAAAAAGGGGGAGATTGTTGAAAAATGTATGCATTATAATTTGTGAAAATTTATATGCATCTCTATTAATTATTTTGATGATTAATTCAATGATATTTTTATTCGGCAAATACAAAATTATCGAAAAGTCGATTCCCGAACTAAATATTTTCGTAACCTTGAAATATAGCATAAAGTCTCTTGGATTCATGATTTATATTCACAAAGACTTTATTGAGCTCAATACATGCTTTAACGGTTTATTTAGATGAAATTGTGAGCCACAGGTTGACGAACCGGCTGACAAGCCGGCTGTCTGAACAGAAAGCTGTGACAACCGGACGACCACCCGGATGACCACTCTATCAAACGGCTAGTTTCCAACGGCTAGTTTCAAACGGCTAGTTTCCAACGGCTAGTTCCAACGGCTAGTTTCCAACGGCTAGTTTCCAACGGCTAGGAAGCATATGGATGGCTATATAAGGCATCAAGAACTCATTAATGAGTACATACACAAGCTACAACATTCCATATTATTGCAAGAGCAAATTCTCAAAAGATCAAAGCCAAAAATTCTCATTGTTCTTCCACTTTCATATTATTCTTGAGAGAAAATTTGTACAAGTCGTGAGCGATAATTTTCATACCTTCTTCACATACTTGTATTTCCTAAGTGAGTGTTTGAGTCAAACACTTGAAAGCTTAGAAGACCAAATTCGGGTTGGAATTTGGGTGTTATTGTTTTTGAGAAGTTTTCGGAGAAAATTCTTGCGGTTGTGCTAGCTCCTCGGGAAAGCTAGAGGCATTCGGTTCTTGTAAGCACCCGCAAGACTTACAAGTTGTAATCTTTTAAAGATTAGTCTAACCTTCAAGTAATTGCTTGAGGAGAAGTGGAGTAGGGCCGGACCGTGGACAAATCCGGACCGAACCACTATAAACGGGTTCTATCTCTCTATCTCTCTATTTTGATTGCATACTTATTGTTTGCATATATTGTTAGAGATAAATTTTTATTGGTAATTATTACTAGCAATCCTATTCACCCCCCCCTCTAGGTTGCATAATTTGGGTAACAGGTGTGTATCACTTTTATTTTCATTGGTGTTTTGAATGGTATTTTTTTTGATTTTATCAAGTTAAATGCATTTGAGTATGTATGCAAAAGTTAAGGATTAATAAATTGTTTGTTCTTTATTTGCTGATTCAAGTTAGCCATATCGATGGATATGATGGGTTATTGTTTTTCGCATAGTTGAAATTGATTAACAGAGATTGATATATTGCATGCAAGTTCAGTATTTATTTGCATGTGTTGATTGTTCGAACTGTATATTGCACGCGAGTTCAGTATTTGTTTGCGTGTGCTGATTGTTCGAGCTGTATATTACAGGCAAGTTTAGTATTTGTTTGTGCATGCTGATTGTTCGAGTCGTGCCTTAAGGCACGAGCATGTGCTAGTAATATCATATACCAAGTCATCTATTTGCTAATGTATCCTTTCTATAAGCCTCTGGGTTTATAATTGCAAAATCCGAAAACATTTATGAAGCATTCTCATTCTTAAGCCTTGTTTTGCCTCTTAATTATGCTTTCAAACGTGGCACAACATAGTTGTGTACTTGTGTGGTATATCATCTGGTTTTGTAATTAAAATTAACTCTTTAGTGATTTTTTTTGATGAATTATAAGTGATTTTTGTGGCTTACTATGACCAATGTTTTGATGGTGTGATGTATGCATCCATGTCGTATCTTCTCTACGATGATTCCCAATAACTCAATGGGTTTTAGACGTAGTGAGCTTGAATACTGAAATTTTAGTTGTATTGTGTAAGTAGGTTAAGCTTTCTTCATCAAATCAAGAAACTACAAATGTATGCTCTAGTGTGACATAACATCGCATTCCAAATGTGTTCAAGATAGGCATTTATGTTTTTGTGCTGATTTTAAGTTTATATTGATAATTGTGTTCAATGTGTATCTTTCATTCTATGTAGGGAATAGTTCTTTCATATGTTCAATTATATGGTTTTAGTAAACATTTAATGTCCTCCAAAGTAACTACTGATTTTGCGGCGCTGTCCTCTTTTTGGTTCATAATGTGGCTTTGTTGCAGAAACAATGGCATTTGACTTGGTAATAATAAATTTCAATGAAAGTTCAGCCTTTTCAACAAAGAAATTTGTTGCTGCATGGCGCATGGAAATGGTTGCTGACTGTATTTGCATTGTATTATGGTGCTTCAGATGCTTACACAAGGCTAAGGTAATGTCATCTTCTTTCTTCCAAAATGATGTAGCCCATTTACTATAAGAACCTATTAAATAAAATATAAAAAGGAAAATAAAGGGATGACCGAACTTTAATTAATAAATATCATCTATCGATGGAACTTAGGTTTTGGGTTTCTAATTGTCCCGACTCATGTTTTTTTTTTTTTTTTAACATTTGTGGTTATTTGTGCTGATTATGTCAGTTCCACTTTTAAAATTTGACAGGCTTATATTTTAGCATGTTGTTAACATTTTGTCTTATATTTCCTCACATGTGTGTTATTTTGTCATGCGTTTGTTGTGTTCATTCCCTTATTTTTAGTCTACTATGTTGTTGCTCTATTATGACTCTTTTGGTCACTTCTTCATTTTGTGTGTTCTGCAATATTTTTTATTCTTAAATATTTGGGAATGTGCAATATCTGATAATTTAAGCATAAGAGCATCCACAATGTAATAATCAAGATCAAAAGATTGCTAAAGTTAGTAATGCGTGCTTAAAAAAGTGTTCACATTGTAATAATCAAAATTAGCAACCTCCTAACCAATAATCAAATTTGGGCATTTGAATAATCAAAAGTAACAATGTGAGACTTCACATTGCTAACTTTTGCAACCCTTTAAATGAATAATCAAAAGCTGACGTGACAAGTTTTGATTATTCACTTTTGATTATTTCATTCGGATGCTCTAAGTATCCTAGCGGCTTTGTCGTGGATTCTGTTCCCCCCCCGGACTTGCTCTTATATATAGACATATTAGCCTTGTTTTTAGTTGCTGCTTTTGGAGTTTTGGGAGCTCTTTTAGACATTCTCATAGCGTCTTAGTTGTTTGTGTTGTGATTGGATGAGCTTGATTCGCCTATGAGATTGTTGGCTTTATCCTGTTTAGTTCACAACATGGAAAAGGTTCGACATCTCACCATAGGAAGCTAAAAACATGATCGAATTTTTTTTTCATGTGCAACCACGATCCCTTACCCAAATGTGTGTGTGTGTATATATATTATGCTTTCAAGACTATTTCCCTCCATTTTTTTCCCCCCAACGATTTCGGCCAAATGGGTAGCACACATCTCTCTTCAACGACACGGTTCTTATTCCACAACCAACTTCAGGATTCTTCCAGAGAGAATAAGGAGAGATCGTCGAGACTTCAACATTCAGTATTCGAGGAGAGAGAGAGAGAGAGAGAGAGAGAGAGAGAGAGAGAGAGAGAGAGAGAGAGAGAAAGAGTGAGTGAGTGAGTTACAGATATCCAAGCTTGGGAAAGCCATGGCATAGTAGACGCCATGCCCTCAGAATGGCATGGAAGAAGCCGTTGAAAAAAGAAAAAAGCCGTTGAAATATTGGAGAAAAAAAAATAGGGAGAGATTTGGGTTGTCTCAAATTTGCGGAAAAAAATGGGTAAAATCCAAAATGGGGAAAGATTTGGGTCAAAAATTGGAGAGGATTTTTTTGTGGGTTTTGCCCAAATTTAAATTTGGGTCTTAAAATGGGTTAAGGTTGGAGATGCTCTTAGGTTTTATATGGATCTACTATATCACGTTAAGGTAAAATTATTTTACATATAAGTATATATCTATATTTTAAAATTATTTGTACATGTAATAAATATCTCACATATTGGTTCAGTTAACCACGATTTCTAAAATGAAAATTCGTGGACCAGTCCGTATCTCACGATTTTTTACTTTTGGGAAAATGGCGGCCATGACGTGTTTTGATAATTAATATCCATCAAGGACATGCTGAGAACATTTGTTAATATTGAAAATGTCCTTGACGGATATTAATTATCAAAACACGTCATAGGCCGTCATATATTAATTATAGAAACACGTCCTGGACCGTCATTTTCCCTTTACTTTTTGAATCCGTATTTAGACTATTAATCCACAGATCCAATTCAAAACGTACAAATCAATTTAGTTTGGACCGATTTCACGGTTTACCGAATTTTTGGAGCAGTCCTACATGCTTAACTAGAAGTTGAGCGACGGATTGAGCAACAAAATAGGAGTATATAGTATAGGGGGACCGGGAGACCCTGCCAAGCAGGGGTGCTCGGCAGGGGTGCCGAGCGCATCTCGACCGTCCAAAAGTGTTTTGGACGGCCCGGATGCAAAGATACCGAATGAATTTAAAAAAAAAAGAAAAGGAAAAGGAAAAGATGTTTCGATCTAGGCTGTCGATTTTGACATGAACGGCCGGATTGACCGCTCGGCACCAGCTCGGCAGGGTCCCCGGATCTATACTAGGGGTTAAAAGTGAAATTAACCCCTCATTACCAGCCAGCCTACCAGAGAGAGTATATAAAAAATGGCGCTTCCCGATAGACGATCAACCAAGACCAAGAGAGCGAAGGGAACTAAACCGAAGTCAAAGGGACTACTGCTGCAAAATTCTCTCCTTAATCTCGCTCTCACCCCATTTCCTTGTCTGACAACTTCCACTTCACTACTCTCTCTCTAATGGCTGAATTGCTCCCACCGGAATTCCCACTTGACGCCCCCACAACCACAGCAACGACAACCACCACCAACGCCGCCACGCCAGCAGTACTACCGGCATCCGTCGACACCACCAATAACAATAACTTCGGGCCGAGTTTAGCCCCGAAGCGGCAGCGCCGGCCTAGCGTCCGCTTAGGAGAGATCGGCGACCAACCGGCGGCGACCCTCTCATACGACTCTCACGCCCCCCGTCGACCCAAGCCATGGAGGCTTTACAAACACCCTGCTCTTCTTGTACCTTCTAATAAATTCTCAAAAACTACTACTCGCCCTTTAACAAATCTCGTCGTCAACAGCCACCAAATCCTGGACGCTGCTGACGTCAATCTCGATTTCGGACACCACAAGCCAAAATCGAAGAGAGCTACTGCGATCACTACGGCGAAGAGAGTGAGGACGAATTGGACGACGGCGGCGATGAGTAATGATAATAACAACGGAAGTAGAATCGAAGGCGAAAGTAATACAAAAGATAAGGAAGAGTTAATAAGGGAGTTCGAGCCGGAAATCGAGGAGGGTTCGGGGAAAGAACAGAGTCCTGTGCAGTCGGTTGACAATGTGGGGTTGAATTACTGGGGGAGGAATGGTGGTAGGGTTAGGGTTTCAGACAATGGGGGGGTGCCGGAGACGAGTGGGGATAGGAATTTCGGGAGTGGTGGGAGTGAGAGGGGGCGGAACCGGGATCGATGCAACGGGTTTCTTGATGATGGGGTGAGGAATTGGCTGGTTGGGTTGGGGTTGGGGCGGTACGCGGCGGTGTTCGAGATACATGAGGTGGATGATCAAGTGTTGCCTTTGTTGACTTTGGAGGATCTCAAGGATATGGGGATTAATGCTATTGGTTCCAGAAGGAAACTGTGTTCGGCTATTCAGAAGCTTCCCAAGGGCTTTTCCTGATACGGCAAATGCAAGTTTGGGCTGTTTCAAGTACCTTTTCTTCTCTTCAATAGTGGTAATATGTGGTGTTTGTTTTTGGTATTGAATTGTTTCTTTGTTGATATCTTTGTTTCTTTCGCATGTTTTTGTTCTTACTTGTTTGTGACATAAAACATAGACAATAAGGTGATGAATGAGGAAAATGGTTCATTGGGGGTTATTGCAGTAATGTTTCTCATTTGATGAGACTCTGTAGATTTGATGCCATAAAATTCAAAACATGAACAAACTTAGCTAGTAAGTTGTTTGTTTTAGAACTGCCAAATTGTGTACACTTGAAAATGGCTATTACACCAAGAGAATGTTTTTGCGTCATTAACAACTCAATCTAGTGTGCTATTAATAGTCCCAAAATTCTTGGCTCTATTCTACTGGTCCGTGGATGATTTGGCGTTGTAATCAATTTGATCAGAAGGAAATAGGAACTATGGTAGACAATTACTCATGCATTAGTTTTTTTTAGACACATGAAAGGTGTGGGAATTTCTTTGGTGCGACTGTAAAAGTACTTGTTTGTGGCAACATTAGCCAAGTGTATGGTGCCTATTTGAGTACATTTGCAAATGGATTGGCAGCCAAGTGATAGGTGCCCTATACTCCTTGCATCAGTTGAGGGTTCAAACCCCACCAGTCCTAGCCCCTTTCCGCTTAGATTAGTAATAGAAGAAGATTTGCCTTTTTTAAAATAAAAAAAAGAGCAAGTTTTACAATGTTGAAATTTTGAAACATTACGGCACGTGTTGGTTTTCTATGTAAGTACAGGTGCTACAGTATATAGGACAAGGGTGGGCAACACACTTCAACAAATAATGGCCCACCTTAAGGTGTGACAGCAGCTTGTGGCTTTACTGTAAGTTGAAAATGGGATGCCCAGAAGTGTTTAATATCATAGAGATAATTTTTAAGAACTTCTTTTCCTGGTTTTGTATGATAGGATTTTAATTTTGAGAAGGTAGTTGTTAATTATGATATCTTAACCAAGTGTGTGCTACATTTAAAGAGTTCTTGCTTGGAGATTTCTTCTTAAGCATTTGGTCTATTGCGCTCGTCAATTTGTGCGAGATTGTTTGCTTTGGTTTGCCCTTTTTGTTTCACTCAGAGGAGATTGCTCCCTCTTTGTTCGGAAGTAGTTCTTCGTGAATCCTTATTTGTCTTTCTCGTTCATTGTAGTTTCTTTTCAGAACCAAATGTTTCACCTTCTTTTTAGCGAGCGCACTGAAGTTCTGGCTTCCTGCATTGACGCTAACAAATTTTCCCATACCTCAATTAGAGATGTAGAGGCGGATTAAAAAAAATAAAAAATAGAAATGTAGAGTATAACATTCAAAAACAAATTGGGCAGCCTTGTGAGAGTTCCTATGACCAAATTTAACGGGTGGCGCTGACAAGAATGGACCTGCGACAATCTTTGGTCGGTTGTGTTCTATAGGTTGGGGTTGTTTCTGTTTTGTTGTGTCCTTTTGTTGGGTGATCGATACATTCAGCTTGTTTCCTTTTTTGGTAGTAGTGTTTTTTTTCCCTTTAGTTAGGCCCTTAATGGGTGCCACTCTTGTGATGATCTCCATTTCTCTTCGTGTTTGATGACCCCCAATGAAAAGTCATCGTACGTCTCAATTTCGGTTGGTTCTAGATTAGATCAGTCCTACCTGCATGTTTGATGGCTTGTTATGGATTTATTATTTTCCACAATTGGCTTTGGAAACTTTGCTATGGTGTTCTGTCAATTGCCACTTGGGAGCCCCATTGGTTTCACTTGCAATTTCCTTGCGGTCCATGAGCAGTTAGTTTTGCTGCTTTTAAAGTTTGGTGCATATGCGGCAGCACATTTTTGAATGTTCTGGTGTAATGTGTATTTGAGCCTATTGTATTTGAAGCCGTGGCTGTACAAAAGGGTCTTAAAATCATGTAGATCTCTCTGTTTATTACAATTTGTAATCAAGAGTGACTCCTATGATCTTCACATTTTCTATAACTGTATAAGGAGATTTACAGATTTCAAATCCTTCACAGGTTTCAAATCTGTTCTCAAATCGAGATCCACATATCCAAAACAAACCTTGTTACCCTCTCTGTCTTTTCCTTCAACACGTTCAAAGGTGTTACTGTCCTCTGAAAGGGCCTCTGTAGCCCTCAAATGATGATCTGTTAGCTTTCATGAAGTATAAGGTCAAGTGGTCAACCACGTTAAACCATAGTTAAGGAAGTCTGGGAAAAGGAAGGTTAGGGTATTTCCTTTCTAATGAGAACCAATTTGGATTCTCTAATATATAGGGAAATACAGGGATGATCGTGGAGCCAAAGGCCCTGTTGCGCTCCCCGCTCGTTCACAAAAGGTGATGACCCTTTATTTTTGCTTGCACTTGTTGGCGGACTGTACTGAAAAGTAGCTGGTGTGATATTTGGTGATTGTGTGTAGCAAGGTTATGTGGAGCACCCCATATTTGTCCTAGATTGAAGTGTTTCATGGATCAAGATGTAAAAAATCATATGCTCTTTTTGTTGAATCTCATGGTGAAGGCAGTGATGAATTCTCGAAACATGCTTATGTACTCCAGATTGACTGCAAAGAGTAACAAAGTTCCAATATTATGCTAAGACTGGTTCATGTGAAAGTCTGGTCGATTATAGTTACATCAGGATTGGGGCAATTACCAAAGTGTCTCATGGAACTTGCATTTAAGGTAGGGGTTCCCTCTGGTGGGAGAGGAATTACTGTTGATAACTTTGGTCATAGAGAAACATGTGAACAGATGACTATTAGCCTTCTGCTGTATGAAAGGGCAGTGTGTTTATTGGATTGGTTTGAAGGTCATATCAGGGTGCTACTCTGTTTGGTATTAGGAGTGGATTTCAAAGCTTAGCGGATTGCCTTGCCTAGTGTTTGAAGCTCTGCAAGAATGCAAATGTTCTTATTCTCGTTTGTAGTATTTGTGGTTACTGGCTAGCTATACTTCACTATGCCTAGCCTTTGTTCTCACCTACATATGCCTGAGAGATTTGCAGGTTGTTTCCTGTAGGGGGGTAAGCTGATGCAGCCCTAATTGGCTATGTTTAGGTCATGTAAGATGGTAAAGTTCTTGCAAGTGAATAAAACCCTGGTTTGGTGAGCTGATGACAATCCCAAATTTGGAAGCTTACAGTTTGTGTTACTAATGAGTGTTTGCATATTTCAAATGCACAAAACAACGGTTTAGGTTAAATTCTTGAAAGTTTGAGAGATCGTACTAACTTGGTTTCCATTTGCTTTAAAAGTAACTTTTACGATTTAATCGCATTATGTGAGCATAATCTAGGTGTCCGCATATGCATGTAAACACATGTTGGTGTTCGCAGTTAGTGTTGTTGCCTTTTCAATTTGGATCAGGATGATAGATCATAGTATTCAGTATGGTTAGGATATACATGTACCCACGATTGAAAGTTGGTTGATGATACATTTTTCCTATATATCATGTACCATATCTGGTATCTGAAAGCAAAGAGATGTTCATATGACTTGCCTTACATCTTATTCTATTATAGGAGACTAATCCAATGACGTATCAATTAGATCTATGGCCCCGTTTGATAAACATATTAGGCTTTGAGATTGGGATTGGGATTGGGATTGGACTACCAATCCCATGGGTTTCACAATAACTTGTTTGGTAACCAAAAAGAGGTGTGGACTATGAGTCCAATGGGTTTGGGAGCCGGCCCTTAGGGGGTATTGAGAATGGCCTCTCCCACTTGGTATTGATAATCCAGTCCACTCCTTGCCAATGCACAAATACGAAAATAGCCTTGCTTAAACCCTGTAATGACCAAATTACCTGTAGGTTATAAGCACTTACAAACCCTAGCCCCCATCATTTTCTGTCATGATTAGGAAACAACAGCTGCTAACAGATGACACCATCTTCTTTGGTGGCTGGAAATTCGAAATATCTACCTCCGGCGAGTAACAACAGCTCCTTTACGGTGATATTTTTGACCTTCTCTTTGTTTTTTAGTTTATTAACAAGGGCTAAAAATTTGTGATGGTAAATTCCAGATCTGGTGAAAGGCCAGATCCTAATATGTGAAGGCATTTTGCTGGTATGTGAATGCATTTTAATTAATGTTATGCATGTATGGATGAATGCTGTTGGTATGCTTACCAAGTGTTTGTCAAAAATCTTCAGTGAAGAAAGAAAAAGATCACAGATTTTAGTTCTTGTTTTGAGTAACATTAAACACGAAAAAAATTGCTGAAACTCTTCCCTTTGTTATTTTTCTGAAGAATGTCTGAATGTTGATTTCTACATTTTAAGTTGTTAAAATTTGGACTTGTACTTTATACCTTTGGAGAATGCATGCTGTGAATGTTTTTTTTTAGATCGGCAAATTTTTTTTTATTAAAAACCTTGATAGGGTACATTAAGAAAAAGAAAAGAGAACCTAATCCATAATATTGATACATGGGCTAGGAAAAGAAAAACAAGAACTTCCAACAAAGAGTTGGAAGAGGGAAAAGCAGACAAGAAACAAAGAGGCCAACAGGGGGTCCAAAAAAACACTACAGCTACATGGACTCGTGTTTAGGTTTGATAAGAGTAAGCATCAGTGACACCAAGACTGAATTGGTATCATAATGCCAAAATGGCATAATGGCAAGTTCATCTCTTTGCCCTCCAATAATGAGGAGTTGATAAGAGTAAAGAGAGTCCAAGCAAAGGCCAAAACTTCAGAAGTGAAGCTCTTAGCTCTCCAAAACATAGGAGTTCAAACGAGAAAGAGAATCAGGCCAAACCTCATAATGCTGTGAATGTTTGTGATTCAAAATCATACTCCTCTAAAGTTCACAAAATTTTTAATTGCTCATTCCATTTTTTATCTTATATTTCACAAATTGCTAATCAACTGACTTTTGAATACCCATAGTTATTCTCACTTTGTTTTTACGGTACAGGAGGAATCTTGGAATTGAATTTCTTGATTTCACCCGGGTTTTTTTTTTGGGGTCTGGATTTGATGTGTAGGAAAGGTTAATCTTTTATTGGGTATTTCCCCCCATTCTCCCTAGAAAAAATATTGAACATACTGGATGTGCTTGTGCTGAGATCCAAAGAGATCCCTGCATGGAAGTACTCGGAGTACTTGGTTGGAAGTAATTGGAGGGAGTAATAAGTACACCTAATCCCTTCTCATTATCAATCTCAATCTTATCCTATGTGAAACTGTAGAGACCCGTATTTTTGAGGTTATATTTTTTCTTTTATAAACGTACGGCCCGTCTAAATAGACAGTACGGATATTCGGTGTGACGTGTTCGTAAAAGGATATAAAGGTAATTATGTGAGAGGTGCATGTGTGAGTGTGTGGTGCGAGAAGCGGGGGATTGCTCCCCACTTCTATAATTCTTCCCAGGAGAATTATTTCTCCTCTCTATTCTCTCATTCTCTCACGGCTGTCTCTCTCTCCTCTCCTCCGAAACTTTCTCTCCTCTCTTCTCTCTTCGATTTCATTCACCTAGGGTGAGATTCCGGACAAAACCCGAGTATTAAAGTTGCTATTCGGAGTACGGGCTTTCCGAATATCCAAGAAAAATCATGATCGGACCTCGTGGAGCTACGGTTGACTGGGTCAAAGGGTCGGGTTTTACTCAAAACCCTTGAGGTAGGGATTTCTCATTTCTATTATGTGTGTATGTGTTGATTTGGTGTTTGAATCGTGCCTTAGATCGTTGTTTTCGTTGTTAGAAATGTTCTGGTGGAGTCTGAAAATCGTGCACTGAAAACCCAGGTCCTACCGGTAGGAGTTTTGGTCCTACCGGTAGAAAAGCTGTCCAGTAATGTCATTTTCGTGAAATCGTGGTCTCCTACCGGTAGGAAATTGTGTCCTACCGGTAGGAAATGAAAAATTCAGCATTTTGGCAAAACTTCGAACGGGCATAACTTTTTCATCCGAACTCTGTTTTGGGCAAATTTTATATCGAAATTCATGTACCGGAAATGTACTTTCCAATGGTGGTGGTCTCATCTTCCAATTCTTAACCGATAAGATTTGGCAGCCAAAATAAGATAGATATGTTCGTATACGTTGGGAAATCCTTTTTCCTTAGAATCGTTTGAGTGAAACATGGGTGTTCTTAGGTTCCCCTGAGTACTAGTTGAATGGTTTGACGAGGCTAGTGGTATTCTTAACGCTTGGTAGTGGTCGTTGGGTTCCGTATGAGTCGTTTGACACCGAAACGAGAGTTTAGAGAATATAAGGAGTATAGGTGGCCGAAGGTTGTATGTGTTGACATGCGAAGTGAAAAACGAACACATAGAATATTTCTTTGAGTTAAACAACGCTAGGCATGGATACATGAGACATTTCCTTGTGTTTGATATGTGGTACACCTCTTGCGTAACTTATACGATTTTGCGAGTTGCAAGGTGGAAATCTATGAACTCGTTGTGAGAGTTTATCTTTTGATGTGTGAGTGCTTGTATGGTGATGAGAAACTACTAATGTAACGATTGCGAGTTGATTGAGATGAAATTATCTGTACTACTTCTATGTGAATAAGTTTTTGTTGTGAATTCATTATGTGTGACTGAGATGAATGGCTAAATTGTAAAGTATATCGAAGGAATTGTGGTATGGTGACCTTTGATGTGTGACTTGAATTAGCTCCATCAGTGAGGACGGAACTGGTGGGGAGTATCGGGATTTCTTAATTGGCCCGACAGGAGATTTTGCTCATGATACAGAATGATGAGGAAATTGTGACACGATGTGAATGGAAATGGGCTATCATTGTGAAAGTGTAAGTAAGTGATACGAAAGACATTGGTGTTGCGATTCTTTGATTACGATAGTTTCATAAGTCAAGATATCGGATTGGTGATTCAAAGTGATATGAGGAACAGTGGTAGTCATGAGAAAATCATATAGATAGTAAGTCCTCGTGGTTGAATTAGAGTTTTGGTGTGTAGTCACGGTACTTCATTTATGTCTTCGACCTTGGGAAAATTACTAGTTGTGTTTCGTTTCTTCATTTGAGATACCGTACCTTGCTTCTGTTATTCATTCCACCTGTCATTCCATTCGTATATAATAGTTGTGTAGATTTCTCTACTGGGCACGTGTTTGCTCAACCTACCACTTCAGGTTCATTGCAGGTCATGGTCATGGTCATGGAGTACTTGGAGTGCATGCTGACATTATCGATTAAAGCTATTTTGGAGAGTACTTTATTCTTGTATAACAAACGACTTTGTTATGAAATTCCTACTTTGAAAGATTGTATTCGTAGACCAATTTATTGAATCGGAAATTGTATTGTATTTTGGGGTATTGTACGTACGATTGTGAGGACTTTGTATTTCAAATGGTATTGTTAATTTATGTTGAAAATCGAGGGCGTGACAACTTGGTATCAGAGCATAAGTTTAGAATACCTCGAGACCGTGGGGAGACTTTGAGTCTCATGGGTTCAAAAAAAAAAATATTATTGCATTGTGACATGACTTATGTGCTATTGAGTGATTGATATGTATCCAACTATGTGGCATTGCATTTATGTTACCGTATAATGGCTTAGAGTTGTTAGATGGGATTGGTGGAGTTGGAGATTCGTAGTGTATTCCTTTGTTGATGATCTTTTCATTGTTTCTTTGTAGTGAGATGCCTCCAAGACCCGAGAATAGGCGGGGTAGGATTGGGAATCCGAGAATGGGGGCAGGACAGAATCAGCTTGCTAGGGATATTGTAGCGGCACTTGCGGCAGCTAATCTTTTGCAACCACCTCCTAGGGATAACGCGAACAGTCGGGCCATAGTAGCTATGAGAGAGTTTAGCCGTAGAAATCCACCTCAGTTTGATGGGGAGAGTAGCGACCCCCTTGTGGCCGACCATTGGCTTTCACAAATTCGTAAGATCTTTAATGCCCTTAAGATTACGGAGGACGACCTACGGGTGAGTATAGTAGCTTGTCAACTTACCGGTGAGGCGAACGAGTGGTGGGAATCTGTTTTAGGAGTAAGGAGAGACGCTAGGAGGGCGGCTGGAGTTGCAAATCAGGAAATTGAGCCGGTTGAGGAAAGTTTGACTTGGGCTGAATTTGAGACACTTTTTGAAAACCAATATTTTCCAGAGTCGTATCGCGAACAGCTTAGAAACCAATTCGAGAGGTTAGATCAAGGTGACATGACCGTTTCAGAATATGCCACTAGGTTCCAAACCTTGTCCCGTTTTGCGCCAGAGTTAGTTGCAACCGATGGTAGGAAATGTAGGCGTTTTGAGAAAGGGTTATGTCTATCTATCAAGAAGTTTGTGGTAGGTCAACGAATTGAAAGGTTTTCTGACATTATTGAGTGTGCTAGAAGTATTGATTATACGGAGGAAATACCAGAGGAGGCGAAAGTGCAGGAGTCGAGGAAACAAACCATTAGCAAGAACATATCTATAGAAACATCTGGGAGCCAAGGCAGGAAGAGACAAAGAGATCAATTTTGGTCCACCTCGAGCCAACATAGTTCAGAACCACCTAATCTTTCTAGAACGTCAGGAGTTCCGTCGGGATCAACAATTGTGTGTTATCGGTGCCGCCAGTAGGGCCATCGTGCAGTAGACTGTCCTCAGGAGAAGGAATATCATGGTCAGAGACCACCTCGGGTTTGCTATCGATGTCGTCATCCGGGGCACTTAGCGGTAGATTGTCCACAATCGACAAGTAGAGGGAGCGTACAAAGACCCACGGGGTCGGGTCATGCGTCTCATACCGCGTTGCAAGGTAACGTGAATTTATATGTTATGTTGAGATTACTTATGCGTATACAAAGTGCTTAATCGCCAAATGATTGTTATTATGAAGTGTACGGTCTATTCTAGTGTTGGATAGCATTGCAGAGTTGTCTCTATGAACTTGTCTGATAAAATCTAAGTGTTGTGACAACTAGACTAATGGGATGAAAATACTCAAAATTGATAAAATGAATAGAAATCGTGCAAGGTCTTGTGGGATTGAAATGAACTAAATTACTATTGGGCTTCTTAGAGCCACGAGTTATGAAGTTTGGGCACTAAGTGAGCCCGTGGTTGTATTGGGTACTGTGTGAACCCGTGATGGTATTGGGCACTGTGTGAGCCTGTGGTATTTTGGGCACTATGTGAGCCTGTTGTCATATAGGGCACTGTGTGAGCCCGTAGTGTGCTGGGTACTATGTGAGCCCGTACTATGTTGGGCACTGTGTGAGCCTGTGGTATTTTGGGCACTATGTGAGCCTGTTGTCATATAGGGCACTATGTGAGCCCGTAGTGTGCTGGGTACTATGTGAGCCCGTACTATATTGGGTACTGTGTGAACCCGTTGTATTGGGCACTATGTGAGCCCGTGGTTGTATTGGGTACTGTGTGAGCCTGTTGATGCGTAGATGTGTTCGATGATGTGTAAACCATTACTTCGTACGGTGGGTTTGCAACTGGTTAGTCTATTATGGTAATTGTGTATGAAATTGGTTGCTGTTTAGTTTTAATCTACATGCTTGACTTGTAATGTAATCTTAGCGTGTGGAATTTGCTTTTGGAACACGATACTGGATAGATGATGATGTGCGTATAGGTACTTGCTACGTGTTAAATAGATGATCGATAGGAAGTGTTTAAATGGGGTGACCCAAATCTCGTAGTTAGATGTAACATTATGTGATGATTGAAATCTCTAATCTCAACTCCTTATTTTGTTATACCTTATGATTTGATGATTTCTTTGCATGCCTTTCACTTTATAGATTATGGTCTTATTCAGATTTTCAATAGTCTAATTAATCCTTCGTGAGATATTGAACAAGTAAGACTACAAGGATGTTGTAAACATATGCCGAACATGAATTGAATTCTTTACTTGGAGCGCCGCGCAAATATAGTGAAATGTGTGGAGTGGTGGGTCTTGGTTTAGAAAGTTGTTACACTTACGGATGTACACATTTTGAACTCAAAAATTTTCTGAAAGGGATAATGCTTGGTGAAAGTTGAATCTTTGCATAGTTCATTTTCAAAAATGATAACGGTTTCAAAAAAAAATGATAACGGTATAGACTCGGAGTCGGCTACATCATAGTCCATTCCCATGTTGACAAAATTGTCATTATTTTCAAATGACCAAGTGAGCTGTTTGTAATTAATTGTTGATAATGTCGTTCCGAAATGAACATTTCCTTTCAAATTCTATAGAATTTTGTCACACATGGGCCTGTTTCAATGGTTTGACAACTACTTGAACAAGAGTTTTCAAGGAGGGGGCAAAATTTTCATCAAAACTAACACTTCACCATGGCTTTGGAAAATATAAGTTGGAAATTCATGATCATTGTTTGGTTTAGACTTCATCGTGTTGGACACTTTAACAACTACTCGGCATTTGTCTTTTAAGGGAATTTGTCTTGAATTAGTATTAAGAACTATTAGAGTTCTACTTGTGTGAGTCTTAATAATTTGAGTAAGTCGGGGAGTAAAGAAATGAGGTGAAAAGAGAAATGTATGAAAGTTGATTTCCCTGTAAACGTGCGCGAAGAATCTAGTAAATCTTGGGATGGATGAGTTAATCTTAAAACTTTTCGATTTTGTATTGCTTGACAAGGTTGTTGAATTACAACGTTATGAAATTCTCTTTTGTGTTTGGACGCGGTCCATGGAACCAGAATTGGTTAGTCGGAAGTAATGAGAATGGATATGGTTTGTGAGACTGGAATTAGATGGTAACATGACTATGATTTGTATGAATACGACAACTTCGTGATTTGACGTGTATGAACATCGGAACTTGGCAATTGTTTAGTAAGAAGCTAAGCTAGTTAGTTGTGGCATTATAGAGTTTTCTACTTTTCTTGCATTTTGGACACGGAAGTGGCGGATACGAAGCGTTGTGTGGTGAACACGGCCCTTAGGACAAGAAATCCATTGATGGTGTGCTTTCATCTATTCTATGCAAATTTCGGGGACGAAATTTCTTTAAGGAGGGAAGGATGTAGAGACCCGTATTTTTGAGGTTATATTTTTTCTTTTATAAACGTACGGCCCGTCTAAATAGACAGTACGGATATTCGGTGTGACGTGTTCGTAAAAGGATATAAAGGTAATTATGTGAGAGGTGCATGTGTGAGTGTGTGGTGCGAGAAGCGGGGGATTGCTCCCCACTTCTATAATTCTTCTCAGGAGAATTATTTCTCCTCTCTATTCTCTCATTCTCTCACGGCTGTCTCTCTCTCCTCTCCTCCGAAACTTTCTCTCCTCTCTTCTCTCTTCGATTTCATTCACCTAGGGTGAGATTCCGGACAAAACCCGAGTATTAAAGTTGCTATTCGGAGTACGGGCTTTCCGAATATCCAAGAAAAATCATGATCGGACCTCGTGGAGCTACGGTTGACTGGGTCAAAGGGTCGGGTTTTACTCAAAACCCTTGAGGTAGGGATTTCTCATTTCTATTATGTGTGTATGTGTTGATTTGGTGTTTGAATCGTGCCTTAGATCGTTGTTTTCGTTGTTAGAAATGTTCTGGTGGAGTCTGAAAATCGTGCACTGAAAACCCAGGTCCTACCGGTAGGAGTTTTGGTCCTACCGGTAGAAAAGCTGTCCAGTAATGTCATTTTCGTGAAATCGTGGTCTCCTACCGGTAGGAAATTGTGTCCTACCGGTAGGAAATGAAAAATTCAGCATTTTGGCAAAACTTCGAACGGGCATAACTTTTTCATCCGAACTCTGTTTTGGGCAAATTTTATATCGAAATTCATGTACCGGAAATGTACTTTCCAATGGTGGTGGTCTCATCTTCCAATTCTTAACCGATAAGATTTGGCAGCCAAAATAAGATAGATATGTTCGTATACGTTGGGAAATCCTTTTTCCTTAGAATCGTTTGGGTGAAACATGGGTGTTCTTAGGTTCCCCTGAGTACTAGTTGAATGGTTTGACGAGGCTAGTGGTATTCTTAACGCTTGGTAGTGGTCGTTGGGTTCCGTATGAGTCGTTTGACACCGAAACGAGAGTTTAGAGAATATAAGGAGTATAGGTGGCCGAAGGTTGTATGTGTTGACATGCGAAGTGAAAAACGAACACATAGAATATTTCTTTGAGTTAAACAACGCTAGGCATGGATACATGAGACATTTCCTTGTGTTTGATATGTGGTACACCTCTTGCGTAACTTATACGATTTTGCGAGTTGCAAGGTGGAAATCTATGAACTCGTTGTGAGAGTTTATCTTTTGATGTGTGAGTGCTTGTATGGTGATGAGAAACTACTAATGTAACGATTGCGAGTTGATTGAGATGAAATTATCTGTACTACTTCTATGTGAATAAGTTTTTGTTGTGAATTCATTATGTGTGACTGAGATGAATGGCTAAATTGTAAAGTATATCGAAGGAATTGTGGTATGGTGACCTTTGATGTGTGACTTGAATTAGCTCCATCAGTGAGGACGGAACTGGTGGGGAGTATCGGGATTTCTTAATTGGCCCGACAGGAGATTTTGCTCATGATACAGAATGATGAGGAAATTGTGACACGATGTGAATGGAAATGGGCTATCATTGTGAAAGTGTAAGTAAGTGATACGAAAGACATTGGTGTTGCGATTCTTTGATTACGATAGTTTCATAAGTCAAGATATCGGATTGGTGATTCAAAGTGATATGAGGAACAGTGGTAGTCATGAGAAAATCATATAGATAGTAAGTCCTCGTGGTTGAATTAGAGTTTTGGTGTGTAGTCACGGTACTTCATTTATGTCTTCGACCTTGGGAAAATTACTAGTTGTGTTTCGTTTCTTCATTTGAGATACCGTACCTTGCTTCTGTTATTCATTCCACCTGTCATTCCATTCGTATATAATAGTTGTGTAGATTTCTCTACTGGGCACGTGTTTGCTCAACCTACCACTTCAGGTTCATTGCAGGTCATGGTCATGGTCATGGAGTACTTGGAGTGCATGCTGACATTATCGATTAAAGCTATTTTGGAGAGTACTTTATTCTTGTATAACAAACGACTTTGTTATGAAATTCCTACTTTGAAAGATTGTATTCGTAGACCAATTTATTGAATCGGAAATTGTATTGTATTTTGGGGTATTGTACGTACGATTGTGAGGACTTTGTATTTCAAATGGTATTGTTAATTTATGTTGAAAATCGAGGGCGTGACAGAAACAAACATGATATTAATAAGGGTAAATTTCACTTACCTCACCTTGAGGTTTCTGACAATGGTAGAAACCTCCCCTCACGTTTCTGAAATTGCACTTACCTCCCCTGTCAGTCTTGTCGGCTAACTTCTGTTAACAGAAAGTGTGAATTTTCATTTCTACCCCTTTATTTACCTCCCCTGAGGTTTATAATAATATTAGATACCTTCCCTGAAAAAAATGGTTATTTATTTATTTATTTTTGTAATTGCTTTGACTTCTATTTTTTCCTTTCTAGTACAAGCCAAAGAAAGTTGATTGAAAATTGAACTAACATGTTGTAACACCCCATATTTTCCGTAGAACTTATATTAGTTGAGCCGAAAAATTATTTTTATTTTGTGCAATAGATAATAATATTTTAGAATGATTGTGGGACATAGGAATTTAGTAGAATGTTGACGGGGGGTTGGGGTGTTTGTACATGATGCAATTATTAGGGTAGGTTGTGTTATGTGATTGGAAAATTCAAGGGAAAGGAAGTTTAAGTTTAAAAATGCATGCATTGGTTAGTGTCCATGTAATTAGTGGCCTTTTGGCCAAGGAAAATTATGCTCGGTGATGGTTTTGTGTGTGCATAATATTATTGCCTTAATCAAACATTGTGATGGCATTTGATCAACGTGGAATTAATCTTCCACGAATTAACCATGATGTGAGTAAAGTAACCCAAAACACCCTGAATTTTAAAAAATATACTAATATACATAACCTAATTGATAAGTGTAATTTCAAAAACTTGATAGTTAAAGTCATTCATCTATAAAGCATAGTTTTTTTTAGCTAATATGCAAAAGAAAAAAAAAATTAGCATAGTTTTTTTGAGTTCATTTTCGTAATAAAGTTTTTTTTTATCAATGTTAATGTAAAGTCTTTGAAGGTTCATTATTCAATGAATATGTGGCTTAGAAATTTCAAAAGTTCAAGAAAAAAATTTGATGGGAGAAAAAGTAATTTTTGGCTAAAAATGTTTAACATGTTTTTTTGGGGTGTAAAAAAAGGCGTTATAGGGTTGCAAAATAAAATTATTTTAATATGAAGCTATATATTTGAGATTTTTTTATTCATTGCCAAAAGAAATGTGAAGTATCATAAAAAAGAAAAGGAATTCTAATTCCTTTGTGTTTATGCCTTATATGTATGTGGCTTAATAGAAATTCAGAATTTTTTTGAAGCTTTAAAAAGAATAAAATATTTATACATGCATGTTTAAAACCAAATGTCGACATGTGTTTAATTTAACATACAAATGCATATATGGATATGTCTCTTTTAAGAAGTTATTAGGGACATTAACGGCTTTTAAATTGAGTTGGGAAGGGCATTCATGTTATACCATCATTATAAGGGTAAAATGGGTAGGGAAATAGGTTTAGTTGGTGATGTCAGCAATTTTCGTTAATTGGTAACGATCTCCTAACGGAATGGGGGAATCTGCAATCGACAACTAAAGCAGAGGGGAAGTAAGTGCAATTTTAGAAATGTGAGGGGAGGTCTTTGCTATTGTTAGAAACCTCAGGGAAGGTAAGTGAAATTTATCTTATTAATAATCATACATACTCATTATCAATCTCATCTCCTTATCAACTACACTTAAATAATTGAAGCAGATTTGCACAAACACAAACAAAAATCTCTCTCCATAAATGAGTTTTGCTGAAAAGCTAAGGGAGATAAAATTGAGAATCACTAGCCTCAGCCAAGTTTGGAGCATCCTTATTAAGGATGGAGGAGGAGTGCTAGGGACAAAAAAAATTGGCAAAGAAAAGACCTTAAAGTGTACATGAACGGTCCAGATTCACTGTGCAGTGCATCTGAGCCATTTATGTACACTTTAAGGGTCTTTTCTTTGCCTATTTTCTTTGCACTTAGCATTTTTCATTCCGTTCTAATTCGTGGGGGAAAGAAACAAATGGTAATAAACAAATCATATACGAGGGTTGACCTAAGGTCCGTTTGGTTAGAGGTTAGAGTGAAATTGGTTGAAAATGTATAAAAGGCAAAAAATTGTACTTTTATTGGTGATTGACTTGGATAAAAATCGTACGGAGTACTAAAATGTACTCTCTCCGTGCCATAATATTTGTCCGGTTCGTAAAACGGGGACTATAAAATAATGTATTTCTTTCAAGAAAAAATTCAAATTTTTTTCATAAGTTAAAAGAACTCGTCAAGATCTAGTAAATTGTTGAATTTTTTTTCAATTTTTCTTACAAAAATTGTATTATTTTTACGTCGCCGTTTCGCGGACTGGACAAATATTATGGGACGGAGGGAGTACCAGTTAGAAAGTTTTTTTTTTTTTTTGGATAAATTAGCTTGAAATTAAAAAAGGTTAACCGAATGTACAACTTACAAGGGGCATATCCCAGGAAAAAAGAAAAAAGAAAAAAAAAAAGAAGAGTGAAAAAAAGTGTAATAACCATGCACAACCCGGCATGGAGAGTATGATAGAGTAAGGTGTGCAAGTAAGGTAGAGTAAATAACATAACAAAAGTGTCATGTGTAATGAGATCATACCCCAGTTGCACTATCCATCTAAGTGGAAGGATAGTACAACGGGGTATGATATGATGTGATACTATGAGTAATACCATGAAAATGAAAATGAACTAGTACTACCTGGCACATCCCGTCAGGCTAGGAAATCAAATAAATAGTAACGGCCAGAGATGACCAAATGTCAACCAAAACTGAGGACAAGCAGCAACGAGCGATAAGGCATCAAGGGAAGCTGAACAGCTACTACAGAGGAACATGGCACCAAGAGAGGATTGAACCAGAGATGACGGCATCCGTTCTTATACAATAGACAATATATATGTAAAAGTGATGGCATTAGTTTAGTTTTTTTTTTTCCAACTAAAAATACAATTGAAGTGTACTTTCTTGTGAAATTAAGTAGACAACTCTTTCGTGACATAGGGCATTTGTGGATACAAAATTTAGATTAACTTCATATTCAGCTGGAGATTACAGATTATAAATGGAAAAGGGATGTTTCCAATTCATCAAAATTAGAAGTTTGTTTTTGTCTAAATCCATATGATCCACTAAAGTAGTTTGGTATTGCCCATAGTAATAAAAGTAGATATTGGTCCGTGGAGTCTCAACAAGGTAATAACTCCAACCTATCTAAAGTCTCAAGAAGGTAATAACTCCAATTCATTTACAAATAAATATAAAAAAATCCTATGAAAACTATACTAAGCAATTAAAATTTGGGTGGGGCCGTGGCCCCCTTCAACCCCACAATAGCACCGCCTCAGCATAGGAGTTAAGCCCATAACTTCACTGCAACTAAGTTCAGCTACACAGTCATTGGACCAAATCTCCCCATTACTCAAATCACCTCCCGCGATCCAATTTTTATAAACTACGATATGTTTTTTTCATTTGTTAAGATGTGATTACCTGTAAAACTCTGTGAAATTCAGAATGATATGTGCCCTGATTGAACCGCCAATACACTTTTAAGAATTCCAAAATGGACAACATTATGTTTATGTTCGCACACTACAAGTCAATGTAGTGAGGGTGTTAGTGAATTCACGAATAAAACCATCGCCATGCTAATGACTCGGCTTCCATTGGAGTGTGCATTCAAAAAATTTTGGTGGATGATTAAGGGGTTTTTTTTTTTTTTTTTTCCACAGCGATATACATCAGCCGTCAGCGGGTTAGTGAGTTAGTTGTTAGGGGGAAGGGGAAAGGGATATACATCAGCCGTCAGTGGGTTCGTGAATTAATTGTTAGGGGGAAGGGGAAAGAGAGGCACCACATTAGTGAGGACACACAATTAGTAAACATAATGTACCTACGTTTATAATTTTTTCATTGGTGATTATGTAATGTAACTTCATCTTATAAGTATTCACTCTGTCTGGATTTAATAGTCCCTTGTTCAATTCTAACCAGATTAAAAATGAGTGATATCTTTAAATTGGTAATAAATTTTATATCCAATATGGATCTTGTTTGATAAATCTCAATTAATTCTATAAGACAATATTTTCAAAATTACATAAAACATTATAAATTATAAAATATAATGGATTAAAAAATTATACAAACTCCCAAAAAAAATTATTAAATCCAGACGGGGGAGTAATAAACAGAAATGAGTGTATTTGTACAAAAAAAAGATGGAGTGAAAATTTGTCACTCTAAGAAATAGATAGAAGAAATATCCTCATAAAGATATATTAGACTCTAAGAAATATATAATTAAAACATGTTAGATATCACTATAATCTTAAAAAAATTGAGTGGAGGCCCGTGCCCACACGAGACTCCGATTGGGTCCGTCCTTGGTTGAAAGTACGGACAATAGGGCCTGGTCGGTGTGACCTTCTTATGGTCATATCTCGAGCCCAAGAGATGATCCATACTATTCATCTGTTCCACTTGTTAGGCCCTGTTCCACTAACTAAAATAAGTATTTAATAAATTAAGTGTTATTTAAAATGTAGGCTAAAAAGTTTGAACTACTTAATTTTCGCTGAATTCTTGTGTGCTTGCATTCAACCACCACCCTAGCAATACTACTCCACTACCGCCACCGATCCACCACCATCATCACCACCACCACCACCACCACCACTCCGCCACGTACACTACCACTTCCACCATCACTTCACCACCACCACTACTCCATTACCACTACCATTGCCACTTCACCACTATCACCACAACCACCGCCAATCCACCATTGCCACCAACCCTCTACCACCACCACTCCACCCCACCACCATGCCGCCACCATGTGGCAACCCAATCTATCCCACATCGGGTACCAAGGAAAAGTTGAAATAATATATAAGTGATTTCGACCAGCTACGATATAACCCGAGGTTAACCTTTTGAGCCACGTGGTTAGGCTACGGGTTAAGCAGATCAGCTGGCGCGAGTTATTATAGTTGGTATCAGAGCACAACCCTGATCTAAATAGTGGGAGCCACCTCTAGAATCTGGTACGAGCACACTGATTGTGTTGTATAGAGCTAAGTGCTACACCATGACCACCAGGGGATGGTTGCTGGGCTAATGCAATGAGGACGTTGCATCGTAAGGTGGGGAGCTTGTGACAACCCAATCTATCCCACATCAGATAGCAAGGAAAAGTTGAAATAAAATATAAGTGATTCCGACCAACTACTGTATAACCAGAGGTTAAACTTTTGAGCCACGTGGTTAGGCTAAGAGTTAAGCAAGTCAGCTGGCGCGGGTCGTTCTACACCACCACTACCTTGTTGCCACCACCACCACCACCATTGTACTACCATCACTCCACCGCCCCCACTCACTACCACCATTACCACCACCACCACCCCCTCACTCCATCACCGCCAACCCACCACCACCTGTGGCTAACCGCCCGGAAAATTTCACTGATGGGCTCGATATTTTTGAAATGATTTTAGAGTCGCCACCCGGGTTTTTGTAAAATGGTTTGCCACCTGAGAAACCTTGAACTCGAAAGTGATATTTGAGTTTGAAAGCTAAACCCGAGATTTTGAGCTCAGGAGCCAAGTTTACGAAAAGGGAATGCTTTTATTCGGCAACCTTCTCGCCCGATACGAGGACCGGTCACTACTAAATTTGCGAAATTTTTAGAAAATGCTTATATTCTCAACCTTTAAAACACATAGCAAGTAGAGTGTATGGTGTAGGCATGTGCTGAAGTGTATGATATACACAAAAGTAGAACAGTACATAAAGCTACGTGCGATGAATGGAGAGAATGCAAACTGTAAAAAACTACAGGAAATGGAGACAACTTATTTGCGCTGGGGTCCCAGTGCCTAGCGCAAAACACTTGTCCAGATTAGTTTCTGAAAATGTTTTCTCCTTATCCAAACGGTGGATTAATTGGTAAAATGCATGGATAATGGTTCTTTGAAAATGTTTTGAGGTGTTTCTGGATGAAGTAATATAAAGATAGTATTGAAAAGTATTGAAAATGAATAATGAATGCTAGAAATGGACGTAAAAGCCCCTGGACCCCACTGATATTAAAATAATCAGTGAGCCCAAGAGAAAGTGCTAGCGCTGGGGAGTTACTCTCCAGCACAAGGCACACGCGATCACATTTTTTTGTGACAAAAGCCCACGATCGCGTTGACTTGCTTGTATCCTGATAAACACCCGGCAATGCCATTAAGGGTGCGCTAGGTCCTTAGTTTAGTTTAATTTCGTCTTTAAATTAGTCGTTTTTATTTGATATTTCACGTAAGGTATGTTTTAGTTTTTTCAGGTAAATTGTGTGAATAAGACATGTTTTGACGTCATGGATGGCCCGAGTGCGCCCAAGTACCTGAAAAAACCAATGAAGACCCTGTTGGCCCTTGAAAATCTAAGGAATGAAAATAAAATACTGTAAAAGCTGTTGGGTGCTATGGAAGCTGCTGGGAGCTGTGAAGCTGAAGTTGCTGATAAAGGCCTCGGTACCGATACCATAGCAGAGGAGGTATCGGTACCGAGGAGCTTAAAGGCGGCAGTTAATGAGCTCGGTACCGATACCAAGGTTGTGGAGGTATCGGTACCAAGAGGCCTTCGTAACCGATCTCTAAGGGATCTTTGGGATATTCTGTGTGCAAAATGAGGGCCACCATTTATGTCACGCCCTCGATTTGTAACATAAATAAATAATCCATTTCATTAAATGATCCCCGCATAGTATAGATAATACCCAAAAGAGAGAGTTCCAAATGATCATTTACAAACCAAATTCCCAAGTTTAAAGATTACAACATTGGCACTACGGCCCAAATTCCATAGTTAGTTAAAGACAGTAAATTTAAGAGGTTACATAATATCTGAAATTAAAAGACTTCAAATGAATTCTACATTTTCATTTTCCAACGAGATCACCCAAAAGATGATAGAATCACTTCACAAAGACGCCTTTCAAAATAGATGGGATCAAGCAGGCACACCATGCACTTCGCATCAAGGTCCTTGAGATACACCTGAAAATGATAGGTTGAGCTACACTAGCCCAGTAGAAACTTCTATACTCAAGCTATATGTAATGCGATGAAACATGCGAAGGGAATGAATGGTTTTCAATAAACGAACAAAGATACAAAGGGTACCACTCTGAACCAACAAACGACGACTATGGAGTTCAATACACCTTATAAATATCCCTAATGAACCGACGAACAACGACTAAGGAGTTTAATGCGTCTTATGGATATCCCTAGCCATTCGTGCACTAACTAGGAGCAGCATTAAACATATATCAATCTAAATAACCACCAACAGTTTCTTGAACTAAAATTAAGACTCCTCAAATGAATGCCACCATTAACTTCCTCACTTCTTACCATTTATCAACAAGCTTCTTTTATAAAAAGAAAACATTTCCTTTTGATTGCCAAAATAACTTTGAGAAAACTCTTGACCTTCACGTGTCAAGCTCCGTTGATTCGCTTGAATACCGAAATCCGTTGATTTGTGCCCAAATACCGGAACCGTTGATTCGCTTAGGAATACTGGAGGATTTTTCATAAAAATCCTTTTTCCAAAACCAAATTCCTTTCTTTTCAAAACATTGATAAAATCGGTCGTTCATCCATTCGTTCGCCAGTTACCATCTCAAGCAGCAAATAGTTCAAGTAACAACGTATACTTCTGACATCAACTTCAACATTCTTCATTTTATGAGAAATTCAACTGTGTTACCACCCCATGCGTGACAGTGAGCTCTCTTTCTACCCGGGTTTCCGTCTTACCACACCTTGCGTAACGGGCCCTCTAGAGTCTCTGCATTACCACACATTGCGTTGCAGGACCCTCAATTCAAAATTCACAACTCACATAAACACATAAGCATTAACTATCCGATACAAGGAGACAACACTTCCCAAGGTCACATGCTTTCATTCATCATCATTCAATGTATTATAAACTCATAAACATGTCCTTTTGTACATCATTAAATGCATTTGGTCACGTTATCTCTCAAAGTTTAGCACGACGCCCTACGTCACGTACCAATCCCACAACGGCTCCCCGACACACCACTTGCTAGGCTCTAAATGAGAATCTATAGAACGAATACCAAATGAACTGAGGATGATCAAGCAAAATGAAGCACGAAGATACGAGTTACCCTCTTCCCTTTTGGACTACTAGGCAAACCCCTATCGACCAACCAAGTGCCCACGTCATACCTATAGCTTACAATATTTGATAACGACTCCATGGTACGTCCACCAATCACTACGTCACGCCATAACACTTAATAAGTCTATATCTTTCATTGAGACATGCAATGATATCCACTTCTATCAACCAAAAGCATAAATAATGTACGAATACGCTAATCGCTTATTTCTACACCTTTCTAAGTTATGGCGAGAGTCCAAGGAGATCGATTGGTCAATGAATCCTCGAGGTACAAACGATCAAGTTTGGAAGTGATTTGAAGCTATTAAAAAGGGTGTTTAAGGTGTTCGGGATTCGAACGGGCACACGAGGAAACAAACGAACCAAATCTGCCCGAAACAAAATGGGGGTATTGATACCCCTGACCGAGGTATCAATACCTGGCCAGCGTCTGGTCCAGAGAAGAGTGGGGTATTGATACCCCTTTTTAGGTTATCAATACCGCGGAGTTTTTTTTGCAGATTTTCAGCTTTTCAACAACGAAATTTCAACAACAAACAACGAACCCAGCACGATCAAGGCACATAATCAGCCCATAAACACATAGAGAGAGTAAGAAATCCCTACCTCAAGCTTACAAGGCCGAAACCCAAGATCCACTAGCGAGCCTTAGCTTTAAAACTTGAAATCCTCCATGAATACTCCTCTCCGAACTCTACCCAATGAATCACGGGCTTGAAATCACGTCTAGGAGGTGGAACGGAGGTTGATAACCATGGGTTTTGAGTTTTGGGAGTGAGGTTTTGTGTGATGAGGCTAGAGAAAGAGAGCCGAAGGAGAGGGGGAGGGTCGGCTGGGGAGAGAGAGAGATAATGGAGATTTTTGATCTCCTACATCACACACACCCCTTTTATACTAACACCCAACTCAATTACACTTACACTCCCTCAAACAACAATCCTATCATTTAAGCCCCAAATCAAATAAACTCACAAATTTCTCATTATTCGGTATTCTAGCATTTATAAAATCATTAAACCATTTTTGGAAAATACGGGTCTCTACAATTTAAACTTCATTATGTCACAAGTAGGGCATAGAATAGAGTAAGTAGATTTTATTGCATTTCTAGATCTAGAATAGATTTGGTTTACATTTTGAATTGTTCTTCATTTTCTTAGCTTAAAAATTGCATTTTCTGCATTAGTTAATTTTGCTTTTCTATTTTTGTCTTCATTAAAGTTGTAGCTACGCTTCCGATCTATCATAATCTCTAGTTTATTTCAAGTTTTGTTGATTCAATATGTTAGCTAGATTTTGTCTTGCTGCTATCTCTCTAGATATGAGTGAGTAGTTTCATAGGGCTTGGTCATGGGGTGACTAGCACCTCATGGCTTGAGTTGATATTGCTTCTCTCATCATAAAGTTTCAATCTTTGGTTCGAATTCGTTTGTCAAATTGCTAAGGTTAACAACCTCATACTAATGAGGCAAAGGCCCTCCGATGCCTTTGTTAGTATTTCGTACTAATGATCAAACCCTAATTATCAGTAGGAAAGCAATAAGAATGCAGTGTATTGCGTACCTTTCACCTCTAGGTTTACCTCATATTTATAGATTTATGGATGCTTGCTGTCCAAGCATCCATGTTGCCATAGGATTCCTAACTCGTATAGGAAACCCAGGATATCAAGGAGTCTCGTTTCCTTTATCAGTTTATGGAAAAGAGTCCTTTTAGGAATCTTTTCCTTTAAGAGCCGAACATCCCATATTCGTTGGGTATCTTTCTCAGATCCTATACTCTCGGGATCTTTATCCCTTTATGGGATATGACTACTCTGGAACCTTCCAGAATGTTCCCTCAAATAGTACTTCTCTCTCTGTTCGGCCATCTCATGGCCGAACAGATGGCATGGACCAATTACCTCACGTGTTACTGGTCCTGAGGAAATAATTTGAACCATATCCTTTGTAAGGAGCTTTCCTCCTGTTCGGCTCTCTCTTGCCGAACAAGTTTCTATGAACAGTGGCATCTCATGTCACTTTTCTTGTATTTGGTCCTAATAACATCTCATGTTATTGTACCGAGAATCGTACAACCTCTCTGGACTATTGACTTCTCATATCAGTGGTCCACAGTGCGTTGACCCTCAGTTGACCATGCTCGGGCTCATTTTGTACCTGTTCGGGAATACCTCCCTACAATTGCTCCCCAGCTTTGCTCGTTTATATTTTACTCAGATGACGAGTAAAGCTTTTAAGCGAACAAATTCACTTTGTTTCTGCACCTTATTTCACATATTGGTGCAATATTTCACCACTTTGCTTAAGAAAAAATCATCTTTTCTTGTGGCCGTCACAGGCTTTTAGCCCTAACCTTTACACGCGTCGATCATCGTATTGCGTTCCATTAAATACGAGCTGATGTGTTTATGGGAAAACGAAACGCTCAAACGGCGTCTGGTATGACGTTTCACGTACGCCACCCACTTTTGGGGTATTTTTGGGTTTTCGTCCCATTTTTCAAAACACCCCAATCTTCCCCTTAGACTCCCTCTGCAGAAGAAAAAACTGTTCAAGCGTTCGCCCGCCATTGAAGCTCTGTTCATCGTCTCAAGACCTCTCCTTTTAAGGATTCCATCGACTATTCTCGTAAGTCATCATTTCTTCTTCTTACAACTCCATTTCTCTAGTGGATTGTTTTCAACCGCAGTTTAGGGTTTCATTGTCCCCATTGTTTTACACTTCGTAGAATTCCAAAATCCTATCTGGTAATGGGTAGATTTCGTAGGCACTGTAGTACTCCTCAAGCCATGGCTAGTTTCAGATCTCGATATGGGATTCCTGACAACGTAGCTACTGTTTTGGCTCCTGAGGATGCCATTCGTGAAAGCTTCGATTTTGACACCCTTCATATTCCAGTAGTAGCCGTCGTTGAAGGCGGAGTTAGGTTTCCCCTAGCCCCTCTGCTCCGCCAAGTCTTAGCGTATTACAGGCTTTCGCCAATGCAGGTTTCTGCTAATTTCTTCAGGGTAGTTATGGGCATAAATACCTTAAACCAAATGTTAGGGACTTCGCTAGGCCTGTATGATATTCACCATCTATACAGTATTTCCAGAACTGGGGATGCCCTTACTTATTATCTAAAAAGTAGGGATTCTAGAAAAAAGCTAGTCCTTGAACTCCCTGACTCTGCTCGAGGGGATGACGACGACTTCCTGATTGTCACGGGCAACTTCGAACCCAGAGATGAGGACGGCCAAGTGATTGGTTTTCATGCCCCTCACATATTCGGGAGCCCACGTTAGTGCTTTTCCCTAATTTCATATGTGTTGTCCTTTTTCATAGGAAGAGCTTTTTCGTGCTTCTAATTTCTTTGTGCCTTTTTTTTTCAGCATCAAATATCAACCGTGGTTATAACATTATAACCCCTCAAGTTCACGTAGCTGAACTCAGACGAGCACTTGCATTCAACGGCGAAGGGACATACCTTGCAGGCCGAGCAAGAGCAGCCCAAGTACTTCTCAGCTACAAAGCTTCATATGGTGGGTTTATTGATCGGCGAACCCGAGCAGCTGATAATCCTGCAGTAGCTGGTCTTTCAAGACCAGTTCCCGAACAAGAAGAGAGGCGTTCCCAGACTCCTCCAATCTCTGACGAGCCTATCCCTCTTGCTGAGGAAGCTTCCAGTTCCACATCCAACTCGTCTTCCAGCGGCCGTACCTTCTCAACTTCAGAGATGAACCGGCCAATTGACTTGGGCAGCCTCCTCACCATTCCTGGTAGAGGTCGTGGTCGGGGCCAAAATGTTCAAGGTCGTGGTCGTCGCCTCCAAACTCAAACAGATGCTCCCCCTGGATTTTCCCTTGAAGAGATTGAAACCCTTCACCGTGAAAAACGTCAACGAGTGGAGGAAACTCAAGAAAGACCCCCTACATCCTCCTCATCTCCTGCTCCCCTCTGGGCTCCTCCATTCTCTCACGGGAGCCGAGCTATCACTGTTCGGGACAGTGTTGAGTCAGAAGGCACTGCCCTTGCCTTGTCTCAAGCTTTTCTGCTGCCAGGAGATATGCAGAAGGAGGTGGCAAGCTCGCCTGACAACCTTCTAAGCTCATTCATGTCTCACAATGCCAAGGTAAAAAGTTCGCTTTTGTAAATCATAGCATACCATAGCATTTGGTTTCCATGTTTAACTATTTTGATCGTTCCAGGTGATGCAAAAAATGGTGGCTATGGCTCAAAAGCTTAGCCAGTCTGAGCCTCAACGTGTCAAGCTTGCAAGTGAGAATACCAAGCTTCAACGTACCATCATTAGGCTCGAGAAAGAAAGGAACCAAGCCTTGGCAGTGGCAGATGGGTTAAAGGGACAACTGAAGGGGGCGGAGGACAGTCTTGCTCAAACTTTGAAGGAGCTTGAGACGACCCAGACTGAAGCCAAAGCTGCTTTTGAGAAAGGATATAATGAAGGAATCAAGATTGCCACGGAGAGCTATACTAGCCAAATGCCTGGGATACAAGACCAAGTCTGGGTGGCCTCTTGGACAGCTTGCCTTGCCAAGGCTGAGATTCCTGAATCATCTCCTCTATGGACCAACATTGAACTACCCAGTGCTGCTAGTCAAGAGGAGGATGTTGCTGAGGAGACAAATGATGAGCAGGAGGTGACCGTGTCTGCTGAGCAACTTGTGTCTGAAGTGGAGCCTCAAGTTAATATGACCAATCCTGGCCAAAAGGAAGTCAGTGATGGTCAACTTGGAGATGAAAATCCCATAGAAGAGCTGGCTGCTCCAGTAGCTCCTATAATTACTCCTGCAGCTGTCCAAGATCTCACAGAAGATGAATGAGCTCTGCCTTTCTTCACATCTGTTTTTGAATTATTCCTGTCAAGATACCTTGTCCACATGTTGCTGATATGGATGTTTTAAGATGTTTTAAGTATTTCGAACTTAATTCGTTTCACGTATTTAAAATTTTCACGTACTTTTATGCATATATGCGTATGCTTCCAAGTTTTACGTACTTCTCGTAGAGTTTAAGTTTCACGTACTTTAAACGTTTAAGTTTCACGTACTTATATGTTTGAAATTTACACAAGTATTTCGAACTTGTGTTGCAACTTTTAAGTGTCACGTACTTAGAACAATCTCTCAAGTATTTCGTACTTGTTCGTACTTGCGTTCTTTCAAGTGTCACGTACTTTAAAGTATCACGTACTTAGAACAATCTCTCAAGTATTTCGTACTTGTTTGAAGTTCACACAAGTGTTTCGAACTTGTGTTCAAGTATCACGTACTTAAAAGGATATCCTATACCCTGCTCCCCAATACGAATGAGGGAAACCAATGTCGTGATTTCGTATTCAAAACAAATACCAAGAAAACAGCAGTCTAGACAAAAAAAAACGTAACTTCATTTATAAACTGTAAAACCCAAGAGGGCGTTACTCGTATCCCTTGTAAAAATAACAAAACTAGAACACAAGAGAGTTTTATTCGTAACTCCCACACAATCACGATGTGCATAAAGAAAAATTATATAAAAAACTTTCTTAGATTATGGACATTCCAAGGTCTTGGCACTGGGTTCCCATCCAAGTCTGCCAATCGATAAGCCCCAATGCCTGCGATTTCTGTAACTCGATATGGGCCTTCCCAATTTGCCCCCAGCTTTCCCTCATTAGCCACTTTAGTATTGCCGAGCACTTTTCGTAGCACAAGGTCTCCAACACCAAACTCTCGTGGGTGTACATTCTTGTTATAACCTTTGATGAGCTGCTCTTGGTATGAGGCCAAGTGCACCAAGGCCCGTTCTCGTCGTTCCCCGGCAAAGTCTAGCTCAATCTCCAAGGCTTTGTCATTTCCTCCACTTTCAACCAAAGTGGTCCTGTTGGTCGGCAGACCTATTTCTAATGGAATAACAGCCTCTGTTCCATATGCTAATGAATAGGGGGTCTCTCCCGTAGACCGCCTAGGCGTTGTTCGGTATGCCCATAGGACCAATGGCAATTCATCGGGCCATTTCCCCTTTGCTTTATCCAAACGTTTCTTAATCCCATCAAGGATTGTTTTGTTCGAAGCCTCTGCTTATCCGTTGCTCTGAGGGTAAGCTGGAGTTGAATAATAATTTCTTATCCCATACTGGGCACAGAAAGTTTTGAATTTCCTCTGAAATTGCGATCCATTGTCTGTAATCAACGAATAGGGTACCCCAAAGCGAGTTATGATGCTTTTCCACACAAACCTTTCTATCATAGGTTCAGTAATCTTGGCCAACGGCTCAGCCTCAATCCATTTAGTGAAGTAATCTGTTGCAACTAATAGGAATTTTCGATTCCCAGTTGCTTTGTGTAGTGGACCCACTATGTCCATTCCCCATTGAGCAAACGGCCAAGGACTTGTCAGTGGCACCAGGTCCTCGGCTGGTGTTCGAATCATTGGTGAAAATTTCTGACACTTCTCACAAATT
The DNA here is from genome assembly GCF_030253575.1 of Rhododendron vialii. Lineage (NCBI taxonomy): Eukaryota > Viridiplantae > Streptophyta > Magnoliopsida > Ericales > Ericaceae > Rhododendron > Rhododendron vialii. The sequence continues at coordinate 16,049,198 of NC_080568.1, forward strand.
TTTACGTACACCTTAGCATCTTCTTGCATGTACGGCCACCAATACCCTTGGGTGATTGCTCGGTGGGCTATGGACCGACCACCAGCATGGCTTCCACAAGTCCCCTCGTGAATTTCGTGGAGGAACTTTTGCACCATCTCAGGATGCACACAAAGCAAGTAGGGTCCTGTAAAAGACTTCCTATATAGTTTTCCCTCTGGGGATAACCAGAACCGAGCAGATTTGGTCCTGATTTTATGTGCCTCCTTTTTGTCCAAAGGAAGTACTTCATCTCGTAAAAACTCCACTATTGGGTCCATCCAACTTGGTCCTTGGCTCACGTCCAAGACCATCTCTACACTTCTGCCAATGCTCGGCTCAGCCAAATATTCTACGGCTATTTTTCTTCTAAACTCAGATGGCACAGCTGCAGCTAACCATGCCAATGAATCTGCATGAGCATTCTTTCCAGAACTTATTTGTTCAATATACACTCTTTCGAAGGTATCGAGCAGATCTCTGGTCACCTGTACATATGCCGCCATCTTCTCGCTCCGGGTTTCATATTGCCCGGACAGTTGATGGACCACGAGCTGTGAGTCAGAATACACCCTAACTCGTTTAGCTTTTAGGATTTTTGCACTTCTCAAACCAGCTAAGAGTGCCTCATACTCTGCCACATTATTTGACGCACTGAACCCTAGCCGAACAGATAATTCTAACATTGACCCTTCAGGGGGCAAAAGCACAACTCCAATTCCTGAACCGGTGTTGCAAGCTGATCCATCAACAAACAGCTTCCATTCCAGGGGATCTTGTTCAGCTAATGCCTGTTTCTTCGTTACAGGAGACTTTGCTTCACACTCCTTTCTCGTAGGAGGCAGAGGTGCAACCGCAGGTGAGAACTCTGCCACAAAATCTGCCAACACCTGGCCTTTGATTGCTGTGCGCGGCTGATAGTCGATGTCATACTGGCTCAACTCAACGGACCAAGTTGAGATCCTTCCCGAGAAATCTGCCTTTCGGAGCAGTGATTTTAATGGGAACTCAGTGTAGACCACAACTTTATGGCTCTGGAAATAATGTGGCAATTTTCTAGTTGCTGTCTTTAGTGCTAGGACCAGTTTCTCGAGGGGCAAATACCTTGTTTCGGCATCTAACAAAGTTTTGCTCACATAATAAACTGGGATTTGCTCGGATCCCTTATCTCTTAAAAGTACTGCACTTACAGCATGCTCAGAAACAGCTAAGTATAAAATCAGAGACTCACCTGTTTCTGGAGTCGAAAGAAGGGGAGGAGAGGCCAAATATCCCTTTAGATCCTGAAAGGCTTGTTCACATTCTGCTCCCCATTCGAACCCTTCCCTTTTTCTTCAATAACTGAAAGAAAGGTCTGCACTTGTCACTTGATCGGCTAATAAATCGATTAAGAGCTGCTGCCATCCCTGTTAATCGTTGGACTTCTTTCGTTGTCCGAGGGCTTTCCAGATTCTGTAAGGCTTTTATCTGGTCGGGATTTGCCTCTATTCCCCTTAGAGTTACAAGATGGCCCAAAAACTTTCCAAGGCCGACTCCAAACGCACACTTCGAGGCGTTGAGTTTCAACTTGTATTTCCTCAAAATCTCGAAAGCTTCTCTCAAATCTGCTATATGGCCTTGCCCAGATTTACTCTTTACCACCATGTCATCTATGTAAACCTCCATAGTTTTGCCGAGCAATTTTCTAAACATGATGGTCGCCAGTCTCTGATACGTTGCCCCTGCATTCTTCAATCCAAAAGGCATGACATTATAACAGTACAACCCTCGTGGTGTAATGAAAGACGTCTTCTCCTGATCTGGCCCAAACATTGCAATTTGATGGTATCCTCGATATGCATCGAGAAAACTCATCCGTCCATATCCCGCCGTTGCATCAACCAACTGGTCAATCCTTGGAAGAGGAAAACTGTCTTTAGGACACGCCTTGTTTAAATCTGTGAAGTCGACACATACGCGCCATTTTCCGTTCTTTTTCTTGACGACAACAGTATTCGATAGCCATTCTGGATAATAAACTTCCCTTATTGCCTTGGCTTCCAACAAGTGATCCACTTCTTCGATTACAGCGTCAACGTGCTGTACGGCTGCCCTTCGTTTCTTTTGAATGACCGGTTTGTGCTGTGGATCTATATTCAAGTGATGGCAAATAACATCTGCATTTACCCCAGGCATCTCCTCTGGTGTCCAAGCAAATACATCGACATAAGTTTTCAAGAAACTTATTAATTCATTTTCTTCCCTTTCTGGCAACGATTCCCCAATTAGAAAATACTTATCTGGATCAGTCTCGTTGATCAGTGTTTTCTTCAAATCCTCAACTACCCTCTCGGTTGGGTCTTTTCCAATATCCTCAATGGTCGGCAGATCCGGAATTTCCACGGTATTAACATGGTGGGCATTATGGACTCTTTTAATGATGGAAACCAAACATTGTTGAGCTATCTTTTGGTTACCTTTGATGTGCTCAATCCCATTAGACCCTGGGAACTTTACCATCTGATGGAAAGTTGAAGAGACTGCCCTCATCTTGTGCAACCATGTCCTTCCTATAATCACGTTATAGGAAGACGGTACATCCACCACTAAGAAGTCGGTTCGCAGCACCACCGTCCCAGCCCGAACAGGCAGAGTTACTTTGCCTAACGGCCAAACTGCTCCTGCTCCAAATCCGACCAATGGAGTTACTGATTGTACCAAATCTTCTTGTGTGAGCCCCAGTTTCTTGAACGCATCGTAGTATAGCACTTCGGTGCAACTTCCTGAATCCACCAGGATTCTCTCCATATCATATTCCCCAACTCGTAGGGTTATGACCAAAGCATCATTGTGAGGTACCTGGACTCCTCCCAGATCTTCATCAGTAAAAACTATGCCTTCGTTGCTTGCCCCTTCGTTGCGACCTCTTTTCTTCCCCAACTGCATCACATGTTGGTTATGTTTTACTTGCCTCTGAAGCAATCTCACCTCATTTCTCGTATAAGGTTCGGCTAATCCATGTATCATATGGATTACCCCTTTTGGATTTTGTTCGTAATCCAATTCCATTGCTTTGTCTTTATCCTTGGAATCCTCTTGGATAAATTCTTTGAGGTAACCTCGTGAGACCAAATCATCAAGATGTCGTTTAAACATCTCACAGTCCTCTGTCATGTGACCCCAATCCTTATGGTAACTGCAGTGCTGATTCGTAGCACGTTTTGCATCTTTATTCCCACCAAGAGTTGGGGGCCATTTGAAGTATGGTTGATTCTTTATTCGATAAAGAATCCTGTAAATGGGTTCTTTCCAAACCGTGTTTATTGAAAAGAATGACTTGGGATCCGGAGCTTGTTTATCCTTGTACTGCTCTTTCTTCGCCTGCCCATAGTCTTTCCTTTCACGATAAGTTTTGGGCTCTGGCTTGTCAACTTTCTTTATAGGCCCCTTCGCTTGCTCGGCGGCCAACTTTCCATCCTCTCGTAGGATGTCATCCTCGTTCCTGGCGTGCTGCTCAATCCTTTCCATTAATTTTGCCAATGTCTGCACGGGACTCATGTTTAGAGATTTACGCAGTTCCCCCCGAACAGGTAAGCCCGTTTTGAACGTGGCTATAGCGTATTCTTCACTACATCCTTCAATTTCGTTGAAGGTTTCCCAGTACTTCTTTGCATAAGTTCTGATCGGCTCGTCCTCTCCTTGTTTCATAAAAGAAAGACTCTCAAAGGTTTTGGGAGCTTTCCTGCTCGTCAAGAACCGTGCAGTGAATTCCTCGGCCAATTGCACCCATGTCCGGATGGAGCGCGAGCCCAGTTTGTGGAACCAGGACAGAGCAACCTTCCCCAAACTCGACGGGAACATTTTGCACATGATTGCATCATCCCCTTCATGCATAAACATCGCTTGCTGGTAATGCTGTATATGGGCCACGGGATCAGCGTCTGTCTCGTAGAGGATGAATGTCCCGTGCTTTACCCTGGTCGGCAATCTAGCCTCCTGTAACTTTCTTGCAAAAGGGGAGGATGCTATATTCTGCAGTGCTTTCCGTGCTGCTTCCCGTGCAGTCACGGCTTCATCCTCTGGTCCTTTCTTGGATCTAGTTCGTTCCCAATCGGAATCAGGCCTCTCGTACCTGTCCCTATGATGTTTTCTACTCCCTTCTTCTTCGGGGGTAGAACTCCGACCTCTGCTTCTCCTCTTTCTTGGAGATATCCTCCTTCGCTCGGGTGTTCGGATCCTGCTCCTCCCTTTTCGTGGAGAAGTTTTACGTCGCCTCGGGGTCAGACTTCTGCTTCTGCTCCTCCTTCCTCGTGAAGGAGCCTTTTGGTACTGTACCAAAGCGTATTCACTGTCTTTAGAATTTCTTCGAGATAGTCCAGAGTCTTCCGGATGTTCTCTGATTCTCTCTAATTCTCTGATCTCATGTTCTCGTTTTTTGATCAAACGAGCATATTCCTCGATTTCTTGTCTCTTCTTATCAAGAACGTCTTCGCTACGGTATATACTCCTGGAGTGTGCAATCGATTCATCCCCTCGATGGGATTTAGTCCTTCTCGTGGACTTCGATGCCGTCTCTCCATCTCTATTTCTGGAGTTGCCATGGATAGTAAGGGGGTGGCCCTTACTCGTGGTCTTTTTGTGTCCTCCTTCGGGCTTTCTCGGAGCCCCGGGTGGAGACTTATCCCCTCCTCCAATTAGCACATCCTTCGGGTCGTGTGGCGTTGCTGGCTCTACTTCCACCATGGTCGTATTTCAAAGGGAACTCTTTCGTTTCCCACAGACGGCGCCAATTGTAGGTGGATAAATTCAAGTAGTGCTTTGAACAGCACTGGAATGCAGCGGCTCCACGTGCCTCTTGAACGTAACCCTAATTCGTCAGAGAAACCCTTATCCTGCAAAACAGACAAGGAGTGAGCGCACCTTTGCCTCTCGTGGCAAAGGCCCTCCGATGCCTTTGTTAGTATTTCGTACTAATGATCAAACCCTAATTATCAGTAGGAAAGCAATAAGAATGCAGTGTATTGCGTACCTTTCACCTCTAGGTTTACCTCATATTTATAGATTTATGGATGCTTGCTGTCCAAGCATCCATGTTGCCATAGGATTCCTAACTCGTATAGGAAACCCAGGATATCAAGGAGTCTCGTTTCCTTTATCAGTTTATGGAAAAGAGTCCTTTTAGGAATCTTTTCCTTTAAGAGCCGAACATCCCATATTCGTTGGGTATCTTTCTCAGATCCTATACTCTCGGGATCTTTATCCCTTTATGGGATATGACTACTCTGGAACCTTCCAGAATGTTCCCTCAAATAGTACTTCTCTCTCTGTTCGGCCATCTCATGGCCGAACAGATGGCATGGACCAATTACCTCACGTGTTACTGGTCCTGAGGAAATAATTTGAACCATATCCTTTGTAAGGAGCTTTCCTCCTGTTCGGCTCTCTCTTGCCGAACAAGTTTCTATGAACAGTGGCATCTCATGTCACTTTTCTTGTATTTGGTCCTAATAACATCTCATGTTATTGTACCGAGAATCGTACAACCTCTCTGGACTATTGACTTCTCATATCAGTGGTCCACAGTGCGTTGACCCTCAGTTGACCATGCTCGGGCTCATTTTGTACCTGTTCGGGAATACCTCCCTACAATCATGTGTAGGCAAGAGCGAGCCTACTTGCCACACATGATACTTAGAGCTCTGTCGCACGAGGTGTTTGCCAAATGAATTCTAGAACTCGCTTGGTAATCGAACCACATTTCTTCCGGGTTGAGAACCTTAGTTGTGTATCTCAACCGGCGTAATAGGATGAGGAAAGTGATTTGACTTAAGTCATGGGTGTTAGGATCTCCTAGTGTAACGCCCCGAATTTTGGGTACATTAAATAAAACATTTTATTGAAATAAAAACTGAGTCCGGCTCTTTTATTACAACAAAAGCATAAAAAGAGTACTTTTATTACAAACGGAAGGAAACTAAGGTTCCTAACTACAGCTCCGCTTGTTCTTCCATCACAGCTAGCTCCTCGGCTCCTCAGGCTTCCAAGGTGTAAAGTTCACCCTGTTCGTCTATGAATTCTGACATATTATATATCGGTGTCGCCACCAATATAATAGGCCAGGGTCACCAAAAAGGCAACACCGTGAGCCAACAAGCTCAATAGAACTATCCAAACCCTCTAACCCTTAACTTATGAACGTAAGAACATAATAACAACAATTCCACTTAGATCATGCATTTAGTCCAACAAGTATTCTAATCCACATTCCTTATTCAACTAACGTTGTGTTCATTTCTTAGACTCATCGTAGACCGTGTTATTATTCCACTTTCCTTTTTACCCAAAAACTCCTTTTTAACTCACCCAACCTCGGTTCCGCCGCGCCGGTTTCCCGAGTATCCTCACAATGGTTCCGCCGCGCCGGGTTCCCATTGGCACACAACCGCATTGGCTCCGTACCGCGGATAACCAAGCACACATCCAACCTCGGTTCCGCCGCGCCGGTCTCCCGAGTATCCTCACAATGGTTCCGCCGCGCCGGGTTCCCATTGGCATACACACACACAACTCACATAATGCACCCAAAACTGGTCATTATGTAGTTTCAAAATATTTCCTCCCTCGGATACACTTTTTTTTTTATCTTCGTTAACACACCCTAGGTGCCATGTCTCTATTCTCTTGGTTTTCATGTCACGTTACATGCATAGACTCCGTGGTGTAGGACTTTCCACATAAACGAGCATTTATAAATTCCCAAAATGAATACATCAATATTATCCAACTCTTGACCACATAACATGCTTGAATCATAATAACAACATCATGCATCTCATACATTCTTAAACAAAGATAACCTTATCTACTTTAATGATCAAAGTTACTTTCAAATGAACTTATTTTAGAGTTATGATACAAAACTACTTTATACTTAGGGTGGAAGATATGGATAACTACTTGGGATGGAAGATAAGGGGATCCTACATTATACTTAGGAATAGGGATAAGGAATTTCTACCGTGCTTCTTGGCGGTAGTAGTCGGTTATGAAAATTCGGTCGTCGGTTTTGGATTTCGGCGGCGTAACGGCGTCGGTTTGCTTCGAAAGGAAAAGAGTTGATCTTTTCTCTTCCTAGAAACAACTTTCTAACTTAACTAAGCTACTTTAAAAGATCTAAGGGTGGTTTTGGAAGGTGGTTTGGTGGTTTCTCTCAAGAACACTCAAGAACACAAGAAAACTAAAACTTTGAAAGCAAGAACTTTTGGAATTTCTAGAGAGAAGTTGGAGAAATGGTTGAAGGTGTGAGTTCAAAGCATGGAATGGCTTCTATTTATAGGCCAAGCTCTCCCTCTCTCCCTCTCTTGGCCGGCCCCCCTCTCTCTCTCTCTAAGTCTCACTTTCTTTCATATGTCAAGGTTGATTGAAAGGTTGGAAGCTAACTTTGGTAGGCTTGCATGGCTACTTTGGTCCTTGGATTTGATCTTTGGAAGATATGTTGGAAAGGAGGAGACATGGGTACAAGATTCTTGGTTAAACAAATTGAAAGTTGTACAATGGAGGACAATGGTGGTAGATATGGAAGATATTCATCTTCCAAGTTTGAAAAAGATGAAGAATATCCAAGTACAAGTCCCATCTTTCTTCTCCTTCCTTCTTCCTTCCTTCTCTCTCTCTCCCTCTCCCTCTCCCTCTTTCTCTCTCTCGGCCTCTCTCCTCTCTCTCTCTCCCTCACGGCTTTCTCTCTCCTCTCTCCCCCCTCTCTCTCTCATGTACTATCTATATACATATATATATATATATGTACTACTAATGCAAGACAAAAAATAAAATAATGGGTACTTTTGTACAAAAGATCAAACTAGCCTTTAAAGGTCAAGATTCTTCTTAATAAACTAACAAATGGGTACAAGTGTACAAAGGCAATTTACATCATCCAAGTACTTATATACATATATACATATGTACTAATATACACTAGGGCTAAAAGGGTCAAGATTCTCCCAATAAACAATTAAAAGGTACAAGTACTTTAATTAATATAATAATGTACTTTTGTACTCCCGGGAATCTTAACAAAATATTATTTTAATGGGATAAGTACTTAGTTGGAAGATGAACCCATTATCCAATGGATAATAAAACCCCTAACGGTTATTAACCAAAGAATAATAAGGTACGAGTACTTTAAATACTAAACTAAGTTTTTTTGAAAATGACTACATGTCCTTTTTATTACACATGTGTTTATATATATATGTACTTACCAAATAAAATAAAGAAAAGGCTTTTGTCCAATGGGTAAAGATTACCCTAACGGTTATTGTCCAATGGTCCATAGTTACTAGGGTACTTTTATTAGTAAAATAATCGAAAAGTACTTTTCAAAATAATTATAAATGTCAATCATAGTACTTTGTTTAAATCTTTCAAAATCTTTTTAATATAAAGAATTGGGTTTCTATTATCCAATGGATAATAGTTCCCCTAACACTTATCGTCCAAAGGATCAAGAATAAAGTTAAAATAATAAAAGAAAACAATTAAACCATTTCTAGTCTAGGGTTCAAAAGGTTCAAGATGGCAAAATGGTCCATCTACGGTTAGGGAAAAGTAACTGGGTGACTTTCTAGTTTGGTTACTCCATCAAGCCGGTTAGAAGCTAACTAGGCTTGCTAAGTAGGGCTTGAAAGTCAAGAAACAATTCTTGAGGGCTAAAGTGTAATTAGGGTTTCTAGTCGAGGAGTAAGATGATAAGGCGTTCGATTGCTTAAATACAAACCACAAGGAATCAAATAGAAAATCAACGAGCAATTAAGAGAAATTAAGAAATTTCAAATAACAACGAGATTTTTATTGAACGAAAAATCGGAGTTGTTACACCTAGACCTACCCTTCCTTTTATCTTAGTTAAATCTTCGTTTAATTTAGCCGTTTATTTTTCCACCGCTTAAAGTAAAACAAAGCTGGCTATCTAAAGGCCGAAAACTTTGCTTACATCTACAAATCCATCCAAGCCATAACAAATATTCCCTTGGGTACAATACCCGGTCTTCTGGATTATTATGCCTATTTCGACGTATTAAACCCTACGCTTGGGGTGTTATTCCTTATATCGGAGACGACGAAGAATTTTTGGCGCCGTTGCCGGGGATTATCTTATTATGGCTTTCTTGGAGGTTTGACAAACCACTGTAAGTATCTCGCTTTCGTTTAGTGGATATTTAGTTTAGTGGATACTTCTAATCGATCTTCATATCATAACTTAAAGTGTAACGAAGCTAAACTAAATATCGAGTTTGTTTTTAGTTATTATAGTTGCTTTAGTTAGTTGTTTTTGTTGATTGCATTGCTTAGCCGAGTTGGTGGCATAACCCCTTGCAATTGCTGAGAATGAGGTGGCGGCATAGCCCCTCTAGTTTGGATTAATTAGTTAGTAGTTTGTGTATACCTGTTTACTTTGAGTAGCAAGGGGTACTATGGCCTATTTTGCAAGGTGCTATGGAGGGTATGCAAAGCAATTTGATTGTTCAGTGTCACTTCTTATATTTTATGGCTTGGCCTTAGAAAATCCATTTTCACATGTTGATGACCTTGAGAAAGTTTTTGCTAGCAATGAAAGGGCTATTTTACAAGTATTCCCAGCGTCTGTGCTCAAGATTGGCTTTATTCTTTGAGTCCAGGATTGACATGTCAAAAGATTACAGAACAATTTTTCAAAACTTTCACTCCCTCATATGAGACTCATATGCTTTTACAAGAACTATCCAATTTCTATCAACAAGATAATGAGTCTTTTTTGCAATATTGGGAGCGATTTAAATGTTTCATATTCTCTTGGTCAAGTTTTAATTGTAAGCTTGGCAGTCTTTTGGCTATCTTTTGCCATGGTTTAAATCCTAAGACATGCCAGGTTGATTTTATGTCCAATGATGAATTTCTTGATAAAAACGCTGAAAATGGTTGGGATTACCTTGATAAATTAGCCTAAAAGCTCCAATTTTGTGAGTTGACTGAAAATTTTGAGGATTCCAACTTGGATGTCCTAAAAGAGGAAATTAAGCCGCATATCTTGGTTGAAACTGTTAGTTTAGATTGTGACAGCTCTTCAAAGTTTGCATGGAGTGATGACCCTATTGATGAACCTGAGGTCCAGAGATTCTCCTATTGTGGATCCCCCTCTATGTGATGATCCGGGGGGGAAATGTCTCACCACTAAAATTGTCTCTTCCGATCTCCCGTATCTTGATCGTTCCCCGGAGGAATTACTCCTTGCTCATGAGATGAACATACTTGAAATGTCGGGCATCTACTATGAAGATCTGTTGGAAAAACCTCTCACCGCTAAGGAGATGGATGTCGAAGTGGATTACTTGTATTCGTTGTTGGCTAAACAAGATGTTTATGGACCAATCTTTGAAGAGTTGGAGCCCTTGGAAGCTACAATTGTCCCTTCGAGTTCTCCATCCCTTGATCTTCTCACCGCTAAGGAAATGGATGGCGAGGTAGATTCCTTACACTCTTTGTTAGAAAAGCAAGATGCACGTGGGCCTAATCTTGAGAAGTTACCAATCATAAAAACTAATTGATTTTTTTGGTGTTAACGATTTTCTTGTGGTTTATATATTGTAGATTTTGTCAACAAATTGAAAATTGATTTTGTTTGGGCTATGCACTTGGAGGAACTTAAGTTTTTAAAACAAATTCGGCAATTGCTTAACTCAAAGTATCTTATCTTGTCGCATGGTCGAGTTCAATTCTTGGCAAAGAGTGTAGCATGGGATGTTATGTTCATTATATTAGCTCTTAATAGCATGATAACTATTCAAAATCATCGTGTGGCTGAACATACACACACACACACACACACACACACTCTCTCTCTCTCTTTTCTTTTTCTCTTTTAATGGTCTAGTATAGCCACCCATTTCGTACCCCACCGGTAGGGAATGAGAAGAAAAGTATGACTCGTTTGATCGCGTGATGATCGGGTGGTGTTTCTTTTATTTGTTTTACATGTCTTTGTGTTCTCTTTATGTTATGTCTGGTTTGAAGCTGGATAACACGAGCCGGTGGTTCTAATGTCATTTGTCTTGTGAAAGGTCGTTCCCTTAAGTCTTCTGCAGGGTTAACATGCTACCACACCAGCCTTGGTGGTTTGGGCCTAAAGTTGGGGTGAGTGAGGCGTTCAGGAGCCCTAAGCATAGATGCGGCTAAGAGTCGCGGTTGTTAGTCCGATAAAGCCTTAGGTATGACCCTGTGTGACTAGCTATGGTTCCGAGTTGGCAGAACCGAAGGAGTGAACCCTGGAAGCATCAAATTTGGTCGGAACAAGACATTGGCATCAAATCCTCCAACTTGGTCTAGGTATTTAGGGTGCGTTTGGTTGGTTGGAGTGGAATGCGAATAGGAATGGAATCAAGAATGGAATAGAATTGGAGAAATTGAGAATGGAATAATCATTCCCATTCTCATGTTTGGTTGTGCTTAGGAATAGTCATTTTCATCTCTAATGGAATACTGTGGCAATAGCAATTTTTGGAGTGACAATAGTATTTTTTGGAGTGGCAATAGTGAATGCTAGAATGGCACTAGTAATTTTGGTGTGACAAAGAAATGGAACAACAATTCCTTAGTTTTTTTGGATGGAATGACAATTCTTTTACTAAGGTGAATAATGATTCAATTTGAAATCATCATTCCATTATTCAATGGTGAACCAAACATTAGAATAAGTAAGTCATTGGAATGACTATTCCAGTTCAACCTTGATTCCATCCAACCAAACATACCCTAATGGTTTTGGTTATTCCACTGTGGATGCTCTTAGAGCCAAAAATTCTTTATAACCATTTAAAATAAAATGATCAGAAAAGTAAGATCTTAGCACCGGTTCAAACAGATTGAAAATTGAAACACTTAATTTTTAACTATATTTTTTAATATATAAATAGTGTAAAAAATTAAGTGTTTCAATTTTCAATCCGTTTGAACCGGTGCTAAGATCTTATTTTTTGATTATTTTATCTTAAATGGTCATAATGAATTTTTTGTTCTAAGGCCTTTCAATGAGCAACGTAAGAAAGCCCTGAAACTAAATGAGGAGCTTTAGGGTGCTCGTTGAAAGTCCTTAGAGCAAAAAATTCATTACGACCATCTCTGATAAAATGATCAAAAAAATAAGATCTTCGCACCGGTTCAACCGGATTGATAATTGGAACACTTATTTTTTTAATCATATTTTTTAATATATAAACAATCCGAAATGACGCCGTTTTGGGGCTGACGTGCCTGGAGAGGAGGGTAATTTAGTAACTATGCCCTAATGGAGACAGAAAGGAGTGCCTTCGGAGAAAATTGGAGCGTGGAAATCATTCTCCTTCCATAAAAACTGGCAAGCGCCTGCGTTTTATCTTAAAATCATCCTCCTTCCATAAAATCATCCTCCTTCCAATTTTCAATCCGTTTGAATCGGTACAAAAATCTTATTTTTCTGATCATTTTATTTTAAATGGTCATAATGGATTTTTACACCGTTTATATATTAAAAAATATAATTACAAAATTAAGTGTTCCAATTTTCAATCTATTTGAAGCGGTGCCAAGATCTTATTTTTCTAATCATTTTATCTTAAATGACCATAATGAATTTTTGGCTTTAAGGCCTTTCAATGGGCATCCTAAGAGAGCCCTGAAACTAAAATCAATTTTTCCGTTAGTTTCATTCAAGGTGTGAACGATTTTACCAATTTAGAATATAAAACAAACTATAGAGTTTATTTGGTTGCAATCGAAATTGGAGGGACGAAATTGAGACAACCGTAAAACTAGAGGGACGACTACGAAAATTTGCCCTTAATAAAAAGCATGTGAAACTCCGAGACTGAAGTTTGCAATTAATTGAATCTCATATCTCGAAAGAAAGCCTAGGCGAACACAATTGTAATAGGCCGAACATAACGGCTCGAATCGTACTTCCTCAGGCATGGTTCAAGCCCAAGACAGCATTTAGATACAGCGTCACCGAAGGAGACGCTCAACAGTGGTCCAAGCTCAGAGAAGGATCCCATCCCACCGACCCGATGCCTTGGCCGTAAGACGAACTATCCGGCTCGGCCAACATCGGGGCTTATGCAGATGGCCCCATCACTTCTCTGTCTCTCTGAGCCTTCCGCCTATGAGCTCGGCTAAGGACGGGGCTCGGCCCACCTCAGTACCTTGCTCCACCCCATGCGCTGAAAGCGGTTACGCCAGAAGACAATGATTGGCGCACATGGGGGCGCCAGCTCATTCCATAAACGGTTACCAAATCTCATTAGTGACGTCATGATGACATCAGCCGACCCGTGCAAGGCATGTGCCAGTACTTGGAGGGCATGCCAAGCAGACTCTATAAATATCAAGTGATGCAACCCTAAAGAGGTACACACAAAATCTCACATTCAAACCCTAGTCTCTTGCTTTGCTCTTTGCACATTCTCATCCTCTCGCCAAAGGGTCTTGCCGGGTGTAGACACCCCAATCTGGGCTTCCAGATTAGTTTACTTACGGTATTCGATTCCCCAATGATGAAACGGATCAAGAACACCTCGGGAATGTCGAGTGTTTGAGCTTTGAGTGTTTGACACCCTTTTGAACCTAACCTAGCCTAAGCCGCTTCAAAAGAGCCAAAAACCCTATTGGCACGCGTTGGTTGAGAGCCCGCACGCGCAGATCAACTTGATAAGTGTTGGTTAATGGTCAAAGCTTGACCGTTGACCAACGCGTGAGTAGGTAGTACACGCGCGCCAAGGCGCAACCATCGCGCGCCGGGGTGCACCATCGTGCGCCAGACTGACTCCCGCGCGCGCCAATCAAACTGCCAGGTGGTGGTCAACAGTCAAAGCTTGACCGCTGACCATCGCGAGCAAGGGCGCAACCCTCGCGCGCCGGACTGAATCCTGCGCGCGACGGACTAAGCCTGTCCCTATCACCTTTATTGGTTAGTAAGCTTAACCACCAAGCACCCTCAGCTAGCCTTGTGAACTGGCTGAGCTCCTCTTTTTGCACCAACCAGATTTACCTCATCTCTCCCTATTTATACACCCATTGTTCTTTCATTCAAAGGGTTACAAAAAATTAAAAGAGTAAGCACAAAGGCTCTAGTGCTTTTCATCCAATTTCACATTCCTCAAAATACTCAAACAAATACCACAAATCCTATTTTCAACCTCAAAGCTCAAACACCTTTCAAACTCAAAATTCAAAGGTATAACATACCTACTGTTTTCTGTTCTAATCCCTGAGGGGGGCTGGCAGAGCCAAGCTGGTAATCAATACCAGTCCTGGTCCTAAAGCTGGCAAGATTTAAAAAACCGTCATGGTAGGAACCAGCGGGCGACGGTCCCACTCTCGCGCGCTGTAGAGACCCGTATTTTCGAAAAAAATCGTTTAAAGGTTTTATTAATGATAGAATATCGAATAAATGTGAAATTTGTTAAATTTATTTGATATGGGGTCAATGTGATAGAATTGAGAGTGGAGGGAGTGAAAGTGTGGTTACTGTGTGCCCTATTATATATATATGTATGTGAGGGTGTAGAGGATTAAAAATCCCCAACCCTCTCTCTCTGTTCCCGATCTCTCTCTCGCTCTCGGCTCTCTCTCTCTCTCTAACTCTCACGCTCCAACACCCCAAAATACTTCGAACCCACCTCGATCCGCCGTAAGGTTTTCGTATTCAAGTGTTCTAGAGCTTGGAAATTCGTGGGTTTGAGCTCGGAGAGGAGTATTCGGATGATTCGAAGTTTTTGGAGCTAAGGCTTGCTTGGTTGGGCTTGGATTTCGTTCTTCGACTTCGAGGTAGGGATTTCTCACTTCTGTTATGTGTTTATGTGTTGATTTGGTGTTTGAATCGTGCCCTAAATCATTGTTTTCGTTGTTAGAAATGCTCTGGTGGAGTCTGAAAATTGTTCACTGAAAACCCAAGTCCTACCGGTAGGAGTTTTGGCTCTACCGGTAGAAAAGCTGTCCAGTAATGTCATTTTCGTGAAATTGTGGTCTCCTACCGGTAGGGAATGAAAATTCAGCATTTTTGGCAAAATTTCGAACGGGCATAACTTTTTCATCCGAACTCCGTTTTGGGCAAATTTTATATCGAAATTCATGTACCGGAAATCTACTTTCCAATGGAGGTGGTCTCATCTCCTAATTCTTAGCCGATAAGGTTTGGTAGCCAAAATAAGATAGATAGGTTCATATACGTTGGGTAATCCTTTTCCTTCGAATCGTGGAGTGAAATTTGGATGTTCTTAGATTCGACTAAGTACTTAATTGAGTGGTTTGACGAGGCTAGTGGTATACTAGGCTTTGTAGTGGTTGTTGGGTTCCGCATGAGTCCTTTGACACCGAAACGATGGTTTAAAGAACATAAGGAATATAGGTGGGTGATGGTTGTATGTTTTGACATGCGATGTGAGAAACAAACACCTAGATCACTCTTTAGAGTTAAACAACGCTAGGCGTGAGTACATGAGACATTTTCCTTATGTTTGACATGGGATACATTTCTTGCGTAGCTTCTACGGTTTTATGAGTGGCAAGGTAGAAATCTATGAATTGTTGAGAATGAGTTTACTTTGATGTGAGATGTGTGGATAGGTGGATGATAATATAAGAAACTAATAGTGTTATAGTTGCGAGTAGTTTACAATGGGGTTGCCCTTACAGTTTCTACATGAACGAGTCTCGCCTATGAATCCATTGTATGTGGATTGAATTTGTTCCATCTGTGTGAGAGGTATTTGTGGGGAGTGATGGGACTCCATGAATAGCCCGAAAAGAGCATCTGCTCTTGACGTGTGGCATTGGTTTGCAACTGTGATATGGAAACAAATAAAGGGTTAACGGAATGAATCCATGAAAGAAATGATTGGTTGTTCGGACACGATACCGTAGAGATGTACTTGTTACCGTTAAATGTGAGTTGTCATCTATATTGCGACATGGGATATCGGACTAGGTTGAGAGGCATTGGTAGTCGTGAGTAAGTCATATGGGTATTAGATCTTCGAGGTGTACTTAAATATTGAGGTGTAGAAAGTGAGCTTTCCTTCTATAGTCGACGGTGGGGCGTTTAGTATACCCGTTCTGTTGCCATTTAAGACACTGTATCTACTTCTGTCATTCATTCTACCTGTCATCCCATTTGCATATAATAGTTGTGTAGATTTCTCTACTGGGCTAGTGTAGCTCAACCTATCATTTTTCAGGTGTGAACCCGGAGCAGTAGAATGGAGCGAAGTGCATGCATTCAAGGGCATATTTTTGAAAGAAGTGGCAAAAGAGACTCATGGACTTTTGATAAAACATGTTTTGGGAATGTAATAGAACCTTAATTCTATTTTTTTTATGACGTAATATATTCAAACTCTTGGAGTTGGATCTATAATTTAATGATTAAGACATGGTGAACTCTTTTGGGGTATTATATAAGACAATGTGAGGAATTTATTTATGAAATGCTATGTTTATTTAAGTTGAAAATCGAGGGCGTGACACGCGCGACACTCCATTGCTGCGCGCGATGGTCCGCATGGGGATTGGTGTCCTACTATTTTATGCTTTACTTTGTATAGATCATTGTGAGCATGTAAATAACCAGTTTACTGCTTTCCTTTGTTAGAACTGCTAGTTTTTAGATAATTTGTATTTCTGCTGTTATGGAGTACCCCTGGGATCATTCTGGACCTGTCCTAGAACCTAGAAACATGTGAACCAAGCACTAGTCTGGTTCAGTCCCCTCGCGCCAGGGCGCAACCCTCACACTCCAGACTGACTCCATTGCGTGCAGACTGCCACCATTGCACGCCGGAGTGCCTCTGACCAGTGGCTGGCCTTGCACGGGTAACTTGGCTTTAGGCCATTATTTTGTCCCCACATTGTTTATGGGGTGTTTTGTTAATTTGTAGGGCTTTTTCAGCCTTTAAACTATATATTTAAACTGCTTATCAACTGCTTGGTTTGTCCTGTGTGTGCACTGGTCCTTCCAGAGCCCAGAAGAGGGTAAAAACAGAGGCTGTGAGCAAAGCAAACTCATGCGCGCTTGTGTGGTATTCGCGCGCAGGTTGTAATCACATGCAGTGATCCACGTGGATTTAATCAGTGCATGTAGATTTCTTCTTGTACACGTCAATTCAATACAGTGAGTCGGGTTTGCTCTGTTAAACGGAACCTAGCCTTTACCTTATTTACTAACTGCTCATCCATGCTATGCAATCACATCCTGCAAACATGTTACAGCTTTAATCCCATTAAACTGTTCCTCCGCCCCTAATTGGCTAAAGAATTGATTAATCAAACAGAATCGCAAAATGTTTTCGCAAATGTCCAAGTAGAGACCGATCTCTGGATTGGGCGAGAGGGGTGCCTTAAAACCCTTCCCCTCTCGTAACCTGGCTCCCGAACCCAGATATGGTTATGACGGACTGGTGCCTTCACCTTTTTTAAAATCAAACAGCGCAGCGAGCTTTTCAAGTTCGGTTCCTTGGGTGTCGGACCTTCAAACCCAAGTGGCGACTCTGCATTGAGCGCTCATCTACCAAAAAAAGCGCGCTCATCAATCCGCCCTTTTTTCCGGGCACGCTGCCCACTCCGGGCAAACCCCAGCTAAGTCTTAGTTGTGCATTCACTGTTTAGGATAGGGCATGAAGGCTAGGTGACTCACGAATCCATTGAAGATGAGCTCAGACCAAGGATTACCGGGTCACACAACAATCATAAGTTAAATTATGGTTGAGTCTATATTTTTGTGTATGTACATATATAAACATTTTCGTTTTTTTTTTTTTTGAATTCAGTACATATATAAACATCTAGAAGACAGAAGATAATTAGTTTCTAAAAAGTTAATTGCGTATCTCGAAAGAAAGCCTAGGCGAACACAATCATAGGCTAAATTATAGTTGAGTCTATGTTTTTGTGTATGTATATATAAACATCTAAAAGATAGATGATAATTAGTTTCCTAAAATTGAGCTAACCATACGCATAATTTAAGTTAATATTTGTTACAAACCCAGAACACCATAATTCCTACATTTTAAAAAAGTTTCTTAAGTACTGCTGCTGGTGTTTTCCATTATATACACATCTGCATAATTCTTGTACAGTTAAACCCCAAAAACTGTTGATCTTGCTCTTATCCTAAAACCATTTGATGAGCACCCCATATTGTAGATATTTGGTGAGACTAGTCCCACTTTATGTTGTTTTATCTTGCGTTTATTTAGCTTTTATAGCGATATTGTAGGTAAGGTAGATTTTTGTGTGTTTCAGGTAATTCGTATAAATAAGGCGCGTTTAAACGCCAAGGAATGCTCCGGATGCTTTCAAGTACTCGAAGACCCTGTCGGCCCCTTTAAAATTTGTCTAAGTATGAAAAAATGACTTTCTGGAAAAATATCGATTTTTGAGATAAAAAAATGGCGGTAATTGATCCTTGAAATTTTCTAAGAGTAACTACAAAGTTGCATGGTTTTATTCGAAAAGCAAGGTCATGTTTTGATTCATTTTCTCTTGAGAAAAATGTGCAGTTTTCCATTTTACACTAAAAATGGGGGGTTGACATTTTGATTTAATTGGACTCTTAAAATTCTGGTAATGCCATTGTTCCAAATGGGGGATACTTTTTTATTTTCATTAAATAAATTAAAGTAAAGAAAAGGTAAAAGAAATGTTTAAAATGTAGTTTTTACTTAAGTTTAGAGAATGAAAATAAGATGCTGAGGAGCTATGAAGTGCTGGGGGCTGTTTGCTGAAGCTGAAGCCTCAACCTGAAATCTGCAGTTTTGAATAATGTTATCGATAACATCCTCAATCGTATCGATACCATTTGTCCCTTTTTGGTCCTGAAGTAGTCCAGACCCAAGGGTAGCGATACCTCTCCCATTTGTTATCGATACCTTGCTTCTCCGGGAAATTTCAGCTTGGTGTTATCGATACCTTTATTGATAGGTATCGATAACATTGGTCTCCTGCAGATATTTTTACTGCTTTTTGGACTTTTCATTTATGGAATACTTGCCACTTTTGGCAAGTTCAGGAATATTTTGTGGAGAGAAAAGGCTGAATTGTATAAATACCCCTCTCTCTCCCCCTTAATAAAGAGAGCACTTGTCTACTTTATGTTCTAGCTTTAGTTCTCTCTCTAGGAGAGATCTCCATAGTTGTTCTTCAAGTTCTTAGCTCTAATCTTCCAAGAACTCTACTAAGTCTTAGTCGTATGTTAAATTCTCGTTCATTAATGTTGTAGCTACTTGTTGGATCTTCATATAAATTAAGTTTATTTTCATTTCTATCGGTTAATCATGTTTTCAATATTTAGCATGCTTTCTAGTCTTTTCAATATGTGTGAGTAGTCGATTAGGCTCAACCATGGGGTGAATAACACCTTCTGACTTCGGTTAATCTTGCCTTTCTCAACTTAAGACTTGAGGTTTGGTTTGGAAATGTGCATGGTTCGCCTTTTATGTAACAAAACTTGCCGACGTTAATCTCCGGTTATCATGCGCTCACATGGTTTCGGAGCGATGTCTCGTCTCGTGTTTGCCAAAAGAACTTTAGAACTTGCTCGCTTTCCAAACTACGCTTCTAGTCCATGAACCTTGATATTTAGTTTGAATTCAAGTCTTGGCGTTGTTAATCTCCGGAGATCATGTGCTTGCACACATGGTTCCAGGAGCGATGTCACGCCTTGTATTTAGCTTGTTATTCAAACTCTATATCAAGTCTAACCATTTTCATAGCTAAATCCTCCGGTTGATAGCCTATGCCGTGCGATTCAACCGTGTTTTCGTTGAGAATTGTTAGATGGCTTAAGTTACGGGCGTTAGTAACTCCATTGCCTTGCCGCCTTTAATTCTTAGTCCAAACTCATTTTCTAGTCTTTTTCATAAGCGTATTTCTCACCTTTCAAAGGAAAACTAAAAGTTAGCCGTTTAAACGCCGCAAACCCTTACATCTACAATCCGAACAAGCTATATTCGAGCTCCCTGTGGATCGACTCAGACTTCCTCGCTATATTATGCAAATCTTTAGTTGTAGTCCGGTTAATAAATAATTAAATTTGACGGCCGTTTGGTAAATTTCAACGACTACCGAATGGGCTCATCACCATTCATAGAGTCTTTTGTTATCGCGAATTGCATCGAACACAACAACGCAAACTTCGGTAGCATCATGATAAAGACAAAATTAAACAGCCTCAGATCCAAAGCATCAACAAACTGATTGTGATTGCTTCATTCATATGCAGGTGATCAAGAGGCACAGTCCAGGTTCAATTTGCCATTCTGATTAAGATGTGATCCATGTTAATTCAAGTTTTCAAGCACTGGTTCAAGCTTATTTTAAAATTCATGTATTATAAAATGATTAGTGTAAATAATACACATTTGATGTTGGCAGCAGTTGATAGTTTTATGGAAGAAAATAGCAACAAATAAATGTAAATTGTACCTACGCATGTTGAACACCCGGTGCGTTCAAATATCCAATTTTAATAAGAACCAATTCATTTTCAAGGGTTAATGGTGGGCAGGCAGTGCGCAAGTTTTCTTGTAATGCAAGTACGTTATTAAATAAATGTATCAACAGTAGATTACTAGATTAGAAACATATTATAAGTGGAATAAATAATCCAAATTATACTGACTTTGTGGAGGGTGAAGTTCTTTCTAATTTGCATTGTACAAAAATGTCCATTCAAATTGGATTTCTACATGATTTTGATTGAGCGCAACAGTATTGAGAATCCACTGTCGCTCGCACACAAGAACTAATTTATAACTGTCTTGAAGACAATGAGCTTCAGAAAATTCATCCCAACCATCTTGCAAAACATCATTCACAACTCGAATAGGCCAAGCTTTGAATCCATGCTTGAGCAAGATCCAAGTCGTGTCACCCATATCTTGGAAATTAATATGGCTGAGATCCAAGCGGTAATACCTATGCAATAGAAACTACCATGAGAAGAAGCACTTAAATTATAATATAACTAAACCAATAAAATATAAACACGACAAATATGAGAGGCAAATTGCTGAACCATGTAAATCAAGCCGTGGAATGCGTTTTAGCTATCAGTAGTGACCAACACGTAGGAAAAATGAAAGAACGAATGTATAGAACAAAAAGTAAATATCAGGCTGCATGGTATAAGGGCAGAAAGAAGCATGATTACTTAATAATCTTCAGGAATTAGATTATATGTAGCAAATCACATGAATTATTCTCCTTATCAGTATGCATGCGAATTTAAAGGGCAAATTATAGTTACCCCCTCTAACTATGCCTCCCGTACACTTACCCCCCTCTAACTCTTTTTTTTGGCACTTAACCCTCTCAAAGTAATGGAAATGTTGAATCCATTTGGAAATGGATAGAAAAGGCCACCTGACATCTTTTTTTAAAAATTTAGACGTTATTGCCCTTTATGTGCTCTACATCTTTGTATACATACAAATATCATCAACAACCACCTCTCTTTATATATATATATATACATATATATATATATATATATATATGTAGCTCTCTCTCTCTCTTTCTCTGGGTCTCAATGTCTTCCTCATGCAATTCGGCCCAGATATGTAGTGAGGAATCAACACTGTTGTGCCATTGTGGAGTAATATCACCATTGATGACCTTTAAGACCAAAACGAACCCAGGCAGAAAGTTTTTTGGGTGTTCGAAGTATAAGGTACTAATTGCCCCTTGAATTTGTGTTATTTTTTCAGTTTTATTCTTTCATTTTCATATCTAAAATCAGAAACCCTAAACATTTGAAATTGGGGCTAAACAGAAAGACAAATAGAGAGGTTGTGGCTTTTTTTCTATGGCTTGATGAACTCATTACGAATCAAGAGGCAATTGGAAATTAGTGCTAGTGTTGGCATTTGCAATGTGGATTGTAATGTACTTGAACATGTATGTAGCACAGGCAATTAGTTGGTTCTGCCTTATGTAATGCAAATGATGCTAGCTTTATGTAATTCCTGTTATGAACGCAAATGAGCCAATTTCCACAACCAACTATATATGATGTCTTTGCAAAATTAAGATCCAAAACAATGGCACCATCATAAAATAGTTAAAATAAGTTCCATATTGTTTCACCAGTCACTCCAAGTGCTTCAAAAGACCACCAACAGGTGCAAAACATAATACTTCAAGAGACCACCAACAGGTGTATAACATAGTATTTCAAAAGACCTCTAGGTGCATAACATACTACTTCAAAAGACATCCAAGAGGTGCATAACCTACTACTTCAAAAGACCTCATAGTGGTTCATTACATACTACATCAAAAGACCACATTAGGGTTCATAACATACTACTACTAAAAGGATGCATATCCCTTAAGGGAGTTGGAGTTGTTGACCTGAGAAGCCTGTGTTGGAGGCATGTTGGATGAGCCTTGGGAGGGGCAAAACTTATCAAGTATTGCAGCTGTGTTTAGGTTTGTTGTATTTCCAACTCCACTTCCACTTGAGAAATAGACATCCCCATAGGTGGTTGACTTCTTTTTGCATCTACGTAAAATAGAAAGTAACTAAGCATTAATCAAGCTATTTTTTGGACATAAAGTGCAGGTAATGCAGGTATAGAAAATACATAACATCCTTACCATACCTGAGCTAGAGTTGGATTCACTCCCCTTCCTCTTCTTGCACCTTTTTTTGTACCTTTTCCTGCACCTTTTCCTGAACCTCTTCCAATACTTGGATCCCCACTTGCAATTTCCTTTCCTTTATCAGCAGCACTCATAACTTCCTTGCTCTAATTTCCAAACAAATCATTATGTGTTAATGTATGCTATTAAACAAAGTTAAATGCAAATAGGACTAGTACAAGACAGAAGTCATTCTAGCAATAGGTCTTAAGGTGTCAATTGTGATAGCTGAAGTTTGAGATTGTGTAATGGGTGTGCTACCCCTGCCTCTTCATCGACCCTTGCCTCTTCCCCTCCCCTTTCCTCTACCTCTTGATGCCTCACCTCTTGATGTCTCACCTCTACCAGAGTTAGAAGTCTGCCTTTTCCATTTAGCTGTAGGTGGACCTTTGCAAGTCCTTGAGTTGTGGCCAAATTGCTGGCAGTTACTGCACCTTAGGGACTGGTGTGTCCTCTAAGCTAAGTGTGCATTCTTTGGTTCATCTGGGGCCCTTCTCCTAGCTTTCTGAGGCCTACCAGGTGGCCTTCTTAGAGGAAGAGCACTGACAGCTTCAAGGTCTATGTGTACCCATTGGGTGTCATCTGGAATTGGGTTGATAATGGAAGCATAGGACAACATGTATGTGTCCTTGTGCTAATAGGGGTCCACAAGTAACTCAGGTTCCCTCTTATCTTTCATTATTGCAGCAATGACATGACTACATGTGTGGGCTCCCGGCCCGACGCACTCTCAAAGAGTTGCCACCCGAATTTTTGAGATGGATGATCCGAGAAACTGAGAACTTGTTTCAAAAAAGGCTTTTGATCTAGTGAAAACGTCGAGACTTTGGGTCCGGGAGTCACGTTACAAACGGGGAAGGTTTTGTTGAAAAAACACCCCATTTGCCCAGTAAAACCGGTCTCTTCTAAACATTTTTAAAGGGAAAAATTTTCGTACATCTTTTCAAAAAATGGAACTTTTTTAATAAACAAGTAAAAGGGGGAAGGGTCATGGAGAAATATATCACATTGGCGTGCACGTGGTGCTACCTGTACAGAAATGATAAGAGTATGATGTTATGAGATGAAACAACTAACTGATAAACTGTCTAGATCATAACCATTCTCACACGGCTTATCATAATGCCGCGCACGGTCTTATGGTATGCCGTGCGGTCTACCTGCATTGCTATTAGATTATCATCAATACCCAGAATAGCGCGCGGTGCGTTATATATCTCGTGTGTTATTCCTTAAAGATATCAGAAGATGCATAACCGCTAATCCATCTTGGAATAGTACCATCCTTCAAGCCATGAATGTAAAATAATTTTTAGTGCATTTAATAACTTGGGATGATCAAGAAAACCTCTTTTGGACATAAAACTTAGCTTGAAGGTATGATCTTATTCTAAAAGTATTGATAACAGTATTTTAACAATACAAATAGGCTTAATGAAAGATAGCCATTATCTAGACTGTTTAAACAAACAAACAGTAACTAATAAAAAAAATCACGTGCCTGAACATACTACGCTGTGCAACGCATCAGAATGCCGCACGGCGTGGTATGTCCAGTACAATAACTATTTTTGTTTTTTGAAAATATTTTTTAAGTCAGTACTTAACCAAAAGGGGTTAAACCTGACTATAGGAAAGTTCCCTCAGGGGCCAGGATAGGGCCTAACCCAAGGAAACTTAGTTTTTACCTTTAGTCTTGAGCTTGAAGGAGGACGAATGACGATGGATGAGTGTGGGCAAGAGCGGGTAAGAATGAATGAGTGTGGGAGTGAGTGGTTGTTCGGTGTTTTGGTTGGTAAGGTCTCAAAGTGAGTAAAAGACTAACTTTGATGGTGACGAGAAAAATGGAACATTTTGAGGAGGAAAATGCTTAGAGAATATCTTTTTAGAATAGCATTCTCAAGACTTGGAAGTGGGAATGGGTGCAAGGTTAGAGAGAGAGAAGTTGGGAATTCAGGGGCCCTTTCTTTTGAGTGGAGAGGTGTATTTTATAGGCAAAAGGCCAAGGATTTTGAATTCAAATGAGGGAGGTGCTTTCTAGGCGGGCTAGAAGTGCTTTTTCAGCTAAGCCATTTTGCAGCTGTGGCTCAAACAGGCGTGGCCGACAGCTTACTGAGCCAATCAGAACTTTTTCACAAAATGTCGTGCGGTTAACCTCATGACCGCGTGCGGTGTAATAAGTTTTATTACGCCGCGCAATGTAGAAGTGTTCCATGCAGTATTCTAGGTTCAATCTAGGGCCTTTTGGGCTTATCTGGGTTTTTGGATTCTTTGGGCTTTTGGTTTGTCTGGGCTTTTGGGTTAAAGAAGTCCTTTATTCAAGCTCTCAAAGGTATTGTTTCCTTTATTTCATCATCGGCACGTTCAAAGAACCTTTGAGGTCAGGATTGGGGTGTCTACAACATGGGACACCAGTTAGGTCCCATTTTCTACAAATGCATCTATGATTACCCAAGTGTAAAATGAATGTCTTTTCTCCATCCCTCACCTTGCAAATGTAATTGCCAGCATAGGTTACCTCATATGTTCTTGCTTCCACTTTCAAATGCTCTATGGTTTTTAAAGCTTTGGACATACCAATCCACTACATTTGGCAATCCAACTTCTTTTTTCCTCAAACCTACTCATCATTTGTCTCCTTATCATCTCCATCATTGTAGTTATAGACTTGTCCCTAACATCCTTAATGTAGTGGTTAAAGGATTCAAATATGTTGTTTGCTAACATGTCACACTTAGGTCTAAGACTGAACATTGACCTAGTCCATGTACTTGAGGACTCTCTCATTAGCCATGCATGTGCATCTTTTTCTTAACAATTTTAATGAGGTTCAGTCTATATTCCCACTCTTGCACTGTGTATAAACAGGCTGCAGCCCAAAATAAGTCCTTAAGATCCTTACCTTTGAATTGAGTCTTGAAGTTTGAATACATATGTCTCACACAAAACCTATGGTCAGTACCAGGCATCAACTCCTTGAAGCTTTCAACCAATCCTTGAAGCTTTCAACCAATCCTTGAAATGTTAAGGTAACCAAATTATGACAAATATAATAGTAAATGTTAATGTACTTACAAAATTGTAATGTTAAAGTAAGCAAATATCTTCTACCTATCAGAAATAAATGTCCAACCATGCTCTTCTGGTCTACCTATCACTTGCAGCAAGTTTTCAAGAAACCACAACCAACTGTCTTTCAATTCAGCTTCCACAGCAGCAATGGCAATTAGGTACATATGATCATTAGCATCCCTTCCCACAGCATGCATAAGTTGACCAAGAAATGGCCCTTTCAAGTGACAAGCATCCAACCCTATTATAGGTCTGCAACCCTTAACAAATCCATTTGTTTGTGCCTCAAACACAATAAACAACCTTTGGAAAACAGGGCTGTGTTTGCCAAAGTCCTTTCCACCTTCAACAAAGCTGTAGATCCAGGGTTTGTTCTTATAATCATCTCACAGTAATCCCATAGCTTCCAGTATTGCTGCTTGTGATTGCCCTCAATTATTTCAAGTGCCTTTCTTTTAGCTCTATAAACTTGGCTGTTAGAAACCTCAACCATGTGGTCCCTATTTGCAGCTTTTCTGATTCCACTCAACTTCCAGTTTGGATCATCTCTAAACTTATCAAGGTAGGTTTGAATAACCATGTAGAATTAGCATGCCTAATACAGTATTGCCTTGGACATTGGCAAGGGTGGCACTTCAAGCTTTTGATTTGATATGCATTTGTGTCCTGGAAATAACTAGCATGAATCCTCCATCCACACTTGTTCTTACATATTGTTGTTACCCTATTGCCCTCATTTTTCAGAAAAGTGAACTCAATTCCATTCTGGATGGCATGCTT
Source organism: Rhododendron vialii (assembly GCF_030253575.1). Classification (NCBI taxonomy): domain Eukaryota; kingdom Viridiplantae; phylum Streptophyta; class Magnoliopsida; order Ericales; family Ericaceae; genus Rhododendron; species Rhododendron vialii. The sequence continues at coordinate 16,075,760 of NC_080568.1, forward strand.
CCTCAAAGCAGCTCTAAATACACCAACATTTGCAAACAACATTCCCACCTCCAGTTCTGGCCTTTCCATGTCCCTATTTTCAAAAAACTTAGTAAACTGCCATGTTCTATCCCCATCCAATGACTACTCCAAAGTATTCCAGTCATCATGCTCCACCTCATCTACCTCACTTAAAGAATACTGCCAACTACCAATACCATTAGCACTATTACTTCCACCTCCCACTTCAAACTTTCTACTTCCACCTCTCACTTCAAACTTCCTGCTTCCATCTCCCACTCCAAACTTCCCACTTACAGTTTCATTAGCCAGCAAGTTTGAAGCAACAACTTTTGTTGAATCAAAAATTTCTTCACCATTTGCAAAATACTCAATGTCACTGGAATTGATACTTCTTTCACTACTTTCAGACCCATCTTTTTCACTCTCACTGCCATCACCATCCTCTTTCTCTTCAGGACACAATCACAACTTCATCTACATCCAAAGGGACTCCTATATTTTACACATAAACAACTATGCTACCCCTCCCAGTATGAATGGCAAACATGTCCACCACATCCCTATCACTCTTTATCTCCCTCGATCCACCATCTAAATCACAGTCAGGCATCTTATGATAGGTGTTTGCATTTTCTAGTGCAATACCTAACTCCTTCACTAAGTCTAAAACCTCAAAGTAAGACATAAGATCTGAGTCTATATTACTCATGCAGTCAAACTTTCCACCCAAATATATCTTCGATGATCCCACAAAGTAGCCCTCATGGTGGACTTGTAACACAAACGGTGAATTAGACATCCTACATGATGACAAATGGTAAAAAACAAGATCATAATTTGCATTTTATATACATGTATGGTAGGGGTGGCACGGGTCGGGTTTGACCCCGAACCCGACCCAACACGGTCGGGTAACAACATCACATGGTCAAGTAACAACATTTTAGGACCGAAACCGAATCGAACAGGTGGTAAGAACCGTCCGCGAGCCCGATTCTTTGGGTCGGGTCGGGTCCGATCAAAATCCGAATTAATCTTTATGAATTGGTCGAATTTTGTCAGGTTTGATCTGGTCAGGTTGGGTAAGAAACTCACCAATCCGAGCCCCGAACCGAGATCTAATTTTTAATAGAAAATGAACCCGTACCCGTCCGAACCACATGTTCGACCCTGCCCAAAAGCCTTCGGGTTGGGTCGGGTCCGCAGGGTGGATGGGTTTTTTGCATAGGCCTAATGTATGGGACCATTTGGGACCACATGTTTGCACTTTTTTAAACAAAACTAAAAAAATCATGCATTTTTAATCCCTATGAGTCATTGTCAGTGCACACACACACATCCATCCAAGTGGAAATGCATATATATATAAATATATGTGTGTGTATATATATATATATGTATGTACATGTATGGGACCACATTCAATAGAAAACCACAATAAAGTAAACAAAAAGAGAGGAATGTGCATTAAAAGCCACAATCACTCCAATAGTTAATAGTTCTCAAGCATTGAAAGCATTAATTTTTTTCAAAAATAGAGCCTAACTAACTTTTCTACTTAGAAAAACAAGGGGTTCTAAATCATACCTGCGATTGAGAACTACTCCTATTTATTTCACGATCACTCAATTTTTTCTCCAAAGTTGCAGAACCATTTTCATATTAGGGTAAAAGTGGGTGAAATATGGATTAGGGTTTTGGATGAGGGACATTTTATACGACAGCTGGTGAAGTGGAGGGAAATGGGAGGGAATTTTACCGCCAAATCAAAGAATTTAGGGTTCCATTTGGCCCCACTCCAGATCGAAGGGTTTTTTGTGATAGGGTTGGATTTTTTTGTGTGAAAGGGTTGGGTTTCATTCGTTTCCTAAGAGTTTTGCAACAGAGGACAAAAGTGTAACTTCGCTCCTCTCAGTTACGGCAGACAAACGATTAAGCATTTCCATTACTTTGAGAGGGTTAAGTGCCACAAAAAAAAGTTAGAGGGGGGTAAGTGTACGCGAGGCGTACTTAGAGAGGGGTAACTATAATTTGCCCTTTATTTTTTTTCAATTTATGGGTACGATCAAATTTAAAAATAGTACGAATTACCTACAGTGCTATAGCGCACTCCCATACAAATTGGGCCTTGAGCACGCAGTGGCGGGTCGATGCATCGGACAAACTCCCAACAAGAGATCGCCAGCCATCCAATTGTATATTAAGGTCCAATCATTTTTCTGTTTAGCCGATGTAGGACTCAACGTTCACACATGTTCTAAAAAATCTCCCCCTCATGTGTGAACCGAACATTGGGCCTTAATCCTTCTTTGTTTATGTGATGTGGGACTCAATGGTCAAACTGTTGGGAAAAATGAATCCCCAAGACCTAGTAATGATGCGTACAAATTAGACAACAAAAATTGTAAAACCCTACAAGGTAGAATTAGGGTTCTACCTCAACTCTCTGCGACACGCACAAACGAGTTACGAATCAGAGGATTTAACCACTCTATCACCTGACTTTCCAGATTCCATCTCAGATTATCTCTCAAACCTAAAATGTGTGCATAGTCACGCTTAAAGTCATCATGGGCTTTATAAATCACGTGATTAGTTTCTTGGTGCTCTATCTCGACAACAATTGTCTCATCACCTCCATCAGTAATGACATAGTAATAGCCCAGAAATCCTATGAGGACCGACCAAAACCCACCGAAATCGTACCGACAGTCACCGTCGGGCGTCTCCGGCCACCGGACGGCCGATCCGAGCCGTCCAAAAAAATTTTAAAAAAAAACCGAGGGGGTCCTCGCGAGAATCAATGGCATCCGATATGTGTATGGTGGTTGGATCAAGCACCCATTTTTTCGTGTATATATGTATATACACGAATACACGAAAAAGTTGGGTGCTTGATCCAACCACCATACACACATCGGAAGCCGTTGATTCTCAAGTAGACCCCCTTGGTTTTTTTTTTTAGAATTTTTGGACGGCTCGGATCGGCCGTCCGGTGGCCAGAGATGGTCCGGCAGTGGCCGTCAGTACGATTTCGGTGGGTTTTGGTCGGTACGGCTAGCAACACTCGTAATAGCCTCCATCAGTATTTAGATAACTTGCACGTTCCTTGTAAAACCAACGGATAAAGGGAGCATGGATCACCATAGTACTGCAGAAAAAAAAAACCAAGGAATAAAACATAAAGAGCAGAATTTAGTTGGAGCTATTAATCTCCATATGCAGCTTAGAATTTACAAACAAATGCAAGCAAAAACGCTGGACTTTTGTATACAAATCCCCGATTCATAGATGAACTAATCAAATCAAAGGCCTAATAATTGTTGTATTTTCACAGCGCACATAAGTTTTACTTCCACAATTTATTTATTTATTTTGATAGGCAATAAACATCCACAGTTCTTATCGATCGAGAACAGAATACACATAAAGCATGAAGAAAGGATAAAGACAACAATATCAGGTAATGAGAACTACATTACTCATCCAAAGTCAGGGAAAATGACCTAAAAAATTCGTTTGTAACAAAGCACATGGTAGCACATACACCAGGGCAATATATAAATATAGGGGGAAAATAAATGGAATACTTACAGTGGTTTGCCAAACCTCCAAATAAGCTATATTAAGAATCCCCGGCAACGGTGCCAAAAATGCTTACGACGGAAAGATGCACTTCCGGATGTAATAGCCCGAAGTGTAGGGCTTCTAGTCGTTTGCAGAATAACTCGGTAAGACCGAGATCGATTCACAGGGAGCTCGAATATAGCTCGTTCGGATTGTAGGCTTTATGTAAGGTTTTTGGCGTTTAGACGGCCAACTGTTAGTATTGCTTTGAAAAGTGGAAAACTATTGTAAAAACACTAGAAATGGAGTATGAACTTAGATAAAACAGGCGGCAAGGTCTAGGGGATCAAACCGCCCAATGACTTAGCCGATTTAATTGTTTCTTTTTAACAACTCAAGTTCAAGATGTAGACAATCTTGAAACCAAAGCACTCAATATTAAAAGTCAAGCATAATCATGGTTTAAGCTTGGAAATGACTTAATCTCATTTATAAGACATTTAACTCAAATGCCAGGAGAGTTAAAAGCTCCCAGCCCCGAGTGTAAAACGAAGGTTAAAACTCCGGGCAACATACAGTCAAAGAAGGTATTAGCCCTTTGGTTTAGCCAAAAATTAGAGACTAAGCCCTTTTCTTGCTAAAACCATGATCGAGTCATAGAAAAACTATTATAACAACTAAGCCATGGGAGAGAGATCACCCCATGACCAAGCCTAGAAGACTACTCAACCATTAAGCAAGAATAAAACATGCTAGGAAAATGAGACATAATATTTAACCGATGAAAATGAAAACTAATTTAATATTACGAAGGATCTCAACCATACGAACAACTTTAGTACTTGAGAAATTAACAAACTAACAATACTTACTTGAGTTCTTGAAGGATTACACTTAAAAGCTTGAAAAACAACAATGGAGTTCCTAGGAAATTAAAGTCTAAAAGCATGAAAGAGAAGAGAAGATATTATGTGAGAGAGAATTACTTATATACACAAAAGTTTCTCTCTCCACACATATCGCGAATTATCTCCAAAAACTTGCCAAAAGTAGCAAGTATACCATAAAAGGAAAGTTGAAAAAGGTGAAAAAAACACAGATATTTCCCAGGCAATATTGGTACTGGCCAATTTCCAGTACCGGTACCAGACTTCAATAGGCTGGAAAAACTGATCTCTGGCAAGCGAGTACAGGTACTGGGAGGCCAATTCCCAGTACCGGTACTAAGTTGACAAATTTCTGATTTGTTCTGCACGTGGTCCGAACGGCCATCCGACGACCCAAGCGCTTCTCGACACTTAGTTAAACTCTTGTCGGGACTTAGTGAGGAGCCGCCACGCAGACTCGGATACTCGGATGCTTCCGAGAGTCATCTATGGCGCTAACAACCGCCTTAATTCCACATTTTACCTGAAACTAACAAAACACAACCTTACGTGCAATATTAAATAAAAACGACAACTTCAATGTACAAACGCTACAAACTAGAGGACTTTAAGCACCAAGATTATACAATCTTGGATGCTTATCACTAGGGATGAAAGACATCAATCGCCTTGTTCTTTCTCATTATGTATCAATTAGATGATTAATTTGGCTTTGTCCAAGTTATCTGTAACTGAATTTTGCTGTGTAAGTGCCGTTGGGCTTTATCAATGTAGTACCTCTCATTTTTGTCAAAAAAGAAGAGAAAGCTCTCTATTTTCTTCTTTACTCAAACTCAACCAATTAAATTGCCCTAAGGCTTACAATTAATGCTTATTTATAGTCTAGTAGACCCAACATTATATTAAGTGATCACCCAACCCATTCCACTCCCACGTAATTTGGGAATATATTTTCCTCAACATCCTCCTCACGTGCAGCCGCGTTTGACGTTTGACGTGTGTAACCTATTTTTGAGTCTATTATTGTGCAACCTTTTTACTAGTCTGTCATTGTGGGTGTGAATTGTGAAATTTTAAAATGTGGGGTGGAATGGGTCATGCTCTGATACCATATGAAACTTCTATATTCATCTCAAAATCAATTGATAATGAGTGCAGAGGTCACAACATTATATTTTGTGATCATCCAACTCCCAAGCAATGGTAACTATATTTACTTTAATTAACATACTAGGAAATAAAACTAAAATGGCAATACTTCAATAACAAGTTCACAACTATACTAAGGGCTCCTTCGCCTAAATATTTTGTTGTCTTTATTCAAAAAAAATTCGCATTTGTTAGTTTTTCGTCGATTTTTTGAAGATTATTGCTTTGTCATGATGAGAATAATCTAAAAAGTAAAAAATTATGATCAAAATCTATTATTTTTTGAATAAAGACGAAAATAAACAAATAAACCAATTTTTTCATCTTTATTAAAAAAATAGATTTCGGTTGTAATTTTTTCTTTTTAGATTCATCTTGTACGTCATGACAAAGCAATAATCCTAAAAAAAAAAAATTCGACAAAAAACTAACAAATGCAAAAAAAAAAAATATTGAATAAGGACAAAAAAAAAAGCCAAGTGGCTTATTTAGCCGAAGGAGCCCTAAGTAAATTTCTCCGTATCTATAGAAATTTCAAAATCAATTACTGCAATCTAAAATTTATTTCCACATCAATCGCGAATACTTCCAAAAGGTCTAAAGAGTAGCTTGGGAAATGTGGAGAATATGGTACAAAGTCAATAGATGGTGATCAAAATCAATAAGTCAATTTTTTTGTCTTTATTAAAAAAATGAATTTCGATTGTAATTTTTACTTTTTAGATTCCTCTCGTTATGACAAAACAATAATTCTACAAAAATCGATAAAAAAATAACAAATGCAAAAAAAAAAAAAAAGGACAAAAAAAGAAGAAGAAGCCAAATGACTTATTTAGCCGAAGGAGCCCTAAATAAATTTCTGCGCATCTACGGAAATTTCAAATTCAATTACTACAATCTAAAATTTATTTCCACATCAATCGCAAATACTTCCAAAAGGTCTAAAGAGTAGCTTGTGGAGAATATGGTACAAAGTCAATAGATGGTGATCAAACCCACCCCCCCCCCCCCCCCAACTTTGTTATTGTACATTGGAGATCAGTTGCAACCCAAATGGCAATAGAGAGGAGCCGTAAACTCAAATATTTTGGGTTTGAAATTTGACAATCTCTTGAGGGCTGGTCGCAAAAAAAAGAAATCTTTTGTGAATCTCCTACTCTCGATGTAGATGGCCTCCTTTTGATTGGACCGAGAAGGAAAATAGTCAAGGTGCACGTAAGTTGATCCGGACACTCTGATCGTGGATCAGCTGCTTGATGCTCTCATTTTTCATATATTCGCACCTCTTCATTTTCCAATATTTATGAGATTATTATCCAAACGTGTCACTATCGAAACGTGTCAACATTACCAACCCACAATGGAATTTTAGTTAACTTGTTCTCACTTCTGTTTAGCTAACACGAAATTTGGCTCCAGGTACACTACAAGAAAAACGAAAATTGATGACAAAAAAGTGGCGACAAAATTTAATTTCGTCACTAAATGAGTATATTTGACGACGAAAGAATAAATTCGTCACTGTGTTGACAACTTTCGTGATGAAATAATTTTGTCAACAATTATGCCTGTTTAGCGACGAAAAAAATATTTTCGTCACTAAAGGTACTCATTTGGTGACGAAATACATTTTTCGTCGCCAAAAGCTTAAAAAATGTGATGAAATTTTTTTTCGTCGCCAAATGAGACCAATTTAGTAAAGAAATATTTTTTTCATCACCAAATGCTTAACTTTGGTGACAAAATTATTTTTCGTCACCATTTTAACGCTTTCAGCGACGAAAAATATATTTCATCATCAAATAGGTACCCTTCGTGACGAAATTTATGAATTGCGCTTTGTCACTAAATGTATTTCGGACATAACTCTTTACTAAACACTTTGATTGAGATAATTCAAATTGGGTTTGAACAATAACTCAATTGCCTACAACTTTCATGTTTATCAAAATTGCTAATTTTAATGTTTAAAGGTTCAAAATTATATTCAAAATACATTTTCATGTTAAACACATATGTTATATATTAGATATTTCAAATATTTGTTGAAAAGTGTGTGTAGTGCAGTTGGTCGAGCTTGTGTGAAAAAACTCATGGGTCTTGGGTTCAAAACCCAGCAGGAGCAAGAAAGAAGAAATTTTTTGCAACGAAAAATTTCGTCACCGATTTCTTATATTGGTGACGAAAATTTCCGTCACCGATGTGACCCATCGGTGACGAATTTTTTCGTCGCCAAAAAGCACAATAAGAGAGGAAAAAAATTTCGTCACCAATTATTTACTTTTTGGTGACAAAATATTTCGTCATCAAAAGACACTGTAGGTGACGAAAAACAGATTTCGTCACCAGGTAGGAATCCTCGACAACCTTTAGTCGACAAATTTTTTTTTGTCACCTATATTATTTGTGACGAAAAACATGCAATTTGTAACGATTTTCATTTGTCACCCAATGTAATTTTTCTTGTAGTGGTAATTTTTGGACCCAATTAAATCTCACCACTTGTCGCAACGTGAACTCTTCTCATAGATTGAGCTCTTCTCACGTCGCAACAAGTGGCGAGATTAAATTGGGTCCAAAAATAATTGAAGTTAAATATTTAATTTCCAATAGGTTAGTATAAATAAATTCTCAAAAGAAGAAGAAGAAGGGAATAGTAACAGGAAAGGAAAGAAACATGTTAATGATTGAACTTATCAAGAATGTATAGAATTGAAATGGTAATATACGACTTCCAATTGGTAAAATTCCTATGGAAGGGATAATCTTATCTCATTCAAAGTGTAACATTCAAAATTCAAAATTTGCCATGATTTTTGGAAAGCAAGCTAATTTTGTTAATCTCCATATTAGATAGGTATTAATTGATCTAAAAATAGTTTAAATGATGGGGAATGCTAGGTACAAAGAAAACTTACCCCGAAAGTACCCCGAAAACAACAATCAATGGTTGAGAATCACTTTGATGATTATGTCACACACATCAAAGTGAATCTCAACCACTAGTTGATCTTTTCGGGGTACTTTCGGGGTAAATTTTCTTTATTCCTAGCATTTCTGTTAAATGATAGGCTAACTTTTGAAAAACTAATAAGTGTTCAATTCTTAAAGGAAAATGATATTGGCACTCCAAAAATTGATACTGGCACTTCAAAATCAGTGTAATTTCAAAGCACTTTCCTTTATTTTTTGGAGTGTCTGCATCAATTTTTGGAGTGCCAATATCATTTTCCTTCTTAAAAAGAAGATTTACAACTAATTATTCCATCCTTGAATTATGGGATTTTGATATCCTCTTTCGAAATGAATGGAGTATAAATGGACCGACCGGGTAGTTAGAGAAAGAGTAATTTTCTATTCATTATTTAGTATTTGCCAAGGATTTCTATGATTTCAATCTTTTGCATATTCAATTTTTTTCATGGATTTCTACGGTTTTTATTTTTTAAAGTTTAGCTGGGATCTTTTTGAGCAGGCCAAACATCAACCAAAGGTAATGGCTTGAATATAATTGGTTGTAATGTTTGTGTGGGCTACCTGCCCAACGGGGGCGCCGTCCGATTTTCTTTTTCCCAAAATACTCGCAGACGGCGCATTCAATTTGGAGTCGCCACCCGAGGTACCAAACTTGAATGACATCTGTTGCTTTTATTTGAAAAAGGCTTTATTTCTTTTTACCAGTCCTTCATAACCAAAGACAATGTGGGTTCGGGAGCCAGGTTATGTGCGGGGAAAGGTTTTACGGCACCCTCCTCGCCTGACACGAGGGCCGGTCTCTACTTAGTGCTTGTAGGATTTCGAAATCATTTTGTCTCTTAACTTTTAAAACAAGTAGGGAGGGGGAACAATAAATGCGATTGAAAACAATAAACACATTACAAGTGAGTGTATGCTTGTGAGCAGTGTACAATTTATGGTGATAACCATGAGATGGCAGAATGTATAACAAAACAGAATACTGCTACTACAAACACTATTGAGCACTCAACTGTGGACCTAAGCGCTCAAGAACTGGTCTTGAGCGCCTAGGTCCTACTTCCTTGCAGGCTTTGAAACAATTACTTTGGGTTTTGGAAGGACCAGTGCACACTCAAAACAAAAAATAACTTAAAACAAATGCTTACAGTAAATAAAACCGAGGCTAGTCTGAAAACCACTCTTAAGCGGTCAAGAACTAGTCTTGAGCACTTAGAAGTGCTTCTGAACTCAGAAGTTTTGAACTTCCCTTTTGTTTACAGTAAAGGCCGACTGGACTCAGGGTCAGTACAAGGAACTTACCTAAGTCCAGTGGCTCCTCTCAGGGTAAGAAAACAGCGCCTTAAAGAAGGTTTTCTACCTTTTCTTGGCTAGAACAATGCTCCTTGTGGATGAATGCTTGAAAACAGTGGTTGGTGACTGTTTTGTTTTAGAAATTTGAAGTGATTGAGTGAATGAAGGATTTTTGGAAGGTTTGAAGACTTTTGAGATTTTTTGGGTTGGAAGACTTGAAGGAAAACTGATTTTGGGTGGTTTCTCTTTCTAAAATAGAAAATTACTCACACATTATGCTTTCTTTTTTCAGGAAACATGGCTCTCTCATGGCCTCCCCCTCTCTCATAACATTGCATGTATTTATAGAGGTGTTTGAAGGTGGAAATTATTACAGTATTAGTCAAGCTTGGGAGACCCAAAACGTGGTCTGGAAGCAACAGAACGTACCTGCTGTCTGCGCAGGGGAGCATTCTACAGAAAAATGTCTGACATGCATGCCTGACAACTGCAAAGAACTTTCACCTGAGTGCTCAAGAGTGAGACTTGAGGGCTCAAGAGTGGTCCTGGGCGCTCATGTTTGACTGGTCAACACTCAGGTTTGACCTGAGCGCTCAAGTTTGATTGCATAACAGACCAAAACTTTGCAGGGTCGCCCCGGGCACTCCCGAAATCCATTTTGTACGTGATTTAAAGCGTTGGAAAGCTAGTTGAGTTGGCTTTCAAACCCAATTAGTTTCATTTCATTATCATTTGTACTTTAAAAGATGTGCTCATTCTACCCTTAGCGCGTCAAGAAAGAAGCTTATTTTGATAAAACGGGTGTATCTCCCTCTTTTAAAATTGGACCGAGGCCTGCCTTATATTGATAAAAATGGTTTTAAAGCACTAAAAGATAATGGATGCCAAGGTTGTTTCGAAAGGTCTTGTTCCTTTGTTTTGAAAAGCAAGAGAAGCAATGCTGCTTCTAGCCTTCAAGGATGTTTTCCCTTTTTTTCATCATCGGGAGGTGTAAAGGTATTCTAGAGGGTCGAAATTAGGGTGTCAACAGTTTGCTCAGTTTGAAATTTCTTTGGGTTGAATAATCTGTTGTATAGTGTGTGCTCGGTGTGTATATTTTCGACTAATCTTAATTGTAGCTAATTATTTCATCCTTGAATTATGCGATTTTGATATCCTTTTTCAAAGTGAATAGAGTATAAATGATGGATGGATTGGGTAGTTAGAGAGAGCAATTTTCTATCCATTATTAGTATTTGCCAAGGATTTCTATGATTTTACTCTTTTACATATTCAATATTTTCCATGGATTTCTATGGTTTTAATCTTTTACAGATTTGCTGGGGATTTTTTGAGCAATCCATACATGAACCGAAGGTAATGGCTTAAAAATAATTTATTGTAATGTTTGCTCTGTGGGAAATTTCTTTGAGTTGAATATAATCTGTTGCACTATTTGTTCGGTGTGTATTTTTTCAGCTAATCTTAATTTCTTTGGGTATGTTTTATATTACAAATTGGAGAGGTAAGAAGGGGCGATTTGAGATTGATACGTCTAAGATTACATACAGTATTTTGATTGACATTTTGTTTACACCCGTTTTTGCCACCTAATCTTAGGCAAGTATTTGAGGGCCATTTAATTGTTGCTTAATTAAATTGGGCCAAAAAGTAAAGATGTATTGAATTAAAATTAATGGGCCAAGATGGTTTTGATTGGGCCCGATTAGTTTTAATCCAATCTGGTTATGCTTTGAAATCAAGGACCATGGGTCGTATTAATTATAAGTTCAAGTCAAGGCCCAATCAGTGAATTAGGCTTTGTATTCACAAGGCCCATTATCATTTGTTTTGAATCTGATAAAGACCCATGAGGAGCAAAAGAACGAAGAAATGGGAGTGGCTGCCACATGGCTATTTGACTTAGTCAAATTAGCCCATTATTCGTTAATGCCCACAGAAAAAGGGAATGAGGTGGCCCATGATCTTTGCCAACTCCCAGTAACTTCCCACGATAAAGAGAATTACATGGGCAACTTACAGCAACTGCCCATTATCCCATAAAATGCACAAGTGGAGGAATTACATGGGACACGTGTAATCACGAGAACAAGGCCAGCAAATCCTTTTGCATGCAATGCCGTGGCCTATAAATACTAGAAGCAAAGAAGAAAAAAGGGTTCACACACCAATCAAGCTCAACGCTTAATACCAAAACCTTCCCAGCGAAACAACTATCTCATTTCTCCCTCATTTCTATCTCTCTTGTACCCCAATTTTGTTATTACGACATAACAAAGTTATTCCTATCTCTCTTGTACCCCCAACTTTATTATTACGATTTAATAAAGTTATTCTTACGTTGTTACTTCTTTTCCTACACGGTAAGGAAATTATTAAGTCCTCGCTTGTAGAGGCAAAACCACGGACCTTCACTGCAATCCAGCCCTTAGGTTGCAGTACTATCGCCTTCATGGTTGAGAAGCCAGAAAAGGGGCACTCAGTCCTTTACATTGGACGCGACAAGTCCTGGCACGCCCGCTCAGTCTTTGAGCCATTTCGGAGCCGAAACAGTTTTTGGCAGCCCCAGTGGGACCCTAATCGTCTAAGGGTTTTATTATGGCAAGTAAGCAACAGCAGCAACAATCGGATCCACCCAACCCGGATCCACCACAGAGTCCTGAGGGAGTGGCAGTCGACGTGTCATTACTCGAGGAGGCTGGTCCTCAGATCAGCGCTCAAGATCTTAGCGACGCTACCGACTGCGTCAAAAATTATATGTTTTTGGCAGGACGTGAGATCTCCCGCGACGTAACACATTCAATTTCACAATCGTTCTCTCAGTCCTTGGAACCTCTGACCATAGCAGTCAATAAAATGGTTGTTACGCTTACAGAGAGGCTACCGCTCGCTCCTCATCAGCAGGGCTTTCCACAGTTTGGTGTTTATGACAACGGTCAAGACCAAGCTGGCTTATTAGGGGTACCTCCCCCTCCTCAAACATTCTATCACGCTACATCATCCAGCAGCCCTGCACTCGGGGGGCAAAAGGAGAAAGGAGTCATAATTGGAGGAGCCCAGTCACCTCCAGTAAATGATGATCAAAGGTTTGTTTTGGTTGAAGATCTAAACAAACCTGATAAGACGAACAAAAGGCCTTTGCAAGGAGGCCAGGGCTCTGGAAAAGACAAAGGAGTTACTCATACTCCTCAAAGCTCTGATACTCAGGGGGCAAGTCCAGGCCAGAACCAACAAGCACAGGAGGCACACCCGCAGCCGCCTCCTGTGCCAGACCTAGCTATGGGAAGGGATCAAGTCCTGAACTTGCTCCAGGAGCAGTTAGGGCCTGGTTTCAGACCTTTGGGAAGGCCAATGTATAGGAAGCCTCATACCGAGGAGGTGGATAATACACCTTTCCCGAAGGGCTATAGAGTTCCAGAATTTCAGACCTTCAATGGTGAAAGCGCACAGTCAACAGTGGAACACATTGCTAGGTTTCAAGTTCAATGTGGAGAGGCCGGAACCATTGATGCCCTAAAATTTAGGCTATTTCCCAATTCTTTTACGGGAACAGCCTTTACTTGGTACATCAACTTGCCGCCTAACTCCGTGCAGACCTAGGCACAATTAGAGGAGATGTTCCACCAGCAGTTCTACAGGGTAAAACCAAAAGTGACGCTGGCATACCTGTCGTGTTATCGTCAAACTCATCTAGAATCCGTGGAATCCTACCTCTTACGTTTCAAGACTGCTCGATTCAAGTGCAAGATAGTCCTTCCAGAAGCCAAATACGTGCGTATAGCATTAAACGGCTTGGGCTTTGAAATGAAGAAGAAATTCTATGGGACGGAATTTAGAGACTTGTTTGAATTGTCCTCTAAGGCCTCTCAATATGAAAAGTTCTTGGCAGAAGAGCAGGACAGGAAGACAGCATCCAAGGGAACGTATTACCGTGACCCTAATTACGAGGTTGCTGCAGTTGAAGTAGAGGCAGACCCAGACGTGGCAGTGGCTGAAATCATCAACAAAAAGCCATACGTTTGCAAGGCCTTTGTCAAGATGGAGCCCACAAAGCAGCCAATCCAAAACACCTTTAATAGGCCAACCAGGGCCTATACTTTTGACGTTGGTAGGGCTGAAGCTATCTTTGATCAACTCCTGGCCGGCAAGCTGCTCAAACTACCCTTTGGTTACGAGATTCCAACTCCGGAAGAACTGAAGGGCAAAGATTATTGTAAGTACCACAATTCTTGGAGTCGTACAACTAATAACTGCATAGTATTTAGAAATGACATCCAGGACAAAATTGACCGGGGCAGTTCAAGTTTCCTGAAAAGGTCAAGCAGCTCATAGGGGTTGACAGCAATCCTTTTCCCTCTGGGCTGGGCACAAATATGGTCTCTGTAGACAGGAGAGGAGTGCCTAGGTCTGTTCCTAGGCAAAAGATAAGTTTGAGAGCACCTTCCAGAGCAGCTTACAAGTCCAACCTAGGCAGGTACTGGGATCCTTATTATGACGAGAGGGATTTCAGGACTGAACGGGTCAGGAGGTTTGAAAAGCAGAATTCATGGTGGTCCAGATCTACGAGGGTGAAGAAACCAGAAAGGCCAACCTGTTCCATGATATGCACGGAGTGCGGTCACCATGCCAGTCCTAGTAAACTAGCCCTGAAGAGCATTATCGTGGGAAGGACTGAACCAAGGTCTGAGAAGTCACACAGGTCTAAAGGAAGAAGGGTTGTACGTGAATCTGTGTTCAACCGAATTCAGCCAAGGTTGGTTAAAGTTGAAGAAGAACTAGGCAATTTAAGGATTTTTGCTCCTTCCAAGGGCAAGCCAAGGGTTGTGAGATCTCCAGTCACTCCTCCAGATGAGTGGCATAGGGTTGAACACCCAAAGTTTCCCTCTGAACCTCTACCTTTGTCCAGATCTCAGAAGAGGCGCTGCCAACGATTCAGGCAGGCAGTAAGAAGGGCTGAGGAAGAAGTAGATCTTTTGGACGACCCAATGATTGAGGATGATCCTAAGGGGAAGTCAAAGATGGAGATCCTAGTGGAAGAGCCTGTGGTCGAAAAACCTAAGGCTAAAAGAGTATACAAACCTTTGGAAAGGACTATGGAAGAGGCTATCGTTGAGCCTCCTCCAAGGACTTTACCTAAGAAGCAAATCCCTTCGGGTAAGACGTATAAGGAGGCTGTTACCAAACCACCTCCAAAGCAAGTAATTGTATCCAAGAAACAACCTCTCTTGGAAAGAACTCTTAAGGAGGCTAAGATTCAGTCTCCATCAAGGCAAGTCACTTTGCTCCAGAAAACAGCCCTTGAACCTAGAAAGCAAGACTGCGGGGGCAAGTCACATCTGAATCCACAGGCCAAAGAGTTCAGACCTAAACATGGCCCTAATATGCAATGCAACATGGTTATGATCTTACCAGCAGATTTGGAAGCCAAAGACAACACTCCAACAGCCATGGAGGGAGATGTTGTAGAGATGGGGCAGACAGTTGAAATTTTGAACGAGTCCTTCTCTGTAGGACTGAATAGGCCTTTAGTGATTGTGCTAAAGGATGAGCTTGAAGGGAAGACTGACGATCGGGCAGCTAGTGTGATCTTTGAAAGACCAAGTCTCAAGATGAATAAACACATCAAGCCCTTGTACATCATGGGTTGTCTTGATGGAATGTCAGTCAATCGTCTCTTAGTGGATAATGGGTCAGCAGCCAATCTCATTCCTAGGTTCATGATGCAAAAGCTTTGGAAGACTGATCAAGACCTAGTCTCCTGCATTTCAACTTTGAGTGATTTCACTGGGAAGGAGACAGCTTGTCAAGGTATTCTGATCATGAACCTAACAGTAGAGTCCAAGACCTTAACAACACCTTTCTTTGTTGTTAATTCACACTCTTCTTTCAACGTTCTGTTGGGGAGAGATTGGATTCACTCTTGCCTGGCAATTCCCTCAACCCTTCACCAATGCCTTATTTTCTGGAATCAAGACGATGTGGAGGTGATATGGGCTGACTGTAGACCTTTCCAGGCCTCTAAGAATCATGCTGAGGCACATTTATACGATGAAGGGGTGGGTCCAATGAAAGTGGCAGGCCTTGACAAGTATGGCCGCCACAAGATAGCTCTTATACACGGCAATAAGTCAGCGGAAGAAGTAAAGGCACTTTTTCAAGAGTTAATCAGTCCAATGATCACAGAGTCAAGTAGGCCGATTACGACTTCACTCAAACGCCTTTCTCAATGTCAGTAAACCCTTCAGAAGAAGAAAAGAGTGCGACCCTTCACGCCACACTGTCAAAGTTCGAAGCCTACTTGCTTGAAAGGAGGCTGATGGGTGTTCAAGAATCAGATGAAGATCATTTGGCCTGTGCGGCCGAAGTAATCAATGAAGATGAAAACCTGGTTGAAGATCTGGACGAAATCAGACTGGAAGACCTCGAAGCAGCCCCAGCCAAGTTGGATGATCTAAAAGCTGACGTGCAAGATCCTTTGGAAGAAGTTATGTAACGCCCCGGGAAAAAAATCAAACTTAACAAGGGCCAAAGATGCATAAATGTCGCGTTGAAAAGTCAAATCTTCGTCAAACATAGGAAGGGTTGACTAAAATAAAAGACTTTTCTTTCTTTAAAACCTTGAGGCAATTTATCTTCGGAAAAAAAAAGTTATCGTAACGAATATATTTTTCACAAAAGTTTGAGAAGTTTCCCATACTATGAAGTATGAATATGATATCTCACCAATCTTAAACTCCATAGAACCAAACTATCTTGCTTTATTCCCATAAGTCTTAAGAACAACATATTCTTTCCATAAAAATAAGTTCTACAAGCCATTAGGTGGGCTTCAAAAATATGATTACATAACCCATAGTTTTACAGTTCCAAAATAATAAAATAAGGTTTCGATTCCACAATCATACTACAAAAGACATAATTACAAATCTGGCCTAATGGTCTAACATGTTTCATTACCTATGCTAAACAAACAACAGCACAAAAGGAAATTCACATAGCTACACTTCACTAAGTTCTCGGCGTCTCTTTGTCACCTGAAATGGTTAAACAACATGAGCCGGGGCCCGTAGGAAATAAGACTAAACCAAATAATATGCTCAAGTTTAACATAAGTGCCATGAAACAAGCCGAGCAAAAAAAAAAGTGCCATGAAACAAGCATAATTTAAAAATCCACACATAATTCTCTCAAGTGTCCATAAATTTACCATTTTACCATATTAATGACCGCACACTTTCCCCAACTAATCAACCTAGCCCAACATTCCTCGGTTTAACTCAAATTCATAGCCATACACTAACTCTAATATCTAACCGAGGATAGCCGGGCACAAGTACCACCCCATGAACCGGGGTAATCGGGTACAAGCACCACCCTCACAAACCAAGGGTAGATAGGTACAAGCACCACCCTTGCATCGGGGTAATCGGGTATGGTGTACCGCCCCAACAATTTTCGGTCTTTCACCGAGGAGCTCGCCAAGCCCAGCTTGCTTTTCTTAGGTGCACCACCTAGATCTAGACCAACATAATTTGAGCACAATCATCTCAACCTATCTCACCAAACGGGATAATTCATATCCAAACATCGTCCGCATAATTCCCTATCGAGTATCAAGCACTAAGCGTCCAATAAACTTCAAACACGCATAAACTCTTTCATTAACACAAATAACCTTCACAAGTCATAAAAATAAATCACAAAGTGCAAGAGTCATAATTTTTGCATCTCAAATTAAACTTAATTGCTCAAGTAAGTATTTTCCTTTTTCTCTAAATGTTAAACACGTAGCATGGATACGAAGTCTCAAATAAATTTCGTATATTCCCAACGCTAAACAACTCTACACTTCAATAACACATAAATTTCAAGAATTTAACAAGTATCAACAAGAACTCATACTCTTTATGTGAGATCTTAAAACCCTAACACAATTTTTCACATAATCTAAGGAATATTCATGTTCTACAACAAACTCACAACATTTATACTAAAAATGAACATATCAAGAGGGTTAGTCATGTACCCTACCTCAAAAGAGCCAAATTTCGAAAAAGCTAGGAACTCCAAAGTTGGCCGATCGAGATTTTGTTAGGATCAGTGCGTAGCCCTTTGTCCGTAGATCAACTTTTCCCCTTGCCTTTTTACGAGATTTGCGAGTCTTGGCCTTCGATTTTGGGTTTGAAGCATAAGGGTTTGTATAGAGTTGTAGAGAGACAAAGAGGCGTAGGAAATAAGAAAAGGGGCTGCGGGAAAAAAAAATGAGAACGGGGTTCTCTGATTTTTTTTTGCTTTTTAGTGCAAAAATTACACTAGGGCCCTTTCAAGTATCTCACTATTGCACCATCGCTCACAAGTTGCATAACCATTACACTAAGGACCCTATTGCCATCAATTAATTACATAACCAACTTCAAAGGAGCTTACACACACAGTCCACGGCCCACGAACTTGAACACAATCAACCGAGTACGCTTACACATGTATATGCACCTATATACATAAAACAAATACCCATGGCTCACAAAATTATTAATACTTACTCCTGACCGCATTATTAAATAAAATAAATTAAAATTAGGGACGGGGTCTCTACAAGTTAACTTGGGAGATTCGGAGAATCCCAAGCCTGTATATATTAGCAAACTTCTCCCAGAAGATGTCAAGGAAAAGTTTATTCAGCTCTTAAGGGAGTTCAAGTCCTGTTTCACCTGGACTTACGAGGAGCTTCCAGGTCTGTCCAGAGACCTAGTGGAGCACAAATTGCCTATTCAACCAGAATTCAGACCTTTCAAGCAACCGCCAAGGAGGATGTCCAATGAGGTCTACCTACAGGTCAAAGACGAGATCGAACGACTTTTCAACGCTGGGTTCATATGTACAGCCAGGTATGTTACTTGGCTCTCAAATATTGTGCCAGTCCTAAAGAAGAATGGCAACGTTAGAGTATGTGTAGACTTCAGAAACTTGAATTTGGCATCCCCAAAGGACGAATATCCAATGCCAGTTGTAGATCAGTTGGTGGACGGAGCTTCTGGTCATAAGGTTTTGTCCTTCATGGATGGACATTCTGGTTACAGTCAGATCTTCATCGACGAGGCCGATACGGCTAAGACTGCTTTTAGGTGTCCTGGAGCCCTAAGAACCTTTTAGTGGGTCCTAATGCCCTTCGGCCTAAAGAATGCAGGTGCTTCGTTTCAACGTGCAATGAACGCCATATTTCATGATTTCATTGGCCGTTTTATGGAGATCTACATCGATGATATCGTAGTCAAGTCTCAGTCCTATGATGAACATTTGGAACACTTGAGGAAGTCGTTTTCGAGAATGCAACAGTTTGATTTAAAGGTAAACCCCTTAAAGTGCGCATTCGAAGTCTCAGCAGGTAAATTCCTTAGATTTTTAGTTCACAACAGAGGGATTGAGGTTGACAAGAACAAGGCCAAAGCAATCATGGAAGCAAAGCCTCCTACCACCAAGAAGGAGTTACAGAAGCTCTTGGGTTCTTTCAACTTCTTGAGAAGGTTTATCTCAAACCTAGCAGGAAGGGTTCAGGTCTTCTCTCCACTCTTGAAGCAGAAGGACCAAGACATCTTTGTTTGGAAGCCAAACCATCAGAAGGCCTTTGATGAAATCAAAGGCTATTTAGCTCAAGCTCCAGTCCTTATGCCTCCCATCAAGAACAAGCCGTTAAAGCTCTACATCTCAGCAGCTGAGGGCTCTATTGGAGGCCTTTTAGGTCAAGACAATGCTCAAGGAAAGGAACAAGCGGTTTATTATTTAAGTAGGTTGTTGACTCCTTTTGAGAGGAGATACACCCGTATTGAAAGGATATGTCTTGCCTTGTACTTTTCAGCAATAAAGTTGAGGCACTATATGCTTCCTGTTTTGGTTTACATTATGAGTAAAACAGACCTAGTCAAATACTTGCTTTCTCGGCCAATTATGAGGGGCCGAATTGGCAAGTGGTCTTTAGCTTTAATGGAATTCAGTTTTCAATATATCCCTCAAAAAGCCATGAAGGGCCAAGCCTTAGCGGATTTTCTCGCTGATCATCCATGCGTGGATATTGATGATGAACCTGAACAAGGACTGAACGCTCTTGAAATAACACTCACTCATTGGACGCTGCTTTTTGATGGATCAAGGACTCAAGAGGTCTCAGGCTGTGGGGTAATTATCATCTCTCCCCAAGGCCTGAGGACCGAATCGTCTTTTCAATTTGATTTCCCATGTACAAACAATCAAGCCGAATATAAAGCGGTTGTTATAGGCCTTGAAATTCTTAGGGATCTAAAGGCTAGAGAAGTGCAAGTTATTGGGGATTCAAACCTTGTTATCAATCACTTGGCAGGGACATTCAAATGCTATAGTGAGGACTTAGCCCCCTATTATATGGCAGCCATGCAATTAATCCAAGATTTTGATAATGTCACGGTTAAACACGTCTCAAGGAGTATGAACACTGAAGCCAACAGGTTGGCTCAGGCCTCCACAGGCCTGAGGTTAGCTCCAGAAACTATTCGCAAGATTATCACAGTCCAAAAGAGATTGTTACCTTCTATAAGGAGAAGAGGTCTAGGACTGGAGGTATTTACTTCTGATTTCACGGGAGAAGAGTCAGACGATGAGCCCAAGAATGATTGGCGTACACTTATTATTTCTTTCCTCAAAAGGCCCCATCATAGAGCGTCTAGGAAGGTAAGGAGAAGGGCTATGAGTTATGTCCTCGTAGGTAATGAATTATACAAGAAAAGCTTTGAGGACGACTTACTTCTAAGGTGTTTAGGACACCCCGAGACAATGAGGGTTATGAGTGAGGTCCATGAAGGAATCTGTGGAGCTCATCAATCAGGGATAAAGATGAGATGGCTAATCAGAAGGTATGGATACTATTGGCCAACCATTTTAGAGGATTGCATTCGTTTTTCTAAAGGATGTGAACCTTGTCAAGCCCATGGCCCAATTCAGCGTGTTCCTGCAGCTGATTATCATGCTGTGGTCAAACCTTGGCCATTTAGAGGTTGGGCCCTGACGTAATTGGAAAAATTTATCTGCCCTCTTTGGGAAATCATACTTACATCTTGGTAGCGACAGACTATTTTACTAAGTGGGCAGAAGCAGTGCCATTAAAGTTTGTGGATCAACAAGAAGTAATCAAGGTGATCAAGGAAAGAATCATCCATAGGTTTGGACTCCCTGAACACTTGGTTGCAGATAGGGGTACAATATTTATGGGAGAACAAGTAGTCAACTTTGCTGCCCAGCAAAACATCATCATGTCCAACTCTACTCCTTATTATGCACAAGGAAATGGCCAGGTCGAGTCCACTAATAGGACTTTAGTTAATATTATAGAGAAGATGGTGGAAAATAATCCAAGGGCTTAGCACGAGTTACTTTCTGAGGCTTTATGGGCCTACAGAACTTCAAAGAAGGAGGCTATGAATATAACCCCTTATATGTTGGTATATGGACATGATCCAGTCCTACCAATGGAGGTGGTGATGAAATCAGCAAGGATAGCATATCAACATGGCCTCACTCCTGCGGATTTTACTCAGGCTATGTTGGTAGAACTTGAAGACTTAGATGAAGTTAGGCTTGCTCCAAGCCCTTGACCACATGTTGGTTCAGAAAAGAAGAGTTGCTAGATCTTATGACAAGCGTGTGAGAAAGAAGAGCTTTTCTGAAGGTGACTTGGTTTGGAAAGCTGTATTTCCTTTGGGGGAAAAGAATTCAAGATATGGTAAGTGGTCCCCGACCTGGGAAGGTCCATACCAGATTGCTCAAGTCCTTAGAGGTAACGTGTATCTTCTTATGGACTTAAGTGGTGGTCTGTTTAAGCATTTAACAAATGGAAAGTACCTAAAACATCATTATCCTACTGTGTGGGAAATGAAAGGTTTTGGAGAAAATATTGTTAATATACCATAGAAAGATCTGTCAACAAGGCTTGAATGGAGGCCGTAGTACCTGTCATGCAAAATTCATAAAGGCCTCAAGTTCAGGCCACATATCATCAAATCAAACTAGTACCCTAGGCCAGTTAAAGGAAAGTTCCAAGCCAAGCGGAAAAGGGACAAATTTAAAGTTATTACAAGCCCAAATCGAAAGGAGTAAATTTTAGAGGACAAGACCTACAAGAGGCCTTCAAGGCTATTTTTGAGATTCTCACAGGAGGTGTCAAAGCTAGCAAGCTGGACTTTAAGTGTTTCCCACTGCCCTCGAAGATTGGGAACTTCTTCGACCAAGAGATTCAACTTCATCTTCTGACTTTTTGATCCAGCCTTCAGCTCATCATGATACTTGGCCAGCTTCTTGGATTCCACCCGAAGTCCTTCCAGATGACCTTCAGCTTCTGCCAGTTTGGTCTTGAGGTCCTGGATTTCATCGGAAGTTACAGTAATGTTAGCCTCATTGGTCTTGACGTCTTCTTTCAGCTGGTTACATTCAGTGCTGAACTTGGTTAGTTCCATATCAACTACGTCTAATTCGGCCAGCTTAGCATTTATCTTGTTGAGCTCGTGGGTAGAAGAATCATGAGACTTAATCATGTTGGGGAATTCCTTTTGAAAATACTGGAGGGAGGTCTCCTCTATTTCCAAGGCCTTTGCCTTCACCAGCACATCCATGGCTTTCTTGACGTTTGAGGCTCTGGCAGGATGCATGATTACCTTAAAGCTTTGAAGGAGGGCCATCTTGAGGGCTGTCTTGGCCTCGTTAACTTCTTCTGGGGTAAACTCGGATTGAGAAGTTGAACCAAGACCACTACCTGAAGTACCGGATGTGGCTACCTTTAATAAGTCCTGGGCAGATTTGAACAAGGAATCCAGGTCCTCGTCTTCCTGCACATTGACGGACTCAGGCTCGACGATAGGATCGGCCGACGGTGTGGACTGAATGATTGGAGACCTAGGTTTCTCTGGAGTCCTCGAGGAAGCTTCATGTTCGGGTTCCTGTTCAAGCACGTTTAGTTCTTCATCTGTTGCTTCTACCTCCTCTTCAAAGTAGTCGTCGAGCTCCTGAGGATTGAAAACAAGGGAAAGTTGATGATAATAGGGAGCCATAAATGCTTGAAAATTCCTAGTAGAAGCCTTCTTTCTTAGTCTTTTCTTTTTGGTGGGTGCAAATTCGGCTTGTTCTTCTTTGATCTTGGAGGTGGCCTGGAAGAAATGGAGTTAATGGAGCATGCAAATAAAGCACGAGGAGTAGAGATGAGAAAGGTGTAGACCTTCTCCGAAAGGTCAGTTTCAGAAGAACTGGTCTTGGCACTACTCCTGGTTCTACCAGCAACCACCTTCTCAGAGGCCTGCAGAAAAGATGAAGGTATAATTACCTTATTTTGGAGGATGAAGTAAAGGACTAAAGCGTTCATACCTTCGGCCATTGCCTGTTGGCAGTTGATTTCAACCTCTTTGATTTTTGAGGAGCTGAAGGGGCCGCAGGAACGTCTTTAGGCACATCTCCCAGACCTGCCAGTACAGAGGAAATTTAGTCCAAACTTCAGAGGCTTAAAAGGGGAGTAAAACAATAAAGAGCCTCTAAATTACCTTTTCTTTTTGTACTCAAGGTCGATGAAGGGCTGATTTGTTGTAAAGTCATATGAATGCCAGGTTCGGGCGCTCCAGCAGGATTGGGCAAAAGCATGGTCAAGACCTCTAGGTATGGATTGAAGAAGTGCATTCGGGTATAGCCTCCCCACCAGCTATCAAACTTGGCGCCATTGTCAGTACACTCAACGTAAGTATGAAAGGCAAAGTTCTTCCTCATCTCAGGGAGAAGGTTCCTAACTTGTTCTAGGTCCCTCGGTTGGATCACAGGCCTGTCAGTAAAGTCCTCGTTCAAGGATTGATATGGAGGCACTGGGGTAAACTGACAAAGGCCAAACTGTCTGGCGAATTGAGCTGCGTTGTAGTAGTACTCGACTCCACATTTGTAGTTGGTAGGAGTGAAGGCCATTCCATACATAAGATCCCGTGAGATCAAGAGCTAGTCCAGATCTCCATATGATCATCGTAATCATCACTCGGATCTGATGCCCCTTGCTTCAACCACCAAGGTACTGTATCTCTAGTAAATGGCATCCAGTTCTTTCCCATTCCCGTGAGTTTGTGATAGAAAAACTTGAAGTAGGTCCCAAATGCATATCTTGAACCACGAGCATCAACATAGTGAAGACCATAGCAGGTGTGTTCTAGATTTTTAGTCATGGGTGGAGCGAACTTAGGGAAGTAGGACCAGAGCCATAGAGTAATGATCCACTGTGGACCAGGAACGAATATGAACTTGTTGCTTATCAATTCTTTCATCCCACGATAGATGTGAGGCAAGACTAAAGAGCCTAGTGCTAACTTTTGCCCTGAAGCTAGGGCACAGGCAGTAACGGAGAAGATAAACTTGTTCAGCCAGTAAAGAAGAAAAGCTACGTGTTCACTATCTTCTACAGGACCTTTTTTGGCATAGTGATTTATGAAGGGAGAGAAAGACAGAGGCTCTTTGTACACGAAGTAGGGGGTTTTCTGAGATAGAAAGTAATTGGCCTTAATCCCGTGAGGACGGAGGCTTGTCAAGAAAGCAATATCCTGAAGAGTAGGACTCATAAAGCCTACCTTGAAGTGAGAAGAGTTCGTTGTCACTTACTAGAACTGAGATGCAGTAAGGAATAAGTTCTTGTCCATGTCGATTAGGGATCGACTAAGCAAGATAGCGTCGCGGATCCCTATTTGCCTCCACAAATCCCCTTTGGCTTCCAACATCCGATCGAGCCATTCCACGTATTTTGCATCAGGCCTATGCCAAAGCCGGTTGGGAATGTCTGTAGTAAATCGACTCCAATCAAGGCTTGAAGACTCGAAGGGAAGGACCTCTTCCTCCAGTGGGTACATTGGGGCAAGTTGAGAAGTGAACCCTAACTGGAAAGCAGGTCCAAGCCCAACCCGATCAGCGTTAGCAATCACCATAACATCGTTGGTGACTGCTATGCCTTCCTCTGCCAAGATCTTTCGGATCTGTACAGCTAAGCTATTAGGGTTGGGAGGAGGCATATGGGCTTTATGGGTAGCCATTGCTTCAAGGGTTCAGAAGCGAGACCAAGGAACAATAATGGATCAGGGTCTTTGAGCACTGTTAAATTCGGATGAGTGGAGATGTAGAGAAGATAGGAAAAGAGGATGAGGAGGCAAGAATGGGATTTAAAGATGACGATACAAGATTCAAGGGGTAACGTTGCACCTCTCTCTCTCTTGGGGTTCGAAAATTAAAATGGCAATCGAAGAGATAAGACTCTTGATTGACCCGAAGAAGTCCTGGCGGCTTCAAAGGCTGCATGCAAACCAATGCAAGGCCTAGGGAGATGACACGTGTCCCCTAGGCCCAAAGAGGGGGTAATAATTTTAGCCAATAGGACTCTTCGGTGGGGTTTTTATCCCAAAGTTATTGGGATTTGGTTTAGTTCAAAGATGGGGAGTCCCAACCCAATTAGAAGACATATTTGGAGATTTAAAAAGTTGTTAGGCTTAATTAAAGCCTGATCATCTTTTTAAAATTCAAGCATTTGAGAATTTAAAAGGGGTTTTAGGCTAATCTAAGCCTAATTATCTTTTTATTTTTTACAAATCCATTGATAAGGACTCGTTTGGTTTGCCAAAAACTACACTCTGTCCTAATCGACAGGCCTAGATCGTGAACAAGGTCAAGGCCTGGGGGGCATTGTTTACACCCGTTTTTGGCACCCAATCCTGGGCAAGCGTTGGAGGGTCATTTAATTGTTGCTTAATTAAATTGGGCCAAAAAGTAGAGATGTATTGGATTAAAATTAATGGGCCAAGATGGTTTTGATTGGGCCCGGTGTAGGTGGACAAATTCAAGTAGTGCTCTGAACAGCACTGGAATGCAGCGGCTTCACGTGCCTCTTGAACGTAACCCTATTTTGTCAATGAAAACCTTGTCCTACAAAACAGATAAGGAGTGAGTGCACCTTTGCCTCTCGTGGCAAAGGCCCTCCGATGCCTTTGTTAGTATTTCGTACTAGCAATCAAACCCTAATTGTCAGTAGGAAAGCAATCAGAAAACAATGTATTGCGTACCTTTTGCCTCTAGGTTTACCTCATATTTATAGATTTGCATATACTTGCTGGCCAAGCATCCGTGTTACCCTAGGATTCCTAGCTCGAATAGGAAACCTAGGATATCAAGGATTCTCGTTTCCTTTATCAGTTTATTTCCTTAATCCTTGTAGGACTCTTTCCATAACAAGCCAATCATCCCATACTCGTTGGGTATCTTTCTTAGATCCTATATTCTTGGGATCTCACCCTTTAACGGAATACCGGTGATTCTGGACCCTTCTAGAATGTTCCCTTCAATAGGACTTCTCTCTTTGTTCGGCCATCTCATGGCCGAACAGATGGCCTGGACCAGTTACTTCACATGTAACTGGTCCTTAAGAAACAATGGAGACCATATGCTTTCCTCATTGTTCGGCTCTTTGCCGAACAATGTATCTGAACAGTGGCATCACATGTCACTTTCCTTGTATTTGGTCCAATAACGTCTCGTGTTACTGTACCGAGAATCGTACAACCTCTCTGGTCCATTGACTTCTCATGTCGCTGGTTTACAGTGTGTTGACTTTTTACTTCACCGTGCTCGGGCTCTTCTTGGACTTGTTCGGGAATACCTCCCTACAATTGCTCCCCAGTTTTACTCGGTTATATTGTACTCAGATGACGAGTAAAGCTCTTTTACAGAGCAAATTCATTTTGTCCTTGCACCCTATTTCATATATTGGTGCAACGTTTCATCATTTTACCAAGGCAAAAACATCTTTTCATCTGGCCGTCACAGGCTTTTAATCTCTAATCTTTACACGTGTCGATCATTGTATTGCTCATATTTAATACGGACAGACATGTTTTTGGGAAACGGAACGCTCAAACGGCGTTTGGGGTGACGTTTCACGTACGCCACCAACTTTTAGGGTATTTTTGGGTTTTCGTCCCGTTTTCAAAAACCCCAATCTCTCTCTTAGATTCCCTTCGCAAAAAGAGACGATTTCAAGTTTTACCCGCCATTGAAGCTCTGTTCATCATTTCAAGACCTCCTCCTTTCTGCTCTTAGGGATTCAATCGACTATTTTCGTAAGTCACCATTCCTCTCCTTATTGCTTTTTTTCTCTTGGTGGATTGTTTACAATCTCTAGGTAGGGTTTCGTCGTCCTCTTTCTTTATACTTCAAAGAACCCCAAAAGCTTTTCTGGTAATGGGGAGATTTCGTAGACACTGTAATACTCCTCAAACCATGGCTAGTTTCAGATCTCGATATGGGATTCCTGACAACGTAGCTACTGTTTTGGCTCCTGAGGATGCCATTCGTGAAAGCTTCGATTTCGACACCCTTCACATTCCAGTAGTAGCCATCGTTGAAGGCGGAGTTAGATTTCCCTTAGCCCCTCTGCTCCGCCAAGTCTTAGCATATTACAGGCTTTCGCCAATGCAGGTTTCTGCTAATTTCTTTCGAGTAGTTATGGGCATAAATACCCTAAACCAAATGTTAGGGACTTCTCTAGGCTTGTACGATATTCACCACCTATACAGTATTTCCAGAACTGGGGACGCCCTCACTTATTATTTAAAAAGTAGGGATTCTAGAAAGAAGCTAGTCCTTGAACTCCCTGACTCTGCTCGAGGGGATGACGACGACTTTCTGATCGTTACGGGCAACTTCGAACCCAGAGATGAGGACGACCAAGTGATTGGTTTCCATGCCCCTCACATTTTCGGGAGCCCACGTTAGTGCTTTCCCCTAATTTCATATGTTTTGTCCTTTTTCATAGGAAAAGCTTTTTCGTGCTTCTAATTGCTTGTGCTTTGTTTCAGCATCAAATATTAACCGTGGTTATAACATCATAACCCCACAAGTTCACGTAGCTGATATCAGACGAGCACTTGCATTCAACGGCGAAGGGACATACCTTGCAGGCCGAGCAAGAGCAGCTCAAGTACTTCTCAGCTACAAAGCTTCGTACGGTGGGTTTATTGATCGGCGAACCCAAGCAGCTGACATCCCTGCAATAGCTGGTCCTTCAAGACCAATCCCCGAACAAGAAGAGAGGCGTTCCCGGACTCCTCCAATCTCTGATGAACCTATCCCTCTTGCTGAGGAAGCTTCCAGTTCCACATCCAACTCGTCTTCCAGCGGCCATACCCTCTCACCTTCAGATATGAACCGGCCAATTGACTTGGGCAGCCTCCTCACCATTCCTGGTCGAGGTCGTGGTCGGGGCCAAAGTATTCAAGGTCGTGGTCATCGCCCCAAGACTCAAACCGATGCTCCTCCTGGATTTTCTCTAGAAGAAATTGAAGCCCTCCACAGAGAAAAACGTCAACGGGTGGAGGAATCCCAAGAAAGACCCCCACCAACCTCCTCATCTCCTGCTCCAGCATGGGCTCCCTCTTTCTCTCATGGGAACTGAGCTATCACTGCTCGGGACACTGTTGAAACTGAAGGGACTGCACTTGCATTGTCCCAGGCCTTTCTGTTGCCTGGGGATATGCAAAAAGAAGTTGCAATGTCTCCTGACAACCTTCTTAGCTCTTTCATGTCCCATAACGCCAAGGTAAAGTTTCTTTTTGTAACCATAGCGTATATAGCGTTTGATATTTATGTTTATCACAGCTGTTTGTTTGATCGTTCCAGGCGATGCAAAAAATGGTGGCCATGGCTCAAAAACTCAGCCAATCTGAGCCCCAACGTGCCAAACTGGTCAGCGAGAACAACAAGCTTCAACGCACCATCATCAGGCTTGAGAGAGAAAGAAACCAAGCCCTGGGAGAAGCTTATGGACTTAAAGGACAACTGAAGGGAGCTGAGGATAGTTTACATCAAACTCTGAAAGAATTGGAAGCGAGCCAGACGGAAGCCAAAGCTGCTTTTGAGAAGGGGTATAACGAAGGAATCAAGGTTGCCACTGAAAGCTACACAAGCTAAATGCCTAGAATTCAGGACCAAGTTTGGGTGGCTTCCTGGACTGCTTGCCTTGCAAAAGCAAAGATTCCTGAATCATCTCCCCTTTGGACCAATATGGATTTACCAAGTGCTGCTGCTAGCTGTGAGGAAGATATTGCAGAGGAGAGGGCTGAAGAGCAGGTGGTGAACGTGTCTGAACAACCTGTTACTAAAGTGGAGCCACAGAATGATATGACCAACCCTGGCCAAAAGGAAGTCAGTGGTGGTCCACTTGAAGATGAAAATACCACAGAAGAGCTGGCTGCTCCAGTAGCTCCTACAATTACTCCTACAGCTGTCCAAGATCTCACAGAAGACGAATAAATTCAATCGTTATGTGTATTGACAATCTGTTTTGCCACCTGTTTGAATTGTGGTTTTGTGATGTCAGAATACTGTGCTAAAAACACGTTTAGTATTTCGTACTTGCCTTTGATTTGTAAGTTTCCCGTACTTAATCGTTTGAAAGTTTCACGTACTTATGCACATTCTCGTATGCTGTGGACTGTTTGTGCATATTCTCGTATGCTCTATGCATGTATTCGTATGCATCACAGGGGTTTTAAGTTTCTCGTACTTTGAATATTTCGTGGCTAACATATACTTTGTTTCTCGTACTTTGAATATTTCGTGGCTAACATATACTTTGTTTCTCGTACTTTGAATATTTCGTGGCTAACATATACTTTTAAAGTTTGTGCATGTCTGTCCAAGTTTCTCGTACTTCAATTTCATACAAGTGTTTCTCGTATGTGTTTAAGTTTCACGTACTTAGAACAATTCACAAGTATTTCGTACTTGCGTTCTCACAAGTGTTTCGTACTTGCGTTTAAGTATTTCGTACTTAAATGTTTGAAGTTTACACAAGTGTTTCGAACTTGTGTTTAAGTGTCACGTACTTAAATGGATATCCTATACCCTGCTCCCCAATACGAATGAGGGAAATTAATTTCGTAATTCGTATTTAAAACAAATACCAAGAAAGCAGCAGGTATACTAAAAAAGTAACTTTATTCATAATCTGCAAAACTCAAGAGGGCGTTATTCGTACCCCTTGCAGCTAAAATAACAAAACTAGAACACAAGAGAGTTTTATTCGTAACTCTCACACAATCACGATGTGCATAAAGAAAAATTTATTCATACAAAAAAATTTCTCAGATTATGGACATTCCAAGGTCTTGGCACTGGGTTCCCATTCAAGTCTGCCAATCAATAAGCCCTAATGCCCGCGATTTCTGTAACTCGATATGGGCCTTCCCAATTCGCCCCTAGCTTTCCCTCATTAGCCACTTTAGTATTGCCGAGCACTTTTCGTAGCACAAGGTCTCCAACACCGAACTCTCGTGGGTGTACGTTCTTGTTATAACTTTTGATGAGCTGCTCTTGGTATAAGGCCAAATGCACCAGGGCCCGCTCTCATCGTTCCTCGGCAAAGTCTAACTCAATCTCCAAGGCTCTGTCATTTCCTCCACTTTCAACCAAAGTGGTCCTGTTGGTCGGCAGACCTATTTCCAATGGAATAACAGCCTCTATTCCATATGCTAATGAATAGGGGGTGTAATACCCCGTATACTAAATTTATTGATTTATGCATGTAAGTATTAGGTGGCTGTAAGTGAAGGTGTGTGGCGTGGAGTGTGCACAGGTGGTCAACTTGGGTGCATATATATCTAATAAGAGAGTTTTAATAAAGATAGGTGAACAAGTGTTGGACATGTGTCCACTTTGAGTTCATTACGTTTTGTATAAAGGAAGGAAAGGCAATTGGAAAGCTTAGGAAGGAGGCAGTTTGGTGGTCTATGTTGGGCGCACGGTTTCAATATGTTAGTAAAGGGAACTAAAAGAAAAGAAACTGAAACTATAGCAGAGGCTTCCGGAGATGAACTTAGGTGCGATATTCAAGGCGATTTGAGGGTGAGTATGAGATACATATTTCTCGTACAATATTAATGTTGGGTTCTTGTTGGTTGTGTTATGTGCGGTGACCGTATGTCGTGGAACTGTTTGGTATGTGGCGGGGTGACTAGGCTAATAAGCTATGCCAAAAGACATGTTGGCCAATGGGCTGTGGTGAGGCTAGTGAGGTGGTATGTCATCCGTCATATACCGAGGAGGACCGGATATGTGGTTCCATTTATGTGGAACGTGTTATATTCGTGGTTGGTGTTATACGTGGTGATTGACGTTGTGCAGTTTATTTGATGTTGATATTGTACACGTTGTTATGTCTCACACACTCCTGGGGTCCTTTTGGACTCCAGCTTGCAGGTTGGTTAGGGGGTCAGGTGCTGGTGGTGCGGGCTCGTCCGAGTTGCTGCGAGAGTGGGTGTTGTTTATTTATTTTAGAGATAGTTATAAATTGTAAAAAAAAATTTGGGAATAAAAGTCAGATTGTGGTCTTTTAAATATCGTGGTACTTGTGAATCCGGGTTGTTACAATTGGTATCAGAGCATAGGAAATAGATCTTATATGGGATAAAGTGGATGGTTAGAGGACACTGTAGAAGCATAGAATTCGATTACTTAATTTTCATAAACAAAATTTGGAGATCATTTTATAGTCCTTTGGACAATTCAAAGATCAAACTTAGGATGATTAACTCTGATTTAATATTGGTTTACCTTGACTGAGGAAAAGTCATTTATATAGGAGTTCATCTGTGGTTAGCTGCTGGTTAGTCATTAGCCGTAGGTGAAACTTTTTGTTTGTGAAAAGTGAAGGTGTATCTGGGGACTGAGATGCTGCTCTAGCTTAGTAAATTCAGAGCATATTTCAGTGATTATGATGCTGGTTGTTGCTTAATTGATTTCTTTCTTTAAAAAAAAGAAAGAAAGAAAGAAACCGACTGGTGCATATTCTTGGATAACATTGGAGTAGGTGTTCATTGCTAAAGATATGTTCATGTAATCATACTCTACTCGAAGCGGGTACAAGTATACATGTGTGTTTAGTAGAGCTTTGGATTGAATTTAAGTTTGGTTAATTAATTTTGTGCAATCTCTCGAAATGTTTTGACTTTGATGCTATGTTACGTGGATTAAGCATTGAGAACAAAATCCAAATTGGTTGGTAATTCTTCTATGTTCAGTTCACTTATTTGGTTTAGTCAACCAATTTCATGGTTTTGATATGATTTGGTTGTGTGTATTTGAGTGGGTGATCAGAGTGCGCAGCGGAAGCGTGGAATTAAATTACATTTTTTTTTTTTAGTTGTCAAATTTCGGGGACGAAATTTCCAAGGAGGGGATATTGTAATACCCCGTATACTAAATTTATTGATTTATGCATGTAAGTATTAGGTGGCTGTAAGTGAAGGTGTGTGGCGTGGAGTGTGCACAGGTGGTCAACTTGGGTGCATATATATCTAATAAGAGAGTTTTAATAAAGATAGGTGAACAAGTGTTGGACATGTGTCCACTTTGAGTTCATTACGTTTTGTATAAAGGAAGGAAAGGCAATTGGAAAGCTTAGGAAGGAGGCAGTTTGGTGGTCTATGTTGGGCGCACGGTTTCAATATGTTAGTAAAGGGAACTAAAAGAAAAGAAACTGAAACTATAGCAGAGGCTTCCGGAGATGAACTTAGGTGCGATATTCAAGGCGATTTGAGGGTGAGTATGAGATACATATTTCTCGTACAATATTAATGTTGGGTTCTTGTTGGTTGTGTTATGTGCGGTGACCGTATGTCGTGGAACTGTTTGGTATGTGGCGGGGTGACTAGGCTAATAAGCTATGCCAAAAGACATGTTGGCCAATGGGCTGTGGTGAGGCTAGTGAGGTGGTATGTCATCCGTCATATACCGAGGAGGACCGGATATGTGGTTCCATTTATGTGGAACGTGTTATATTCGTGGTTGGTGTTATACGTGGTGATTGACGTTGTGCAGTTTATTTGATGTTGATATTGTACACGTTGTTATGTCTCACACACTCCTGGGGTCCTTTTGGACTCCAGCTTGCAGGTTGGTTAGGGGGTCAGGTGCTGGTGGTGCGGGCTCGTCCGAGTTGCTGCGAGAGTGGGTGTTGTTTATTTATTTTAGAGATAGTTATAAATTGTAAAAAAAAAAATTTGGGAATAAAAGTCAGATTGTGGTCTTTTAAATATCGTGGTACTTGTGAATCCGGGTTGTTACAGGGGGTCTCTCCCGTAGACCTCCTAGGCGTTGTTCGGTATGCCCATAGAACCAATGGCAATTCATCGGGCCATTTCCCCTTTGTCTTATCCAAACGTTTCTTAATCCCATCAAGAATTGTTTTGTTTGAAGCCTCTGCTTGTCCGTTGCTTTGAGGGTAGGCTGGAGTTGAGTAATAATTTCTTATCCCATATTGGGCACAGAAAGTTTTGAATTTCTTCTGAAATTGTGACCCATTGTCTGTAATCAACGAATAAGGTACCCCAAAGCGAGTTATAATGCTCTTCCACACGAACCTTTCTATCATAGGTTCAGTGATCTTGGCCAATGGCTCAGCCTCGATCCACTTAGTGAAGTAATCTGTTGCAACTAGTAGGAATTTTCGATTCCCAGTTGCTTTGTGTAGTGGACCTACTATGTCCATTCCCCATTGAGCAAACGGCCAAAGACTTGTCAGCGGCACCAGATCCTCGGCTGGTGTTCGAATCATTGGTGAAAATTTCTGACACTTCTCACAAATTTTTACGTACACCTTAGCATCTTCTTGCATGTACGGCCACCAATACCCTTGGGTGATTGCTCGGTGGGCTATGGACCGACCACCAGCATGGCTTCCACAAGTTCCCTCGTGAATTTCGTGGAGGAACTTTTGCACCATCTCAGGATGCACACAAAGCAAGTAGGGTCCTGTAAAAGACTTCCTATATAGTTTTCCCTCTAGGGATAACCAGAACCGAGCAGATTTGGTCCAGATTTTATGAGCCTCCTTTTTGTCCAAAGGGAGTGTTTCATCTCGTAAAAACTCCAATATTGGGTCCATCCAACTTGGTCCTTGGTTCACGTCCAAGACCATCTTCACACTTCTCCCAATGCTCGGCTCAGTCAGATACTCCACGGCTATTTTTCTTTTAAACTCAGATGGTACAGCTGCGGCTAACCATGCCAATGAATCTGCATGAGCATTCTTTCCAGAACTTATCTGCTCAATATACACCCTCTCGAAGGTATCGAGCAGATCTCTGGTCACCTGTACATATGCCGCCATCTTCTCGCTCCGGGTTTCATATTGCCCGGACAGTTGATGGACTACGAGTTGTGAATCGGAATACACCCTAACACGTTCAGCTTTTAGGGTTTTTGCACTTCTCAAACCAGCTAAGAGTGCCTCGTACTCTGCCACGTTATTTGATGCACTGAACCCTAGCCGAACAGATAATTCCAACATTGACCCTTCAGGGGGTAAAAGCACAACTCCAATTCCTGAACCGGTGTTGCAAGCTGACCCATCAACAAACAGCTTCCATTCTAAGGGATCTTGTTCGGCTAATTCATGTTTCTTCGTTACAGGTGGCGTTGCCTCATGCTCCTTTCTCGTAGGAGGCAAAGGTGCTACTGTGGGTGAGAATTCTGCCACAAAATCAGCCAACACTTGACCTTTGATTGTTGTGCGCTGCTGATAATCAATGTCGTATTAGCTCAACTCTATGGACCAAGTTGAAATCCTTCCCGAGAAGTCTGCCTTTCGTAGCAGTGATTTTAACGGGAACTCAGTGTAAACCACAACTTTATGACTCTGGAAATAATGTGGCAATTTTCTGGTTGCTGTCCTTAATGCCAGGACTAATTTCTCGAGGGACAGATATCTCGTTTCCGCATCTAACAATGTTTTGCTCACATAATAAACAGGGATTTGCTCGGATCCCTTGTTTCTTAAGAGGACTGCACTTACAGCATGCTCAGAAACAGCTAAATATAAAACTAGGGACTCACCTGGCTCTGGAGTCGAAAGAAGGGGAGGAGAGGCCAAATATCCCTTCAGATCCTGGAAGGCTTGTTCACATTCTGCTCCTCATTTGAACCCTTTCCTTTTCTTTAACAGCTGAAAGAAAGGTCTGCACTTGTCGCTTGATCGGCTAATAAATCGATTAAGAGCCGCTGCCATCCCAGTCAATCGTTGGACTTCTTTCGTTGTCCGAGGACTTTCCAGATTTTGTAAGGCCTTTATTTGGTCGGGATTCGCCTCTATTCCCCTTAGAGTTACAAGATGGCCCAAAAACTTTCCAGAACCGACTCCAAACGTACACTTCGAGGCGTTGAGTTTCAACTTGTATTTCCTCAAAATCTCAAAAGCTTCTCTCAAATCTGCAATATGGCCTTGCCCAGCTTTACTTTTCACCACCATGTCATCTATGTAAACCTCCATAGTTTTGCCGAGCAATTTTCTGAACATGATGGTTGCCAGTCTCTGATACGTTGCCCCTGCATTCTTCAATCCAAAAGGCATGACATTATAACAGTACAACCCTCATGGTGTAATAAAAGACGTCTTCTCCTGATCTGGCCCGAACATTGCAATTTGATGGTATCCTCGATATGCATCGAGAAAACTCATCCGTCCATATCCCGCTGTTGCATCAACCAACTGGTCAATCCTTGGAAGAGGAAAACTATCCTTTGGGCACGCCTTGTTTAAATCTGTGAAGTCAACACACACACGCCATTTTCCGTTCTTTTTCTTGACGACAACAGTATTTGATAGCCATTCTGGATAATAAACTTCCCTTATTGCCTTGGCTTCCAACAAATGATCCACTTCTTCAATTACAGCGTCAACGTGCTGTACGGCTGCCCTTCGTTTCTTTTGAATGACCGGTTTATGCTGTGGATCTATATTCAAATGATGGCAGATAACATCTGCACTTACCCCAGGCATCTCCTCTGGTGTCCAAGCAAATACATCGACATAAGTTTTCAAAAAACTAATCAGTTCATTCTCTTCCTCTTCTGGCAGTGATTCCCCAATTAGAAAATACCTATCTGGATCAGTCTCGTTGATCAGTGTTTTCTTCAAATCCTCAACTACCCTCTCGGTTGGGTCTTTTCCAATATCCTCAATGGTCGGCAGATCCGGAATTTTCACAGTATTAACATGGTGGGCATTATGGACTCTTTTTATGATGGATACCAAACATTGTTGAGCTATCTTTTGGTTACCTTTGATGTGCTCAATCCCATTAGACCCTGGGAACTTTACCATCTGATGGAAAGTTGAAGAGACTGCCCTCATCTTGTGCAACCACGTTCTCCCTATAATCACGTTATAGGAAGACGGTACATCCACCACTAAGAAGTCGGTTCGTAGCGCCACTGTCCCAGCCCGAACAGGCAGAGTTACCTTGCCTAACGGCCAAACTGCTCCTGCTCCAAATCCGACCAATGGAGTTACTGATTGTACCAAATCTTCTTGTGTGAGCCCCAGTTTCTTAAATGCATCATAGTATAGCACTTCGGTGCAACTCCCTGAATCCACCAGGATTCTTTCCATATCATATTCCCCAACTCATAGGGTTATGACCAAAGTATCATTGTGAGGTACCTGGACTCTTCCCAGATCTTCATCCGTAAAAACTATGCCCTCGTTGCTTGCCCCTTCGTTGCGCCCTCTTTTCTTCCCCAACTGCATTACATGTTGGTCATGTTTCACTTGTCTCTGAAGCAATCTCACCTCATTTCTCGTATAAGGTTCGGCTAATCCATGTATCATATGGATTACCCCTTTTGGATTCTGTTCGTAATCCAACTCCATTGCCTTGTCTTTATCCTTGGAATCTTCTTGGATAAATTCTTTGAGATAACCTCGTGAGACCAAATCATCAAGATACCGTTTAAACATCTCACAGTCCTCAGTCATGTGACCCCAATCCTTATGGTAACTGCAGTGCTGATTCGTAGCACGTTTTGCATCTTTATTCCCACCAAGAGTTGGGGGCTGATTAGCACCCAAGATTGTATAATCTTGGGGCTTTAATCCTCTAATTTGTAGCTTTTATATGTTTAAGTAATCGTTTTTATGCGATATTGCACGTAAGGTATTTTTGTGTGTATTTCAGGAAAAACGTGCTAATAAGGTGATTTTGTACGCCAAGGAACGTTCCGGTATGTCACCAAGAGTTCAAGTGCCCGGCGGCATATGGTCATTGTCACCGGAGCCTAACGGTGCCACAAGAAGCCTCGGAGATTGGCCGGAGGACAAGGTTGGCGAGGAGTGAGCCAAAGTGTATCAAATGAGGCAAACGCATCAATGATGGTTCCGAGGACATCCGTGGGACCAAGGCCACATGGCATACCTCCGCCAAGTCTCGTTGATCATGTAATGAAGCATTGGAAGGCCGTCGGGGCACGACAAGGCATGATGGCCCAAGCTGACCCTGTTCTGCTGTTTTCACACAGAGGTACCAATACCTCATTTTTTAGGTATTGGTACCATCATGCCGAATTAGAAGACAGTTGGATTGGTACCAATACCTCATTTTTTAGGTATTGGTACCAATGCCCTTCGGCCAGCAGCTTTTTGTGCTGAACATTTCAACCTTCTATTAATAGAAAGTTTCTACTTCTAGTTTGTTTTTGGGATATTTTGGGGGCCTTTTGGTCCTTTGTATGGCTGATTGTTTAGGCCTATAAATAGCTTTTTATGCCATATTTGGCCATTATGTACTCTTTTACACTTTAAGTCTTTTATGTTCTAGAGCTCCTTAGTTATTGCCTTCAAGTTCTTGCATTCAATTCCTCAACAACTCAAGTAAGTAGTGGTTGGATGATTAATTCTCGTTTGTTAATGTTGTAGCCACTAGTGAGATCTCTATATAAATCAAGTTTGTTTTCAATTCTATCGGTTAATCATGTTTACCTTTCTTAGCATGCTTTCTAGTCTTTTTATTATGAGTGAGTAGATAATCGGTTCGGTCATGGGGTGAGGTTCACCCTATGGATTAGTCCATTAAATGGTTTCTCTTAACTTTAGCTTAATCTCAAGGTTTTGAATGAATTAAACCCATGATTTCTAGCTTTGATCATGGGGATTGGTGGCTTCTTTGATCAATGAAGTCTATCGCCTTGTGCTACGAGCTTGATAATCCTACGCGTGCGAACGATCTTTTTTCGTCTCTCACTTGCGTTAAATGAGTTCAATTTGAATTAGAGCTTTGAATTAAGTTATAAGTAGTCTTCAGCTTTTAATTCGTCTAGTGGATCCGGACGGTTTCGGTCCATTCATGAGTTTGATGAAGAAACCGTTTGATGGCTAAGTCGTGGGTAAATCAATCCCTTTGACTCGACCATCTTAACCTAGTTTATTTCCAAGTTTAATTTCGTCAATCGAATCCAAACTCTAAAGTTGGCCGCTTGAACGCCGCAATCTTTAAGCAACTTCTATTCCAAATTCGCTAAAGAAGATTTCTCTGTGGGAACGATCCGGTCTTCCGGTTTATATGCTATCAACGACCTAGCCCTACGCTTGGGGTGCAAACCTATTTCTAAGAGGTTAGGTTGCGACGAGAAGCATTTTTGGCGCCGTTGCCGGGGATATCTTTCTTATATGGCTTATTGGGAGGTTTGACAAACCATTGTAAGTATTCCATTTAATTTTCCTTTGTGCATTGCATACTAATTCTAGTGGATACCTCTAACCGATCACACTATCAAATTGAGGTGTAACGAAGCTAGTGTTGGTATCTATTGCCTTTTGTTTTCTTTTCTTGCATACATATATATTGAGGAGGCAGCATAGCCCCTCAGACTTGTCTTGAGAGAGAGGCGGCGGCATAGCCCCTCCAGTCTGTTTTTCTTATTGCAGAGCGGTTCCATAGCTCTTAATCGGTCAAAGCGAAGGTTCATGCTTGTGGTATATCGTAGTCCTCGCTCAAACCGGCTGCATCGATCTAGCTCTCCACCTCGTGTTCGAAGCAATCTTCGAGCTTACTCTCCACCAAGCAGATATTCTCAACCGTACTCTCCACCAAGAACATCAATGGCAGATGAGGAAGCTCCTCCGGTTAGGACTCTTCAGGACTATTTGAATCCGGAACGGGTCACTCAATTGTCACCGATAGTTTTTCCACGGCCCACCACTGTTGCAAACACATTCGTGTTCAAATCAGACTATCATCGTTGCATTCCATTCTTCCATGGTATGGAGCGCGAGGATCCGTACCAACATATCCGAGAATTTGAGGAAGTTCTCCAATCGTTTGTTAGCGGGGAGGTGCTTCTCAACCAAGCAAGATTGAGGCTTTTTCTTTTCACTTTGAAGGATAAGGCTAAGACATGGTTTCACTCTTTGAAGCCTCAATCTTTGAACACATGGGGGGAAGTGCAAGATGTTTTTCATAAGAAATTCTTCCCAGCGAGCCGAACAAAGCTCTTGATGGATCAAATCCAGGGTTTCAAGCAACGTGAGGGAGAAGCTTTCCATCAGTATTGGGAGCGTTACAAGGATTTGCTTTCTGCGGTTCCTCACCATAACTTTGCCTTGTATCAACTGATTCACTACTTCCATATGGGCTGCACGCAACAAAGCAAGCAACTGCTCGACACCATGTGCTCCGGAGGATTCATGAATAAGTCACCCGATGACGGTTGGGATTACTTAGATGAGTTGGCCAAGAAGTCTTTGACTTGGAATTATGAAGATGCTGGTGATAGAGCTATGGCTAGCCAAGGTCCCGGTGGCTCCGGAAAGTTCTCCATAAATGAGCACAATGCTATCGAAACACGGATGGAGCAACTAGCACAAAAGTTGGAGAAGTTGGAGTTGAAAGGGGTAAAGGAAGTTAAGGCAGTGCAAGCGGTAGAGGAGATGTGTGCTATATGTGAAACATCGGGCCATTCCACTGACAATTGCTTGTCTATTCCCACTTTCAGACATCATTACGGTAACCTCAACCTTCCGCTCGAAGAAGTTAGTGCGGTAAACCAACGGTTTGAATCTTTTCCCCAAAACTTCAACCAAAGTCAACGACAACATCCGGGATTCCGTTGGAACAATCAGATTGAAGGCGGACCATCTCAAGCACCTCCCGGTTCTCAAATGCAACCATGGCGGTCTGCTCAAGGCCAAGGGCAGCCTCGTTTTCCACAAGGACCGCCAGGTTTCGCACCATCCGGCCCGTTTCAAGGATCTAACCAATATCAACCCCCGCCAAGGCGATCTTTGGAGGACACTCTCCAATCCTTCATGCAAGCTCAATCGAATTACAATGAGAGTAACACCCAAATGATGGGGGAGTTGAAGAACCAAATGGGAAAGATAACCACATCTATAGGGCTTCTCCAACAAGAAAAGGGAAAGTTTCCGACCCAGCCACAAGCCAATCCACAAGGTCAACTTCTCATTGGTAATTCTTCCATACCACCGCCCGAGCAAGCTCAAGCAATTATCACTCTAAGGAGTGGCAAGGCGGTTGACAATCTCGTTGTCAATCCGCCGGCTACACCTATCTTAGAACCAGCTTCGACATCAACAAGTTCTACAACGCTTGGGGAATCTCCCAAGTCATCTCCGGAGGAAGACGGGGAATCTCCCGTTCAAGTTTCAAATGAGGCCGACACCACTCCAAGCCCACAAGTCTCTCCCTTTCCTGCGCCCTATCCTTCCCGACTGAAAAAGCCGGCTCACCCATCCAAGGATGCCGATATTCTTGACGTGTTCAAAAAGGTAAATGTTAACATCCCGTTAATGGATGCTATCAAGCAAATTCCTTCTTATGCCAAGTTCTTGAAAGATCTATGCACTCAGAAGCGCAAGCTCAACGTGCACAAAAAGGTGCTTCTCACCGAGCAAGTTAGCCAAATTTTCCAAACAGATCTTGCACCTAAATACAAAGACCCCGGATGTCCTACAATTGCAATTACTATTGGGGGTAAGAGAGTAGAGCAAGCTCTTTTGGATTTGGGTGCGAGTGTCAATTTGCTACCTTATTCGGTGTATCAAGAGTTGGGTTTGGGGGAGATGAAGCCTACACGGGTTACTCTTCAATTGGCGGATAGGAGTGTCCGAATTCCTCGTGGTATGGTGGAAGATGTATTGGTCCAAGTTGATCAATTTGTATATCCGGTGGATTTTGTTGTATTGGATACTTGCCCGACGTCTTCATCGCCATTGTCTAATCCTGTTATTCTTGGGCGGCCGTTTCTAGCAACCTCGGATGCTGTAATCAATTGTCGGAATGGGCTATTGAACATGTCCTTCGGCAATATGAAGATGGCGGTCAATATGTTCAACGTTGGGAGTCAAATGGGAGATGATGATGATGTTCAAGGTGTCAACTGTATCGATTCATTAGTTCAAGATCATGTGGATGAACTCTTATCCAAGGATGATTTGGAGGCATGTCTTACCGCCGAGGAAGCCGATTTTTTGGAATCGCCGGAAGTTGCGAATCTTTGTTCCTTGCTAGACGAGGAGGAAGTTTGTGGGGCGGAACCGTGGATTCCTACCTTTGAGAAGTTGCCACTAATTGAGGGAAAAACTTTGCCATCTAGTGTCGAGCCGCCTAAGCTTGATTTGAAGCCCCTACCTGACCATTTGAAGTATGCCTACCTTGGCGACAACAAAACTTTTCCGGTGGTGATATCCTCAACTCTTGAGAATCTTCAAGAGTTGGAGTTGCTTGCATTATTACGGCGGCGTAGCAAGGCTATTGGGTGGACTATAGCCGATATACAAGGGATTTCTCCTTCCCTTTGTACTCATCACATTTATCTTGACGATAATGTGAAGCCATCGCGCCAACCACAACGACGGTTGAATCCTATTATGAAGGATGTAGTGCGTGCGGAGGTGTTGAAATTGTTGGATACGGGGATAATCTACCCAATTGCTGATTCTCAATGGGTGAGTCCTATCCAGGTGGTGCCTAAAAAGTCGGGGGTAACAGTTGTAAAGAATGACCAAGATGAGCTTGTGCCAACCCGGACTATCACCGGGTGTCGTGTTTGCATTGATTACCGCAAGCTAAATGCGGTA
Organism: Rhododendron vialii; assembly: GCF_030253575.1. Taxonomy (NCBI): domain Eukaryota; kingdom Viridiplantae; phylum Streptophyta; class Magnoliopsida; order Ericales; family Ericaceae; genus Rhododendron; species Rhododendron vialii. The sequence goes on from NC_080568.1 coordinate 16,117,586, forward strand.
ACCCGTAAGGATCATTTCCCTCTCCCGTTCATTGATCAGATTTTGGAAAGGGTAGCTGGACATGCCTTCTATTGCTTTCTAGACGGCTACTCAGGGTATAACCAGATTGAGGTCGCCATGGCTGACCAAGAAAAGACTACGTTTACTTGCCCGTTTGGGACCTTTGCTTATAGGCGCATGCCATTCGGCTTGTGCAATGCTCCCGGCACTTTTTCGAGGTGTATGATGGGTATTTTTAGTGACATGGTGGAGAAGATTGTTGAGGTCTTTATGGACGATTTCTCGGTATTTGGGGACTCTTTTGAGTCGTGTCTAGCCAATCTTGATAAGGTGTTGGAACGATGCGAGGAGAAGAACCTTGTTCTAAATTGGGAGAAATGCCATTTCATGGTAACGCAAGGCATCGTGTTGGGCCATATCGTGTCATCGAAGGGCATTGAGGTTGATAAGTCAAAAATTGATCTCATCGCCAACCTCCCTACTCCCAAATGCATCAAGGATGTCCGTTCCTTCCTCGGGCATGCCGGTTTCTACCGGAGATTTATCAAGGACTTTAGTGCTATTTCTCGGCCATTATGCCATCTGCTTTCGAAAGACGTCCCTTTTGAGTGGACGAATGATTGTGAGGAAGCTTTTCGGAAGCTTAAGTCACGCCTTACTACTCCGCCTATTGTGCAAAGTCCCGATTGGAACCTCCCATTTGAACTTATGTGCGACGCGAGTGACTACGCCGTCGGGGCTGTTTTAGGCCAAAGGAGGGAGAAGCAGCCTTGCGTTATTTCCTACGCGAGCAAAACATTGAACGATGCTCAAATGAATTACTCCACCACTGAAAAGGAGCTGCTCGCGGTAGTTTTTGCCTTGGATAAATTTCGCTCCTACTTGATTGGTTCGCCTATTGTCATCTACACGGATCATGCTGCCCTCAAGTACTTGCTCACCAAGCAAGACGCTAAGGCTCGGCTTATTCGATGGATTCTCTTGCTCCAAGAGTTCGATCTTACCATCAAGGACAAAAAGGGAGTGGAAAATGTGGTGGCCGACCACTTGTCACGATTGGAGTTTGAGGATCGTACATCTAAACTTCCAATCATCGATACTTTCCCGGATGAGCAACTTTTTGGTGTCTCAAGTACCCCGTGGTTCGCAGATATTGTCAACTATTTGGTAACGGGGTTACTTCCGACACATTGGACTTCTCAAGAGCGGAAGCAGTTTCTTTCAAGGGTGAAAAGGTTTTCTTTTGATGATCCTTATTTGTTTAAGTACTGTCCAGATCAGATTATTCGGCGATGTGTTCCGGATTCTGAGCATCAGAGTATTATAAACTTTTGCCACAAGGAGGCTTGTGGTGGCCATTTCTCTTTCAAGAAAACCGCGGCTAAAATTTTGCAATGCGGTTTCTATTGGCCTTCTTTGTTCAAAGACACGTTCGAGTATACTAGGTCTTGTGACCGGTGTCAAGCTTTGGGCAAGATCACCCGACGCAACGAGATGCCCCAAAATCCCATCCTAATCATTGAAGTCTTTGACTGTTGGGGCATCGATTTTATGGGGCCTTTTCCTACATCATTCGGCTACCTCTACATTTTGCTTGCCGTCGACTATGTCAGCAAGTGGGTGGAGGCAATCCCTACTCGTACCAATGATGCTCAGGTTGTAGTCGAATTTCTCCGAGAGTACATTTTGGCACGGTTTGGGATGCCAAGAGCTATAATCAGTGACCAAGGCACGCATTTCTGTAATAGGTCGTTTACGGCTTTGATGAGGAAATATGCCATTGTGCACAAGGTATCGACGGCTTATCATCCCCAAACTAATGGACAAGCTGAGCTAGCTAATCGGGAGATCAAGGGCATCCTTGAGAAAACGGTTAATCCAAACCGCAAAGATTGGTCACTTCGGCTGATCGACGCCTTGTGGGCTTATCGTACTGCTTACAAAACCGTGTTGGGAATGTCGCCGTATCGGCTCGTTTATGGAAAGCCTTGCCATCTTCCGGTGGAATTGGAGCACAAAGCTTATTGGGCGATCAAGAAAATGAATGCCTCCATGCCGCTTGCTGGTGCTAAGCGGAAGCTTCAACTCAATGAACTCGAAGAAATAAGGTCTGATGCTTATGATCGCTCTAGTTCTTATAAAACCAAAGTCAAAGCTATGCATGATAAAACAATTCTTAGAAAGAACTTTGAAATAGGCCAAAAAGTGCTTTTGTACAATTCTAAATTGCATCTGTTTCCAGGCAAGTTAAGGTCCCGTTGGGCTGGTCCTTATGTTGTTAAATCTGTCGCCCCTCACGGGGCCATAGAGATTGAGAATGAATCCAGTGGGAATGTTTTTAAGGTTAACGGCCAACGGCTTAAGCCGTTTCTTGGTCATTTTGAAATTGGCGAGCCTGATGAGGAATTGGGCGATCCCGTTTATTCTGATGCTCTTGTTTCTTAGCTTGTTTTGAACTAACTTTGCACGGGGAGCGCAAGCGTAACCGCTGAACTTAACTGTTTGTCGGACCCGGCCCCCGGGTAGGGGGTACCCTCCATTGACTTGGGTATTTGTAGCTCCGCACGCCGCTACTAAAAAAAGGATCGTGTGCCCAGCTCCGGTTAGTAAGGGCAATGTTTCGTCTCTTGTACATATTTGCATGTTTGTTTAGTTTTGGTTTTTTCTCATTAAGAGATTTCATCAATGCATCATTGTATCGGGCTTTAATTAGTCCTTCTTTGTAGTAGTTTGCCGTTAACGATCCATGCTCACTAGATATGTCCCTATCGGGGGCAGTTTAGGTCTTTGGGTGAGACTTGATATTCCCGTGCTTTGGCGCTAGGCTCTGTCTTGTCTCACTTTGTTTCGGTCATAGGGAACGCTGGGCTTAATTGCTTGGCGAGGTCAGGCGGTAAATTTTACTTCGGGCGTTGATGTAACAAATGTGACGGTCTAGTATAGCCACCCGTGTCTTACCTCGCCGGTGAGACACGGGAAGAAAAGTATGACTCGTAAGATTGCGTGAAAATCGGGTGGTGTTTCTTAATTTTTCTTTTGTATATATGTTTGTTGGCGCCCGGATAACACGAGCCGGGCGGTTCTAATGTCATTTGTCTCTTAGTAGGTAGTTCGAGCTTAAGTCTTTTGCAGGGTGAACATGCTACCACACCAGCCTTGGTGGATTGGGTCTAAAGTTGGAGTGAATGCGGCATTCAGGAGCCCTAAGCATGGGTGCGATTACGTGTCGCGGTTGTTAGTCCAATAAAGCTTTGACCATGACCCTGTGTGACTAGCTGTGGTTCCGTTGGAAGAGCCGAAGGAGTCGACCTTGGAAGCTGTTCGTATGACAAAAGGAGACGATGACGCAAAAGCCTCCAACTTGGTCGAGGTATACGGGGGTTGACATTCCCCCGGAGGTATGATTTTTTTGTTCTTTCTCTCTCAATACTGTTGTTCTCCATGCTATGAGGACATAGCTCATTTTAAGTTGGGGGGAGAGATATATATATTCTATATATATGCTTTTATTATTTTGGTTAAAATTTTTCATTTTTTTTTTTTTAGTGCAATCCTTCCGTGGTACATAATTTTTGGTATAACATAACTAGGCGCATGCTCATTGAGTTCTTAAATGGCAAGAGTTTTATGTGATCTTGAGTGTTTATCTACATCTCAACTCATTTGCATGATTAAAAGATGAGTGATCTAGGTGTTGAGTGTGTTTTTAAGTAAGTTTTACCCATATCCCATCATTTTTGGTCTTAAACTCTTAGTTAGGTTTATAATCTCATGTTCATGCCTGGTTGTGTTTGATATCTATGTTGAATCGGTTATGGAATCTATGGCGTACTTTGGAAGTGATTCAAGGCATTCTTTGATTGATTAAACCACAAAAGTGTCCCCTCGTCCTATTTTGTATCCTAGTCCGTGTCCTACATTTTTCTCATTAACCTAGGGATCCGGATGTTCGGAGGGTGGTTCGGAAGGTGTATTACTATGTTGCATATGGTTTGGAGGTGTTTCGGGTGAGTTACAAGGAGTCGGAACATGAAATGGCCAAGGAAGTAGTTTCTGCAGAAAACCAGCAAAAGGTATTGGTACCTCAAAAACCTGGTATTGGTACCATCTCTATCCAGTGGAAGACAGTTGGTTTTGTATTGGTACCTTAATTCTGTGGTATTGGTACCAAAGGTATTTTGACATTTCCAGGAGATCAAAAGGCCCAAATACTTCCAAACACCACCAAATCTTCCATAAACACTCCCAAATCTTGCATCTTCTCCATCAATTACCATGGTTCTTCAACAAATCACAAGGGTTTTCAAAGGTTCAAGCCCTAACCCATCAAAATCAAGGATAAGAAGGAGAGAAGGCAGCTGGCTAGAGAGGTTGGGAAGCTTAGACACGAGCTAAATTGGCATACCCAACACTCAAATGATGAGGTGAATTATGAGGCACCACCGGATGAGGCTGTGGTTGACAGTGGTGAGGATGAGGACTAGTGTCGGTGGTTCTAGAGTTAGAAAATCCCTCTACTTGGTCGGGGTGTACGGTGGTTGACATCCCACCTCTTGTCTTATTTTTTTATTGTCTTTGTTTTAGTTGAACTTTATCTAGAAAGATATGCAAGTTTTTGTTAGGCCGGCGTGTGGCCTTTGACTTGGAAATTTTTGGTATCGGTGGCGGTTAAGGGTAGATAACCAAGCTAGATATGGCCGCCACCCATTTTGCTAACCGTTCTTTGTTAACCAAGGTCATTATATGCTAATGAAGTCCTCCGTTGATCCTTATTACGCCTTGATTCCTTGTTGATTCAATATTTGATGTTTAGCATAGTTAGCTTGTGGCATGTTTCCTTTCGTTAATATAGTTGTTAGTTGCTTATTTATTACTTCGGTATCAAAGTGCTCTCCACATATGAGGCATAGCATTTTTGTTCACTATCGCCTACTTTTCGAGCACTTTTTGTGGGATATGGCTGCTAGTGGGTGCGTGTGTTTGCAATATTGGCGTATCCTCTCTTTGGATGTAAATACAAGCCTTTTGTTACTTGCTTGGGACATGCTTTGTACTTAGTTATTCATTTTGTATCTAGCTGCGAGTTGTGGTATAGATGAACTATGATTTTTGAACTCTTGCTAGTTTGGATAAGGTATGAGCATGTTCCTTAGTTGTGTTATCGGAAGGATTGTTAAGTTTTAAGTTTGTTAAGTTTTTATATTATGTTTGCTAGGGACTAGCAAAGTTCAAGTTGGGGGGTGTGATTAGCACCCAAGATTGTATAATCTTGGGGCTTTAATCCTCTAATTTGTAGCTTTTATATGTTTAAGTAATCGTTTTTATGCGATATTGCACGTAAGGTATTTTTGTGTGTATTTCAGGAAAAACGTGCTAATAAGGTGATTTTGTACGCCAAGGAACGTTCCGGTATGTCACCAAGAGTTCAAGTGCCCGGCGGCATATGGTCATTGTCACCGGAGCCTAACGGTGCCACAAGAAGCCTCGGAGATTGGCCGGAGGACAAGGTTGGCGAGGAGTGAGCCAAAGTGTATCAAATGAGGCAAACGCATCAATGATGGTTCCGAGGACATCCGTGGGACCAAGGCCACATGGCATACCTCCGCCAAGTCTCGTTGATCATGTAATGAAGCATTGGAAGGCCGTCGGGGCACGACAAGGCATGATGGCCCAAGCTGACCCTGTTCTGCTGTTTTCACACAGAGGTACCAATACCTCATTTTTTAGGTATTGGTACCATCATGCCGAATTAGAAGACAGTTGGATTGGTACCAATACCTCATTTTTTAGGTATTGGTACCAATGCCCTTCGGCCAGCAGCTTTTTGTGCTGAACATTTCAACCTTCTATTAATAGAAAGTTTCTACTTCTAGTTTGTTTTTGGGATATTTTGGGGGCCTTTTGGTCCTTTGTATGGCTGATTGTTTAGGCCTATAAATAGCTTTTTATGCCATATTTGGCCATTATGTACTCTTTTACACTTTAAGTCTTTTATGTTCTAGAGCTCCTTAGTTATTGCCTTCAAGTTCTTGCATTCAATTCCTCAACAACTCAAGTAAGTAGTGGTTGGATGATTAATTCTCGTTTGTTAATGTTGTAGCCACTAGTGAGATCTCTATATAAATCAAGTTTGTTTTCAATTCTATCGGTTAATCATGTTTACCTTTCTTAGCATGCTTTCTAGTCTTTTTATTATGAGTGAGTAGATAATCGGTTCGGTCATGGGGTGAGGTTCACCCTATGGATTAGTCCATTAAATGGTTTCTCTTAACTTTAGCTTAATCTCAAGGTTTTGAATGAATTAAACCCATGATTTCTAGCTTTGATCATGGGGATTGGTGGCTTCTTTGATCAATGAAGTCTATCGCCTTGTGCTACGAGCTTGATAATCCTACGCGTGCGAACGATCTTTTTTCGTCTCTCACTTGCGTTAAATGAGTTCAATTTGAATTAGAGCTTTGAATTAAGTTATAAGTAGTCTTCAGCTTTTAATTCGTCTAGTGGATCCGGACGGTTTCGGTCCATTCATGAGTTTGATGAAGAAACCGTTTGATGGCTAAGTCGTGGGTAAATCAATCCCTTTGACTCGACCATCTTAACCTAGTTTATTTCCAAGTTTAATTTCGTCAATCGAATCCAAACTCTAAAGTTGGCCGCTTGAACGCCGCAATCTTTAAGCAACTTCTATTCCAAATTCGCTAAAGAAGATTTCTCTGTGGGAACGATCCGGTCTTCCGGTTTATATGCTATCAACGACCTAGCCCTACGCTTGGGGTGCAAACCTATTTCTAAGAGGTTAGGTTGCGACGAGAAGCATTTTTGGCGCCGTTGCCGGGGATATCTTTCTTATATGGCTTATTGGGAGGTTTGACAAACCATTGTAAGTATTCCATTTAATTTTCCTTTGTGCATTGCATACTAATTCTAGTGGATACCTCTAACCGATCACACTATCAAATTGAGGTGTAACGAAGCTAGTGTTGGTATCTATTGCCTTTTGTTTTCTTTTCTTGCATACATATATATTGAGGAGGCAGCATAGCCCCTCAGACTTGTCTTGAGAGAGAGGCGGCGGCATAGCCCCTCCAGTCTGTTTTTCTTATTGCAGAGCGGTTCCATAGCTCTTAATCGGTCAAAGCGAAGGTTCATGCTTGTGGTATATCGTAGTCCTCGCTCAAACCGGCTGCATCGATCTAGCTCTCCACCTCGTGTTCGAAGCAATCTTCGAGCTTACTCTCCACCAAGCAGATATTCTCAACCGTACTCTCCACCAAGAACATCAATGGCAGATGAGGAAGCTCCTCCGGTTAGGACTCTTCAGGACTATTTGAATCCGGAACGGGTCACTCAATTGTCACCGATAGTTTTTCCACGGCCCACCACTGTTGCAAACACATTCGTGTTCAAATCAGACTATCATCGTTGCATTCCATTCTTCCATGGTATGGAGCGCGAGGATCCGTACCAACATATCCGAGAATTTGAGGAAGTTCTCCAATCGTTTGTTAGCGGGGAGGTGCTTCTCAACCAAGCAAGATTGAGGCTTTTTCTTTTCACTTTGAAGGATAAGGCTAAGACATGGTTTCACTCTTTGAAGCCTCAATCTTTGAACACATGGGGGGAAGTGCAAGATGTTTTTCATAAGAAATTCTTCCCAGCGAGCCGAACAAAGCTCTTGATGGATCAAATCCAGGGTTTCAAGCAACGTGAGGGAGAAGCTTTCCATCAGTATTGGGAGCGTTACAAGGATTTGCTTTCTGCGGTTCCTCACCATAACTTTGCCTTGTATCAACTGATTCACTACTTCCATATGGGCTGCACGCAACAAAGCAAGCAACTGCTCGACACCATGTGCTCCGGAGGATTCATGAATAAGTCACCCGATGACGGTTGGGATTACTTAGATGAGTTGGCCAAGAAGTCTTTGACTTGGAATTATGAAGATGCTGGTGATAGAGCTATGGCTAGCCAAGGTCCCGGTGGCTCCGGAAAGTTCTCCATAAATGAGCACAATGCTATCGAAACACGGATGGAGCAACTAGCACAAAAGTTGGAGAAGTTGGAGTTGAAAGGGGTAAAGGAAGTTAAGGCAGTGCAAGCGGTAGAGGAGATGTGTGCTATATGTGAAACATCGGGCCATTCCACTGACAATTGCTTGTCTATTCCCACTTTCAGACATCATTACGGTAACCTCAACCTTCCGCTCGAAGAAGTTAGTGCGGTAAACCAACGGTTTGAATCTTTTCCCCAAAACTTCAACCAAAGTCAACGACAACATCCGGGATTCCGTTGGAACAATCAGATTGAAGGCGGACCATCTCAAGCACCTCCCGGTTCTCAAATGCAACCATGGCGGTCTGCTCAAGGCCAAGGGCAGCCTCGTTTTCCACAAGGACCGCCAGGTTTCGCACCATCCGGCCCGTTTCAAGGATCTAACCAATATCAACCCCCGCCAAGGCGATCTTTGGAGGACACTCTCCAATCCTTCATGCAAGCTCAATCGAATTACAATGAGAGTAACACCCAAATGATGGGGGAGTTGAAGAACCAAATGGGAAAGATAACCACATCTATAGGGCTTCTCCAACAAGAAAAGGGAAAGTTTCCGACCCAGCCACAAGCCAATCCACAAGGTCAACTTCTCATTGGTAATTCTTCCATACCACCGCCCGAGCAAGCTCAAGCAATTATCACTCTAAGGAGTGGCAAGGCGGTTGACAATCTCGTTGTCAATCCGCCGGCTACACCTATCTTAGAACCAGCTTCGACATCAACAAGTTCTACAACGCTTGGGGAATCTCCCAAGTCATCTCCGGAGGAAGACGGGGAATCTCCCGTTCAAGTTTCAAATGAGGCCGACACCACTCCAAGCCCACAAGTCTCTCCCTTTCCTGCGCCCTATCCTTCCCGACTGAAAAAGCCGGCTCACCCATCCAAGGATGCCGATATTCTTGACGTGTTCAAAAAGGTAAATGTTAACATCCCGTTAATGGATGCTATCAAGCAAATTCCTTCTTATGCCAAGTTCTTGAAAGATCTATGCACTCAGAAGCGCAAGCTCAACGTGCACAAAAAGGTGCTTCTCACCGAGCAAGTTAGCCAAATTTTCCAAACAGATCTTGCACCTAAATACAAAGACCCCGGATGTCCTACAATTGCAATTACTATTGGGGGTAAGAGAGTAGAGCAAGCTCTTTTGGATTTGGGTGCGAGTGTCAATTTGCTACCTTATTCGGTGTATCAAGAGTTGGGTTTGGGGGAGATGAAGCCTACACGGGTTACTCTTCAATTGGCGGATAGGAGTGTCCGAATTCCTCGTGGTATGGTGGAAGATGTATTGGTCCAAGTTGATCAATTTGTATATCCGGTGGATTTTGTTGTATTGGATACTTGCCCGACGTCTTCATCGCCATTGTCTACTCCTGTTATTCTTGGGCGGCCGTTTCTAGCAACCTCGGATGCTGTAATCAATTGTCGGAATGGGCTATTGAACATGTCCTTCGGCAATATGAAGATGGCGGTCAATATGTTCAACGTTGGGAGTCAAATGGGAGATGATGATGATGTTCAAGGTGTCAACTGTATCGATTCATTAGTTCAAGATCATGTGGATGAACTCTTATCCAAGGATGATTTGGAGGCATGTCTTACCGCCGAGGAAGCCGATTTTTTGGAATCGCCGGAAGTTGCGAATCTTTGTTCCTTGCTAGACGAGGAGGAAGTTTGTGGGGCGGAACCGTGGATTCCTACCTTTGAGAAGTTGCCACTAATTGAGGGAAAAACTTTGCCATCTAGTGTCGAGCCGCCTAAGCTTGATTTGAAGCCCCTACCTGACCATTTGAAGTATGCCTACCTTGGCGACAACAAAACTTTTCCGGTGGTGATATCCTCAACTCTTGAGAATCTTCAAGAGTTGGAGTTGCTTGCATTATTACGGCGGCGTAGCAAGGCTATTGGGTGGACTATAGCCGATATACAAGGGATTTCTCCTTCCCTTTGTACTCATCACATTTATCTTGACGATAATGTGAAGCCATCGCGCCAACCACAACGACGGTTGAATCCTATTATGAAGGATGTAGTGCGTGCGGAGGTGTTGAAATTGTTGGATACGGGGATAATCTACCCAATTGCTGATTCTCAATGGGTGAGTCCTATCCAGGTGGTGCCTAAAAAGTCGGGGGTAACAGTTGTAAAGAATGACCAAGATGAGCTTGTGCCAACCCGGACTATCACCGGGTGTCGTGTTTGCATTGATTACCGCAAGCTAAATGCGGTAACCCGTAAGGATCATTTCCCTCTCCCGTTCATTGATCAGATTTTGGAAAGGGTAGCTGGACATGCCTTCTATTGCTTTCTAGACGGCTACTCAGGGTATAACCAGATTGAGGTCGCCATGGCTGACCAAGAAAAGACTACGTTTACTTGCCCGTTTGGGACCTTTGCTTATAGGCGCATGCCATTCGGCTTGTGCAATGCTCCCGGCACTTTTTCGAGGTGTATGATGGGTATTTTTAGTGACATGGTGGAGAAGATTGTTGAGGTCTTTATGGACGATTTCTCGGTATTTGGGGACTCTTTTGAGTCGTGTCTAGCCAATCTTGATAAGGTGTTGGAACGATGCGAGGAGAAGAACCTTGTTCTAAATTGGGAGAAATGCCATTTCATGGTAACGCAAGGCATCGTGTTGGGCCATATCGTGTCATCGAAGGGCATTGAGGTTGATAAGTCAAAAATTGATCTCATCGCCAACCTCCCTACTCCCAAATGCATCAAGGATGTCCGTTCCTTCCTCGGGCATGCCGGTTTCTACCGGAGATTTATCAAGGACTTTAGTGCTATTTCTCGGCCATTATGCCATCTGCTTTCGAAAGACGTCCCTTTTGAGTGGACGAATGATTGTGAGGAAGCTTTTCGGAAGCTTAAGTCACGCCTTACTACTCCGCCTATTGTGCAAAGTCCCGATTGGAACCTCCCATTTGAACTTATGTGCGACGCGAGTGACTACGCCGTCGGGGCTGTTTTAGGCCAAAGGAGGGAGAAGCAGCCTTGCGTTATTTCCTACGCGAGCAAAACATTGAACGATGCTCAAATGAATTACTCCACCACTGAAAAGGAGCTGCTCGCGGTAGTTTTTGCCTTGGATAAATTTCGCTCCTACTTGATTGGTTCGCCTATTGTCATCTACACGGATCATGCTGCCCTCAAGTACTTGCTCACCAAGCAAGACGCTAAGGCTCGGCTTATTCGATGGATTCTCTTGCTCCAAGAGTTCGATCTTACCATCAAGGACAAAAAGGGAGTGGAAAATGTGGTGGCCGACCACTTGTCACGATTGGAGTTTGAGGATCGTACATCTAAACTTCCAATCATCGATACTTTCCCGGATGAGCAACTTTTTGGTGTCTCAAGTACCCCGTGGTTCGCAGATATTGTCAACTATTTGGTAACGGGGTTACTTCCGACACATTGGACTTCTCAAGAGCGGAAGCAGTTTCTTTCAAGGGTGAAAAGGTTTTCTTTTGATGATCCTTATTTGTTTAAGTACTGTCCAGATCAGATTATTCGGCGATGTGTTCCGGATTCTGAGCATCAGAGTATTATAAACTTTTGCCACAAGGAGGCTTGTGGTGGCCATTTCTCTTTCAAGAAAACCGCGGCTAAAATTTTGCAATGCGGTTTCTATTGGCCTTCTTTGTTCAAAGACACGTTCGAGTATACTAGGTCTTGTGACCGGTGTCAAGCTTTGGGCAAGATCACCCGACGCAACGAGATGCCCCAAAATCCCATCCTAATCATTGAAGTCTTTGACTGTTGGGGCATCGATTTTATGGGGCCTTTTCCTACATCATTCGGCTACCTCTACATTTTGCTTGCCGTCGACTATGTCAGCAAGTGGGTGGAGGCAATCCCTACTCGTACCAATGATGCTCAGGTTGTAGTCGAATTTCTCCGAGAGTACATTTTGGCACGGTTTGGGATGCCAAGAGCTATAATCAGTGACCAAGGCACGCATTTCTGTAATAGGTCGTTTACGGCTTTGATGAGGAAATATGCCATTGTGCACAAGGTATCGACGGCTTATCATCCCCAAACTAATGGACAAGCTGAGCTAGCTAATCGGGAGATCAAGGGCATCCTTGAGAAAACGGTTAATCCAAACCGCAAAGATTGGTCACTTCGGCTGATCGACGCCTTGTGGGCTTATCGTACTGCTTACAAAACCGTGTTGGGAATGTCGCCGTATCGGCTCGTTTATGGAAAGCCTTGCCATCTTCCGGTGGAATTGGAGCACAAAGCTTATTGGGCGATCAAGAAAATGAATGCCTCCATGCCGCTTGCTGGTGCTAAGCGGAAGCTTCAACTCAATGAACTCGAAGAAATAAGGTCTGATGCTTATGATCGCTCTAGTTCTTATAAAACCAAAGTCAAAGCTATGCATGATAAAACAATTCTTAGAAAGAACTTTGAAATAGGCCAAAAAGTGCTTTTGTACAATTCTAAATTGCATCTGTTTCCAGGCAAGTTAAGGTCCCGTTGGGCTGGTCCTTATGTTGTTAAATCTGTCGCCCCTCACGGGGCCATAGAGATTGAGAATGAATCCAGTGGGAATGTTTTTAAGGTTAACGGCCAACGGCTTAAGCCGTTTCTTGGTCATTTTGAAATTGGCGAGCCTGATGAGGAATTGGGCGATCCCGTTTATTCTGATGCTCTTGTTTCTTAGCTTGTTTTGAACTAACTTTGCACGGGGAGCGCAAGCGTAACCGCTGAACTTAACTGTTTGTCGGACCCGGCCCCCGGGTAGGGGGTACCCTCCATTGACTTGGGTATTTGTAGCTCCGCACGCCGCTACTAAAAAAAGGATCGTGTGCCCAGCTCCGGTTAGTAAGGGCAATGTTTCGTCTCTTGTACATATTTGCATGTTTGTTTAGTTTTGGTTTTTTCTCATTAAGAGATTTCATCAATGCATCATTGTATCGGGCTTTAATTAGTCCTTCTTTGTAGTAGTTTGCCGTTAACGATCCATGCTCACTAGATATGTCCCTATCGGGGGCAGTTTAGGTCTTTGGGTGAGACTTGATATTCCCGTGCTTTGGCGCTAGGCTCTGTCTTGTCTCACTTTGTTTCGGTCATAGGGAACGCTGGGCTTAATTGCTTGGCGAGGTCAGGCGGTAAATTTTACTTCGGGCGTTGATGTAACAAATGTGACGGTCTAGTATAGCCACCCGTGTCTTACCTCGCCGGTGAGACACGGGAAGAAAAGTATGACTCGTAAGATTGCGTGAAAATCGGGTGGTGTTTCTTAATTTTTCTTTTGTATATATGTTTGTTGGCGCCCGGATAACACGAGCCGGGCGGTTCTAATGTCATTTGTCTCTTAGTAGGTAGTTCGAGCTTAAGTCTTTTGCAGGGTGAACATGCTACCACACCAGCCTTGGTGGATTGGGTCTAAAGTTGGAGTGAATGCGGCATTCAGGAGCCCTAAGCATGGGTGCGATTACGTGTCGCGGTTGTTAGTCCAATAAAGCTTTGACCATGACCCTGTGTGACTAGCTGTGGTTCCGTTGGAAGAGCCGAAGGAGTCGACCTTGGAAGCTGTTCGTATGACAAAAGGAGACGATGACGCAAAAGCCTCCAACTTGGTCGAGGTATACGGGGGTTGACATTCCCCCGGAGGTATGATTTTTTTGTTCTTTCTCTCTCAATACTGTTGTTCTCCATGCTATGAGGACATAGCTCATTTTAAGTTGGGGGGAGAGATATATATATTCTATATATATGCTTTTATTATTTTGGTTAAAATTTTTCATTTTTTTTTTTTTAGTGCAATCCTTCCGTGGTACATAATTTTTGGTATAACATAACTAGGCGCATGCTCATTGAGTTCTTAAATGGCAAGAGTTTTATGTGATCTTGAGTGTTTATCTACATCTCAACTCATTTGCATGATTAAAAGATGAGTGATCTAGGTGTTGAGTGTGTTTTTAAGTAAGTTTTACCCATATCCCATCATTTTTGGTCTTAAACTCTTAGTTAGGTTTATAATCTCATGTTCATGCCTGGTTGTGTTTGATATCTATGTTGAATCGGTTATGGAATCTATGGCGTACTTTGGAAGTGATTCAAGGCATTCTTTGATTGATTAAACCACAAAAGTGTCCCCTCGTCCTATTTTGTATCCTAGTCCGTGTCCTACATTTTTCTCATTAACCTAGGGATCCGGATGTTCGGAGGGTGGTTCGGAAGGTGTATTACTATGTTGCATATGGTTTGGAGGTGTTTCGGGTGAGTTACAAGGAGTCGGAACATGAAATGGCCAAGGAAGTAGTTTCTGCAGAAAACCAGCAAAAGGTATTGGTACCTCAAAAACCTGGTATTGGTACCATCTCTATCCAGTGGAAGACAGTTGGTTTGGTATTGGTACCTTAATTCTGTGGTATTGGTACCAAAGGTATTTTGACATTTCCAGGAGATCAAAAGGCCCAAATACTTCCAAACACCACCAAATCTTCCATAAACACTCCCAAATCTTGCATCTTCTCCATCAATTACCATGGTTCTTCAACAAATCACAAGGGTTTTCAAAGGTTCAAGCCCTAACCCATCAAAATCAAGGATAAGAAGGAGAGAAGGCAGCTGGCTAGAGAGGTTGGGAAGCTTAGACACGAGCTAAATTGGCATACCCAACACTCAAATGATGAGGTGAATTATGAGGCACCACCGGATGAGGCTGTGGTTGACAGTGGTGAGGATGAGGACTAGTGTCGGTGGTTCTAGAGTTAGAAAATCCCTCTACTTGGTCGGGGTGTACGGTGGTTGACATCCCACCTCTTGTCTTATTTTTTTATTGTCTTTGTTTTAGTTGAACTTTATCTAGAAAGATATGCAAGTTTTTGTTAGGCCGGCGTGTGGCCTTTGACTTGGAAATTTTTGGTATCGGTGGCGGTTAAGGGTAGATAACCAAGCTAGATATGGCCGCCACCCATTTTGCTAACCGTTCTTTGTTAACCAAGGTCATTATATGCTAATGAAGTCCTCCGTTGATCCTTATTACGCCTTGATTCCTTGTTGATTCAATATTTGATGTTTAGCATAGTTAGCTTGTGGCATGTTTCCTTTCGTTAATATAGTTGTTAGTTGCTTATTTATTACTTCGGTATCAAAGTGCTCTCCACATATGAGGCATAGCATTTTTGTTCACTATCGCCTACTTTTCGAGCACTTTTTGTGGGATATGGCTGCTAGTGGGTGCGTGTGTTTGCAATATTGGCGTATCCTCTCTTTGGATGTAAATACAAGCCTTTTGTTACTTGCTTGGGACATGCTTTGTACTTAGTTATTCATTTTGTATCTAGCTGCGAGTTGTGGTATAGATGAACTATGATTTTTGAACTCTTGCTAGTTTGGATAAGGTATGAGCATGTTCCTTAGTTGTGTTATCGGAAGGATTGTTAAGTTTTAAGTTTGTTAAGTTTTTATATTATGTTTGCTAGGGACTAGCAAAGTTCAAGTTGGGGGGTGTGATTAGCACCCAAGATTGTATAATCTTGGGGCTTTAATCCTCTAATTTGTAGCTTTTATATGTTTAAGTAATCGTTTTTATGCGATATTGCACGTAAGGTATTTTTGTGTGTATTTCAGGAAAAACGTGCTAATAAGGTGATTTTGTACGCCAAGGAACGTTCCGGTATGTCACCAAGAGTTCAAGTGCCCGGCGGCATATGGTCATTGTCACCGGAGCCTAACGGTGCCACAAGAAGCCTCGGAGATTGGCCGGAGGACAAGGTTGGCGAGGAGTGAGCCAAAGTGTATCAAATGAGGCAAACGCATCAATGATGGTTCCGAGGACATCCGTGGGACCAAGGCCACATGGCATACCTCCGCCAAGTCTCGTTGATCATGTAATGAAGCATTGGAAGGCCGTCGGGGCACGACAAGGCATGATGGCCCAAGCTGACCCTGTTCTGCTGTTTTCACACAGAGGTACCAATACCTCATTTTTTAGGTATTGGTACCATCATGCCGAATTAGAAGACAGTTGGATTGGTACCAATACCTCATTTTTTAGGTATTGGTACCAATGCCCTTCGGCCAGCAGCTTTTTGTGCTGAACATTTCAACCTTCTATTAATAGAAAGTTTCTACTTCTAGTTTGTTTTTGGGATATTTTGGGGGCCTTTTGGTCCTTTGTATGGCTGATTGTTTAGGCCTATAAATAGCTTTTTATGCCATATTTGGCCATTATGTACTCTTTTACACTTTAAGTCTTTTATGTTCTAGAGCTCCTTAGTTATTGCCTTCAAGTTCTTGCATTCAATTCCTCAACAACTCAAGTAAGTAGTGGTTGGATGATTAATTCTCGTTTGTTAATGTTGTAGCCACTAGTGAGATCTCTATATAAATCAAGTTTGTTTTCAATTCTATCGGTTAATCATGTTTACCTTTCTTAGCATGCTTTCTAGTCTTTTTATTATGAGTGAGTAGATAATCGGTTCGGTCATGGGGTGAGGTTCACCCTATGGATTAGTCCATTAAATGGTTTCTCTTAACTTTAGCTTAATCTCAAGGTTTTGAATGAATTAAACCCATGATTTCTAGCTTTGATCATGGGGATTGGTGGCTTCTTTGATCAATGAAGTCTATCGCCTTGTGCTACGAGCTTGATAATCCTACGCGTGCGAACGATCTTTTTTCGTCTCTCACTTGCGTTAAATGAGTTCAATTTGAATTAGAGCTTTGAATTAAGTTATAAGTAGTCTTCAGCTTTTAATTCGTCTAGTGGATCCGGACGGTTTCGGTCCATTCATGAGTTTGATGAAGAAACCGTTTGATGGCTAAGTCGTGGGTAAATCAATCCCTTTGACTCGACCATCTTAACCTAGTTTATTTCCAAGTTTAATTTCGTCAATCGAATCCAAACTCTAAAGTTGGCCGCTTGAACGCCGCAATCTTTAAGCAACTTCTATTCCAAATTCGCTAAAGAAGATTTCTCTGTGGGAACGATCCGGTCTTCCGGTTTATATGCTATCAACGACCTAGCCCTACGCTTGGGGTGCAAACCTATTTCTAAGAGGTTAGGTTGCGACGAGAAGCATTTTTGGCGCCGTTGCCGGGGATATCTTTCTTATATGGCTTATTGGGAGGTTTGACAAACCATTGTAAGTATTCCATTTAATTTTCCTTTGTGCATTGCATACTAATTCTAGTGGATACCTCTAACCGATCACACTATCAAATTGAGGTGTAACGAAGCTAGTGTTGGTATCTATTGCCTTTTGTTTTCTTTTCTTGCATACATATATATTGAGGAGGCAGCATAGCCCCTCAGACTTGTCTTGAGAGAGAGGCGGCGGCATAGCCCCTCCAGTCTGTTTTTCTTATTGCAGAGCGGTTCCATAGCTCTTAATCGGTCAAAGCGAAGGTTCATGCTTGTGGTATATCGTAGTCCTCGCTCAAACCGGCTGCATCGATCTAGCTCTCCACCTCGTGTTCGAAGCAATCTTCGAGCTTACTCTCCACCAAGCAGATATTCTCAACCGTACTCTCCACCAAGAACATCAATGGCAGATGAGGAAGCTCCTCCGGTTAGGACTCTTCAGGACTATTTGAATCCGGAACGGGTCACTCAATTGTCACCGATAGTTTTTCCACGGCCCACCACTGTTGCAAACACATTCGTGTTCAAATCAGACTATCATCGTTGCATTCCATTCTTCCATGGTATGGAGCGCGAGGATCCGTACCAACATATCCGAGAATTTGAGGAAGTTCTCCAATCGTTTGTTAGCGGGGAGGTGCTTCTCAACCAAGCAAGATTGAGGCTTTTTCTTTTCACTTTGAAGGATAAGGCTAAGACATGGTTTCACTCTTTGAAGCCTCAATCTTTGAACACATGGGGGGAAGTGCAAGATGTTTTTCATAAGAAATTCTTCCCAGCGAGCCGAACAAAGCTCTTGATGGATCAAATCCAGGGTTTCAAGCAACGTGAGGGAGAAGCTTTCCATCAGTATTGGGAGCGTTACAAGGATTTGCTTTCTGCGGTTCCTCACCATAACTTTGCCTTGTATCAACTGATTCACTACTTCCATATGGGCTGCACGCAACAAAGCAAGCAACTGCTCGACACCATGTGCTCCGGAGGATTCATGAATAAGTCACCCGATGACGGTTGGGATTACTTAGATGAGTTGGCCAAGAAGTCTTTGACTTGGAATTATGAAGATGCTGGTGATAGAGCTATGGCTAGCCAAGGTCCCGGTGGCTCCGGAAAGTTCTCCATAAATGAGCACAATGCTATCGAAACACGGATGGAGCAACTAGCACAAAAGTTGGAGAAGTTGGAGTTGAAAGGGGTAAAGGAAGTTAAGGCAGTGCAAGCGGTAGAGGAGATGTGTGCTATATGTGAAACATCGGGCCATTCCACTGACAATTGCTTGTCTATTCCCACTTTCAGACATCATTACGGTAACCTCAACCTTCCGCTCGAAGAAGTTAGTGCGGTAAACCAACGGTTTGAATCTTTTCCCCAAAACTTCAACCAAAGTCAACGACAACATCCGGGATTCCGTTGGAACAATCAGATTGAAGGCGGACCATCTCAAGCACCTCCCGGTTCTCAAATGCAACCATGGCGGTCTGCTCAAGGCCAAGGGCAGCCTCGTTTTCCACAAGGACCGCCAGGTTTCGCACCATCCGGCCCGTTTCAAGGATCTAACCAATATCAACCCCCGCCAAGGCGATCTTTGGAGGACACTCTCCAATCCTTCATGCAAGCTCAATCGAATTACAATGAGAGTAACACCCAAATGATGGGGGAGTTGAAGAACCAAATGGGAAAGATAACCACATCTATAGGGCTTCTCCAACAAGAAAAGGGAAAGTTTCCGACCCAGCCACAAGCCAATCCACAAGGTCAACTTCTCATTGGTAATTCTTCCATACCACCGCCCGAGCAAGCTCAAGCAATTATCACTCTAAGGAGTGGCAAGGCGGTTGACAATCTCGTTGTCAATCCGCCGGCTACACCTATCTTAGAACCAGCTTCGACATCAACAAGTTCTACAACGCTTGGGGAATCTCCCAAGTCATCTCCGGAGGAAGACGGGGAATCTCCCGTTCAAGTTTCAAATGAGGCCGACACCACTCCAAGCCCACAAGTCTCTCCCTTTCCTGCGCCCTATCCTTCCCGACTGAAAAAGCCGGCTCACCCATCCAAGGATGCCGATATTCTTGACGTGTTCAAAAAGGTAAATGTTAACATCCCGTTAATGGATGCTATCAAGCAAATTCCTTCTTATGCCAAGTTCTTGAAAGATCTATGCACTCAGAAGCGCAAGCTCAACGTGCACAAAAAGGTGCTTCTCACCGAGCAAGTTAGCCAAATTTTCCAAACAGATCTTGCACCTAAATACAAAGACCCCGGATGTCCTACAATTGCAATTACTATTGGGGGTAAGAGAGTAGAGCAAGCTCTTTTGGATTTGGGTGCGAGTGTCAATTTGCTACCTTATTCGGTGTATCAAGAGTTGGGTTTGGGGGAGATGAAGCCTACACGGGTTACTCTTCAATTGGCGGATAGGAGTGTCCGAATTCCTCGTGGTATGGTGGAAGATGTATTGGTCCAAGTTGATCAATTTGTATATCCGGTGGATTTTGTTGTATTGGATACTTGCCCGACGTCTTCATCGCCATTGTCTACTCCTGTTATTCTTGGGCGGCCGTTTCTAGCAACCTCGGATGCTGTAATCAATTGTCGGAATGGGCTATTGAACATGTCCTTCGGCAATATGAAGATGGCGGTCAATATGTTCAACGTTGGGAGTCAAATGGGAGATGATGATGATGTTCAAGGTGTCAACTGTATCGATTCATTAGTTCAAGATCATGTGGATGAACTCTTATCCAAGGATGATTTGGAGGCATGTCTTACCGCCGAGGAAGCCGATTTTTTGGAATCGCCGGAAGTTGCGAATCTTTGTTCCTTGCTAGACGAGGAGGAAGTTTGTGGGGCGGAACCGTGGATTCCTACCTTTGAGAAGTTGCCACTAATTGAGGGAAAAACTTTGCCATCTAGTGTCGAGCCGCCTAAGCTTGATTTGAAGCCCCTACCTGACCATTTGAAGTATGCCTACCTTGGCGACAACAAAACTTTTCCGGTGGTGATATCCTCAACTCTTGAGAATCTTCAAGAGTTGGAGTTGCTTGCATTATTACGGCGGCGTAGCAAGGCTATTGGGTGGACTATAGCCGATATACAAGGGATTTCTCCTTCCCTTTGTACTCATCACATTTATCTTGACGATAATGTGAAGCCATCGCGCCAACCACAACGACGGTTGAATCCTATTATGAAGGATGTAGTGCGTGCGGAGGTGTTGAAATTGTTGGATACGGGGATAATCTACCCAATTGCTGATTCTCAATGGGTGAGTCCTATCCAGGTGGTGCCTAAAAAGTCGGGGGTAACAGTTGTAAAGAATGACCAAGATGAGCTTGTGCCAACCCGGACTATCACCGGGTGTCGTGTTTGCATTGATTACCGCAAGCTAAATGCGGTAACCCGTAAGGATCATTTCCCTCTCCCGTTCATTGATCAGATTTTGGAAAGGGTAGCTGGACATGCCTTCTATTGCTTTCTAGACGGCTACTCAGGGTATAACCAGATTGAGGTCGCCATGGCTGACCAAGAAAAGACTACGTTTACTTGCCCGTTTGGGACCTTTGCTTATAGGCGCATGCCATTCGGCTTGTGCAATGCTCCCGGCACTTTTTCGAGGTGTATGATGGGTATTTTTAGTGACATGGTGGAGAAGATTGTTGAGGTCTTTATGGACGATTTCTCGGTATTTGGGGACTCTTTTGAGTCGTGTCTAGCCAATCTTGATAAGGTGTTGGAACGATGCGAGGAGAAGAACCTTGTTCTAAATTGGGAGAAATGCCATTTCATGGTAACGCAAGGCATCGTGTTGGGCCATATCGTGTCATCGAAGGGCATTGAGGTTGATAAGTCAAAAATTGATCTCATCGCCAACCTCCCTACTCCCAAATGCATCAAGGATGTCCGTTCCTTCCTCGGGCATGCCGGTTTCTACCGGAGATTTATCAAGGACTTTAGTGCTATTTCTCGGCCATTATGCCATCTGCTTTCGAAAGACGTCCCTTTTGAGTGGACGAATGATTGTGAGGAAGCTTTTCGGAAGCTTAAGTCACGCCTTACTACTCCGCCTATTGTGCAAAGTCCCGATTGGAACCTCCCATTTGAACTTATGTGCGACGCGAGTGACTACGCCGTCGGGGCTGTTTTAGGCCAAAGGAGGGAGAAGCAGCCTTGCGTTATTTCCTACGCGAGCAAAACATTGAACGATGCTCAAATGAATTACTCCACCACTGAAAAGGAGCTGCTCGCGGTAGTTTTTGCCTTGGATAAATTTCGCTCCTACTTGATTGGTTCGCCTATTGTCATCTACACGGATCATGCTGCCCTCAAGTACTTGCTCACCAAGCAAGACGCTAAGGCTCGGCTTATTCGATGGATTCTCTTGCTCCAAGAGTTCGATCTTACCATCAAGGACAAAAAGGGAGTGGAAAATGTGGTGGCCGACCACTTGTCACGATTGGAGTTTGAGGATCGTACATCTAAACTTCCAATCATCGATACTTTCCCGGATGAGCAACTTTTTGGTGTCTCAAGTACCCCGTGGTTCGCAGATATTGTCAACTATTTGGTAACGGGGTTACTTCCGACACATTGGACTTCTCAAGAGCGGAAGCAGTTTCTTTCAAGGGTGAAAAGGTT
The DNA here is from genome assembly GCF_030253575.1 of Rhododendron vialii. Lineage (NCBI taxonomy): Eukaryota > Viridiplantae > Streptophyta > Magnoliopsida > Ericales > Ericaceae > Rhododendron > Rhododendron vialii. The sequence continues at coordinate 16,139,382 of NC_080568.1, forward strand.
TTCTTTTGATGATCCTTATTTGTTTAAGTACTGTCCAGATCAGATTATTCGGCGATGTGTTCCGGATTCTGAGCATCAGAGTATTATAAACTTTTGCCACAAGGAGGCTTGTGGTGGCCATTTCTCTTTCAAGAAAACCGCGGCTAAAATTTTGCAATGCGGTTTCTATTGGCCTTCTTTGTTCAAAGACACGTTCGAGTATACTAGGTCTTGTGACCGGTGTCAAGCTTTGGGCAAGATCACCCGACGCAACGAGATGCCCCAAAATCCCATCCTAATCATTGAAGTCTTTGACTGTTGGGGCATCGATTTTATGGGGCCTTTTCCTACATCATTCGGCTACCTCTACATTTTGCTTGCCGTCGACTATGTCAGCAAGTGGGTGGAGGCAATCCCTACTCGTACCAATGATGCTCAGGTTGTAGTCGAATTTCTCCGAGAGTACATTTTGGCACGGTTTGGGATGCCAAGAGCTATAATCAGTGACCAAGGCACGCATTTCTGTAATAGGTCGTTTACGGCTTTGATGAGGAAATATGCCATTGTGCACAAGGTATCGACGGCTTATCATCCCCAAACTAATGGACAAGCTGAGCTAGCTAATCGGGAGATCAAGGGCATCCTTGAGAAAACGGTTAATCCAAACCGCAAAGATTGGTCACTTCGGCTGATCGACGCCTTGTGGGCTTATCGTACTGCTTACAAAACCGTGTTGGGAATGTCGCCGTATCGGCTCGTTTATGGAAAGCCTTGCCATCTTCCGGTGGAATTGGAGCACAAAGCTTATTGGGCGATCAAGAAAATGAATGCCTCCATGCCGCTTGCTGGTGCTAAGCGGAAGCTTCAACTCAATGAACTCGAAGAAATAAGGTCTGATGCTTATGATCGCTCTAGTTCTTATAAAACCAAAGTCAAAGCTATGCATGATAAAACAATTCTTAGAAAGAACTTTGAAATAGGCCAAAAAGTGCTTTTGTACAATTCTAAATTGCATCTGTTTCCAGGCAAGTTAAGGTCCCGTTGGGCTGGTCCTTATGTTGTTAAATCTGTCGCCCCTCACGGGGCCATAGAGATTGAGAATGAATCCAGTGGGAATGTTTTTAAGGTTAACGGCCAACGGCTTAAGCCGTTTCTTGGTCATTTTGAAATTGGCGAGCCTGATGAGGAATTGGGCGATCCCGTTTATTCTGATGCTCTTGTTTCTTAGCTTGTTTTGAACTAACTTTGCACGGGGAGCGCAAGCGTAACCGCTGAACTTAACTGTTTGTCGGACCCGGCCCCCGGGTAGGGGGTACCCTCCATTGACTTGGGTATTTGTAGCTCCGCACGCCGCTACTAAAAAAAGGATCGTGTGCCCAGCTCCGGTTAGTAAGGGCAATGTTTCGTCTCTTGTACATATTTGCATGTTTGTTTAGTTTTGGTTTTTTCTCATTAAGAGATTTCATCAATGCATCATTGTATCGGGCTTTAATTAGTCCTTCTTTGTAGTAGTTTGCCGTTAACGATCCATGCTCACTAGATATGTCCCTATCGGGGGCAGTTTAGGTCTTTGGGTGAGACTTGATATTCCCGTGCTTTGGCGCTAGGCTCTGTCTTGTCTCACTTTGTTTCGGTCATAGGGAACGCTGGGCTTAATTGCTTGGCGAGGTCAGGCGGTAAATTTTACTTCGGGCGTTGATGTAACAAATGTGACGGTCTAGTATAGCCACCCGTGTCTTACCTCGCCGGTGAGACACGGGAAGAAAAGTATGACTCGTAAGATTGCGTGAAAATCGGGTGGTGTTTCTTAATTTTTCTTTTGTATATATGTTTGTTGGCGCCCGGATAACACGAGCCGGGCGGTTCTAATGTCATTTGTCTCTTAGTAGGTAGTTCGAGCTTAAGTCTTTTGCAGGGTGAACATGCTACCACACCAGCCTTGGTGGATTGGGTCTAAAGTTGGAGTGAATGCGGCATTCAGGAGCCCTAAGCATGGGTGCGATTACGTGTCGCGGTTGTTAGTCCAATAAAGCTTTGACCATGACCCTGTGTGACTAGCTGTGGTTCCGTTGGAAGAGCCGAAGGAGTCGACCTTGGAAGCTGTTCGTATGACAAAAGGAGACGATGACGCAAAAGCCTCCAACTTGGTCGAGGTATACGGGGGTTGACATTCCCCCGGAGGTATGATTTTTTTGTTCTTTCTCTCTCAATACTGTTGTTCTCCATGCTATGAGGACATAGCTCATTTTAAGTTGGGGGGAGAGATATATATATTCTATATATATGCTTTTATTATTTTGGTTAAAATTTTTCATTTTTTTTTTTTTAGTGCAATCCTTCCGTGGTACATAATTTTTGGTATAACATAACTAGGCGCATGCTCATTGAGTTCTTAAATGGCAAGAGTTTTATGTGATCTTGAGTGTTTATCTACATCTCAACTCATTTGCATGATTAAAAGATGAGTGATCTAGGTGTTGAGTGTGTTTTTAAGTAAGTTTTACCCATATCCCATCATTTTTGGTCTTAAACTCTTAGTTAGGTTTATAATCTCATGTTCATGCCTGGTTGTGTTTGATATCTATGTTGAATCGGTTATGGAATCTATGGCGTACTTTGGAAGTGATTCAAGGCATTCTTTGATTGATTAAACCACAAAAGTGTCCCCTCGTCCTATTTTGTATCCTAGTCCGTGTCCTACATTTTTCTCATTAACCTAGGGATCCGGATGTTCGGAGGGTGGTTCGGAAGGTGTATTACTATGTTGCATATGGTTTGGAGGTGTTTCGGGTGAGTTACAAGGAGTCGGAACATGAAATGGCCAAGGAAGTAGTTTCTGCAGAAAACCAGCAAAAGGTATTGGTACCTCAAAAACCTGGTATTGGTACCATCTCTATCCAGTGGAAGACAGTTGGTTTGGTATTGGTACCTTAATTCTGTGGTATTGGTACCAAAGGTATTTTGACATTTCCAGGAGATCAAAAGGCCCAAATACTTCCAAACACCACCAAATCTTCCATAAACACTCCCAAATCTTGCATCTTCTCCATCAATTACCATGGTTCTTCAACAAATCACAAGGGTTTTCAAAGGTTCAAGCCCTAACCCATCAAAATCAAGGATAAGAAGGAGAGAAGGCAGCTGGCTAGAGAGGTTGGGAAGCTTAGACACGAGCTAAATTGGCATACCCAACACTCAAATGATGAGGTGAATTATGAGGCACCACCGGATGAGGCTGTGGTTGACAGTGGTGAGGATGAGGACTAGTGTCGGTGGTTCTAGAGTTAGAAAATCCCTCTACTTGGTCGGGGTGTACGGTGGTTGACATCCCACCTCTTGTCTTATTTTTTTATTGTCTTTGTTTTAGTTGAACTTTATCTAGAAAGATATGCAAGTTTTTGTTAGGCCGGTGTGTGGCCTTTGACTTGGAAATTTTTGGTATCGGTGGCGGTTAAGGGTAGATAACCAAGCTAGATATGGCCGCCACCCATTTTGCTAACCGTTCTTTGTTAACCAAGGTCATTATATGCTAATGAAGTCCTCCGTTGATCCTTATTACGCCTTGATTCCTTGTTGATTCAATATTTGATGTTTAGCATAGTTAGCTTGTGGCATGTTTCCTTTCGTTAATATAGTTGTTAGTTGCTTATTTATTACTTCGGTATCAAAGTGCTCTCCACATATGAGGCATAGCATTTTTGTTCACTATCGCCTACTTTTCGAGCACTTTTTGTGGGATATGGCTGCTAGTGGGTGCGTGTGTTTGCAATATTGGCGTATCCTCTCTTTGGATGTAAATACAAGCCTTTTGTTACTTGCTTGGGACATGCTTTGTACTTAGTTATTCATTTTGTATCTAGCTGCGAGTTGTGGTATAGATGAACTATGATTTTTGAACTCTTGCTAGTTTGGATAAGGTATGAGCATGTTCCTTAGTTGTGTTATCGGAAGGATTGTTAAGTTTTAAGTTTGTTAAGTTTTTATATTATGTTTGCTAGGGACTAGCAAAGTTCAAGTTGGGGGGTGTGATTAGCACCCAAGATTGTATAATCTTGGGGCTTTAATCCTCTAATTTGTAGCTTTTATATGTTTAAGTAATCGTTTTTATGCGATATTGCACGTAAGGTATTTTTGTGTGTATTTCAGGAAAAACGTGCTAATAAGGTGATTTTGTACGCCAAGGAACGTTCCGGTATGTCACCAAGAGTTCAAGTGCCCGGCGGCATATGGTCATTGTCACCGGAGCCTAACGGTGCCACAAGAAGCCTCGGAGATTGGCCGGAGGACAAGGTTGGCGAGGAGTGAGCCAAAGTGTATCAAATGAGGCAAACGCATCAATGATGGTTCCGAGGACATCCGTGGGACCAAGGCCACATGGCATACCTCCGCCAAGTCTCGTTGATCATGTAATGAAGCATTGGAAGGCCGTCGGGGCACGACAAGGCATGATGGCCCAAGCTGACCCTGTTCTGCTGTTTTCACACAGAGGTACCAATACCTCATTTTTTAGGTATTGGTACCATCATGCCGAATTAGAAGACAGTTGGATTGGTACCAATACCTCATTTTTTAGGTATTGGTACCAATGCCCTTCGGCCAGCAGCTTTTTGTGCTGAACATTTCAACCTTCTATTAATAGAAAGTTTCTACTTCTAGTTTGTTTTTGGGATATTTTGGGGGCCTTTTGGTCCTTTGTATGGCTGATTGTTTAGGCCTATAAATAGCTTTTTATGCCATATTTGGCCATTATGTACTCTTTTACACTTTAAGTCTTTTATGTTCTAGAGCTCCTTAGTTATTGCCTTCAAGTTCTTGCATTCAATTCCTCAACAACTCAAGTAAGTAGTGGTTGGATGATTAATTCTCGTTTGTTAATGTTGTAGCCACTAGTGAGATCTCTATATAAATCAAGTTTGTTTTCAATTCTATCGGTTAATCATGTTTACCTTTCTTAGCATGCTTTCTAGTCTTTTTATTATGAGTGAGTAGATAATCGGTTCGGTCATGGGGTGAGGTTCACCCTATGGATTAGTCCATTAAATGGTTTCTCTTAACTTTAGCTTAATCTCAAGGTTTTGAATGAATTAAACCCATGATTTCTAGCTTTGATCATGGGGATTGGTGGCTTCTTTGATCAATGAAGTCTATCGCCTTGTGCTACGAGCTTGATAATCCTACGCGTGCGAACGATCTTTTTTCGTCTCTCACTTGCGTTAAATGAGTTCAATTTGAATTAGAGCTTTGAATTAAGTTATAAGTAGTCTTCAGCTTTTAATTCGTCTAGTGGATCCGGACGGTTTCGGTCCATTCATGAGTTTGATGAAGAAACCGTTTGATGGCTAAGTCGTGGGTAAATCAATCCCTTTGACTCGACCATCTTAACCTAGTTTATTTCCAAGTTTAATTTCGTCAATCGAATCCAAACTCTAAAGTTGGCCGCTTGAACGCCGCAATCTTTAAGCAACTTCTATTCCAAATTCGCTAAAGAAGATTTCTCTGTGGGAACGATCCGGTCTTCCGGTTTATATGCTATCAACGACCTAGCCCTACGCTTGGGGTGCAAACCTATTTCTAAGAGGTTAGGTTGCGACGAGAAGCATTTTTGGCGCCGTTGCCGGGGATATCTTTCTTATATGGCTTATTGGGAGGTTTGACAAACCATTGTAAGTATTCCATTTAATTTTCCTTTGTGCATTGCATACTAATTCTAGTGGATACCTCTAACCGATCACACTATCAAATTGAGGTGTAACGAAGCTAGTGTTGGTATCTATTGCCTTTTGTTTTCTTTTCTTGCATACATATATATTGAGGAGGCAGCATAGCCCCTCAGACTTGTCTTGAGAGAGAGGCGGCGGCATAGCCCCTCCAGTCTGTTTTTCTTATTGCAGAGCGGTTCCATAGCTCTTAATCGGTCAAAGCGAAGGTTCATGCTTGTGGTATATCGTAGTCCTCGCTCAAACCGGCTGCATCGATCTAGCTCTCCACCTCGTGTTCGAAGCAATCTTCGAGCTTACTCTCCACCAAGCAGATATTCTCAACCGTACTCTCCACCAAGAACATCAATGGCAGATGAGGAAGCTCCTCCGGTTAGGACTCTTCAGGACTATTTGAATCCGGAACGGGTCACTCAATTGTCACCGATAGTTTTTCCACGGCCCACCACTGTTGCAAACACATTCGTGTTCAAATCAGACTATCATCGTTGCATTCCATTCTTCCATGGTATGGAGCGCGAGGATCCGTACCAACATATCCGAGAATTTGAGGAAGTTCTCCAATCGTTTGTTAGCGGGGAGGTGCTTCTCAACCAAGCAAGATTGAGGCTTTTTCTTTTCACTTTGAAGGATAAGGCTAAGACATGGTTTCACTCTTTGAAGCCTCAATCTTTGAACACATGGGGGGAAGTGCAAGATGTTTTTCATAAGAAATTCTTCCCAGCGAGCCGAACAAAGCTCTTGATGGATCAAATCCAGGGTTTCAAGCAACGTGAGGGAGAAGCTTTCCATCAGTATTGGGAGCGTTACAAGGATTTGCTTTCTGCGGTTCCTCACCATAACTTTGCCTTGTATCAACTGATTCACTACTTCCATATGGGCTGCACGCAACAAAGCAAGCAACTGCTCGACACCATGTGCTCCGGAGGATTCATGAATAAGTCACCCGATGACGGTTGGGATTACTTAGATGAGTTGGCCAAGAAGTCTTTGACTTGGAATTATGAAGATGCTGGTGATAGAGCTATGGCTAGCCAAGGTCCCGGTGGCTCCGGAAAGTTCTCCATAAATGAGCACAATGCTATCGAAACACGGATGGAGCAACTAGCACAAAAGTTGGAGAAGTTGGAGTTGAAAGGGGTAAAGGAAGTTAAGGCAGTGCAAGCGGTAGAGGAGATGTGTGCTATATGTGAAACATCGGGCCATTCCACTGACAATTGCTTGTCTATTCCCACTTTCAGACATCATTACGGTAACCTCAACCTTCCGCTCGAAGAAGTTAGTGCGGTAAACCAACGGTTTGAATCTTTTCCCCAAAACTTCAACCAAAGTCAACGACAACATCCGGGATTCCGTTGGAACAATCAGATTGAAGGCGGACCATCTCAAGCACCTCCCGGTTCTCAAATGCAACCATGGCGGTCTGCTCAAGGCCAAGGGCAGCCTCGTTTTCCACAAGGACCGCCAGGTTTCGCACCATCCGGCCCGTTTCAAGGATCTAACCAATATCAACCCCCGCCAAGGCGATCTTTGGAGGACACTCTCCAATCCTTCATGCAAGCTCAATCGAATTACAATGAGAGTAACACCCAAATGATGGGGGAGTTGAAGAACCAAATGGGAAAGATAACCACATCTATAGGGCTTCTCCAACAAGAAAAGGGAAAGTTTCCGACCCAGCCACAAGCCAATCCACAAGGTCAACTTCTCATTGGTAATTCTTCCATACCACCGCCCGAGCAAGCTCAAGCAATTATCACTCTAAGGAGTGGCAAGGCGGTTGACAATCTCGTTGTCAATCCGCCGGCTACACCTATCTTAGAACCAGCTTCGACATCAACAAGTTCTACAACGCTTGGGGAATCTCCCAAGTCATCTCCGGAGGAAGACGGGGAATCTCCCGTTCAAGTTTCAAATGAGGCCGACACCACTCCAAGCCCACAAGTCTCTCCCTTTCCTGCGCCCTATCCTTCCCGACTGAAAAAGCCGGCTCACCCATCCAAGGATGCCGATATTCTTGACGTGTTCAAAAAGGTAAATGTTAACATCCCGTTAATGGATGCTATCAAGCAAATTCCTTCTTATGCCAAGTTCTTGAAAGATCTATGCACTCAGAAGCGCAAGCTCAACGTGCACAAAAAGGTGCTTCTCACCGAGCAAGTTAGCCAAATTTTCCAAACAGATCTTGCACCTAAATACAAAGACCCCGGATGTCCTACAATTGCAATTACTATTGGGGGTAAGAGAGTAGAGCAAGCTCTTTTGGATTTGGGTGCGAGTGTCAATTTGCTACCTTATTCGGTGTATCAAGAGTTGGGTTTGGGGGAGATGAAGCCTACACGGGTTACTCTTCAATTGGCGGATAGGAGTGTCCGAATTCCTCGTGGTATGGTGGAAGATGTATTGGTCCAAGTTGATCAATTTGTATATCCGGTGGATTTTGTTGTATTGGATACTTGCCCGACGTCTTCATCGCCATTGTCTACTCCTGTTATTCTTGGGCGGCCGTTTCTAGCAACCTCGGATGCTGTAATCAATTGTCGGAATGGGCTATTGAACATGTCCTTCGGCAATATGAAGATGGCGGTCAATATGTTCAACGTTGGGAGTCAAATGGGAGATGATGATGATGTTCAAGGTGTCAACTGTATCGATTCATTAGTTCAAGATCATGTGGATGAACTCTTATCCAAGGATGATTTGGAGGCATGTCTTACCGCCGAGGAAGCCGATTTTTTGGAATCGCCGGAAGTTGCGAATCTTTGTTCCTTGCTAGACGAGGAGGAAGTTTGTGGGGCGGAACCGTGGATTCCTACCTTTGAGAAGTTGCCACTAATTGAGGGAAAAACTTTGCCATCTAGTGTCGAGCCGCCTAAGCTTGATTTGAAGCCCCTACCTGACCATTTGAAGTATGCCTACCTTGGCGACAACAAAACTTTTCCGGTGGTGATATCCTCAACTCTTGAGAATCTTCAAGAGTTGGAGTTGCTTGCATTATTACGGCGGCGTAGCAAGGCTATTGGGTGGACTATAGCCGATATACAAGGGATTTCTCCTTCCCTTTGTACTCATCACATTTATCTTGACGATAATGTGAAGCCATCGCGCCAACCACAACGACGGTTGAATCCTATTATGAAGGATGTAGTGCGTGCGGAGGTGTTGAAATTGTTGGATACGGGGATAATCTACCCAATTGCTGATTCTCAATGGGTGAGTCCTATCCAGGTGGTGCCTAAAAAGTCGGGGGTAACAGTTGTAAAGAATGACCAAGATGAGCTTGTGCCAACCCGGACTATCACCGGGTGTCGTGTTTGCATTGATTACCGCAAGCTAAATGCGGTAACCCGTAAGGATCATTTCCCTCTCCCGTTCATTGATCAGATTTTGGAAAGGGTAGCTGGACATGCCTTCTATTGCTTTCTAGACGGCTACTCAGGGTATAACCAGATTGAGGTCGCCATGGCTGACCAAGAAAAGACTACGTTTACTTGCCCGTTTGGGACCTTTGCTTATAGGCGCATGCCATTCGGCTTGTGCAATGCTCCCGGCACTTTTTCGAGGTGTATGATGGGTATTTTTAGTGACATGGTGGAGAAGATTGTTGAGGTCTTTATGGACGATTTCTCGGTATTTGGGGACTCTTTTGAGTCGTGTCTAGCCAATCTTGATAAGGTGTTGGAACGATGCGAGGAGAAGAACCTTGTTCTAAATTGGGAGAAATGCCATTTCATGGTAACGCAAGGCATCGTGTTGGGCCATATCGTGTCATCGAAGGGCATTGAGGTTGATAAGTCAAAAATTGATCTCATCGCCAACCTCCCTACTCCCAAATGCATCAAGGATGTCCGTTCCTTCCTCGGGCATGCCGGTTTCTACCGGAGATTTATCAAGGACTTTAGTGCTATTTCTCGGCCATTATGCCATCTGCTTTCGAAAGACGTCCCTTTTGAGTGGACGAATGATTGTGAGGAAGCTTTTCGGAAGCTTAAGTCACGCCTTACTACTCCGCCTATTGTGCAAAGTCCCGATTGGAACCTCCCATTTGAACTTATGTGCGACGCGAGTGACTACGCCGTCGGGGCTGTTTTAGGCCAAAGGAGGGAGAAGCAGCCTTGCGTTATTTCCTACGCGAGCAAAACATTGAACGATGCTCAAATGAATTACTCCACCACTGAAAAGGAGCTGCTCGCGGTAGTTTTTGCCTTGGATAAATTTCGCTCCTACTTGATTGGTTCGCCTATTGTCATCTACACGGATCATGCTGCCCTCAAGTACTTGCTCACCAAGCAAGACGCTAAGGCTCGGCTTATTCGATGGATTCTCTTGCTCCAAGAGTTCGATCTTACCATCAAGGACAAAAAGGGAGTGGAAAATGTGGTGGCCGACCACTTGTCACGATTGGAGTTTGAGGATCGTACATCTAAACTTCCAATCATCGATACTTTCCCGGATGAGCAACTTTTTGGTGTCTCAAGTACCCCGTGGTTCGCAGATATTGTCAACTATTTGGTAACGGGGTTACTTCCGACACATTGGACTTCTCAAGAGCGGAAGCAGTTTCTTTCAAGGGTGAAAAGGTTTTCTTTTGATGATCCTTATTTGTTTAAGTACTGTCCAGATCAGATTATTCGGCGATGTGTTCCGGATTCTGAGCATCAGAGTATTATAAACTTTTGCCACAAGGAGGCTTGTGGTGGCCATTTCTCTTTCAAGAAAACCGCGGCTAAAATTTTGCAATGCGGTTTCTATTGGCCTTCTTTGTTCAAAGACACGTTCGAGTATACTAGGTCTTGTGACCGGTGTCAAGCTTTGGGCAAGATCACCCGACGCAACGAGATGCCCCAAAATCCCATCCTAATCATTGAAGTCTTTGACTGTTGGGGCATCGATTTTATGGGGCCTTTTCCTACATCATTCGGCTACCTCTACATTTTGCTTGCCGTCGACTATGTCAGCAAGTGGGTGGAGGCAATCCCTACTCGTACCAATGATGCTCAGGTTGTAGTCGAATTTCTCCGAGAGTACATTTTGGCACGGTTTGGGATGCCAAGAGCTATAATCAGTGACCAAGGCACGCATTTCTGTAATAGGTCGTTTACGGCTTTGATGAGGAAATATGCCATTGTGCACAAGGTATCGACGGCTTATCATCCCCAAACTAATGGACAAGCTGAGCTAGCTAATCGGGAGATCAAGGGCATCCTTGAGAAAACGGTTAATCCAAACCGCAAAGATTGGTCACTTCGGCTGATCGACGCCTTGTGGGCTTATCGTACTGCTTACAAAACCGTGTTGGGAATGTCGCCGTATCGGCTCGTTTATGGAAAGCCTTGCCATCTTCCGGTGGAATTGGAGCACAAAGCTTATTGGGCGATCAAGAAAATGAATGCCTCCATGCCGCTTGCTGGTGCTAAGCGGAAGCTTCAACTCAATGAACTCGAAGAAATAAGGTCTGATGCTTATGATCGCTCTAGTTCTTATAAAACCAAAGTCAAAGCTATGCATGATAAAACAATTCTTAGAAAGAACTTTGAAATAGGCCAAAAAGTGCTTTTGTACAATTCTAAATTGCATCTGTTTCCAGGCAAGTTAAGGTCCCGTTGGGCTGGTCCTTATGTTGTTAAATCTGTCGCCCCTCACGGGGCCATAGAGATTGAGAATGAATCCAGTGGGAATGTTTTTAAGGTTAACGGCCAACGGCTTAAGCCGTTTCTTGGTCATTTTGAAATTGGCGAGCCTGATGAGGAATTGGGCGATCCCGTTTATTCTGATGCTCTTGTTTCTTAGCTTGTTTTGAACTAACTTTGCACGGGGAGCGCAAGCGTAACCGCTGAACTTAACTGTTTGTCGGACCCGGCCCCCGGGTAGGGGGTACCCTCCATTGACTTGGGTATTTGTAGCTCCGCACGCCGCTACTAAAAAAAGGATCGTGTGCCCAGCTCCGGTTAGTAAGGGCAATGTTTCGTCTCTTGTACATATTTGCATGTTTGTTTAGTTTTGGTTTTTTCTCATTAAGAGATTTCATCAATGCATCATTGTATCGGGCTTTAATTAGTCCTTCTTTGTAGTAGTTTGCCGTTAACGATCCATGCTCACTAGATATGTCCCTATCGGGGGCAGTTTAGGTCTTTGGGTGAGACTTGATATTCCCGTGCTTTGGCGCTAGGCTCTGTCTTGTCTCACTTTGTTTCGGTCATAGGGAACGCTGGGCTTAATTGCTTGGCGAGGTCAGGCGGTAAATTTTACTTCGGGCGTTGATGTAACAAATGTGACGGTCTAGTATAGCCACCCGTGTCTTACCTCGCCGGTGAGACACGGGAAGAAAAGTATGACTCGTAAGATTGCGTGAAAATCGGGTGGTGTTTCTTAATTTTTCTTTTGTATATATGTTTGTTGGCGCCCGGATAACACGAGCCGGGCGGTTCTAATGTCATTTGTCTCTTAGTAGGTAGTTCGAGCTTAAGTCTTTTGCAGGGTGAACATGCTACCACACCAGCCTTGGTGGATTGGGTCTAAAGTTGGAGTGAATGCGGCATTCAGGAGCCCTAAGCATGGGTGCGATTACGTGTCGCGGTTGTTAGTCCAATAAAGCTTTGACCATGACCCTGTGTGACTAGCTGTGGTTCCGTTGGAAGAGCCGAAGGAGTCGACCTTGGAAGCTGTTCGTATGACAAAAGGAGACGATGACGCAAAAGCCTCCAACTTGGTCGAGGTATACGGGGGTTGACATTCCCCCGGAGGTATGATTTTTTTGTTCTTTCTCTCTCAATACTGTTGTTCTCCATGCTATGAGGACATAGCTCATTTTAAGTTGGGGGGAGAGATATATATATTCTATATATATGCTTTTATTATTTTGGTTAAAATTTTTCATTTTTTTTTTTTTAGTGCAATCCTTCCGTGGTACATAATTTTTGGTATAACATAACTAGGCGCATGCTCATTGAGTTCTTAAATGGCAAGAGTTTTATGTGATCTTGAGTGTTTATCTACATCTCAACTCATTTGCATGATTAAAAGATGAGTGATCTAGGTGTTGAGTGTGTTTTTAAGTAAGTTTTACCCATATCCCATCATTTTTGGTCTTAAACTCTTAGTTAGGTTTATAATCTCATGTTCATGCCTGGTTGTGTTTGATATCTATGTTGAATCGGTTATGGAATCTATGGCGTACTTTGGAAGTGATTCAAGGCATTCTTTGATTGATTAAACCACAAAAGTGTCCCCTCGTCCTATTTTGTATCCTAGTCCGTGTCCTACATTTTTCTCATTAACCTAGGGATCCGGATGTTCGGAGGGTGGTTCGGAAGGTGTATTACTATGTTGCATATGGTTTGGAGGTGTTTCGGGTGAGTTACAAGGAGTCGGAACATGAAATGGCCAAGGAAGTAGTTTCTGCAGAAAACCAGCAAAAGGTATTGGTACCTCAAAAACCTGGTATTGGTACCATCTCTATCCAGTGGAAGACAGTTGGTTTGGTATTGGTACCTTAATTCTGTGGTATTGGTACCAAAGGTATTTTGACATTTCCAGGAGATCAAAAGGCCCAAATACTTCCAAACACCACCAAATCTTCCATAAACACTCCCAAATCTTGCATCTTCTCCATCAATTACCATGGTTCTTCAACAAATCACAAGGGTTTTCAAAGGTTCAAGCCCTAACCCATCAAAATCAAGGATAAGAAGGAGAGAAGGCAGCTGGCTAGAGAGGTTGGGAAGCTTAGACACGAGCTAAATTGGCATACCCAACACTCAAATGATGAGGTGAATTATGAGGCACCACCGGATGAGGCTGTGGTTGACAGTGGTGAGGATGAGGACTAGTGTCGGTGGTTCTAGAGTTAGAAAATCCCTCTACTTGGTCGGGGTGTACGGTGGTTGACATCCCACCTCTTGTCTTATTTTTTTATTGTCTTTGTTTTAGTTGAACTTTATCTAGAAAGATATGCAAGTTTTTGTTAGGCCGGTGTGTGGCCTTTGACTTGGAAATTTTTGGTATCGGTGGCGGTTAAGGGTAGATAACCAAGCTAGATATGGCCGCCACCCATTTTGCTAACCGTTCTTTGTTAACCAAGGTCATTATATGCTAATGAAGTCCTCCGTTGATCCTTATTACGCCTTGATTCCTTGTTGATTCAATATTTGATGTTTAGCATAGTTAGCTTGTGGCATGTTTCCTTTCGTTAATATAGTTGTTAGTTGCTTATTTATTACTTCGGTATCAAAGTGCTCTCCACATATGAGGCATAGCATTTTTGTTCACTATCGCCTACTTTTCGAGCACTTTTTGTGGGATATGGCTGCTAGTGGGTGCGTGTGTTTGCAATATTGGCGTATCCTCTCTTTGGATGTAAATACAAGCCTTTTGTTACTTGCTTGGGACATGCTTTGTACTTAGTTATTCATTTTGTATCTAGCTGCGAGTTGTGGTATAGATGAACTATGATTTTTGAACTCTTGCTAGTTTGGATAAGGTATGAGCATGTTCCTTAGTTGTGTTATCGGAAGGATTGTTAAGTTTTAAGTTTGTTAAGTTTTTATATTATGTTTGCTAGGGACTAGCAAAGTTCAAGTTGGGGGGTGTGATTAGCACCCAAGATTGTATAATCTTGGGGCTTTAATCCTCTAATTTGTAGCTTTTATATGTTTAAGTAATCGTTTTTATGCGATATTGCACGTAAGGTATTTTTGTGTGTATTTCAGGAAAAACGTGCTAATAAGGTGATTTTGTACGCCAAGGAACGTTCCGGTATGTCACCAAGAGTTCAAGTGCCCGGCGGCATATGGTCATTGTCACCGGAGCCTAACGGTGCCACAAGAAGCCTCGGAGATTGGCCGGAGGACAAGGTTGGCGAGGAGTGAGCCAAAGTGTATCAAATGAGGCAAACGCATCAATGATGGTTCCGAGGACATCCGTGGGACCAAGGCCACATGGCATACCTCCGCCAAGTCTCGTTGATCATGTAATGAAGCATTGGAAGGCCGTCGGGGCACGACAAGGCATGATGGCCCAAGCTGACCCTGTTCTGCTGTTTTCACACAGAGGTACCAATACCTCATTTTTTAGGTATTGGTACCATCATGCCGAATTAGAAGACAGTTGGATTGGTACCAATACCTCATTTTTTAGGTATTGGTACCAATGCCCTTCGGCCAGCAGCTTTTTGTGCTGAACATTTCAACCTTCTATTAATAGAAAGTTTCTACTTCTAGTTTGTTTTTGGGATATTTTGGGGGCCTTTTGGTCCTTTGTATGGCTGATTGTTTAGGCCTATAAATAGCTTTTTATGCCATATTTGGCCATTATGTACTCTTTTACACTTTAAGTCTTTTATGTTCTAGAGCTCCTTAGTTATTGCCTTCAAGTTCTTGCATTCAATTCCTCAACAACTCAAGTAAGTAGTGGTTGGATGATTAATTCTCGTTTGTTAATGTTGTAGCCACTAGTGAGATCTCTATATAAATCAAGTTTGTTTTCAATTCTATCGGTTAATCATGTTTACCTTTCTTAGCATGCTTTCTAGTCTTTTTATTATGAGTGAGTAGATAATCGGTTCGGTCATGGGGTGAGGTTCACCCTATGGATTAGTCCATTAAATGGTTTCTCTTAACTTTAGCTTAATCTCAAGGTTTTGAATGAATTAAACCCATGATTTCTAGCTTTGATCATGGGGATTGGTGGCTTCTTTGATCAATGAAGTCTATCGCCTTGTGCTACGAGCTTGATAATCCTACGCGTGCGAACGATCTTTTTTCGTCTCTCACTTGCGTTAAATGAGTTCAATTTGAATTAGAGCTTTGAATTAAGTTATAAGTAGTCTTCAGCTTTTAATTCGTCTAGTGGATCCGGACGGTTTCGGTCCATTCATGAGTTTGATGAAGAAACCGTTTGATGGCTAAGTCGTGGGTAAATCAATCCCTTTGACTCGACCATCTTAACCTAGTTTATTTCCAAGTTTAATTTCGTCAATCGAATCCAAACTCTAAAGTTGGCCGCTTGAACGCCGCAATCTTTAAGCAACTTCTATTCCAAATTCGCTAAAGAAGATTTCTCTGTGGGAACGATCCGGTCTTCCGGTTTATATGCTATCAACGACCTAGCCCTACGCTTGGGGTGCAAACCTATTTCTAAGAGGTTAGGTTGCGACGAGAAGCATTTTTGGCGCCGTTGCCGGGGATATCTTTCTTATATGGCTTATTGGGAGGTTTGACAAACCATTGTAAGTATTCCATTTAATTTTCCTTTGTGCATTGCATACTAATTCTAGTGGATACCTCTAACCGATCACACTATCAAATTGAGGTGTAACGAAGCTAGTGTTGGTATCTATTGCCTTTTGTTTTCTTTTCTTGCATACATATATATTGAGGAGGCAGCATAGCCCCTCAGACTTGTCTTGAGAGAGAGGCGGCGGCATAGCCCCTCCAGTCTGTTTTTCTTATTGCAGAGCGGTTCCATAGCTCTTAATCGGTCAAAGCGAAGGTTCATGCTTGTGGTATATCGTAGTCCTCGCTCAAACCGGCTGCATCGATCTAGCTCTCCACCTCGTGTTCGAAGCAATCTTCGAGCTTACTCTCCACCAAGCAGATATTCTCAACCGTACTCTCCACCAAGAACATCAATGGCAGATGAGGAAGCTCCTCCGGTTAGGACTCTTCAGGACTATTTGAATCCGGAACGGGTCACTCAATTGTCACCGATAGTTTTTCCACGGCCCACCACTGTTGCAAACACATTCGTGTTCAAATCAGACTATCATCGTTGCATTCCATTCTTCCATGGTATGGAGCGCGAGGATCCGTACCAACATATCCGAGAATTTGAGGAAGTTCTCCAATCGTTTGTTAGCGGGGAGGTGCTTCTCAACCAAGCAAGATTGAGGCTTTTTCTTTTCACTTTGAAGGATAAGGCTAAGACATGGTTTCACTCTTTGAAGCCTCAATCTTTGAACACATGGGGGGAAGTGCAAGATGTTTTTCATAAGAAATTCTTCCCAGCGAGCCGAACAAAGCTCTTGATGGATCAAATCCAGGGTTTCAAGCAACGTGAGGGAGAAGCTTTCCATCAGTATTGGGAGCGTTACAAGGATTTGCTTTCTGCGGTTCCTCACCATAACTTTGCCTTGTATCAACTGATTCACTACTTCCATATGGGCTGCACGCAACAAAGCAAGCAACTGCTCGACACCATGTGCTCCGGAGGATTCATGAATAAGTCACCCGATGACGGTTGGGATTACTTAGATGAGTTGGCCAAGAAGTCTTTGACTTGGAATTATGAAGATGCTGGTGATAGAGCTATGGCTAGCCAAGGTCCCGGTGGCTCCGGAAAGTTCTCCATAAATGAGCACAATGCTATCGAAACACGGATGGAGCAACTAGCACAAAAGTTGGAGAAGTTGGAGTTGAAAGGGGTAAAGGAAGTTAAGGCAGTGCAAGCGGTAGAGGAGATGTGTGCTATATGTGAAACATCGGGCCATTCCACTGACAATTGCTTGTCTATTCCCACTTTCAGACATCATTACGGTAACCTCAACCTTCCGCTCGAAGAAGTTAGTGCGGTAAACCAACGGTTTGAATCTTTTCCCCAAAACTTCAACCAAAGTCAACGACAACATCCGGGATTCCGTTGGAACAATCAGATTGAAGGCGGACCATCTCAAGCACCTCCCGGTTCTCAAATGCAACCATGGCGGTCTGCTCAAGGCCAAGGGCAGCCTCGTTTTCCACAAGGACCGCCAGGTTTCGCACCATCCGGCCCGTTTCAAGGATCTAACCAATATCAACCCCCGCCAAGGCGATCTTTGGAGGACACTCTCCAATCCTTCATGCAAGCTCAATCGAATTACAATGAGAGTAACACCCAAATGATGGGGGAGTTGAAGAACCAAATGGGAAAGATAACCACATCTATAGGGCTTCTCCAACAAGAAAAGGGAAAGTTTCCGACCCAGCCACAAGCCAATCCACAAGGTCAACTTCTCATTGGTAATTCTTCCATACCACCGCCCGAGCAAGCTCAAGCAATTATCACTCTAAGGAGTGGCAAGGCGGTTGACAATCTCGTTGTCAATCCGCCGGCTACACCTATCTTAGAACCAGCTTCGACATCAACAAGTTCTACAACGCTTGGGGAATCTCCCAAGTCATCTCCGGAGGAAGACGGGGAATCTCCCGTTCAAGTTTCAAATGAGGCCGACACCACTCCAAGCCCACAAGTCTCTCCCTTTCCTGCGCCCTATCCTTCCCGACTGAAAAAGCCGGCTCACCCATCCAAGGATGCCGATATTCTTGACGTGTTCAAAAAGGTAAATGTTAACATCCCGTTAATGGATGCTATCAAGCAAATTCCTTCTTATGCCAAGTTCTTGAAAGATCTATGCACTCAGAAGCGCAAGCTCAACGTGCACAAAAAGGTGCTTCTCACCGAGCAAGTTAGCCAAATTTTCCAAACAGATCTTGCACCTAAATACAAAGACCCCGGATGTCCTACAATTGCAATTACTATTGGGGGTAAGAGAGTAGAGCAAGCTCTTTTGGATTTGGGTGCGAGTGTCAATTTGCTACCTTATTCGGTGTATCAAGAGTTGGGTTTGGGGGAGATGAAGCCTACACGGGTTACTCTTCAATTGGCGGATAGGAGTGTCCGAATTCCTCGTGGTATGGTGGAAGATGTATTGGTCCAAGTTGATCAATTTGTATATCCGGTGGATTTTGTTGTATTGGATACTTGCCCGACGTCTTCATCGCCATTGTCTACTCCTGTTATTCTTGGGCGGCCGTTTCTAGCAACCTCGGATGCTGTAATCAATTGTCGGAATGGGCTATTGAACATGTCCTTCGGCAATATGAAGATGGCGGTCAATATGTTCAACGTTGGGAGTCAAATGGGAGATGATGATGATGTTCAAGGTGTCAACTGTATCGATTCATTAGTTCAAGATCATGTGGATGAACTCTTATCCAAGGATGATTTGGAGGCATGTCTTACCGCCGAGGAAGCCGATTTTTTGGAATCGCCGGAAGTTGCGAATCTTTGTTCCTTGCTAGACGAGGAGGAAGTTTGTGGGGCGGAACCGTGGATTCCTACCTTTGAGAAGTTGCCACTAATTGAGGGAAAAACTTTGCCATCTAGTGTCGAGCCGCCTAAGCTTGATTTGAAGCCCCTACCTGACCATTTGAAGTATGCCTACCTTGGCGACAACAAAACTTTTCCGGTGGTGATATCCTCAACTCTTGAGAATCTTCAAGAGTTGGAGTTGCTTGCATTATTACGGCGGCGTAGCAAGGCTATTGGGTGGACTATAGCCGATATACAAGGGATTTCTCCTTCCCTTTGTACTCATCACATTTATCTTGACGATAATGTGAAGCCATCGCGCCAACCACAACGACGGTTGAATCCTATTATGAAGGATGTAGTGCGTGCGGAGGTGTTGAAATTGTTGGATACGGGGATAATCTACCCAATTGCTGATTCTCAATGGGTGAGTCCTATCCAGGTGGTGCCTAAAAAGTCGGGGGTAACAGTTGTAAAGAATGACCAAGATGAGCTTGTGCCAACCCGGACTATCACCGGGTGTCGTGTTTGCATTGATTACCGCAAGCTAAATGCGGTAACCCGTAAGGATCATTTCCCTCTCCCGTTCATTGATCAGATTTTGGAAAGGGTAGCTGGACATGCCTTCTATTGCTTTCTAGACGGCTACTCAGGGTATAACCAGATTGAGGTCGCCATGGCTGACCAAGAAAAGACTACGTTTACTTGCCCGTTTGGGACCTTTGCTTATAGGCGCATGCCATTCGGCTTGTGCAATGCTCCCGGCACTTTTTCGAGGTGTATGATGGGTATTTTTAGTGACATGGTGGAGAAGATTGTTGAGGTCTTTATGGACGATTTCTCGGTATTTGGGGACTCTTTTGAGTCGTGTCTAGCCAATCTTGATAAGGTGTTGGAACGATGCGAGGAGAAGAACCTTGTTCTAAATTGGGAGAAATGCCATTTCATGGTAACGCAAGGCATCGTGTTGGGCCATATCGTGTCATCGAAGGGCATTGAGGTTGATAAGTCAAAAATTGATCTCATCGCCAACCTCCCTACTCCCAAATGCATCAAGGATGTCCGTTCCTTCCTCGGGCATGCCGGTTTCTACCGGAGATTTATCAAGGACTTTAGTGCTATTTCTCGGCCATTATGCCATCTGCTTTCGAAAGACGTCCCTTTTGAGTGGACGAATGATTGTGAGGAAGCTTTTCGGAAGCTTAAGTCACGCCTTACTACTCCGCCTATTGTGCAAAGTCCCGATTGGAACCTCCCATTTGAACTTATGTGCGACGCGAGTGACTACGCCGTCGGGGCTGTTTTAGGCCAAAGGAGGGAGAAGCAGCCTTGCGTTATTTCCTACGCGAGCAAAACATTGAACGATGCTCAAATGAATTACTCCACCACTGAAAAGGAGCTGCTCGCGGTAGTTTTTGCCTTGGATAAATTTCGCTCCTACTTGATTGGTTCGCCTATTGTCATCTACACGGATCATGCTGCCCTCAAGTACTTGCTCACCAAGCAAGACGCTAAGGCTCGGCTTATTCGATGGATTCTCTTGCTCCAAGAGTTCGATCTTACCATCAAGGACAAAAAGGGAGTGGAAAATGTGGTGGCCGACCACTTGTCACGATTGGAGTTTGAGGATCGTACATCTAAACTTCCAATCATCGATACTTTCCCGGATGAGCAACTTTTTGGTGTCTCAAGTACCCCGTGGTTCGCAGATATTGTCAACTATTTGGTAACGGGGTTACTTCCGACACATTGGACTTCTCAAGAGCGGAAGCAGTTTCTTTCAAGGGTGAAAAGGTTTTCTTTTGATGATCCTTATTTGTTTAAGTACTGTCCAGATCAGATTATTCGGCGATGTGTTCCGGATTCTGAGCATCAGAGTATTATAAACTTTTGCCACAAGGAGGCTTGTGGTGGCCATTTCTCTTTCAAGAAAACCGCGGCTAAAATTTTGCAATGCGGTTTCTATTGGCCTTCTTTGTTCAAAGACACGTTCGAGTATACTAGGTCTTGTGACCGGTGTCAAGCTTTGGGCAAGATCACCCGACGCAACGAGATGCCCCAAAATCCCATCCTAATCATTGAAGTCTTTGACTGTTGGGGCATCGATTTTATGGGGCCTTTTCCTACATCATTCGGCTACCTCTACATTTTGCTTGCCGTCGACTATGTCAGCAAGTGGGTGGAGGCAATCCCCACTCGTACCAATGATGCTCAGGTTGTAGTCGAATTTCTCCGAGAGTACATTTTGGCACGGTTTGGGATGCCAAGAGCTATAATCAGTGACCAAGGCACGCATTTCTGTAATAGGTCGTTTACGGCTTTGATGAGGAAATATGCCATTGTGCACAAGGTATCGACGGCTTATCATCCCCAAACTAATGGACAAGCTGAGCTAGCTAATCGGGAGATCAAGGGCATCCTTGAGAAAACGGTTAATCCAAACCGCAAAGATTGGTCACTTCGGCTGATCGACGCCTTGTGGGCTTATCGTACTGCTTACAAAACCGTGTTGGGAATGTCGCCGTATCGGCTCGTTTATGGAAAGCCTTGCCATCTTCCGGTGGAATTGGAGCACAAAGCTTATTGGGCGATCAAGAAAATGAATGCCTCCATGCCGCTTGCTGGTGCTAAGCGGAAGCTTCAACTCAATGAACTCGAAGAAATAAGGTCTGATGCTTATGATCGCTCTAGTTCTTATAAAACCAAAGTCAAAGCTATGCATGATAAAACAATTCTTAGAAAGAACTTTGAAATAGGCCAAAAAGTGCTTTTGTACAATTCTAAATTGCATCTGTTTCCAGGCAAGTTAAGGTCCCGTTGGGCTGGTCCTTATGTTGTTAAATCTGTCGCCCCTCACGGGGCCATAGAGATTGAGAATGAATCCAGTGGGAATGTTTTTAAGGTTAACGGCCAACGGCTTAAGCCGTTTCTTGGTCATTTTGAAATTGGCGAGCCTGATGAGGAATTGGGCGATCCCGTTTATTCTGATGCTCTTGTTTCTTAGCTTGTTTTGAACTAACTTTGCACGGGGAGCGCAAGCGTAACCGCTGAACTTAACTGTTTGTCGGACCCGGCCCCCGGGTAGGGGGTACCCTCCATTGACTTGGGTATTTGTAGCTCCGCACGCCGCTACTAAAAAAAGGATCGTGTGCCCAGCTCCGGTTAGTAAGGGCAATGTTTCGTCTCTTGTACATATTTGCATGTTTGTTTAGTTTTGGTTTTTTCTCATTAAGAGATTTCATCAATGCATCATTGTATCGGGCTTTAATTAGTCCTTCTTTGTAGTAGTTTGCCGTTAACGATCCATGCTCACTAGATATGTCCCTATCGGGGGCAGTTTAGGTCTTTGGGTGAGACTTGATATTCCCGTGCTTTGGCGCTAGGCTCTGTCTTGTCTCACTTTGTTTCGGTCATAGGGAACGCTGGGCTTAATTGCTTGGCGAGGTCAGGCGGTAAATTTTACTTCGGGCGTTGATGTAACAAATGTGACGGTCTAGTATAGCCACCCGTGTCTTACCTCGCCGGTGAGACACGGGAAGAAAAGTATGACTCGTAAGATTGCGTGAAAATCGGGTGGTGTTTCTTAATTTTTCTTTTGTATATATGTTTGTTGGCGCCCGGATAACACGAGCCGGGCGGTTCTAATGTCATTTGTCTCTTAGTAGGTAGTTCGAGCTTAAGTCTTTTGCAGGGTGAACATGCTACCACACCAGCCTTGGTGGATTGGGTCTAAAGTTGGAGTGAATGCGGCATTCAGGAGCCCTAAGCATGGGTGCGATTACGTGTCGCGGTTGTTAGTCCAATAAAGCTTTGACCATGACCCTGTGTGACTAGCTGTGGTTCCGTTGGAAGAGCCGAAGGAGTCGACCTTGGAAGCTGTTCGTATGACAAAAGGAGACGATGACGCAAAAGCCTCCAACTTGGTCGAGGTATACGGGGGTTGACATTCCCCCGGAGGTATGATTTTTTTGTTCTTTCTCTCTCAATACTGTTGTTCTCCATGCTATGAGGACATAGCTCATTTTAAGTTGGGGGGAGAGATATATATATTCTATATATATGCTTTTATTATTTTGGTTAAAATTTTTCATTTTTTTTTTTTTAGTGCAATCCTTCCGTGGTACATAATTTTTGGTATAACATAACTAGGCGCATGCTCATTGAGTTCTTAAATGGCAAGAGTTTTATGTGATCTTGAGTGTTTATCTACATCTCAACTCATTTGCATGATTAAAAGATGAGTGATCTAGGTGTTGAGTGTGTTTTTAAGTAAGTTTTACCCATATCCCATCATTTTTGGTCTTAAACTCTTAGTTAGGTTTATAATCTCATGTTCATGCCTGGTTGTGTTTGATATCTATGTTGAATCGGTTATGGAATCTATGGCGTACTTTGGAAGTGATTCAAGGCATTCTTTGATTGATTAAACCACAAAAGTGTCCCCTCGTCCTATTTTGTATCCTAGTCCGTGTCCTACATTTTTCTCATTAACCTAGGGATCCGGATGTTCGGAGGGTGGTTCGGAAGGTGTATTACTATGTTGCATATGGTTTGGAGGTGTTTCGGGTGAGTTACAAGGAGTCGGAACATGAAATGGCCAAGGAAGTAGTTTCTGCAGAAAACCAGCAAAAGGTATTGGTACCTCAAAAACCTGGTATTGGTACCATCTCTATCCAGTGGAAGACAGTTGGTTTGGTATTGGTACCTTAATTCTGTGGTATTGGTACCAAAGGTATTTTGACATTTCCAGGAGATCAAAAGGCCCAAATACTTCCAAACACCACCAAATCTTCCATAAACACTCCCAAATCTTGCATCTTCTCCATCAATTACCATGGTTCTTCAACAAATCACAAGGGTTTTCAAAGGTTCAAGCCCTAACCCATCAAAATCAAGGATAAGAAGGAGAGAAGGCAGCTGGCTAGAGAGGTTGGGAAGCTTAGACACGAGCTAAATTGGCATACCCAACACTCAAATGATGAGGTGAATTATGAGGCACCACCGGATGAGGCTGTGGTTGACAGTGGTGAGGATGAGGACTAGTGTCGGTGGTTCTAGAGTTAGAAAATCCCTCTACTTGGTCGGGGTGTACGGTGGTTGACATCCCACCTCTTGTCTTATTTTTTTATTGTCTTTGTTTTAGTTGAACTTTATCTAGAAAGATATGCAAGTTTTTGTTAGGCCGGCGTGTGGCCTTTGACTTGGAAATTTTTGGTATCGGTGGCGGTTAAGGGTAGATAACCAAGCTAGATATGGCCGCCACCCATTTTGCTAACCGTTCTTTGTTAACCAAGGTCATTATATGCTAATGAAGTCCTCCGTTGATCCTTATTACGCCTTGATTCCTTGTTGATTCAATATTTGATGTTTAGCATAGTTAGCTTGTGGCATGTTTCCTTTCGTTAATATAGTTGTTAGTTGCTTATTTATTACTTCGGTATCAAAGTGCTCTCCACATATGAGGCATAGCATTTTTGTTCACTATCGCCTACTTTTCGAGCACTTTTTGTGGGATATGGCTGCTAGTGGGTGCGTGTGTTTGCAATATTGGCGTATCCTCTCTTTGGATGTAAATACAAGCCTTTTGTTACTTGCTTGGGACATGCTTTGTACTTAGTTATTCATTTTGTATCTAGCTGCGAGTTGTGGTATAGATGAACTATGATTTTTGAACTCTTGCTAGTTTGGATAAGGTATGAGCATGTTCCTTAGTTGTGTTATCGGAAGGATTGTTAAGTTTTAAGTTTGTTAAGTTTTTATATTATGTTTGCTAGGGACTAGCAAAGTTCAAGTTGGGGGGTGTGATTAGCACCCAAGATTGTATAATCTTGGGGCTTTAATCCTCTAATTTGTAGCTTTTATATGTTTAAGTAATCGTTTTTATGCGATATTGCACGTAAGGTATTTTTGTGTGTATTTCAGGAAAAACGTGCTAATAAGGTGATTTTGTACGCCAAGGAACGTTCCGGTATGTCACCAAGAGTTCAAGTGCCCGGCGGCATATGGTCATTGTCACCGGAGCCTAACGGTGCCACAAGAAGCCTCGGAGATTGGCCGGAGGACAAGGTTGGCGAGGAGTGAGCCAAAGTGTATCAAATGAGGCAAACGCATCAATGATGGTTCCGAGGACATCCGTGGGACCAAGGCCACATGGCATACCTCCGCCAAGTCTCGTTGATCATGTAATGAAGCATTGGAAGGCCGTCGGGGCACGACAAGGCATGATGGCCCAAGCTGACCCTGTTCTGCTGTTTTCACACAGAGGTACCAATACCTCATTTTTTAGGTATTGGTACCATCATGCCGAATTAGAAGACAGTTGGATTGGTACCAATACCTCATTTTTTAGGTATTGGTACCAATGCCCTTCGGCCAGCAGCTTTTTGTGCTGAACATTTCAACCTTCTATTAATAGAAAGTTTCTACTTCTAGTTTGTTTTTGGGATATTTTGGGGGCCTTTTGGTCCTTTGTATGGCTGATTGTTTAGGCCTATAAATAGCTTTTTATGCCATATTTGGCCATTATGTACTCTTTTACACTTTAAGTCTTTTATGTTCTAGAGCTCCTTAGTTATTGCCTTCAAGTTCTTGCATTCAATTCCTCAACAACTCAAGTAAGTAGTGGTTGGATGATTAATTCTCGTTTGTTAATGTTGTAGCCACTAGTGAGATCTCTATATAAATCAAGTTTGTTTTCAATTCTATCGGTTAATCATGTTTACCTTTCTTAGCATGCTTTCTAGTCTTTTTATTATGAGTGAGTAGATAATCGGTTCGGTCATGGGGTGAGGTTCACCCTATGGATTAGTCCATTAAATGGTTTCTCTTAACTTTAGCTTAATCTCAAGGTTTTGAATGAATTAAACCCATGATTTCTAGCTTTGATCATGGGGATTGGTGGCTTCTTTGATCAATGAAGTCTATCGCCTTGTGCTACGAGCTTGATAATCCTACGCGTGCGAACGATCTTTTTTCGTCTCTCACTTGCGTTAAATGAGTTCAATTTGAATTAGAGCTTTGAATTAAGTTATAAGTAGTCTTCAGCTTTTAATTCGTCTAGTGGATCCGGACGGTTTCGGTCCATTCATGAGTTTGATGAAGAAACCGTTTGATGGCTAAGTCGTGGGTAAATCAATCCCTTTGACTCGACCATCTTAACCTAGTTTATTTCCAAGTTTAATTTCGTCAATCGAATCCAAACTCTAAAGTTGGCCGCTTGAACGCCGCAATCTTTAAGCAACTTCTATTCCAAATTCGCTAAAGAAGATTTCTCTGTGGGAACGATCCGGTCTTCCGGTTTATATGCTATCAACGACCTAGCCCTACGCTTGGGGTGCAAACCTATTTCTAAGAGGTTAGGTTGCGACGAGAAGCATTTTTGGCGCCGTTGCCGGGGATATCTTTCTTATATGGCTTATTGGGAGGTTTGACAAACCATTGTAAGTATTCCATTTAATTTTCCTTTGTGCATTGCATACTAATTCTAGTGGATACCTCTAACCGATCACACTATCAAATTGAGGTGTAACGAAGCTAGTGTTGGTATCTATTGCCTTTTGTTTTCTTTTCTTGCATACATATATATTGAGGAGGCAGCATAGCCCCTCAGACTTGTCTTGAGAGAGAGGCGGCGGCATAGCCCCTCCAGTCTGTTTTTCTTATTGCAGAGCGGTTCCATAGCTCTTAATCGGTCAAAGCGAAGGTTCATGCTTGTGGTATATCGTAGTCCTCGCTCAAACCGGCTGCATCGATCTAGCTCTCCACCTCGTGTTCGAAGCAATCTTCGAGCTTACTCTCCACCAAGCAGATATTCTCAACCGTACTCTCCACCAAGAACATCAATGGCAGATGAGGAAGCTCCTCCGGTTAGGACTCTTCAGGACTATTTGAATCCGGAACGGGTCACTCAATTGTCACCGATAGTTTTTCCACGGCCCACCACTGTTGCAAACACATTCGTGTTCAAATCAGACTATCATCGTTGCATTCCATTCTTCCATGGTATGGAGCGCGAGGATCCGTACCAACATATCCGAGAATTTGAGGAAGTTCTCCAATCGTTTGTTAGCGGGGAGGTGCTTCTCAACCAAGCAAGATTGAGGCTTTTTCTTTTCACTTTGAAGGATAAGGCTAAGACATGGTTTCACTCTTTGAAGCCTCAATCTTTGAACACATGGGGGGAAGTGCAAGATGTTTTTCATAAGAAATTCTTCCCAGCGAGCCGAACAAAGCTCTTGATGGATCAAATCCAGGGTTTCAAGCAACGTGAGGGAGAAGCTTTCCATCAGTATTGGGAGCGTTACAAGGATTTGCTTTCTGCGGTTCCTCACCATAACTTTGCCTTGTATCAACTGATTCACTACTTCCATATGGGCTGCACGCAACAAAGCAAGCAACTGCTCGACACCATGTGCTCCGGAGGATTCATGAATAAGTCACCCGATGACGGTTGGGATTACTTAGATGAGTTGGCCAAGAAGTCTTTGACTTGGAATTATGAAGATGCTGGTGATAGAGCTATGGCTAGCCAAGGTCCCGGTGGCTCCGGAAAGTTCTCCATAAATGAGCACAATGCTATCGAAACACGGATGGAGCAACTAGCACAAAAGTTGGAGAAGTTGGAGTTGAAAGGGGTAAAGGAAGTTAAGGCAGTGCAAGCGGTAGAGGAGATGTGTGCTATATGTGAAACATCGGGCCATTCCACTGACAATTGCTTGTCTATTCCCACTTTCAGACATCATTACGGTAACCTCAACCTTCCGCTCGAAGAAGTTAGTGCGGTAAACCAACGGTTTGAATCTTTTCCCCAAAACTTCAACCAAAGTCAACGACAACATCCGGGATTCCGTTGGAACAATCAGATTGAAGGCGGACCATCTCAAGCACCTCCCGGTTCTCAAATGCAACCATGGTGGTCTGCTCAAGGCCAAGGGCAGCCTCGTTTTCCACAAGGACCGCCAGGTTTCGCACCATCCGGCCCGTTTCAAGGATCTAACCAATATCAACCCCCGCCAAGGCGATCTTTGGAGGACACTCTCCAATCCTTCATGCAAGCTCAATCGAATTACAATGAGAGTAACACCCAAATGATGGGGGAGTTGAAGAACCAAATGGGAAAGATAACCACATCTATAGGGCTTCTCCAACAAGAAAAGGGAAAGTTTCCGACCCAGCCACAAGCCAATCCACAAGGTCAACTTCTCATTGGTAATTCTTCCATACCACCGCCCGAGCAAGCTCAAGCAATTATCACTCTAAGGAGTGGCAAGGCGGTTGACAATCTCGTTGTCAATCCGCCGGCTACACCTATCTTAGAACCAGCTTCGACATCAACAAGTTCTACAA
This sequence comes from Rhododendron vialii, assembly GCF_030253575.1. Classification (NCBI taxonomy): domain Eukaryota; kingdom Viridiplantae; phylum Streptophyta; class Magnoliopsida; order Ericales; family Ericaceae; genus Rhododendron; species Rhododendron vialii. The sequence goes on from NC_080568.1 coordinate 16,167,488, forward strand.
CGCTTGGGGAATCTCCCAAGTCATCTCCGGAGGAAGACGGGGAATCTCCCGTTCAAGTTTCAAATGAGGCCGACACCACTCCAAGCCCACAAGTCTCTCCCTTTCCTGCGCCCTATCCTTCCCGACTGAAAAAGCCGGCTCACCCATCCAAGGATGCCGATATTCTTGACGTGTTCAAAAAGGTAAATGTTAACATCCCGTTAATGGATGCTATCAAGCAAATTCCTTCTTATGCCAAGTTCTTGAAAGATCTATGCACTCAGAAGCGCAAGCTCAACGTGCACAAAAAGGTGCTTCTCACCGAGCAAGTTAGCCAAATTTTCCAAACAGATCTTGCACCTAAATACAAAGACCCCGGATGTCCTACAATTGCAATTACTATTGGGGGTAAGAGAGTAGAGCAAGCTCTTTTGGATTTGGGTGCGAGTGTCAATTTGCTACCTTATTCGGTGTATCAAGAGTTGGGTTTGGGGGAGATGAAGCCTACACGGGTTACTCTTCAATTGGCGGATAGGAGTGTCCGAATTCCTCGTGGTATGGTGGAAGATGTATTGGTCCAAGTTGATCAATTTGTATATCCGGTGGATTTTGTTGTATTGGATACTTGCCCGACGTCTTCATCGCCATTGTCTACTCCTGTTATTCTTGGGCGGCCGTTTCTAGCAACCTCGGATGCTGTAATCAATTGTCGGAATGGGCTATTGAACATGTCCTTCGGCAATATGAAGATGGCGGTCAATATGTTCAACGTTGGGAGTCAAATGGGAGATGATGATGATGTTCAAGGTGTCAACTGTATCGATTCATTAGTTCAAGATCATGTGGATGAACTCTTATCCAAGGATGATTTGGAGGCATGTCTTACCGCCGAGGAAGCCGATTTTTTGGAATCGCCGGAAGTTGCGAATCTTTGTTCCTTGCTAGACGAGGAGGAAGTTTGTGGGGCGGAACCGTGGATTCCTACCTTTGAGAAGTTGCCACTAATTGAGGGAAAAACTTTGCCATCTAGTGTCGAGCCGCCTAAGCTTGATTTGAAGCCCCTACCTGACCATTTGAAGTATGCCTACCTTGGCGACAACAAAACTTTTCCGGTGGTGATATCCTCAACTCTTGAGAATCTTCAAGAGTTGGAGTTGCTTGCATTATTACGGCGGCGTAGCAAGGCTATTGGGTGGACTATAGCCGATATACAAGGGATTTCTCCTTCCCTTTGTACTCATCACATTTATCTTGACGATAATGTGAAGCCATCGCGCCAACCACAACGACGGTTGAATCCTATTATGAAGGATGTAGTGCGTGCGGAGGTGTTGAAATTGTTGGATACGGGGATAATCTACCCAATTGCTGATTCTCAATGGGTGAGTCCTATCCAGGTGGTGCCTAAAAAGTCGGGGGTAACAGTTGTAAAGAATGACCAAGATGAGCTTGTGCCAACCCGGACTATCACCGGGTGTCGTGTTTGCATTGATTACCGCAAGCTAAATGCGGTAACCCGTAAGGATCATTTCCCTCTCCCGTTCATTGATCAGATTTTGGAAAGGGTAGCTGGACATGCCTTCTATTGCTTTCTAGACGGCTACTCAGGGTATAACCAGATTGAGGTCGCCATGGCTGACCAAGAAAAGACTACGTTTACTTGCCCGTTTGGGACCTTTGCTTATAGGCGCATGCCATTCGGCTTGTGCAATGCTCCCGGCACTTTTTCGAGGTGTATGATGGGTATTTTTAGTGACATGGTGGAGAAGATTGTTGAGGTCTTTATGGACGATTTCTCGGTATTTGGGGACTCTTTTGAGTCGTGTCTAGCCAATCTTGATAAGGTGTTGGAACGATGCGAGGAGAAGAACCTTGTTCTAAATTGGGAGAAATGCCATTTCATGGTAACGCAAGGCATCGTGTTGGGCCATATCGTGTCATCGAAGGGCATTGAGGTTGATAAGTCAAAAATTGATCTCATCGCCAACCTCCCTACTCCCAAATGCATCAAGGATGTCCGTTCCTTCCTCGGGCATGCCGGTTTCTACCGGAGATTTATCAAGGACTTTAGTGCTATTTCTCGGCCATTATGCCATCTGCTTTCGAAAGACGTCCCTTTTGAGTGGACGAATGATTGTGAGGAAGCTTTTCGGAAGCTTAAGTCACGCCTTACTACTCCGCCTATTGTGCAAAGTCCCGATTGGAACCTCCCATTTGAACTTATGTGCGACGCGAGTGACTACGCCGTCGGGGCTGTTTTAGGCCAAAGGAGGGAGAAGCAGCCTTGCGTTATTTCCTACGCGAGCAAAACATTGAACGATGCTCAAATGAATTACTCCACCACTGAAAAGGAGCTGCTCGCGGTAGTTTTTGCCTTGGATAAATTTCGCTCCTACTTGATTGGTTCGCCTATTGTCATCTACACGGATCATGCTGCCCTCAAGTACTTGCTCACCAAGCAAGACGCTAAGGCTCGGCTTATTCGATGGATTCTCTTGCTCCAAGAGTTCGATCTTACCATCAAGGACAAAAAGGGAGTGGAAAATGTGGTGGCCGACCACTTATCACGATTGGAGTTTGAGGATCGTACATCTAAACTTCCAATCATCGATACTTTCCCGGATGAGCAACTTTTTGGTGTCTCAAGTACCCCGTGGTTCGCAGATATTGTCAACTATTTGGTAACGGGGTTACTTCCGACACATTGGACTTCTCAAGAGCGGAAGCAGTTTCTTTCAAGGGTGAAAAGGTTTTCTTTTGATGATCCTTATTTGTTTAAGTACTGTCCAGATCAGATTATTCGGCGATGTGTTCCGGATTCTGAGCATCAGAGTATTATAAACTTTTGCCACAAGGAGGCTTGTGGTGGCCATTTCTCTTTCAAGAAAACCGCGGCTAAAATTTTGCAATGCGGTTTCTATTGGCCTTCTTTGTTCAAAGACACGTTCGAGTATACTAGGTCTTGTGACCGGTGTCAAGCTTTGGGCAAGATCACCCGACGCAACGAGATGCCCCAAAATCCCATCCTAATCATTGAAGTCTTTGACTGTTGGGGCATCGATTTTATGGGGCCTTTTCCTACATCATTCGGCTACCTCTACATTTTGCTTGCCGTCGACTATGTCAGCAAGTGGGTGGAGGCAATCCCTACTCGTACCAATGATGCTCAGGTTGTAGTCGAATTTCTCCGAGAGTACATTTTGGCACGGTTTGGGATGCCAAGAGCTATAATCAGTGACCAAGGCACGCATTTCTGTAATAGGTCGTTTACGGCTTTGATGAGGAAATATGCCATTGTGCACAAGGTATCGACGGCTTATCATCCCCAAACTAATGGACAAGCTGAGCTAGCTAATCGGGAGATCAAGGGCATCCTTGAGAAAACGGTTAATCCAAACCGCAAAGATTGGTCACTTCGGCTGATCGACGCCTTGTGGGCTTATCGTACTGCTTACAAAACCGTGTTGGGAATGTCGCCGTATCGGCTCGTTTATGGAAAGCCTTGCCATCTTCCGGTGGAATTGGAGCACAAAGCTTATTGGGCGATCAAGAAAATGAATGCCTCCATGCCGCTTGCTGGTGCTAAGCGGAAGCTTCAACTCAATGAACTCGAAGAAATAAGGTCTGATGCTTATGATCGCTCTAGTTCTTATAAAACCAAAGTCAAAGCTATGCATGATAAAACAATTCTTAGAAAGAACTTTGAAATAGGCCAAAAAGTGCTTTTGTACAATTCTAAATTGCATCTGTTTCCAGGCAAGTTAAGGTCCCGTTGGGCTGGTCCTTATGTTGTTAAATCTGTCGCCCCTCACGGGGCCATAGAGATTGAGAATGAATCCAGTGGGAATGTTTTTAAGGTTAACGGCCAACGGCTTAAGCCGTTTCTTGGTCATTTTGAAATTGGCGAGCCTGATGAGGAATTGGGCGATCCCGTTTATTCTGATGCTCTTGTTTCTTAGCTTGTTTTGAACTAACTTTGCACGGGGAGCGCAAGCGTAACCGCTGAACTTAACTGTTTGTCGGACCCGGCCCCCGGGTAGGGGGTACCCTCCATTGACTTGGGTATTTGTAGCTCCGCACGCCGCTACTAAAAAAAGGATCGTGTGCCCAGCTCCGGTTAGTAAGGGCAATGTTTCGTCTCTTGTACATATTTGCATGTTTGTTTAGTTTTGGTTTTTTCTCATTAAGAGATTTCATCAATGCATCATTGTATCGGGCTTTAATTAGTCCTTCTTTGTAGTAGTTTGCCGTTAACGATCCATGCTCACTAGATATGTCCCTATCGGGGGCAGTTTAGGTCTTTGGGTGAGACTTGATATTCCCGTGCTTTGGCGCTAGGCTCTGTCTTGTCTCACTTTGTTTCGGTCATAGGGAACGCTGGGCTTAATTGCTTGGCGAGGTCAGGCGGTAAATTTTACTTCGGGCGTTGATGTAACAAATGTGACGGTCTAGTATAGCCACCCGTGTCTTACCTCGCCGGTGAGACACGGGAAGAAAAGTATGACTCGTAAGATTGCGTGAAAATCGGGTGGTGTTTCTTAATTTTTCTTTTGTATATATGTTTGTTGGCGCCCGGATAACACGAGCCGGGCGGTTCTAATGTCATTTGTCTCTTAGTAGGTAGTTCGAGCTTAAGTCTTTTGCAGGGTGAACATGCTACCACACCAGCCTTGGTGGATTGGGTCTAAAGTTGGAGTGAATGCGGCATTCAGGAGCCCTAAGCATGGGTGCGATTACGTGTCGCGGTTGTTAGTCCAATAAAGCTTTGACCATGACCCTGTGTGACTAGCTGTGGTTCCGTTGGAAGAGCCGAAGGAGTCGACCTTGGAAGCTGTTCGTATGACAAAAGGAGACGATGACGCAAAAGCCTCCAACTTGGTCGAGGTATACGGGGGTTGACATTCCCCCGGAGGTATGATTTTTTTGTTCTTTCTCTCTCAATACTGTTGTTCTCCATGCTATGAGGACATAGCTCATTTTAAGTTGGGGGGAGAGATATATATATTCTATATATATGCTTTTATTATTTTGGTTAAAATTTTTCATTTTTTTTTTTTTAGTGCAATCCTTCCGTGGTACATAATTTTTGGTATAACATAACTAGGCGCATGCTCATTGAGTTCTTAAATGGCAAGAGTTTTATGTGATCTTGAGTGTTTATCTACATCTCAACTCATTTGCATGATTAAAAGATGAGTGATCTAGGTGTTGAGTGTGTTTTTAAGTAAGTTTTACCCATATCCCATCATTTTTGGTCTTAAACTCTTAGTTAGGTTTATAATCTCATGTTCATGCCTGGTTGTGTTTGATATCTATGTTGAATCGGTTATGGAATCTATGGCGTACTTTGGAAGTGATTCAAGGCATTCTTTGATTGATTAAACCACAAAAGTGTCCCCTCGTCCTATTTTGTATCCTAGTCCGTGTCCTACATTTTTCTCATTAACCTAGGGATCCGGATGTTCGGAGGGTGGTTCGGAAGGTGTATTACTATGTTGCATATGGTTTGGAGGTGTTTCGGGTGAGTTACAAGGAGTCGGAACATGAAATGGCCAAGGAAGTAGTTTCTGCAGAAAACCAGCAAAAGGTATTGGTACCTCAAAAACCTGGTATTGGTACCATCTCTATCCAGTGGAAGACAGTTGGTTTGGTATTGGTACCTTAATTCTGTGGTATTGGTACCAAAGGTATTTTGACATTTCCAGGAGATCAAAAGGCCCAAATACTTCCAAACACCACCAAATCTTCCATAAACACTCCCAAATCTTGCATCTTCTCCATCAATTACCATGGTTCTTCAACAAATCACAAGGGTTTTCAAAGGTTCAAGCCCTAACCCATCAAAATCAAGGATAAGAAGGAGAGAAGGCAGCTGGCTAGAGAGGTTGGGAAGCTTAGACACGAGCTAAATTGGCATACCCAACACTCAAATGATGAGGTGAATTATGAGGCACCACCGGATGAGGCTGTGGTTGACAGTGGTGAGGATGAGGACTAGTGTCGGTGGTTCTAGAGTTAGAAAATCCCTCTACTTGGTCGGGGTGTACGGTGGTTGACATCCCACCTCTTGTCTTATTTTTTTATTGTCTTTGTTTTAGTTGAACTTTATCTAGAAAGATATGCAAGTTTTTGTTAGGCCGGCGTGTGGCCTTTGACTTGGAAATTTTTGGTATCGGTGGCGGTTAAGGGTAGATAACCAAGCTAGATATGGCCGCCACCCATTTTGCTAACCGTTCTTTGTTAACCAAGGTCATTATATGCTAATGAAGTCCTCCGTTGATCCTTATTACGCCTTGATTCCTTGTTGATTCAATATTTGATGTTTAGCATAGTTAGCTTGTGGCATGTTTCCTTTCGTTAATATAGTTGTTAGTTGCTTATTTATTACTTCGGTATCAAAGTGCTCTCCACATATGAGGCATAGCATTTTTGTTCACTATCGCCTACTTTTCGAGCACTTTTTGTGGGATATGGCTGCTAGTGGGTGCGTGTGTTTGCAATATTGGCGTATCCTCTCTTTGGATGTAAATACAAGCCTTTTGTTACTTGCTTGGGACATGCTTTGTACTTAGTTATTCATTTTGTATCTAGCTGCGAGTTGTGGTATAGATGAACTATGATTTTTGAACTCTTGCTAGTTTGGATAAGGTATGAGCATGTTCCTTAGTTGTGTTATCGGAAGGATTGTTAAGTTTTAAGTTTGTTAAGTTTTTATATTATGTTTGCTAGGGACTAGCAAAGTTCAAGTTGGGGGGTGTGATTAGCACCCAAGATTGTATAATCTTGGGGCTTTAATCCTCTAATTTGTAGCTTTTATATGTTTAAGTAATCGTTTTTATGCGATATTGCACGTAAGGTATTTTTGTGTGTATTTCAGGAAAAACGTGCTAATAAGGTGATTTTGTACGCCAAGGAACGTTCCGGTATGTCACCAAGAGTTCAAGTGCCCGGCGGCATATGGTCATTGTCACCGGAGCCTAACGGTGCCACAAGAAGCCTCGGAGATTGGCCGGAGGACAAGGTTGGCGAGGAGTGAGCCAAAGTGTATCAAATGAGGCAAACGCATCAATGATGGTTCCGAGGACATCCGTGGGACCAAGGCCACATGGCATACCTCCGCCAAGTCTCGTTGATCATGTAATGAAGCATTGGAAGGCCGTCGGGGCACGACAAGGCATGATGGCCCAAGCTGACCCTGTTCTGCTGTTTTCACACAGAGGTACCAATACCTCATTTTTTAGGTATTGGTACCATCATGCCGAATTAGAAGACAGTTGGATTGGTACCAATACCTCATTTTTTAGGTATTGGTACCAATGCCCTTCGGCCAGCAGCTTTTTGTGCTGAACATTTCAACCTTCTATTAATAGAAAGTTTCTACTTCTAGTTTGTTTTTGGGATATTTTGGGGGCCTTTTGGTCCTTTGTATGGCTGATTGTTTAGGCCTATAAATAGCTTTTTATGCCATATTTGGCCATTATGTACTCTTTTACACTTTAAGTCTTTTATGTTCTAGAGCTCCTTAGTTATTGCCTTCAAGTTCTTGCATTCAATTCCTCAACAACTCAAGTAAGTAGTGGTTGGATGATTAATTCTCGTTTGTTAATGTTGTAGCCACTAGTGAGATCTCTATATAAATCAAGTTTGTTTTCAATTCTATCGGTTAATCATGTTTACCTTTCTTAGCATGCTTTCTAGTCTTTTTATTATGAGTGAGTAGATAATCGGTTCGGTCATGGGGTGAGGTTCACCCTATGGATTAGTCCATTAAATGGTTTCTCTTAACTTTAGCTTAATCTCAAGGTTTTGAATGAATTAAACCCATGATTTCTAGCTTTGATCATGGGGATTGGTGGCTTCTTTGATCAATGAAGTCTATCGCCTTGTGCTACGAGCTTGATAATCCTACGCGTGCGAACGATCTTTTTTCGTCTCTCACTTGCGTTAAATGAGTTCAATTTGAATTAGAGCTTTGAATTAAGTTATAAGTAGTCTTCAGCTTTTAATTCGTCTAGTGGATCCGGACGGTTTCGGTCCATTCATGAGTTTGATGAGGAAACCGTTTGATGGCTAAGTCGTGGGTAAATCAATCCCTTTGACTCGACCATCTTAACCTAGTTTATTTCCAAGTTTAATTTCGTCAATCGAATCCAAACTCTAAAGTTGGCCGCTTGAACGCCGCAATCTTTAAGCAACTTCTATTCCAAATTCGCTAAAGAAGATTTCTCTGTAGGAACGATCCGGTCTTCCGGTTTATATGCTATCAACGACCTAGCCCTACGCTTGGGGTGCAAACCTATTTCTAAGAGGTTAGGTTGCGACGAGAAGCAGGGGCCATTTGAAATAAGGTTGATTCTTTATTTGATAAAGAATCCTGTAAATGGGCTCTTTCCAAACCGTGTTTATGGAAAAGAATGACTTGGGATCCGGGGCTTGTTTATCCTTGTACTGCTCTTTCTTCGCCTGCCCATAATCTTTTCTTTCACGATAAGTTTTGGGCTCTGGCTTGTCAGCTTTCTTTATAGGTCCCTTTACTTGCTCGGCGGCCAACTTACCATCCTCTCATAGGATGTCATCCTCGTTCCTGGCGTGCTGCTCAATTCTCTCCATTAATTTTGCCAATGTCTGCACGGGACTCATGTTTAGAGACTTACGCAGTTCCCCCCGAACAGGTAAGCCTGTTTTGAACGTGGCTATTGCGTATTCTTCACTACATCCTTCAATCTCGTTAAAGGTTTCCCAGTACTTCTTTGCATAAGTCCTGATCGGCTCGTCCTCTCCTTGCTTCATAAAAGAAAGACTCTCAAAGGTTTTGGGAGCTTTCCTGCTCGTCAAGAACCGTGCAGTGAATTCCTCGGCCAACTGCACCCATGTTCGGATGGAGCGTGAGCCCAATCTGTGGAACCAGGACAAAGCAACCTTCCCTAAACTCGACGGGAACATTTTGCACATGATTGCATCATCTCCTTCATGCATAAACATTGCTTGCTGGTAATGCTGTATATGGGCCACGGGATCAGCATCTGTCTCATAGAGGATAAATGTTCCGTGCTTTACCCTGGTCGGCAATCTAGCCTCCTGTAACTTGTTTGCAAAAGGGGAGGATGCTACATTCTGAAGTGCTTTCCGTGCTGCTTCCCGTGCAGTCATGGCTTCATCCTCTGGTCCTTTCTTGGATCTAATTCTTTCCCAATCGGAATCAGGTCTCTCGTACCTGTCCCTATGATGTTTCCTACTCCCTTCCTCCTCGGGGGTAGAGCTTCGACCTCTGCTTCTCCTCTTTCTCGGAGATACCCTCCTTCGCTCGGGTGTTCGGATCTTGCTCCTTCCTTTTTGTGGAGAAGCTTTATGTCGCCTTGGGGTCAGACTTCTGCTTCTGCTCCTCCTTCCTCGTGAAGGAGCCTTTTGGTACTGTACCAAAGCGTATTCACTGCCTCTAGAATTTCTTCGAGATAGTCCGGAGTCCTCCGGATGTTCTCTGATTCTCTCTAGTTCTCTGATTTCATGTTCTCGTTTTTTAATCAAACGAGCATACTTCTCAATCTCTTGTCTCTTCTTATCAAGAACGTCTTCGCTACGGTATACACTTCTGGAGTGTGCAATCGATTCATCCCCTCGATGGGATTTAGTCCTTCTCGTGGACTTCGATGCCGTCTCTCCATCTCTATTTTTGGAGTTGCCGTGGATAGTAAGGGGGTGGCCCTTACTCGTGGTCCTCTTGTGTCCTCCTTCGGGCTTTCTCGGAGCCCCGAGTGGAGACTTATCCCCTCCTCCAACTAACACATCCTTTGGGTCGTGTGGCGTTGCTGGATCTACTTCCACCATGGTCGTATTTTAAAGGGAACTCTTTCGTTTCCCACAGACGGCGCCAATTGTAGATGGACAAATTCAAGTAGTGCTCTGAACAGCACTGGAATGCAGCGGCTTCACGTGCCTCTTGAACGTAACCCTATTTTGTCAATGAAAACCTTGTCCTACAAAACAGATAAGGAGTGAGTGCACCTTTGCCTCTCGTGGCAAAGGCCCTCCGATGCCTTTGTTAGTATTTCGTACTAGCAATCAAACCCTAATTGTCAGTAGGAAAGCAATCAGAAAATAATGTATTGCGTACCTTTTGCCTTTAGGTTTACCTCATATTTATAGATTTGCATATACTTGCTGGCCAAGCATCCGTGTTACCCTAGGATTCCTAACTCGAATAGGAAACCCAGGATATCAAGGATTCTCGTTTCCTTTATCAGTTTATTTCCTTAATCTTTGTAGGACTCTTTCCATAACAAGCCAATCATCCCATACTCGTTGGGTATCTTTCTTAGATCCTATATTCTTGGGATCTCACCCTTTAACAGAATACCGGTGATTCTGGACCCTTCTAGAATGTTCCCTTCAATAGGACTTCTCTCTTTGTTCGGCCATCTCATGGCCGAACAGATGGCCTGGACCAGTTACTTCATATGTAACTGGTCCTTAAGAAACAATGGAGACCATATGCTTTCCTCATTGTTCGGCTCTTTGCCGAACAATGTATCTGAACAGTGGCATCACATGTCACTTTCCTTGTATTTGGTCCAATAACGTCTCGTGTTACTGTACCGAGAATCGTACAACCTCTCTGGTCCATTGACTTCTCATGTCGCTGGTTTACAGTGTGTTGACTTTTTACTTCACCGTGCTCGGGCTCTTCTTGGACTTGTTCGGGAATACCTCCCTACACCCGATTAGTTTTAATCCAATCTAGTTATGCTTTGAAATCAGGGACCATGGGTCGTATTAATTATAAGTTCAAGTCAAGGCCCAATCAGTGAATTAGGCTTTGTATTCACAAGGCCCATTATCATTTGTTTTGAATCTGATAAAGACCCATGAGGAGCAAAAGAACGAAGAAATGGGAGTGGCTGCCACATGGCTATTTGACGTAGTCAAATTAGCCTATTATTCGTTAATGCCCACAGAAAAAGAGAATGAGGTGGCCCATGATCTTTGTCAACTCCCAGTAACTTCCCACGATAAAGAGAATTACATGGGCAACTTACAGCAACTGCCCATTATCCCATAAAATGCACAAGTGGAGGAGTTACATGGGACACGTGTCATCACGAGAACAAGGCCAGCAAATCCTTTTGCATGCAATGCCGTGGCCGATAAATACTAGAAGCAAAGAAGAAAAAAAAGTTCACACACCAATCAAGCTCAACGCTTGATACCAACACCTTCTCAGCGAAACAACTATCTTATTTCTCCCTCATTTCTATCTCTCTTGTACCCCAATTTTGTTATTACGACATAACAAAGTTATTCCTATCTCTCTTGTACCCCCAACTTTATTATTACGATATAATAAAGTTATTCTTACGTTGTTACTTCTTTTCTTACACGGTAAGGAAATTAATAAGTCCTCGCTTGTAGAGGCAAAACCACGGACCTTCACTGCAATCCAGCCCTTAGGTTGCAGCACTATCGCCTTCACGGTTGAGAAGCCAGAAAAGGGGCACTCAGTCCTTTACGTTGGACGCGACAAGTCCTGGCACGCCCGCTCAGTCTTTGAGCCATTTCGGAGCCGAAACACGTTTACATATACATTTACAATGATTTGCAAAAAAAAAAAAAAGTCATGAAAATAAAAGTAAACTCTTTGAGCACACAAAATCACTAGCTTGATGAAATGGGCAAATTCGTTCACGAACAATGTGCCTAATGTCTCAAATATTTTTGCACCAATTTAAAGAACAAATAGAGTTTTTAATCTTTTTTGATATTAGTGGTGGGTGGGCACGAGCTTACATCACTGTGCTGCAATTCCGATCCTTAATTAGTTAGAAGGAAATTCAAAATTTAAGCATAAAACTACTTTATTCTAATTTTCAAGTACACAATTTTGGTTGCTGGACTAAAATTTGGAGATGGAAAAACAGTTTTAAAGTTTGTGCTTGCACGTGCATTTTTTTGTTATATGACATAATCACATTTTCATATACCATTATCCCACAATATTTTTCATTCAAGATTTTCTTTTTTAGGTACCATTTAGTTAAAGAATAAAAATGGCTTTATTAATCGAATCACTAGTATAGCACGAGTTCAAATATGTCAAGATTTTCACTTAAGAATGAAAATGGTTCTATCAATCAAATCACTAATATAACACGGGTTCATGGATCTTTTCCATGCATAGCACGGGTTTTATGCTAGTTCCCTTTTAATACAAGTCCAAAATTTGTCACCTTGACATTATAAATGCCGATTAACACCAGACTATTGAATAGCTGGTTTTGCTGACTTAAACAAAATTTTGTTGGAAATTTTATCAGTTGGAGTGCTTTTTTAATGTTAAAACATACGAGAAAGGAACAACCCAAATGTGGGCACAAGCCCCTGAAATTTTATTTATGTATAAAATCGAGTGCACCTTTTTTGGAAAAGCGCGACGAAACGCTACAATTCAGAGTCGCCACTCGGGTTTTAGCGGTGAAGCACCCAAGGAACCGAACTTGAAACGTTTGTTACGTTTTGATTTGAAAAAGGCTTTGCAGACTGGACCGTCGTCACCTTCGATATCTGAGGTTCGGGAGCCAAGTTACGAGAGGGGAAGGGTTTTATGGCTTCCCTTTCGCCCAATCCGAAGATCGGTCTCTACTCGGGCATTTTATAAAAACGTTTGCATTTTTCTCTCATTAATCATTTTTTTAGCCAATTAGGGCGGGGAACAATTAAAGGGAATTAAAATGATGACAAGTTTGTAATGTGATAGAATGTAATGGATGATTTATCTAAAAACACAATAGATTGAGAATAAGCACCTGTGAGCATTTTAAACAAACTAGAACACGCTGATCCGGAATAATGCACACAGGAATAAACCTGTATGCACTGGCCATGCCACTGCATACAGAGATGACCTGCGTACACCACACCCGGACTGGCATGTGCCGGTAAACCTAAACCCACAGCTTCAATTTTCAACCCCTTTGGGCTCTAGAAAGGACCAGTGCACACCCAGGACAAACCATGCAGTTTATAAAGCAGATATTAAGTAGTTACAGATAGCAGAAATATATTTAGAGACATAAAATGAACAGAACACCCCATAAACAGTGTGGGGAAGTAAACAGAGGCCAAGGCCTAGTTGCCATGCAAGGGCCAGCCACTGGACTAGATCTTACTGCCGTACGCCAGTCAATGGTGACCGTATGCTAGTTATACTTCTTTGTCCAATGCTTGGCTTTGCATCTTCTGGGCTCTGGAACATGACCAGAAGGACCCCAGTGACATTCCAAAGCAAAATAAATGAATAAACAACTACACAGTTCTAAATACAAAAAGCAATAAATTGGTTTTTTAACATGCAGTAAGGTGATAAAATAGAAAGAAAAGCAGAAAATAGTTAAACATTGATCCACACGCCAGTACTGCGCGTACTGCCATAACTGGCGTACGGCTTGAACTTACTGGCGTGCACCAATGTTGGCTATGCACGATCTTTGAAACCTTACTAGCTTTAGGGCCAGGACTGGTATTGATTACCAGCCTTGACCCTGCCAGCCCCCCTCAGGGGTCAGAACAAAAAGCTTACAAAATGTGGTATACCTTTGGTTTTGAGTTTGATGATGGGTTGAGCTTTGAACTTGAGGTTTGAGAGGTGGATGATGAGTGTAAGGATGCTGTGGTATATAAGAGAAAGACCCTTGCTTGCTCTTTCAATGGATGAAAGAAAGAGGAAGCAAAGAACTAAGGAAAAATGAGAAAAAGAAAGACTTAAAGATTTTATGGTGGTTCACCCCTTGCATATAAATGCAAGGGGGTATATATAGGCCAAAGGGGTTAGAGAGGAGGTGTGGTCACAAGACTGGTTTAGGGCTAGTTGGGTTAGAGAGGGAGCATCACATGCATTAAATGCATGGGACTAATTGATGGAAGGTGTAAGAGAGAGGGGGGAACATCCTTTGCCCGTGTACAATCATCAGAGGAATGTACAGCGTACTGGGGTGACTCAAAAGTCTTATGCACGTGGTTGAATAAATGTGATTTGATTGGCTTTGACCGGGCGTATGCCCTTCCTGTACCTGCATGCGCCAGTGAAAACCCGGTCAATGGTCGATGACTGACACGTAGCAGTTTACCAGCGCACGCCAACACAGTGCCAACTTAAGCCAATAGGGTTTTACTGAGGCCATTCAGTTCTGGCTTGAAGGATTTGAAAAGGGGTTCGAAAGGGTTTAAATGAGGTTCGGAACGCTCAAAGTTCAAACACACTAACAACCTCGGGATGTTCTTGACCTTAATCATCATTGGAAAATCAAAGACCGTAAGTAAACTAATCTGGACAGTCCAGAATAGGGTGTCTACACCAAAGTTGATCATGTTTATGGGATCTCCAAAATCTTCTTGTTACCCAAAAAGACAACCTAGAGGGGGGGGGGGGGGGGGGGGTGAATAGGGTTGTAAAAGAAATTACCAATTTAAAAATTATTCTCTAACAATATATTCAAGATAATACAAGCAAGTAAAAGAGAGAGTTAGAGAGATAGAACCCGTTTATAGTGGTTCGGCCCGGATTTATCCACGGTCCGGCCTAGTCCACTTCTCCTCAAGCAACTACTTGAAGGTTCCACTAATCTTCAAAAAGATTACAAGTAGTAAGTCTTGCGGGTGCTTACAACAACCTTATCCCCTAGCTTTCCCGAGGAGCTAGTGCATCCGCAAGAGTTTTCTCCGAAAGCTCTCAAAAACAATAACACCCAAATTCAATCCGAATTTGGTCTTCTAAGCTTTCAAGTGTTTGACTCAAACACTCACTTAGGATTTACAAGTTTGTGGAGAAAGTATGAAATATTATCGCTCACAACTTGTACACAATTTCTCTCAAGAAAAATATGAAAATGGAAGAACAAGGAGATTTGTAAGCTTTGATCTTTGGAGAATTTGCTCTTGGAATGATATGAATTGATTGTGCTTGACTTGGTACTCATCAATGTATTCTTCAATCCTTATATAGTGATCCATCCACCAACTAGCCATTAGTAAATTACTGGTGCCGTTGGAGAGCAAATTTTGGAAAAATATAGCCATTGGGATTTTACTGATCTGCAAAAATCTGCAAAAAATATACTGCCGGTCGTCCGGAAGGTCGTCCACTTTCTCAACCAGTCTGTCATCCAGTGAAGTCCGGTTGACAACCTCTTCTGTTCAGACAGCCGGCCTGTCATCCTGTTCGTCAACCTGTAGCTCAAAAATTCATCTGAATAATTCCGTTTAAAGCATGTATTGAGCTTACTAAGTCTTTGAAGATATTAAACTTTGAATTCAGGAGACTTAAAGCAATTTTACAAGGTTGAGAAAATTAGTCCGAAAATGACTTGGCGATAAATATAAAAACATCATCAAAATAATTAATCTGATTCTCTGACAATCATCAAAATAAATATATAATTGTAATACATATAATTTTCCAACAAATTAATATGCATACATTTTTCCAACACTTCTGTCGGCCAGCTGAATGTGAAAAGGACCTAGACCTAATCCCCCACCCCTTTTGCAACAAAACGAGTGTTTATATTATCCATTTCATGCTAACAAAAATCCTTTAAGTTACCATCTGGGGGGATTTAATTGACTCATGAAAGTCACATTATCTTGTACCATTTTGAAAGCAAAAATGATACCGACATAAATATTCAAATATAAATGCGGATACAGATGTGTATAGAATCATTTCCGAGTACAGTACATCTTGAGCCGTTGTAGGTGGATAAATTCAAGTAGTGCTTTGAACAGCACTGGAATGCAGCGGCTCCTCGTGCCTCTTGAACGTAACCCTAATTCGTCAGAGAAACCCTTATCCTGCAAAACAGACAAGGAGTGAGCGCACCTTTGCCTCTCGTGGCAAAGGCCCTCCGATGCCTTTGTTAGTATTTCGTACTAATGATCAAACCCTAATTATCAGTAGGAAAGCAATAAGATTGCAGTGTATTGCGTACCTTTTACCTCTAGGCTTGCTCTGTTTATATAGACATTCGGATGCTTGGTGCCCAAGCATCCCTATTGCCATAGGATTCCCAACTCGTATAGGAAACCCAGGATATCAAGGATTCTCGTTTCCTTTATCAATTTATGGAAAAGAGTCCTTTTAGGATTCTTTTCCATTACTGACCGAACATCCCATTCTTATTGGGTATCTTTCTCAGACCCTATATTCTCGGGATCTTATTCCTTAACGGAATACCACTGTTTCTGGACTCTTCCGGAATGTTCCCTCAAATAGTACTTCTCTCTCTGTTCGGCCATCTCATGGCCGAACAGATGGCCTAGACCAATTACCTCACGTGTTACTGGTCCTAAGGAAACAATTTGAACCATATCCTTTGTAAGGAACTCTCCACTTGTTCGGCTCTCTCTTGCCGAACAAGTTTCTATGAATAGTGGCATCTCATGTCATTTTCCTTGTATCTGGTCCAATAACGTCTCATGTTATTGTACCGAGAATCGTACAACCTCTCTGGACCATTGACTTCTTATATCAGTGGTCCACAGTGCGTTGACCCTTTGTTGACCGTGCTCGGGCTCATTTTGCACCTGTTCGGGAATACCTCCCTACAATTGCTCCCCAGCTTTGCTCGTTTATATTTTACTCAGATGACGAGTAAAGCTTTTAACCGAACAAATTCACTTTGTTTCTGCACCCTATTTCACATATTGGTGCAATGTTTCATCACTTTGCTTAAGAAAAAATCATCTTTTCTTGTGGCCGTCACAGGCTTTTAGCCCTAACCTTTACACGCGTCGATCATCGTATTGCGTTTCATTAAATACGAACAGACGTGTTTATGGGAAAACGGAACGCTCAAACGGCGTCTGGGATGACGTTTCACGTACGCCACCCACTTTTGGGGTATTTTTGGGTTTTCGTCCCATTTTCAAAAATCTCAATCTCTCTCTTAGACTTCCTCAGCAGAAAGAGGCGATTTCAAGGTTTACCTGCCATTGAAGCTCTGTTCATCATTTCAAGACCTCCTCCTTTCTGCTTTTAGGGATTCAATCGACTATTTTTCGTAAGTCATCATTCCTCTCCTTACTGCTCTTTTTCTCTTGGTAGATTGTTCACAATCTTTCGTTAGGGTTTCATCGTCCCCTTTCTTTATACTTCAAAGAACCCCAAAAGGTTTTCTGGTAATGGGGAGATTTCGTAGACATTGTAATACTCCTCAAACCATGGCTAGTTTTAGAGCTCGATATGGGATTCCTGACAACGTAGCTACTGTTTTGGCTCCTGAGGATGCCATTCGTGAAAGCTTCGATTTTGACACCCTTCATATTCCAGTAGTAGCCGTCGTTGAAGGCGGAGTTAGGTTTCCCCTAGCCCCTCTGCTCCGCCAAGTCTTAGCGTATTACAGGCTTTCGCCAATGCAGGTTTCTGCTAATTTCTTCAGGGTAGTTATGGGCATAAATACCTTAAACCAAATGTTAGGGACTTCGCTAGGCCTGTATGATATTCACCATCTATACAGTATTTCCAGAACTGGGGATGCCCTTACTTATTATCTAAAAAGTAGGGATTCTAGAAAAAAGCTAGTCCTTGAACTCCCTGACTCTGCTCGAGGGGATGATGATGACTTTCTGATCGTTACGGGCAACTTCGAACCCAGAGATGAGGACGACCAAGTGATTGGTTTTCATGCCCCTCACATATTCGGGAGCCCACGTTAGTGCTTTTCCCTAGTTTCATATGTGTTGTCCTTTTTCATAGGGAGAGCTTTTTCGTGCTTCTAATTACTTGTGCTTTGTTTCAGCATCAAATATCAACCGTGGTTATAACATCATAACCCCACAAGTTCACGTAGCTGATATCAGACGAGTACTTGCATTCAACGGCGAAGGGACATACCTTGCAGGCCGAGCAAGAGCAGCTCAAGTGCTTCTCAGCTACAAAGCTTCATACGGTGGGTTTATTGATCGGCGAACCCGAGCAGCTGATACCCCTGCAATAGCTGGCCCTTCAAGACCAGTTCCCGAACAAGAAGAAAGGCGTTCTCGGACACCTCCGATCTCTGACGAACCAATCCCTCTTGCTGAGGAAGCTTCCAGTTCGACATCCAACTCGTCTTCCAGCGGCCGTACCTTCTCAACTTCAGAGATGAACCAGCCGATTGACTTGGGCAGCCTCCTCACCATTCCTGGTCGAGGTCGTGGTCGGGGCCAAAGTGTTCAAGGTCGTGGTCGTCGCCCTCAAACTCAAACAGATGCTCCCCCAGGATTTTCCCTTGAAGAGATTGAAGCCCTTCACCGTGAGAAACGTCAACGAGTGGAGGAAACTCAAGAAAGACCCCCTACATCCTCCTCATCACCTGCTCCCCTCTGGGCTCCTCCATTCTCACACGGGAACCGAGCTATCACTGCTCGGGACAGTGTTGAGTCAGAAGGCACTGCCCTTGCCTTGTCTCAAGCTTTTCTGCTGCCAGGAGATATGCAGAAGGAGGTGGCGAGCTCGCCTGACAACCTTCTAAGCTCATTCATGTCTCACAATGCCAAGGTAAAATTTCACTTTTGTAAACCATAGTATACCATAGCGTTTGTTTAACTGTTTTGAACGTTTCCAGGTGATGCAAAAAATGGTGGCCATGGCTCAAAAACTCAGCCAATCTGAGCCCCAACGTGCCAAACTGGTCGGTGAGAACAACAAGCTTCAACGCACCATCATCAGGCTTGAGAGAGAAAGAAACCAAGCCTTGGGAGTGGCTGATGGTTTAAAGGGACAACTGAAGGGGACTATGGACAGCCTAAATCAGACGCTGAAGGAACTCGAGGCGAGTCAGAATGAGACCAAAGCTGCATTTGAGAAGGGATACAACGAAGGGATCAAGGTGGCCACGGAAAGTTACACAAGCCAAATGCCTGGGATACAAGACCAAGTCTGGGTGGCTTCTTGGACAGCTTACCTTGCCAAAGCTGAGATTCCAGAATCATCTCCTCTCTGGACCAATATTGAACTACCCAGTGCTGCCAGTCAAGAGGAGGATATTGCAGAAGAGATGAATGATGAGCAGGAGGTGAACGTGTCTGCTGAGCAACCTGCGTCTGAAGTGGAGCCTCAAGTTGATATGACCAATCCTGGCCAAAAGGAAGTCAGTGATGGTCAACTTGGAGATGAAAATCCCATAGAAGAGCTGGTTGCTCCAGTAGCTCCTATAATTACTCCTGCTGCTGTCCAAGATCTCACAGAAGATGAATGAGCTCTGCCTTTCTTTATATCTGTGTTTTGAATGATTCCTGTCAAGATACTTAATCCACATATTTCTATCGGCTAAAGTGTCACGTATTTTATGCATATATTCGTATGCTTTCCAAGTTTGTGCATATTTTCGTATGCTGTGGACTGTTTGTGCATATATTCGTATGTTTGTATGCATGTATTCGTATGCAATGTTAAGTTTCTCGTACTTGGATATTTCATGGCTTAAATTCCAAACAAGTGTTCTCACACTCTAAGTGTCACGTACTTAGAACATCACACAAGTGTTTCGTACTTGTGTTTGCGTTCAAGTGTCTCGTACTTAAAAGTTGATAAGCAGTGATTAATGTTTCACGTACTTAAACTTGAGTTTAAGTTTCACGTACTTAAACTTTTGTTTTAAGTTTCACGTACTTAAATGTTTGAAATTTACACAAGTGTTTCGAACTTGTGTTCAAGTGTCACGTACTTTAAATGGATATCCTATACCCTGCTCCCCAATACGAATGAGGGAAACCAATTTCGTAATTCATATTTAAAACAAATACCACGAGAACTGCAGTTTATACTAAGAAAGTAACGATCATTCATAAACTGTAAAACTCAAGAGG
The DNA here is from genome assembly GCF_030253575.1 of Rhododendron vialii. NCBI lineage: Eukaryota > Viridiplantae > Streptophyta > Magnoliopsida > Ericales > Ericaceae > Rhododendron > Rhododendron vialii. Next base: position 16,187,303 of record NC_080568.1, read on the forward strand.
GCGTTACTCGTACCCTTTGTAGCTAAAATAACAAAAATAGAACATAAGAGAGTTTTATTCGTAACTCTCACACAATCACGATGTGCAAAAATAAAAATTTATTCATATAAAAAACTTTCTCAGATTATGGACATTCCAAGGTCTTGGCACTGGGTTCCCGTCCAAGTCCGCCAATCGATAAGCCCCAATGCCCGCGATTTCTGTAACTCGATATGGGCCTTCCCAATTTGCCCCTAGCTTTCCCTCATTAGCCACTTTAGTATTGCCGAGCACTTTTCGTAGCACAAGGTCTCCAACACCAAACTCTCGTGGGTGTACATTCTTGTTATAACTTTTGATGAGCTGCTCTTGCTATGAGGCCAAGTGCACCAAGGCCCGTTCTCGTCGTTCCTCGGCAAAGTCTAACTCAATCTCCAAGGCTCTGTCATTTCCTCCACTTTCAACCAAAGTGGTCCTGTTGGTCGGCAGACCTATTTCCAATGGAATAACAGCCTCCGTTCCATATGCCAATGAATAGGGGGTCTCTCCCGTAGACCTCCTAGGCGTTGTTCGGTATGCCCATAGGACCAATGGCAATTCATCGGGCCATTTCCCCTTTGCTTTATCCAAACGTTTCTTAATCCCATCAAGGATTGTTTTATTCGAAGCCTCTGCTTGTCCGTTGCTTTGAGGGTAGGCTGGAGTCGAGTAATAATTTCTTATCCCATACTGGGCACAGAAAGTTTTGAATTTCTTCTGAAATTGCGACCCATTGTCTGTAATCAACGAATAGGGTACCCCAAAGCGAGTTATGATGCTTTTCCACACAAACCTTTCTATCATAGGTTCAGTAATCTTGGCCAACGGCTCAGCCTCAATCCATTTAGTGAAGTAATCTGTTGCAACTAATAGGAATTTTCGATTCCCAGTTGCTTTGTGTAGTGGACCCACTTTGTCCATTCCCCATTGAGCAAACGGCCAGGGACTTGTCAGTGGCACCAAGTCCTCGGCTGGTGTTCGAATCATTGGTGAAAATTTCTGACACTTCTCACAAATTTTTACGTACACCTTAGCATCTTCTTGCATGTACGGCCACCAATACCCTTGGGTGATTGCTCGGTGGGCTATGGACCGACCACCAGCATGGCTTCCACAAGTCCCCTCGTGAATTTCGTGGAGGAACTTTTGCACCATCTCAGGATGCACACAAAGCAAGTAGGGTCCTGTAAAAGACTTCCTATATAGTTTTCCCTCTGGGGATAACCAGAACCGAGCAGATTTGGTCCTGATTTTATGTGCCTCCTTTTTGTCCAAAGGGAGTACTTCATCTCGTAAAAACTCCACTATTGGGTCCATCCAACTTGGTCCTTGGTTCACGTCCAAGACCATCTCTACACTTCTGCCAATGCTCGGCTCAGCCAAATACTCTACGGCTATTTTTCTTTTAAACTCAGATGGCACAGCTGCGGCTAACCATGCCAATGAATCTGCATGAGCATTCTTCCCAAAACTTATCTGTTCAATATACACCCTTTCGAAGGTATCAAGTAGATCTCTGGTCACCTGTACATATGCCGCCATCTTCTCGCTCCGGGTTTCATATTGCCCGGACAGTTGATGGACCACGAGCTGTGAATCAGAATACACCCTAACTCGTTCAGCTTTTAGGGTTTTTGCACTTCTCAAACCAGCTAAGAGTGCCTCATACTCTGCCACATTATTTGATGCATTGAACCCTAGCCGAACAGATAATTCTAACATTGACCCTTCAGGGGGTAAAAGCACAACTCCAATACCCGAACCGGTGTTGCAAGCTGACCCATCAACAAACAGCTTCCATTCCAGGGGATCTTGTTCGGCTAACGCCTGTTTCTTCGTTACAGGAGACTTTGCTTCACACTCCTTTCTCGTAGGAGGCAGAGGTGCAACCGTAGGTGAGAACTCTGCCACAAAATCTGCCAACACCTGGCCTTTGATTGCTGTGCGCGGCTGATAGTCGATGTCATATTGGCTCAACTCAACGGACCAAGTTGAGATCCTTCCCGAGAAATCTGCCTTTCGGAGCAGTGATTTTAATGGGAACTCGGTGTAGACCACAACTTTATGGCTCTGGAAATAATGTGGCAATTTTCTAGTTGCTGTCCTTAGTGCTAGGACCAATTTCTCGAGGGGCAAATACCTTGTTTCGGCATCTAACAAAGTTTTGCTCACATAATAAACTGGGATTTGCTCGGATCCCTTATCTCTTAAAAGTACTGCACTTACAGCATGCTCAGAAACAGCTAAGTATAAAATCAGAGACTCACCTGTTTCTGGAGTCGAAAGAAGGGGAGGAGAGGCCAAATATCCCTTTAGATCCTGAAAGGCTTGTTCACATTCTGCTCCCCATTCGAACCCTTCCCTTTTCTTCAATAACTGAAAAAAAGGTCTGCACTTGTCACTTGATCGGCTAATAAATCGATTAAGAGCTGCTGCCATCCCAGTTAATCGTTGGACTTCTTTCGTTGTCCGAGGACTTTCCAGATTCTGTAAGGCTTTTATCTGGTCGGGATTTGCCTCTATTCCCCTTAGAGTTACAAGATGGCCCAAAAACTTTCCAGAGCCGACTCCAAACGCACACTTCGAGGCGTTGAGTTTCAACTTGTATTTCCTCAAAATCTCGAAAGCTTCTCTCAAATCTGCAATATGGCCTTGCCCAGATTTACTCTTTACCACCATGTCATCTATGTAGACCTCCATAGTTTTGCCGAGCAATTTTCTAAACATGATGGTCGCCAGTCTCTGATACGTTGCCCCTGCATTCTTCAATCCAAAAGGCATGACATTATAACAGTACAACCCTCGTGGTGTAATAAAAGACGTCTTCTCCTGATCTGGCCCAAACATTGCAATTTGATGGTATCCTCGATATGCATCGAGAAAACTCATCCGTCCATATCCCGCTGTTGCATCAACCAACTGGTCAATCCTTGGAAGAGGAAAACTGTCTTTAGGACACGCCTTGTTTAAATCTGTGAAGTCAACACATACGCGCCATTTTTCGTTCTTTTTCTTGACGACAACAGTATTTGATAGCCACTCTGGATAATAAACTTCCCTTATTGCCTTGGCTTCCAACAAGTGATCCACTTCTTCGATTACAGCGTCAACGTGCTGTACGGCTGCCCTTCGTTTCTTTTGAATGACCAGTTTATGCTGTGGATCTATATTCAAGTGATGGCAAATAACATCTGCATTTACCCCAGGCATCTCCTCTGGTGTCCAAGCAAATACATCGACATAAGTTTTCAAAAAACTAATCAGTTCATTTTCTTCCTCTTCTGGCAGTGATTCCCCAATTAGAAAATACCTATCAGGATCAGTCTCGTTGATCTGTGTTTTCTTCAAATCCTCAACCACCCTCTCGGTTGGGTCTTTTCCGATATCCTCAATGGTCGGCAGATCCGGAGTTTCCACAGTATTAATATGGTGGGCATTATGGACTCTTTTAAAGATGGATACCAAACATTGTTGAGCTATCTTTTGGTTACCTTTGATGTGCTCAATCCCATTAGACCCTGGGAACTTTACCATCTGATGGAAAGTTGAAGAGACTGCCCTCATCTTGTGCAACCATGTCCTTCCTATAATCACGTTATAGGAAGACGGTACATCCACCACTAAGAAGTCGGTTCGTAGCACCACTGTCCCAGCCCGAACAGGCAGAGTTACCTTGCCTAACGGCCAAACTGCTCCTGCTCCAAATCCGACCAATGGAGTTACTGATTGTACCAAATCTTCTTGTGTGAGCCCCAGTTTCTTAAATGCATCATAGTACAGCACTTCGGTGCAACTCCTTGAATCCACCAGGATTCTTTCCATATCATATTCCCCAACTCGTAGGGTTATGACCAAAGCATCATTGTGAGGTACCTGGACTCCTCCCAGATCTTTATCTGTAAAAACTATGCCCTCGTTACTTGCCCTTTCGTCGCGCCCTCTTTTCTTCCCCAACTGCATTACATGTTGGTCATGTTTTACTTGCCTCTGAAGCAATCTCACCTCATTTCTCGTATAAGGTTCGGCTAATCCATGTATCATATGGATTACCCCTTTTGGAATCTGTTCGTAATCCAATTCCATTGCCTTGTCTTTATCCTTGGAATCTTCTTGGATAAATTCTTTAAGGTAACCTCGTGAGACCAAATCATCAAGATGTCGTTTAAACATCTCACAGTCCTCTGTCATGTGACCCCAGTCCTTATGGTAACTGTAGTGCTGATTCGTAGCACGTTTTGCATCTTTATTCCCACCAAGAGTTGGGGGCCATTTGAAGTATGGTTGATTCTTTATTCGATAAAGAATCCTGTAAATGGGCTCTTTCCAAACCGTGTTTATTGAAAAGAATGACTTGGGATCCGGGGCTTGTTTATCCTTGTACTGCTCTTTCTTCGCCTGCCCATAATCTTTCCTTTCACGATAAGTTTTGGGCTCTGGCTTGTCAACTTTCTTTATAGGCCCCTTTACTTGCTCGGCGGCCAACTTTCCATCCTCTCGTAGGATGTCATCCTCGTTCCTGGCGTGCTGCTCAATCCTCTCCATTAATTTTGCCAATGTCTGCACGGGACTCATGTTTAGAGACTTACGCAGTTCCCCCCGAACAGGTAAACCCGTTTTGAACGTGGCTATTGCGTACTCTTCACTACATCCTTCAATTTCGTTGAAGGTTTCCCAGTACTTCTTTGCATAAGTCCTGATCGGCTCGTCCTCTCCTTGTTTCATAAAAGAAAGACTCTCAAAGGTTTTGGGAGCTTTCCTGCTCGTCAAGAACCGTGCAGTGAATTCCTCGGCCAATTGCACCCATGTTCGGATGGAGCGCGAGCCCAGTTTGTGGAACCAGGACAGAGCAACCTTCCCCAAACTCGACGGGAACATCTTGCACATGATTGCATCATCCCCTTCATGCATAAACATCGCTTGCTGGTAATGCTGTATATGGGCCACGGGATCAGCATCTGTCTCGTAGAGGATGAATGTCCCGTGCTTTACCCTGGTCGGCAATCTAGCCTCCTGTAACTTTCTTGCAAAAGGGGAAGATGCTATATTCTGCAGTGCTTTCCGTGCTGCTTCCCGTGCAGTCATGGCTTCATCCTCTGGTCCTTTCTTGGACCTAATTCGTTCCCAATCGGAATCAGGTCTCTCGTACCTGTCCCTATGATGTTTTCTACTCCTTTCTTCTTCGGGGGTAGAACTCCGACCTCTGCTTCTCCTCTTTCTTGGAGATATCCTCCTTCGCTCGGGTGTTCGGATCCTGCTCCTCCCTTTTCATGGAGAAGTCTTATGTCGCCTCGGGGTCAGACTTCTGCTTCTGCTCCTCCTTCCTCGCGAAGGAGCCTTTTGATACTGCACCAGAGCGTATTCACTACCTCTAGAATTTCTTCGAGATAGTCCAGAGTCCTCCGGATGTTCTCTGATTTTCTCTAATTCTCTGATCTCATGTTCTCGTTTTTTGATCAAACGAGCATACTCCTCGATTTCTTGTCTCTTCTTATCAAGAACGTCTTCGCTACGGTATATACTCCTGGAGTGTGCAATCGATTCATCCCCTCGATGGGATTTAGTCCTTCTCGTGGACTTCGATGCCGTCTCTCCATCTCTATTTCTGGAGTTGCCATGGATAGTAAGGGGGTGGCCCTTACTCGTGGTCCTTCTGTGTCCTCCTTCGGGCTTTCTCGGAGCCCCGGGTGGAGACTTATCCCCTCCTCCAATTAGCACATCCTTCGGGTCGTGTGGCGTTACTGGCTCTACTTCCACCATGGTCGTATTTCAAAGGGAACTCTTTCGTTTCCCACAGACGGCGCCAATTGTAGGTGGATAAATTCAAGTAGTGCTTTGAACAGCACTGGAATGCAGCGGCTCCTCGTGCCTCTTGAACGTAACCCTAATTCGTCAGAGAAACCCTTATCCTGCAAAACAGACAAGGAGTGAGCGCACCTTTGCCTCTCGTGGCAAAGGCCCTCCGATGCCTTTGTTAGTATTTCGTACTAATGATCAAACCCTAATTATCAGTAGGAAAGCAATAAGATTGCAGTGTATTGCGTACCTTTTACCTCTAGGCTTGCTCTGTTTATATAGACATTCGGATGCTTGGTGCCCAAGCATCCCTATTGCCATAGGATTCCCAACTCGTATAGGAAACCCATGATATCAAGGATTCTCGTTTCCTTTATCAATTTATGGAAAAGAGTCCTTTTAGGATTCTTTTCCATTACTGACCGAACATCCCATTCTTATTGGGTATCTTTCTCAGACCCTATATTCTCGGGATCTTATTCCTTAACGGAATACCACTGTTTCTGGACTCTTCCGGAATGTTCCCTCAAATAGTACTTCTCTCTCTGTTCGGCCATCTCATGGCCGAACAGATGGCCTGGACCAATTACCTCACGTGTTACTGGTCCTAAGGAAACAATTTGAACCATATCCTTTGTAAGGAACTCTCCACTTGTTCGGCTCTCTCTTGCCGAACAAGTTTCTATGAATAGTGGCATCTCATGTCATTTTCCTTGTATCTGGTCCAATAACGTCTCATGTTATTGTACCGAGAATCGTACAACCTCTCTGGACCATTGACTTCTTATATCAGTGGTCCACAGTGCGTTGACCCTTTGTTGACCGTGCTCGGGCTCATTTTGCACCTGTTCGGGAATACCTCCCTACAGCCGTAACATTGCTCTTTTGAAAGTTACTACATATATTCAGTGGTTTATCAATGCACACACAAACAATACTCTTTCAATGCACACACCAACTGTAGTTAACTCAGTTGGCCAGGACTCTTGCATCTCACTAAGAAGTCAAAAGTTCGAATCTTTTCTTTTCTTTCTCTGTTTTTACTCTATAATGGACTCATTTATTTCATGGATTCGTCGAATTGTATAGGGGGGCCACTGTTTCAATGGTAATCTGAGAGCAGCCACTTTGAGCATATTGCCAAAAGTTATGTCTGTCTCCAATCTTCTCTCGCCCATACCCCCAATGGTTGGGGATTACATGAATTCTGTTGTTGTTGTTGTTGAATTGTTGGTTTTGGTTGTCTCGTGGACTCTCACAATTAATGTAATGCTCCAAGTTTATACTCTGTACTTTATATATGATGAAATGATTTCTTCTATCGATTGACCAAAAAAAAAACCCACAAACAATACTCTTTTAGCTATCTCCTTATAAAACTTAGCTTCTCTTTCGTTTCGAGAGAGGGAAAGAAGGACTTGGGGGCTCTGCTGCCTGGTTGTGGACAGCAACCCCTACCCACACCTCAAAACTGCACCGTTTTGAGGGACTGGATCGTTTGGGCATTGAAATATAGAACGATGGAAACAAGATAAATTTTTTGTTCTATCATTCTCTTAGGGTTCGCATTGAACGTCTTAAGAGTCAAAAATTCACTATGACCCTTTAGGCTAAAATGATAAAAAAAAATAAGATTTTCACACCAGTTCAAACGGATTAAAAATTAGAACACTTAATTTTTTTAGACTGTTTATATATTAAAAAATATGGTTAAAAAATTAAGTGTTCTAATTCTCAATACGTTTGGACCGGTGAGAAGATTTTATTTTTTTGATCATTTTATTATAAAGGATATTTATTAATTTTTGACTCTATGGCTTTCAATAAGAGCCCTAAGAGAATCATAGAAATAAAGAGCAGATATTTAATTATGAAAGCTCTAGAGACAAATATTAATTAAGATCCTTTAGGATAAAATGACAACAAAAAAAAAAAGATCTTCGCACTAGTTCAAAAAGATTGAAAATTGGAATACTTAATTTATTAATATATAAACTGTCTAAAAAAATTTAAGTGTTCCAATTTTTAATCCGTTTGAACCAGTGCAAAGATCTTATTTTTCTGATCATTTTATTCTAAAGAGTCATAATTAATTTTTGATTCTAAGGCTTTCAATGAGAACCCTTAGGCCTCGTTTGATAATAGTAATAGATGGATGAGATTCGTAAAAAGATGAGATTAGGACTGAGATTGGTAATGAGAAGGGATTGTCAATGTAGAGACTCATAAAATTTTAATTATTGAAATGCTTATTAATTGTCTAATTGAGAAAATATGACTTGTTTGGTGGTTAATATGGCGTGTGTGTGATTTAGAGATATGTGAGTATATATAGTGGGTGTGAGTGGTAGGAGATAAATATCCCCTTGTATCTCTCTCTCTCTCTCTCCACCGTGCTCTCCCTCTCTCTCTCTCTCTCTCTCTCTCTCTCTCTCTCTCTCTCTCTCTCTCTCTCTCTCTCTCTCTCTCTCTCTCTCTCTCTCTCTCTCTCGCTCCTTCACTCAAAACCTCACTCCTTCTCTCAAGAACTTCAAGAATCAACCTCCCTTCGACCTTCCCATCGCATTCTTGAGCTCGGAAATGCTTGGGTCAAGCTTGGTGCGAGGCTTTGAAGTTCAAAGAGGCTAGGGCTCGCTCAAATCTCATAGATCTTGGTTTTCGTCGCGAGGTAGGGATTTCTTTGCCTTCTTTATGTGTTTATATGTTGATTTGGTGTATAAATTGTGCCTCGGATCATCCGTTGTTGTATTGTGGTTGTCCTTGAAAATCTGCAGAATCGCTGTTCGAAACATTGTGGTATCGATACACATTATGTGTTGTATTGATACCAAAAGGTTATCTTTCTGGACAGCTTATGTTGTATCGATACAACTTTAAAGTGTATCGATACCAGGAACCTTAAGTCCAGTTTTGCTCCTGTTGCTTCCGCGTCGATTGTTTTGAACCCCGAACACTTCTAACACCTTTTTGACACCTCCTAACCTATCTCAAGTGTGCTCAATTGATTCCCTATGATTAATCGATGATATCCTTGTCCCATTGGCCTCCCCATTAGTAAGGATCGAATAAGAGATTACTTGATTAGAACCGTATTGAAATGCATTTTATCGATCGATTGATTGATTACTTGGAAATGTTTGTAGCATAAATGTGACATTGTTGGCATATCGCATGGTGGCTCATGTATGGGTAAGATCATGGGGAAGTCTTGATTTGCATATAGGGTGAGGAAGTAGTTGTTTTGGGTCGGAGATTGGTTTAGAAAGTCTCGTAACGCAAGGGGTGGTAATACGTAAACTCAAGTGGGACTCATAACGCAAGGGGTAGTAATACGGTGACCCAAATGGTTAGGGTTCACCGTAACGCAAGGGTGGTAATACGGTAACCCTCGTGGTGCTATATTGTAATGCAAGGGGTGGGAATACAAATGGTGAAGATTGGTGATAGTGAGTCAAGTCGAGGTTATAGAGTTGTTAATGTCTTGTGAAAAATGTGGCATATTGTGATAATTGCTTGTCTTAGAACAATTGTATTGAAATGTTGGCATCCTCTTGAGCGATTATTATCCAGCGATTGAGCTTTCTTTCTTGTCTTCATCTTCTTTGCACTTATCAACATATTTGCACATAGTATAGGTAAAAAAATTTCTACTGGGCTAGTGTAGCTCAACCCAATCTTTCTTTTCAGGTTCAAATGCTGGACTATAGCTTGCATGTATCGCATGATTGGAAATGAAAGACTTTTGGAAGCTAAATTCATTAGTTACTTAATCATTTTTGTAATTGACTTTCTTTTGATAAAGATGGGTTTGTAACTATTCATTCAATGATTTCCTTTTAACTAAACCGTTTGTAACTTAACAACTTGTTCATATTTGTATTTAAGTTTATTTTGGGGCCAGTGTGCCAATGTTGTCATTCCTTTAACTTGGGAATTTATTTGTAAAGCTAAACAGATGAAAACTCTTTTGGGTAATATCTATGATATACGAGGATCTTTTGTTGGAATGGAATACTTATTTATGTTGAAAATCAAGGGTGTGACTGTTAATGAGAAGGGATTAATAATGAGTATGTTTGTTTGAGATGAGATTAGATAATAGAATTATTAATATCATGTTTGTTTGAGATGGAATTAGATGATGGGATTGAATTGATAGAAGAAATTGGTAATGAGAAATGGTTGGTAATGAGAAGGAGTTGGGATTGGACTATGAATACCATGGCCCGAGGGTATTCCTAATACCCCCTATTGGCCAACTTGGACATCCCAATGGACTAATAGTCCGAACCTTTTTTTATTACCAAATAGAGTATTAATACTTCCATGGGATTAATACTCCAATCCCAACCCTCAAACCTCTTATCAAACGGGGCCTAAAAGAATTATAGAAGGGAAAATTTCCATCATTCCATACCAAACGACCCAGTTCCTCAAAACGGTGTAGTTTTGAGGGGTGGGTTGGGGCTGCTGTCCTAACCAGGCAGCAGAGCCCCCGAGTCCGGGAAAGAAACACAATTTCCATGTAGTGAACATTATTTATTAACTAGGGTAAATTCCACTTACCTCCCCTTAGTTTTGTGACAATGATAGACACCTTCCCTCACGTTTTGAAATTGCACTTACCTTCCTCCCCCGGTAACAGAAATTACTTACATCAGCTATTAAATCCATATCATTTCCAATTTTACCCCTTTAGAATGATGGTATGACATGAATGCCCTTCTAGACTCAATTTAAAAGACGCTCATAATCCTAATCAAAAGTATTTAAAAGAGATTAAGTTATTATACATATCCTGCATGCGTGTCTTCAAAATTAAACACATACAGTACATACATTAATTTTAAATATACATGTATAAGCATTTTTTCTACCATTTTTATTTTTATTTTTTAAAGTCAAATGCATATGTAGGTCTAAATACAAATTTTTGACTTTTTCTAGATGTTTTGGCCCCATATAAGCAAGTTTTGATGCTTTTCTTTGCACCTGTTGATTTATTTTTTGATATTACCCGTAAAACATGGGAACAAGCATATCCATGGGGAAAAATCCTTCAAAATACTTGAATCAAAACAATGCAATTATTTGAAGTCTTTATTCAACTTGCAGTTGGTTAAAAAGGTATTATGGCCCCATTTGTAAGATTTAACTAAGAAAAAATAGAACCCGTTCATTTGAGCACCAATTTAGTTGCCACGGGCAAAGAAAATGAGACAAAAGAGAAACACATTTTAGACAAAAATAAAAATAATGCCGTGCATAACTTGTTAATTTGCAATAATATAGATGTCTTAATATGTAGTTTAAGTTATTAAATATTTAAAAATATCAATTTCTTCTCACAAAAATAAATCATGTGTGGGTCTAATTATAAGAGTTGATAACATGTTAGTTCAATATTCGATCAATTTTTTTGACTTGTTAGTAAATAAAAAAAATAAAATAAGTGTAAGAAATTACAAAAGAAAAGACTACTCCCTCCGTCCCCTTTTAAGTGTCCTGCTTCGTAACTCCAGCTTATTAAAAAAAATATCATCATTACACCTTTCACATCAACTTTTACCTCCACTTTTCCTATTTACCTTCTATGGAGACACCATCATTACACTTTTACTCACTAACTTTTCAAAATGGAATCCACTTTTAGGGGCAAAATAGAAAATGCACCAACTTTTACCCATTAACTTTACAAAACGGACACTTATTAAGGAACAACCCAAAATGAAATATTGCACTCTAAAAAAGGGACGAATGGAGTATTTTTTTTTTTCCAGGGGAGGTATCTATTATTATTAAAAACCTCGAGAGAGAGGTCAATAAAGGGGTAGAAATGTAAAGGGTTAAATACCTAAATACCACTTGAAGTTTACCTCTTTGTCTCACTCACACCCTCTTAAAATTTTACCTACGGAAAGACCCCCTCATTAAAGTTATTTTGTCCCGTAGACCCCTTCCATCAAGGTTCCGTGTAGAACAGTTAAAATTTTGACCTAGATTCAGTTAAAAGTTGTAAAATATTTCGAAATTGCCCCTATTTCTCTCTTCCCCCCGAAATCACCACATCGGCAACCACCACGATCACCCACGCCGGTGTAGATAAGCTCTCCGCCGCTGCTGATGATTAAGGTTCACCTTTCTTACTAGTAGCGATCTCATCTGTAACCCCTTACGCTTCTATAAATACATATATAGATATACACTTATAGGCTACAGTAATAATAATACAAAATATAAGTGTATGTATGTATATGCTAAAACACCCAATCGACAAATTTAGTGAATCCACTTTAAAAAAAAATCAAGAAGATTCCATTTCCAGCCACATCCTCATTCCCTTGGCAGCCACAAAACCAACAAATTAGTCGTTAACAAACCCATTCCAATTATAATCACCTTTATTTGAAATCAAAACCAAACGGAGAGAGAGAGAGAGAGAGAGAGAGAGAGAGAGAGAGAGAGAGAGAGAGAAGTGGCTTGGTGGTGGTCGCCGAAGTTGGGTTTCTAGAAATGGTGGTCGTTAATGCAGAAATGGAGGTCGATAATGGAGTTAGGGATTTGGACGAAAAATTTGTAGAGAGAGAATTGTGTAATGAGCTTGGATGTGGGTAGAATATATCTGTGAGGGCAAAATGGTCTTTTCATTTTTTCCGTCCGACGGAGTTAGGTCCTCCAAAAGAAAACTTTAATGAAGGGGTCTGGCAGTAGGCGAAATTTTAAGAGGGGATGAGTGAGACAAAGAGGTAAATTTCGAGGGGTGTCTAGGTATTTAACCCAAATGTAAATTAATAGTTTCATTAACAGAAGTTACCCGCCAACAAGACTGACAGGGGAGGTACGTGCAACTTCAAAAACATAAGGGGAGACATCTGTCATTGTTAGAAACCTTAGGGGAGGTAAGTGAAATTTATCCTATTAAGTGCCTGTTTGGCCGCCTCGTTATCCCATTTTCCGATTCTCCTTTTTGCATTTTGGCCATTTGGCCAGGAACGAGAGAACTCATTCCACCAGAGTGATTTTTCAGATTTGAAGAAAGGGGAAGAGAAGTGAGAAAGAAGGTAGGAGGAGTTTTTTGACTTCTCATTTTCAATTTTTTTTCATTTTGGTTAACAAAAAGACCTACATAATAGATTTTGCACATATCTCCCAAATACTAATCATGTTGCAAAACATATTCTGCACATATCATTCAAACACTGTATCAGATTCAAAATACATTTTGACCATAATTCAAACAGCCAAAAAATAAAAAAGTTAAAAATGAAAAGTCAAAAAGTAAACACCCACTATAACTAAAGTGATACCAACCCATCGTTGGTTGGGCCTGTTTGGTTCCCCCATTTCCACATTCTCATTAATCCATTTTTGCATTTTAAGTGTTTGGCTTAGAACTCATTTTAGCAAATGAATTGTTATATTTTGAGTTTAGAGAAGATAAGTAAAAAAGTAGGGGTAGAGGCGATTTTTGACTTTTCATTTTCCACTTTTTTTATTTTGACTAACAAAAAAACCTGAATTTATTCTGCACATGTCTCCTAAACAATTTATTGTATTCAAGACATATTATGACCAAAATTCATAAAGCTAAAAAGTCAATAACCAAAATGTAAAGAGCCAAAAAGTAGAATAACAAAACATCTCCTCGTCAGTCTGTTGGAGCAATTTTTGTAAAATTTAACTATTATATGAAGAGAATAAATTTTATTCATCGCCGGTGTAAAATTTCACTTTTTCACCACCGTCCATTCTGAACCCCACTGAGCGTCTATTGTTGTAATCCGAACCGTTCATATTTTTAGACCTGTAGTCTAGTATTGCTATACAAAAAATCAGTTTGATCGGAAGTCAAAAGATATACTATCAAAATTTCAATTTTGATTTATAAAATGGACGATTTAATTCTGTCAATCATAATAAAGATACACTGTCTATTTTGCAAAGCAAAGTTCAATTTTTGATACTCTATCAATGTCCAATCAAGTTCATTTTTTGTGTCAATACATTATTATGTGGAGTCTACAAAATGAACAATTCAGATTAACAATTAAAACACGGTAAAATAAAAAAAAAACCGGCGATGAAAAACCCTGCTTTTACACCACCAGTGAAAAGGATTTATTCTCTTATGTAAATTGAGATCACTATAACTAGTCCGTTAAAGATGATTTGTGTTAACAACTGTAATAATCATCTACCAAAAAGGAAAAAGGTATTTTCTTGGTTCTCTCGGATAGAGAGAGTTATGGGGTCTCAAGGATCAGTTTCTATGGGAAACTTCCCTGGATATCCCGATTCCCCGAGTAAGCCTTAGGCCCAGTTTGGACTGAGCTAGGAATCAAAGATTCTCATGGGCTAAGGGAGGGATCAAATTCTCACTCAATCCGGTAATGTAATTTCTGAACAGATGTGTCGTCAGGAATCACAATCCTATTCATGTCTCTCCCAAACATGGGAATCCTAAGAGTGTGACATCACATTCATATTCTTATTCCTTCCAAACGTCTGAATTATAGAAGTATAATGTCACATTCTCATTTCTCCTCAAGATTCTAGCCATTCAAGCTGAGCCTTAGTGATTGGTTAATCTTTTATTTGGATGGCGCCTGGAATGAGAGAAACTATTGGAATGGCTTGGCTTTATTGCCAATTCCCCATATGGTTTTGTTGTTCATCATTTTGCTACATACTGTAGTTCGAGTCCGCTACAAACAGAAATCTTAACAATTCTTTGAGCTGTAAATAAATTTATCCGTAGTAATTTCATTGTTGCGCTTGCATATAGTTACGAATTTTTAGTATAAAAGTTACAATACGAAATAAAATGTTATGAATTTTTATTATAGAGGTTGCTAAAATTAACAATGTTAAGTTCCACACTAATTATTTTTTGTCCATAATCAAAACTAAGCCAGCTGTCCTTCCCTCCAAATTATTCACGCCTATTTCATCCCAAAAAAATTTCCCGCTGTTTCGTCCCCTTGTTTTCCCCTTCATTCACGCCTACTACCATTGTCAGCTATTCTGTCTTCTTTCATCCTTCAATGGAAACAGAGAATCAAACTATGGATTCACAATCTCCAACCCAAATGGAATCAGAAAATTGAAGGAAAACAAGGAAAATGAAAGCAATGGTGAGTTGGATTCCCGTCTATCAAGAGAGACGACCTTCAATTTGTGGTAGAAAGAGAAAGCAACGATGAGAATATAGAAGAGGAAAGCAGAGAACCCAGAGGAAAGAGGAGAGGGAAAGCGCGTTGGACGTGCACCCAATTTTTTCAGCCAACCAATTATGACGCGCTTGTTGCCCGAGTAGGTGGCCTCCGGGTTGTAGTAACTTGTGTAGGGTGGGGTCCACTTAATTTGGTTATTGGCAAAATATTATTAGTTTTGATTATTCAAAAGCCAAAATTTGATGATTTCTTAAGATTTTGCTAGGTTTGATTATTCCAATATAAGTATTTTTTTTTATCAAACATTAACAATTTTTTATTTTGCTTATTCCATTGTGAATGCTCTAATAAGGCATCAACCCAACCATATCTAAGCTGTGTTTTGAGGCCACCACATGGGGGGGGGGGGGGGGGAAATGATTTTTTTTTCTTAGTAATCAGATGTCCAAGCTAGTTTGAGCACATTTCGACTAATTTCGTAGCCCAAAAGTTAACAATCGGGTGAACCTCTAACAACCCCAAAGTTTGAAATATTTTGTTTTTTAGAAATGAAACATGTGACCTCACAAGTCACAAGGTTTTGTGATTAAATACCCCATTACCAATACTCTTGGGGAAGTCAAAACAATTGCGATAGTACTTGAGGCAGTAAACAAGCCGAATCCAGCCAAGCTTAAAAATGTTAAGTTCATTTGATAAGTACTTTAATGAACTCGAGTCGAGCTCGAGCTCAAAAAAAAAATTGACGAGCCAATGCTTCCCTATATTTCACTCAAACTCGACTTGTTTACGAGTCTTAACAAAATCAAAATATTACTCTCTCCGCCCCTAAATAAGTGTCCGACACACAAACCTAGACCTCACAAAAGATGCATGTTTTTCGTTAAAAAATCTAATTTTTTTCCACAATCTAATAGAATTTATTGCCATCTATTGATTTGTGAAAAAAAATTAATTTTTTTAACGAAACAAATGTATTTTTTTAAAGACCTAAGTTTGCACATCGGACACTTATTTAGGAACGGAGGGAATAGATATTTACACTCTCGTATAGGTTTAAACTGCAAATAAATTTTATTTTCTACATAATAGTTTATATAAATTATAAAACATGCAAAAAAATTTAAGTTTTGTAACGCCCCCAATTTTTGGGTACGTTAAAGAAGACATTTTCATTGAAAATTTAAATAGACTCTGGCTCAATATTACAACATAATTCTCCCAAGAGTACTTTATTAAACAAAAGGAGGGTAGACTAGGGTTTCTATCTACTGCTCCGCTTCTTCTTCCATTCTGGCCAGCTCTTTGGCTCCAAACGCTTCCAAGGTGTAAAATTCACCATGTTCATCTATAAGATCTGACACATTATACCGGCGTCGCCATCAATATAATATGCCAGGGTCACCCAAAGGTAACACCGTGAGCTACGAAGGCTCAATAGAAAACCTAACCCTCTAACCTTAACTTAACAACAATATACCATAAAATTCAACAATTTCTACTTAGAACATGCATATCTAGCAAGCTAGTAAACAATGACACATCCGCATTCATTATCCGAACTAACATTGGTGTCCAAAATTTATGAGTTCCTCCTACGCGACATCTCGTAAACCGTGTCACCATTTCACTTTCCGTTTACGAAATCAACATTTTCAAAATCTGTTTTTTAACACACCCAACCTCGGTTCCGCCGTTCCGAGTTCCCGAGTATCCTCACAATGGTTCCGCCGCACCGGGTTCCCATTGGCACACATTGCATTGGCTCCTCTCCGCGGATAACCAAGCTACACATCCAACCTCGGTTCCGCCGTTCCGGTCTCCCGAGTATCCTCACAATGGTTCCGCCGCACTGGGGTCCCATTGGCACACAAAACACACACCACACAATGGGCTACCATGTCCGGCCACGTTGTGGTTTCCAAAACATTTCTCCCTTTCAAAAACACGCTTTTTTATTAATCACACCCTAGGTGTCATGTTTCTAACTTTCTCGATTTTCGTGTCTCGTTTTCATGCATAGACTCCGCGGTAGGACTTATCATAAAAGTAAACATTCACAAAGGTAAACATAAATCATTCTTTGAAATCATGAAGCTAAACTTACAAGATCATCCAACTCAATATTACTAAGCATGCTTGAAAAGATCAAAATATGAATACTTCAAATCAAGCGTTAAAATCTTCTTTTTCGAAAATCGTTCTATCTTACTTTTTGAGAAATTCTAAACAACATATGTTTATTCGGAGTTACCAATCGATTGTTCTAACGTGCTTATACCTCCATTAGCAAAAATAAGTTCGTTAACTGTCATGCATTTCAAACAATATAAACGAAAGATAACCTTATCTATTCTAGAGAAAACGATCAAGAAAGTTATACTTTGAACTCACGGACATTCTACCTTCCAACATATGATTTTATACTATACGTAGAGTTAGTAGACTAGGGATTCTACCTTTCTTCTTGGCGGTAGGTCGGTTTTGAGATTTGATCGTCGGTTTTGCGGATTGGCGGCGTAACGGCTCCGAAGTGCTTCGAAAGGAAGAGAGATGGCTTTTCTCTTCCTAGAAACAACTTTGTTACTAAAACTAGACTACTTAAAGATCTATGGATGGTTTTAGAGGTGGTTTGGTGGTAGCTCTCAAGAACTTAAGAAAACAAAGTAAGAATACAAGATTTTTCTAGGGAGAAGTTGGAGGATGAAGGTATGAGTTGAAATGGTGAATGGGGGGTGCTATTTATAGCAAAACTTGGGCTCCTCCTTCTCCCCCATGGCCGGCCTCTCTCTCCTCTCTTTACCCCATGGGTTTTGCTCCATGGACTTGTCATTTCAAGCATGGCAAGCCTTCCAAGCATGCCAAGCAATGTCACATCCATCTTAGGCCATGACTTAGGTAATTACGAAGGGTTTTAAGGCTTGTCAAGTCTATGGGGAGGTTGCTTGCAAGGAAACACAAAATCATTGGCTAACTTTGTACTTTGGAAGACTAGAAATGGTCATAAATAGGCTTAAGGCTATAAGGTAGCTTGTGTAAGTGTCCAAAGTTTGCACACACACACACTCTCTCCCTCTCTTTCTCTCTCTCTCTGGTATATATATATATATATATATATATATATATATATAAAAGAGTATATATGTGTGTGTCTAGGGAAGTAAGTCTAGGATTATTAGGTTTAAAGCTAAAATCCTAGGGTTGCATGCATGCATGGCTAGGTTAACTAGTTTTGGAAGCAAAATGATGAGATTCTTTGACCCATGATTTGTATGGTCAAATCAAAGCTTTATTGGCAACTTAATAATCAATGACCAATGGTCAAAAATTTCCCTAGCATTTATGGACCAAAGGGTAAAGGATTAAAGATGACAAGTATGGGCTTGAATGACTTGCCATGGGGTATAATGATTACCCCCAGGGCCGGCCCAATCCCAAGGCCCAAGAGGCCTAGGCCTTGGGCATCCCAAAAAGGCCTAATTTTAGGGGCACGCTACCATTTTTTTTATTTGGGCTTGAGTAGAAATCTTTTTTGGCCCAAAAGAAGAAAAAAAAAGGCTCATTTCAATTTAAAACCGGCTGTGACCCACAGAATACAATGAGGCCTAAAAAACACTCGGTGGCATTTTTGTAAATAAAATATTTAAATGGTCCATTTAATTCAAACCCTTATCCGCTTTTCTCCTCTCTGTCTCACGTTTTGCCCAAAAAAAAAAAAAGAAACGAAGAAAAGAAGAAGGAAGAACAAAAGATTCAAAAGAACGATTGGAAGAACTACCACCAAATCGGCTCATCATCCTGATCCAGTTCTTCGATTGCGCTCGTTTCATCTCCTAATCGCTCATTCTCCGTCCACAGGTTTCTCTCCCTTCTTTTCGCCATATATATATGTATGTATGTATATGTATGTATGTATATGTATGTATGTATGTATGTATATGTATGTATGTATGTATTTTAACATTGAGCGACTCGGATCATCGAAATTCGATCGGAAAGTGGGAGAAATGAGGAGGTCCGCATTTTAACTAAAATAAGGACTCTCTCATTTGAAACTGACTGTATGTGTGTGTGTGTGTATATATATATATATATATATATATATAGAGAGAGAGAGAGAGAGGGAGAGAGAGAGAGAGAGAGAGAGAGAAATTTTCAAGTGAGAGATCCCTCATTTTGTTTAAATGAGGGACTTTCATTTTCTGATCAAATTTTGAAAATCCGAACCGTTCAATGTGTGCAGAACGTAATTTTAAAGGTCCCCACGAGAAATCAGCAAAAAAAATGACCGGGAAGGGCGTCATCCGAACAGTTTTTTTTGAATCGTTCAATGAAAACTGCTCGAATGAAGCCCTTTCCGGTCATTTTTTTGCTGATTTCTAGCGGGGACCCTTAAAATCACGTTCTGATCACTTTGAGCGGCTCGGATCATCGAAATTCAATCGGGAATGAGAGTCCCGCATTTTAATAAAATGAGGGATCCCTCACCGGAACCTAACTCTATATATATATATATTGTTCTTTGGCAATTTTGCACATGAAAAAGAACTTGTTTATATGGGGATTGGGGATGGGGAGGAGGTAAGTCTTAGTTTGTCCTGTTGATTGTCGGTCGGTCTCAACCATAGTTGTGAATCTCGTTCCGTACCGGTCGGTACATCCCGGATTTATAAGATTCCGGTACCACCAGCCCCCAATACCGTTCCGGTGTAAATACCGGGCCTTACCGGTCGGTACCGGGAATCTCGGAAAATACCGGACGAGATGTGGTTTTCACTAGTTTCGGCCGAAATTTTGCAGGCTGTTTTCCGGGAGGAATGGCAGGGGAAAAAAAGGAAAAGGAAAAAAAAAAAACCAAAACGGCAGGGGAAAAACAGGAAAAGGAAAAAAAAATTTAGCAAAACATGGGCTTATCTATAGTACGTGCGCGAGGCTCAAAATCCCGGATTTGCACCCCCCCTGCGCGCGAATAACCCGTGACGCGTTCCCGGTTAATTGGTTTCCAAATCAGTTTTTCCAAATTGCATTCGGCCATGGTCTATTTTCCCGAGCGCGCGAGACCTCTCCTTGGGTTTTCATTCACAAGCTCACTAGTGTGCAAAGTCATTTAAGGTGGAAAAGAGTTTTGTAACTAAGCAATGTGGAACAAAAAGGCAAACACAATGTTTTATGACTTCACACCAAAATCCCAACAACAATTTATTTATTATGATCGTGAATCAGTAACAACGTCTTATGACAAGTATTATTGTTAATAGAATTTTTCTGTGCGATTTATACACTTGCAATGTTTGATTTTGGACTCCAAATGGTGAATTTTGTTGTCTTAATATAGATATTTTATGATGAATTTCATGGTATGAGGAATTTTTTTGAATTATAATTATATATAATTATTATATATATTGTAGTTGTGGTAAATCCGAAACGGTACCCGGTACCTGACCGGTACCGGTACGTACCGTACCAGTAAGAAAACCGGTACTCTGTCCGAAACGGTATTCAGAACTATGGTCTCAACTCTCAAGTCTTCATTGAATCATTGGCAAATGACTGAATGAGTGAACTGGGTAACCGTGGTCAGCCGCTAATGTGTCTGGATTCCCATTGATAGAGCTAATATTTTACTCCTACATCTAAGGCTTCTGACTACTAACGTGGTTGGTTACGTTGGTAATTGGATTTATTTTCTAGATGGAAGGAATTAAATTAAATTAAATTACTTATCGAGATAAAGCTGTACTGTTATCTAGGCTTATATATTAATAATTTTATAGGCTTTTTTTTTTATTATTTCTAAGTTCAGTTGAGTAGTGATAGTGATATTATGGCTTTTTTTTATTCTCCACTTGATTTATGTTTAAGCTTATTGGAAATTGAAATGCAGAACAAGTATATACTAGTATACTACACACTGTGGAGTCTTAGAATATCTCTCTCCCATTCGCTTGCGACTTGCGAGGCTTCAAATTTGTAAGTATTCTCTTATTATGCAGAGCCCTGGCTGGTGGTGCTTAGATTGGTAATTATATATATGTTGTTAAATGCAGAACCCTGGCTGGTGGTGTTTAGATTTGTAATTGTACATATGTTGTTAAATGCAGAGCCCTGCTGGTGGTGCTTAGATTTGTAATTGTACATATGTTGTTAAATGCAGAGCTCTGACTGGTAGTGCTTAGTTTTGTGCTGATTTAGTTGACATTGGTTGGTGTGCTTAAATTTAAAAATATCTTATTTATCTGATTACCAATTAGTGCATCATTAATAATAATGTTATAAGCCTTTTTTTTTAAAAAAAAAAATTCTTACTTAGGTGTTTCATGCCTAGACGTCAACTATCTGGTCATCAAAAAAGAATAAAGAAGCAAAAGACAGAAGCATTAATAAATTCTCAAAAAAGAGCTATTAAAAAGTTCTTTTCAAGTAACGCAAATGTACAAAGCTCAGTTGAAGAACACGAAAATTTGGTTTCCTGTTTGATTTGGAAAAGGCAAGTTTGAGTGATGAATGCTTGAAAAATCATTGTACCAATCTTGAAGAAGTTTTAAAGCATGGCGGGGCTTCCAATATTGATGGGAGAGATTTGTTTATGGAGTCGAAATGCTTGAAACAAGTATTGCCAAGAGGAGTGCATAAACCAATTGAAGTGCTCAATTTTATCAAACTTATGGCGGACTCTTTCCCAAATGCATGGAATGCGTATAGAGTGCTTTTGACTATACCGGTTAGTGTTGCCACGGAAGATTAGTAGAGCTTTATATTGATTTGGCTTTCTTGTGATTGTTGCTGTAAAAATTGTTAAGTTAATCTCTTTAAAGGCACACTTTTTTTTTATTGGCCTTGGGCACTAAAATCCCTTGGGCCGGCCCTGCATAGACCTAGTGCAGGATTTTCTATTTCACCGTAACTTTATTTGTGTTTAGTTTGTTTTCTGTATACTATTTGAATATGAATTGAATTTTTTACACTCCAAAAATAAAAAACCTATTAGTGATACCTTTTTTACTCCGAACCACTATGTAACTACATTCACCTTTTCAAATTACATGGTACGTCCACAATCAACTACTATTTTCTTGGTACAACAAATCAATCATTCAATATTGTTGGATTATCGACCAACCGACAATTTTAAAAATTCCTAGGCATTAGTCGGGCGGAAAAAAAATCACCTAGTACTTAAGTACCGATTAGACGGCCGACTTTTAAAACAATGATGAAAATGTAACGAATTGTAATCAAAATACTTACACATGGACAAAACAACATCAACCAATAGTGAATTTTTCATTAAACCTACGACCAGATAAAGCAATGAAAGATTCGATTCGTTTACAGAAGATAGAGTATATAATACTCCAGTTGTTAGCCATCAAGTCTACGGAGATACTACGTACTAGCTAGTACTATAACAAAAGAAAGTGCGAGGAAGGAGAAGTCCCAATTGACGAAGTCGCCCTTCTCTTCCACTTGGTTGTTTGTTTGTAAGACAATAACTAAAACGTGCATTTGGGGAGAAATAAAGTGATATTCAAAGTCAGCTAGCTGGCCTTAATTAATAAAGATATCAAGAGATTTAGTAATTGTTATATGGTCGTCGATCGTTTCCAGCTTTCTAACACGTCTCTCTCTCTCTCCAGCTCTCTAACACCTCTCTCTCTCTCTTCCTAATCTCCATCATGTGCTTTAAGTATTCTTCCCAGAAATTCCATGCTCCCTCGGATTACCGCAAGGCGAAACTAGAGTAAGCCTGCAAGCAATTCCAAACTCGTTACTAGGACTACTTCGTTGGAGAACAGTAGTACTCCAGTTAGTTACTGTAATGTGTATTTGACACACGCGTATATTGGAATACGTATGGGAAATTACTTATTGAATATTGATCTCCTGTGATAATTAGGCCACCTAACCCATGTTGTAAGGTGGTTTATTAGTAAAAATAATCACCATAGGCGACACATACTTCCAAATAGCTAGCTGTCTAAACAAAACATAAATAACCAAGTTTCCAGGTCACTTTCAGTTTTTACACAACTACTTAGACTCAGGTATACTCTCCGTGTAAACCTTTCACTTCTATTTCTCCCCTTGGACGAGGGGGCAAGGATTTCTTCCTCAAAATCCCTAATCAAAAATTAAAAAATAAAAAAGCGAAATCCTCCTCTCCAAGAATTTCTTCCACTATTATCAGCTAAAAGTGGAGAAAAGAAAAAAAAAATCTCTTTATTGTTCCAATTTTATCCAATGTCCCCAAAAGGAGAAAAAAGAAATCCATATGCACTCAACTGGTGTGTCTCAGCCATCAGCCAAACCTCCGTGCATACTCAAGTGAATAACTAGAAATTAGCTGCCAAATAATCTGCTGAGAAACCTTATATCCTTTAAAATCTGAAATGAAATTGAGCTAGCAGTCCAAGAATTAATATGCAGCTCCAATGCTCCATACAACCTTTTATCTAACTGTTCCATTAGTCTGCTCCAATTAAGATCCAAACTGGGAAGGCTACTTAATGAAGGACCTTAAGAGTGCAAGTATCTAATTTTAGTGCTACTTCAGTTATCTTTGTTACGTTTTTGCCCACTTAATTCATGCATTGTAAATGGTTAATTTGAAAACAATTACACTAAGTTATCTATGTTGCAATGGCATGAATATTACATTTGCGATCCCAATTTTGGTTTAGAAGCCAGACGATTGGACCATCCCTAAAACGTTTCCCCATTTCATATAGGATCCATGGTTGCAGTTCACTTAGATTGATGAGATAAATGATACACATAATTGTTGCAAAAATATAGAGAAAAGTACTTCTTAAGTCTCTCTTGGTCTCATAATTTTACCTCTCGTTGGTGATATTATCAATACAATTCCAGTTTAACTTTAAAATAAGTTATCACTAGTTATCACTCCACTTCAAAAGAGTGGAACAAAAGAAGGGAAGTAGTAATTTTCACACGCTCCTTTTTTCAATCCACACTTTTTTTTTTGTCTTTATCTACATGAATTTACAATATATGTTACCCATTTTCAATACTCCCTCCGTCCCTTTTTTTGTGTCCAGTATTCCATTTTGGGCTGTCCCTTAATAAGTGTCCATTTTGTAAAGTTAGAGGGGTAAAAGTTGGTGTATTGTCTATTTTGTCCCTAAAAGTAGATTTTATTTTGAAAAGTTAGTGAGTAAAAGTGTAATGATGATGGGTAAGTAGGAAAAGTGGAGGAAAAAGTTGATATGAAAGATGTAATAATGATGTCTTTTTAATAAATTGAAGTTACAAAGCAGGACATTTAAAAATGGACGGAGGGAGTATATATTTTTCAACATCCAAGGACAACATTATAATTCATGTGGATAAAGACAAAAAATGAATTGTGGATTGTAAAAAGAGGAGTGTGAAAATCATTTCAAACAGTGGAACAATGAACTAACAAATTACAGGCGGAGGGTGAGTACTTCAAAAAATTAAACCAAAACAATATTTTTTGTTGTTTTTTAGAACACATATTTGTTGGTTCAACTACGTTTTATGCTATTCGTTTAATTGGTAGTGACATTTTTCGATTTCCGTCCATTTCAACTTAATTAGATGCATATACATAAGACCAGAATTTCCGAAGTACAAAAAAAAAAAAAAAGTATACACGAGATCTTTGACATGACCAATCAGGTGCAAAAGATCACAAGGGGGTAAATTATAGAAAAACGCGGGAAATAGTAGAAAAAGACGTTTAGAATTTCAAAAAGCCCAAGGCAAAGCATCAAGGAAAGGATAAGATCTGATGGGAGAGGGAGCACTACCTCTCTTTACGCTTCTCCAGAAACCTCTGTAGCGACTTTCTACGGGCGATTGGGAGATCTGCGCATGCACCCAAAAAAAACAAACACCAATCTAATTATTTGCTCATTTTCCTGGCTCTTCTTTATTCTCAAGTTTTACACAATCGTCACGAGTTCCTATTCCCATGCCTATAAACTTCAACCAAGGCAAGAATTTAAGGGTCGTACTATGAGTATGAGTATAGAAGGGTGGACTATAGCCATGATTAGCTTTGAAAAAAAAGAAATTTTATATGAAAATTTTAGTTCAAATAATTTTGCAGTCTGTTTGAAACTTATGGAAAAGAAAAGAAAATTAAAAAAAATTTCATTCCGCTGTTTGGTTGGAAAAGAAAGAGGTTGAAAAAGAAAAAGAGAAGAAAATAAAAGTTTTAAGTTCAATGAATAGTAAATTTTTTCTCCTATTTTCCTCTCATTTTCTTTTTCTTTCCTTTTTTTTCTTTTCTATAAGTTCCAAACAAAGCCTTAATTCAACCCATTCCATCCACCAATCCATTTTAGCCTAGGCTGAAATTCCCTGTTTCGCTTTCCATCAACAAAGAAGACAAGATAATGAATTAATGGTTATCCAACAGAACAGGGGCTGACCTCCGTGAAGGGTTTCCAGTAGTTGGCGTCCATCTCCTCCCTCAAAAATTTTGGAGACTCCTCCCTCAGCAAGTTTCAATATATTCTCTGCCTGAACGATTAATTTATCGCCAGTTTTTAATCAGTCAACGTACACTGATGAACCAAATAATCAATCAAGACAGAAAAAAAAAAAACTAAAAAACGAAAAGAAAAGAACTTAATTAGATTGTTTACGGACATTGTGGCGATGGACATTGAAGACGGTAACGGTTCCGTTGTAGAAGATCGTCAGTGGAGCTGTTTCAGGGGTACTGCTTTCAGAATTTCCACAACTATTGCTCCTGGCAGGCAAAACAAGAAAAACGAATGTCATCATTTCGCATGCGATTTGGAACATACTCCTATATAGAGTAAGAAAGATTAAAACCGAAATTTATTACTGATTGAAAATGATTCCATACCAAAAGGCTGGAGTGTAGACAGGCAAAGAGGGAAACGGATTCCCGTCGTGCTTGGGGGTTGAGGGGACCGAAAACGACGAGGTTTTCGACGGGAGAGAGGTCTGATCGACGGAGCCAGTTGCTATCACAGCCTTGAGAAGCTCAGGGTTCAACTTCGAAATCACACTCTGAATATCTGCAGCAGAGACATAATACTAATAATCAATAAACAGGTGCCCGGCGTGCATACATATATACATACAACCGCGACGATTCCAAAGAAGGAAAACAAAAGGAAGACAAGATTAAAAAGTAATGTAGTACTAGTAAATGTTGTCGAAGGTAGGGACCTCGGAAGCTTGTACGGCGATGGAAGAGTTTTTTGGGCGTTGGTTTGGTGGAGGTGGTTTCCTTCTCCATTTGAAAGAAATCGAGTTCTACAGCTGCTGCTGATCCTGTTGCCATTGCCAGCTAGCTAACTAATCTGGTTCAACAACAACTACCACTCTTTTTTGTTTCCTGATTGATGATGACGACGACGATTTGGGCGTGTCCCTATTTAACCGCTACTGCGAATTTATAGGAGTAGTGGTAATAAATTGCGAGAGGCAGAAAGGGGGTGAGTAGTTGTTGTAGTTTTTTTGTTTGTGGAGGGAGGAGGCACGAGATAAACGAGAGAGAGAGAGAGAGAGAGAGAGAGACAGAGAGAGAGAGAAGCCGAGAATGGTAAGAGAAGGAGAGTTGGTGGTGGGGTCTAGTACCGAGATGGCACGTATTCCACGAGAGTTGTCATAATTTTAAGGAAGCAGCAACAGGACGCGGCAGAAATTACGGGACAGGTATACATAAGGGTGTTCGGACAAATAAATTAAAGTGATTTATTTTTTATTTTTATTTAAATTTTTTTTTTATTATTAGGTTTATTTTTATTTTTTTGAAATTATTGCATCATCATGACGAGAGGAATCTAAAAAGTATAAAATTTTGATCGAAATCCAATATTTTTTGAATAAAAACGAAAAAAATGACTTATTGACTTATTTTTATTTTTATGTGGATTTGTTTGACTCATTTTTTGCGAAAAGCCAATGACTTTTTTAGAAGAACAAGCCCATAGTGAGTATACATGCACTGGGCATCAAACGGGCCCCACGCTTTCTACTTTTTAGATCCGACTTCACTATTATTAGCTCCGGTTTCACATAGATTAGCTTTTGAGGCTTTATCATTTTTTAAAAAAGAATGTGTTATGTTTAGATGAGGCGGAAACTTGTGGGCCTTACCGAGCATTACTTGTAATAATTTAAACCGTTCATCTCAAAAGACTCGCAATGTAATATGTCTACGCAAAAAATTGGCTTGATTGGATATCAATAACTATGTCAAAAAGTGAATTTTGATTTATAAAACGAACGGCCTGATTCTGTCACTAGTATTTTAAGTTATATTGTCCATGACCGTCAATTTTATGAAGCAAATTTTAAATTTGGGGACATATAACTTTTTAGGCCCTACAAGATGAACGATTCAGATTACTACAGTAAATGCTCAATATGACCCACAATGAGTCATGGTTTCCACCTATTCCGAAAAGAATTTAATCTCTTTTAAAAAATGAGAGGACTCATAATATCCAAACCATGAAAGTAAATGATTGTTCTTGATTCACATAGCAATGAATCTATGAATCTGGATCATTCATTTATTTTTATAGATATTTTCATGGTCCAAATGTCATGGATTGTATTTGGGGACATATAACTTTTTGGGCCCAAAATGAACGGTTCAGATTACTACAGTGAATGCTCAATAGGACCTACATGGTTTCCACTTCATCCGAAAAGAATTTAATCTCTTTTAAAAAAAATGAGATAACTCATAATATCCAAACCATGAAAGTAAATGATTTGTCTAGATTCACAGTGCAATAAATCTGGATCATTCATTTATTTTTATAGATATTTTCATGGTCCGAATGTCATAGATTGTATTTAGAGACATATAACTTTTTGGGCCCTACAAGATGAACGATTCAGATTACTACAGTAAATGCTCAAAAGGACCCAAAATGGGTCATGGTTTCCACCTCATCCAGAAAGAATTTAATCTCTTTTAAAAAATGAGAGGACTCATAATATCCAAACCATGAAAGTAAATGATTTGTCTAGATTCACAGTGCAATGAATCTGGATCATTCATTTATTTTTATAGATATTTTTATGGTCCCGGATGTCATGGATTGTACTACCCCTCTTTGATTTTTTGTTCTTGCTCAAATTTTTCGCAATGGTTAATTTTGCGTCAAAATTTTATAAATTATTGATTTGTCTCATCAAAAAGAGTCGAAAAAATAAAAAAAACTATGACTTTTATCCAAACATTATTCAAAAAAATATCATAGATAAAGCTAAAAATATATATTTTTGGGCTTTATCTTACATACTTTCCAAAATATTTGGGTAAAAATCATAATTTTTTACTTTCAGCTTTAACTCATCAAGATAAACCAATAATCCACAAAAATTTAACTCAAAATTAACAAATTAAAGACGAAAACCAAAAATTCTAAAAAAAATAAACTATGTCAAACAGGCATTTATTCTTATCTACTCTTTCATCTTAAGGTAATCTCCCTAGACACGTGAAACTCGTTCACGCTATTTTTTTATTTTTTTTAACAATTTGTGCCAAATTGCATGTTGTTCACACTGATTAACCAATTTTGGCATTTTAGCATAACAACTTATTGACGCTATTTCACTCATAATCAACAACCAAAATTACGTATTGTTCACACTAATCAACAATTTATTCACACTTTTTTTTTCCCTCAAAAATGAGAAATTTGTATTGATAAATGCTTAGAAACATTTATAAAACGGAGATCATTACAAAGAATTGGACAAAACTAAACTAATCTTCTAACAAATATAAAATGAGTAAATCACAAGACAATCGATATTTTTCATCCTAACTCAGGCAACAGCGACACTTTTAAACTGTCTAACATTTAATTAAAAGTCTCAACCGAGAAAAAAGTGCAAAGTTAAGGATAAAAAATACCAAATACTCAGACGATCAGATACACTCCAACCACGTATGAACGCACCAATGAACTCCCAAAAACTACAGATTTGCCAAGCTGCCACGAGGTGCCCCGCCAAAGACATCGTGTAAGTATAGAATGTTGAAGCACATATATCGTTGTGAAGCAACCTCAATTGAGAGAATCCGATTTGTAGACAAAATTCGGCTAAAGACAAAACTAACAACTCTCATAAAACGAGAGACAAAAATCTCACATATTAGACAACAAGTCGTTGATCTGGAGAGTCAGAAGAAAAAAAGGGAAAAACAAAGAAAGGGAGTTGGAATAGTATCATGGTCTTCCCCTCCAGCCACCGCACATGGATATGAACCCACAGGGGACGGGAAGGAAGAAGAGGAGTTGTGATGGCTATGGTTGAGAGAGAAGGAGAGAGAGATAAGGTCGGTTAGGGTTGAATTTTGAAACTAACTTATTCATGCTAACTTATTCATTAGTATAAATAAAAACCCCTTAAATGTGCTTAGAAAAGCAGGATCGCTAAATTTGCCCCCTTTTTGGTTATCTATTTTTAATAACCCGAGTATAGAAGCCGCTTATGGGTTTATCAATGGACCAATCTCATCGTTCACCAGGGTGCACATGGTTCGGATTAGTCTGGTTCTTTAGAAAACTAGTAACTGGACCATTCCAAACGGTTCTAAAAAATTAGGAACCAAAACCTAACCAATATATGTGTGAAATTTAACTTGAACCAAACCGCAAGACCGGTCCAATGTTGGGTCAATTCCGGTTCTATCCAATTAGCATCAAAACACGACCAAGCTCGTTTTGGGATTTTGAATTTGGATTCTGTGAGAACCCATCATCCCACGTCAGAGAAATGGGAGAAATTGATGTAAAATATAAGAACTCGCCCACCAGCTACTATATAACTTGAGGTTAACCTTTTGAGCTACGTGATTAGGCTAAGAGTTAAGCAGGTCAGCTGGAGCGAGTCGTTACAGATGGTATCAGAACTTGCACCAACCAGAAGTGTGGGGCAGGTCCTGCTAGGAGACATGCTTGAGATGAGCCCGAGGAGCTCGACGTGCTTAAGCGGGTAAATTAAATAAACTTTAGCAAGGAAAAGATTAACTTGCCAAATAAAATGCATAATTAATCCTTAGCCTAAACACGTGGCTCAAAAAGTTAATCTCAAATTATACAGTAACTGATCAGAATCTCTTATAAATTACTTTACTTTTTCCCATTTCCCTAAAGTGAGACTTATGGGCTTAGGGTTTCACAATCTCTCCACCTTATGATGCAACATCCCTGTTGCAATGGCCCAGCAACATTTTCTTGGTGGCCATGGTGGTGCTCATACCATATTCTAGAAGTGGCCCCCATCATGTAGACTAGGGTTGTTCTTTGATACCATCTGTAATGACCTACACCAGCTGATCTACTTAACTTTTAGCCTAACTACGTGACTCAAAAGGTTAATCTCAAGTTATGCTAGCAAGTCATAATCTCTCATAAATTACTTTACTTTTTCTCATTTCCCCGATGGGGGACTTATGGGCTTGGGGTCTCACAATAATAATATATATATTAATCTAAAAGATCCAGTTTGGTTCTAACCACGGATCTTTAATTAAAAATCAGTAACCAAACTAAAATTAATGGTTATTATTTTCCTAGAATTATAACTTGACCAATGAACCATAGAACCAAACCAAATAGGACAGTTTGGCCTGAAATAGACCGATTTTGCGGTTCGAGCAGTTTTCTTGAGCACCCTTATCGTTCACTAGCGGGGGTTCTATTAAAATCGAAGCAGAGTTCTATAGTCTATATGAACTGGCTCCAAAGAAACAGATGGCACTTGAAGGTTTTAAACTTGAAAACTTAGGAGAGAGGTCTCAAGTATTGACCATCATGCCAATCCATTGGATTTTTAGGTGGTGTTTCCACTAAACTAACAAGAATACACAAGATGATTGGAAAAAAAAACCAGGAATACACAAGATGTTTCGCTTAACATATAGACAAGTTGACTAAAAAACCATAAACTTGTTCCCCTAAACTAAAATAGTAAACAAGTTACACTAAACTAAATGAACAAGTTTAGTAGCCGATCAAAAAAAATTAACAAATTTAGTGAAAATAAGTTGGCTGAAGGCAAGAAGCTGTAGATAAAAAAATAAAAATAAAAATACTACAGTAGAGGATACTACAGTCCATGAAAGCGTCCATGAAACTAAGATAAACAGTTTAGATTATTCTGTGAATCTGAACCGTTCATTTCAGTTTCATGGGCGCTTTCATGTTTTCTTTTCATGTATCCTAACACTTTTGTATCAAATACTGGAAGACAAATTCAACCTCACCATTTGCACATATTTTAGGTTCAATTCTGCTAAAGTTTGTTTATTATCAGCGTGTTTGGCCCAACTCCTTGCCAAATTATTTCTTGTAATTTTTGTTTCACATGAATTTTCATTACTTTCACATTAAATTTCTTGAATTTTTTTTCGTCACAAAAAAATAGAACATATAGAAAAGGATTATTAAAAATTCACTACAGACAAAATAATTCAAAATTTGTATCTTTGTCTTATTTTTATCTTTATCTTTATTTAACGTTATAAATTTTTTATCATAAATTTTTATCTTTTAAACTTTTATTGTCAAGACAAATAAATTATATAAAGATATTTAATGCAAAACGATACAAAGTCATGTAAGACTAAAATATTTGGAAAATATTGAAGTCGCGTTCCATAAAATTCATCTTGAAGTCACTTCCCATCATATGAAAACAGATTTAAGAATAATTTTCTCCACAAATTTCTTTTAACATTGTATAACGACCCGCTCCAACTGACCTGCTAACCCTTAGCCTAACCATGTGGCTCAAAAAGTTAATCTCAAATGATACAGTAGCTACACACAAATCTTTATAAATCATTCCATTTTCCCTTAGATTCTCTATGTGGGATGTAACACACTCTCCCACTAAGGACCGCAACGTCCTCTTTGCGCCACATGATCCATCACTTCCACTCACCAAGCGACGTAGGACAAGTACCCGCTTAAGCACGACAAACACCTCAAGCTCGTCTCATGTGATACCAACTGTAAGTCTATAACTACCCGCCCCGGCTGACCTGTTAACCCTTAGCCTAACCACGTAACTCAAAAAAATTAACCTAAAGTTATACCAGGGTTGTGCTCTGATACCAATTGTAACGACCCGCCCTAACTGACCTGCTAATCCTTAGTCGGACCACGAAACTTAAAAGATTAACATCAAGTTATACAATAATTGCTCGCAAATCCTTATAAATTAGTCCATTTTCCCTTAGATTCCCAATGTGGGATGTAACACATTGCCCCCAAACAGGGGTGTTTTGACTAAATAAGCTAAGTGATTTTTTTTTTTTTTGGTTATTATTTAAAACAAAATTGCATTTGTTAGGTTAGTGTGAAATTTTTGTAAATTATTGGTTCGTCTGAACTAGAGAAATCAAAAAAGTAAAAAATTATAGTTCAACCTTAAAATTTTTTTGAATAAAAGACAAAAATTAGCCAAAAAAATCACATTTTTTGGCTTTGTTAAAAAAAATTGAGTTTGGATCACAATTTTCTACTTTTTCGATTTCTCTCATCGAGACGAACTAATAATCCACAAAAATTTGATGGGAGGCTAATAAATGAGAATTGTTTTTTTGAATAAAGACACGCACACACAAAAAAAAAAACACTTGGCTTATTTAGCCAAACATCCTCACTTACAAAAGGAAAAAAGCACGTGACCGAATTGAAAGGATATGAGTATTTGCCAAATGAGGGCCTAAAGTTCAAATTACAAATTGCGGTTGTTGTGGTCAGCCAATTTGCTTGCCAAATTGAATAGGTCAGGGGTGCGGCCGCAGCTTAGCTGTCGTGCTAGGCCAGGCAACGTGAAACAAGAAGCACGTGACCGAATTTGTTTCTCGAATTCACGCTTTCTGGAATGGAACGTTTCCATTCAACTTGACTAGAATAACTAGATGTAGACCAGAGTAAAGAAAAAAGAATATTCCATTCAACTATACAAGTTTGAATGTGGTGAGTATCTAATATGAGATCTCTAAACCTAGATTTGTCGGTGAAATTCAAGTTCCTTGCTTTGTGGGTTTTAGTTTTCAGGGCAAGTTTAACCTAACTTTTCTTCACGGTCATTTTGATTACTTTCTACAAATTTTTACAAGTTTTGGATCAAATTTTTACAGCATAGTTTTGGCTCAACGAGATAAATAAAAACCATATAAAAACATACACCAAAGCTTTAAAAAATTCATATTAGATAGTTGCGCTTG
This sequence comes from Rhododendron vialii, assembly GCF_030253575.1. Lineage (NCBI taxonomy): Eukaryota > Viridiplantae > Streptophyta > Magnoliopsida > Ericales > Ericaceae > Rhododendron > Rhododendron vialii. Next base: position 16,220,528 of record NC_080568.1, read on the forward strand.
TTGCGGGACTTAACCCAACCTTACAGCACGAGCTAACAATAGTCATGCATCTCCTGTATTCACGTTCTCAAAGGCACCCCTCTCTTTTCAAGAGAATTCGCAACATGTCAAGCCACGGTAAGGTTCTTCGTTTTGTATCGAATTAAAACCACATGCTCCACCGCTTGTGCATGCTCCAGTTAATTCCTTTGAGTTTCATTCTTGCGATAGTACTCCCTAGACGGGATACTTAACACGTTAGCTACAAACGTTGTACGGTAGATACACACAGTGCCTAGTAACCGACGAAAAAGTTTTTTTTTTTTTAATCTTTTTCTGTCGTCTTATGATTTTTTTTTCACTTTGCTTATACTTTTCCGATTCCTCTAGTCAAAACACGGTATAAAAATTCAACCCGAAATGAATAAAACAATTAGACATTGAAGGCATGAGTGGAGGAAGAGATAGATAATTGCGGATTACGCAAGGTGGAAGTGCCTTTTCACCAATTTTGTCAACCATAACGTGTTCCGAATCAACGGACTAACAAGAAGCCTCTTCTGGATTGTAACGTAACTGAATGGACTAAGTGTTCCAACTAAAGAAAAAGAAGGTTTTGGAAAAAGAAAGGTAATTTCAAGTTCAAAAATCATGTGTTTACGCAAATAATTCTTCTACCAATATGGATCTTGTTTGATAGATTTCATTGAGATCTTTTATACGGTGCAAGAAAAATCAAAAAATTATTTTTCATTTTCATTATATTTGAACTTGAAAATTGAAGAAAAAGAACTTTTAAGAAAAGAACCTTACCTGGAACACCCCCTAATAAAATGAATTCTGGCAAATTTTCATTTGTTCTGATTAATAAAATGAATTCTGGCAAGTACGAAGACAGGTCAAATGCCTGTTTTGGATGCTTAAATTGGAGCTAAAAACGCCATCGATGGTAATGCTAAGACCACATTCCGCTAAAGTTCTTATTTTTTAACTACTTATATCTCATTTTACAAGATAGGTCATTCTCTCACAATACATTACCTTTAATTCAACCCTTAGTGGAACGGGGCCTAAGTAGTGTCATTTGAAAGTTTGCGCCAAGTAATTTTGTAAACTCTTCAAGTAATAAGTTTCAAAACAGTGTAAAATCAACTACGAAACGTATACACCCATACAAAGATAGTGTTTATTCCAAGAGAACGTTTGAAATGCTTGGTCCATACAAGTCCCCATTCTGCAGAGCTATGAATACTTCTCTTGCAATCTGGATATTTAGCAATGCTTATGAGATATGCACCAACACCACGTTGCCGATAAATGTGTGAATGAATAAAATCTAAAATACACACTTAGCAACTACAAACAGGCTTTACGAGTAGTGTAGGAAGAAGCAGATTCAAGGTTAGATTGGGCTATAAGTTCACCTACCAACTGTATGCTATTCCTGCCAATTGCCATTAGTTTTTCCCAGTTTGAATTATTCATACAAATTGACTTCCACCCCACCATGAGCGGAATTATGATTTATGCAATGCAAGTACAATACATATAACACTCCATTTACTAGGTTCTCCATATAAAATTGGAACAAATAAAGAGGGAATCCAACCGAATTATACCTTGATTTGGAACAGATTACAATGTAAGAGGTCAACGATGAGAGGCGTTATTAGTCTTCGACAACTGATTAAGAAGGTGCCTGAAGTATATGGACAAAGAGAAGTTGTTTCACAGTATCATAAAGCTATCAATTTGTATCACACACAAAGTAGGCTGCAGTTCCTGAGAAATCATTCTCTGCATCAACAACTAATTATTTATGTATTCCTTGATCAAGCCTATTTCTCAGCGTAGAAGCCGCAGCACTCCTCCAGCATACAACAGCAACAAAGAGCAGCCAAACTGTGAAGAAACAAAGTGTGGAAAGAAAAATGTTACGTCACATCCATCGGTCTGGTGACTACAGATCAACAAAAAACTTGCAATGAAGTAGAAAATTAGGTTCCATTTAAATCAAGTATATGGTCGTTGACGAGGTCTTAGCGTATCACAAGCTGTGCTAAGATTAATTATCTACTGAAAATGACACAAAAGGAAGCAAAAAACAATTATTGTCCACTGAAAATGACACAAAAGGAAGCAAAAAACAATTAATGTCCGCAGAGGTTTCAAAATGTCTTGCACAGTTTGGATCCAGGACTGGTTAATGAAGTCATACCTCAAAGGACCAGTAGCTTATAAGACTACATAATACCACCAATGTGTTTCAAAAGTGTAGAATGGACAGAACCATTCACATCCCTTCATCATGAAACCACAGACAAAAAACTTGGCATCATCAGAAAACACATAGGTTCTCAAGCTCCAAAGAGTGTTGTAATAATCAAAACTATAAGAAAAGAGATGTGAAAGTCTTTAGAAAAGGCTTGGCAATCTGGTATACGCATAGAAAAACACTTATTCCTATTGTGATCCCTTTCTCTTGAGTTGTACTTCCACTACTTAGTATTTTGTTCCCCAAACAATTTAAACAATATATATAGGGTTTTGGAAGCTGGAACTCTCTCTTTTGCGGAGACCTACGGTGGATTTCCAGAGGTGGGTGGCATGGTAGAAGATACTATGATACAAGACCTAAGCTGGATCCCAAAGGCATTCAAGCACAGCTTGTTGTGCACATGGATTATATAAGATAGGCTTAAGTCCATATGGATGTGGATTCCTTGTTTGGATTGCAAGGTCTAGTGTAATTGCACTTTGATTCATAATACTTAGATTTCTAGACAAGGTCCTATCGTTTCACCCCGTTGGCATTTTCCACAAAAAACTGTGTGCCTCTCTGGTGTGCTAAACATAATTTAGTGTATACAATGATAATAGTTTTTGACTAATTTAATTAAGCCTCGATTAGCATAAAATTGGGCGTTGATCGTTCCTTTCATTTCCAAGTGTTAAAGCAATTTCCCTACCGATTACATACATTAAATAGTATCATTTGCAAAGGAAATTTCAATCGATGTTAGAACCGGTAGAGAATTTTAATTTTCAATAATGAATTTGCCTAAGAAAGGGACTTCCACTGCGAGACCTCCACTGATTGATGGCAACAATTTCAGCACTGGGAAGCTAGGATGAGAGCATTCTTAGTCTGAAATCCAATGACGAACGAGCATGGTTCTTGTCTTGTCTGTTGTTGTTATCAATGAAATTCCAACAACCATCAAAGATGGTTTGGTCATCCCCAAACATCTATGGATCAGGAATATGGGATAAAGCAGATTTACAAGAATTCGGTTGGCATATCACTATCAAGGCTATAATGTCACTGCTGAAGAATTTAGGCACCTGAATCCGCTAAAGCAGCTTGGAACATTTTGATTTCATCATGCAGGTACGGAATGAAAACTTGGAATGCTCCATTTTAAAAACCTTAATTATGCAAAAGGGTAAGTCCTTCGACAAATTTTATTGAAAGGTGTGTGCGACATTGTTAATGCTTGTTACAAACTTACAACCTTGGTGAGAGCAGTCCCAACCACAATTGTGAAAAAGGTCTTGAGGTACACCAAAAGAAACTGTTATTCAAGATGTTCTAAATCAAGAGGATATGGTTGAAAACCTCCAAACCTAGGAGGCATGTTTGCCAAATCAAAGACTGGTAATCAAAATCAAAAGACTAAGTACAAAAAAGTACTAGGTAGTAACAAGTAACAACCAACTTGGACGCTGAGGATGGATTGGACCATGAGGCAATGGCCATGTTTACAAAGAAGTTAAATTAGATCCCCAAAACAAGAACAAACTGCCCAGCAATCACACACAAAAGTGAGGCAATGGTAATCTCAAGGTCGAGACACGCAAGGAAAACAAGAATAACAGTGGAAAAGAGCAATCTTAAGGCATTCACTACTAGAACTGTGTGGTAATACAACTCAACAATATACAAAACAAAATTTGAAACAAGAAAATGTACAGTGTCACACTCTATGATGGTTAACAGTGACTTTCAAGCGCCTAAAGAGGAAAGAGGTAACAATGGTGATATGGCAACTTTATTTCCTTCATCGCTTCTTTGCATTCACAAGGAACTGGTTGATAACTCTCTAAAAGGATCGAATAATGTTGAATCACATGATAAAGACAAGGAGGAAAGAGAAGACATTGAAAAGTTGAAATTTATGGAGAAGCCTATAAACTGGAGCACTTGTTCGAACGGTTGTGTAACTACACGTCAGTGCATTGAGATTGTGGGTTCAATTTGTACGGATAGAAAGTTGATCCCTTGTTGAGGCCGGGTGGGGACGCAAGGGTTCAAGGTACTACAAAATTTTCTGACTTTAAGACCAAAAAAGAAAGGAAGCCTATAACAAGCTTCAAAAAAGAACCTTTGAAAGGGAGTAGGTTGAATCCTAGGTTAACAAAGAAGATAAAGTTGAGTTAGACATCTAATGGGAATCTGAAGCAAGAGCTTTTAAAAGCTCAATCACAAGGGATTGAATCGGAGACCAATGAGAAGTTAATTGTTCGTGAATGTGACGATCTTCAGGAAAAGTTCATTACACCTGACCTGAATCAAATTTGTGTACTTGTTTTGAAGTAAAAGTTCGCTTGAATACAAGGTTTTGAAGTTATAAAGTGATCTCAAGGATGTTAATGCTACAGCATTTCATTTAACAAAGGCATATGATTGCATCCTTAGTCCTCGATCAAAAGAAGGCTTTGGATAAAGCAGGAGTTTTGACATACTGATGTTCTCCAACATCCAAGGCCGTAGGATAAACTATGTTTTCAAGCCCAAGGATAATGTTCCTACTTCTCCCAAGTTTAAAGATCCACCACCAATGAGGACGTGTTAAAGACCTTCAAGTTTAAGCCTTCATCACATCACTGTGGCCCGTGGGCTTACATGCCTCTTATTAGTAACATGCAGACAAAGTTCATTGACATTATATGAAATTTTTTGCCTACACAGCAATTTCTTTTGGATAACTCATAGTGCCCAGACGAGCACACGTGCATCTTGACTTAGCCTTTGAGACCAATCCCAGGGTCCACTAGTGGGACAAAGCCTCGTATGGCCATACATATCATTTTTGTTGACTGAAAGGACATATTAGACCTGAATTTTTTAATTGAATGCTAATAACCATGCCACTTCAAAAAATCGAAGTGATATTCTTTCCCATGTTGTTACCAAGTTGGATTTAAACAAGGAAAACCATAATATCAATCATAGTTAAGTGTTAACCACTAAAAATGACAAAGTGGGTAGGCTAAGTTAGGTCTAGTTTTGCAAAGAACTATGAGCTGTTTTACAGACCGATCAAATTACTAATAGCAAAACTCGGATCAGACATTGATCTTGACATTGGATTTCAGACTACTTAGTTCTCAACAAGCAAAATCCACTCCAGGAAAAACATGTTATAACCAAGAGTTTGTGTGTTGGTGGGGGCGGAGGGAATTAAGGCCCAAAGGGTTGACGTGCCCCCTGGATTTTTATCACCTAAAATCATTTTATTTTACAACCTACTCAAAAATTGTTAAGAGGAATTGGAAATTTTGGGTGTTGGGCTTATTGTCTACTATGTTGTCGTGGCTTTCCAACGGAATCAATAGACCCCTTCAAGAATTAAATGCTTGTTTCATCGAGGAAAATAGTGAATTGGCATGTTTTGAATCCATCCAACTCATTTTCTAGCTTTTCGAATTAAAAATTGAACAATCGAGTGTGAAACCAAATGAACAATCAACCAGCAATGACTAGATTATACACAGAGCGAGATGTTTTTAATGGGTTTAGTAACGAAGCCTTCATGCAGAACTTCCAAAAGATGAAAACTCATCTGGTCAGTTGTAAAGAAATTTAGCAACGAATATTTAGATTCTTTTGCTTATGTTTAGAAGCTTTTGTTCCTAATAGAGAATTTTCGAACTTTTGTGTATAGTATTTATTTATTACTATATTTTACGATAAAACTTTTAAACTTATTGTAAAAAGGTGCCCCTCGGAATGGGATTCGTGGCGGAGCCACTGTGTGTTAACAGAAAAATAAAAAAATACAACCTGAAACTGAAACCTGCAACTTTACAAGACGGAATCAATCACCACTCAAAAAAGAGGCCTGGTAATTGAGCACAATTAGTAATATGCCCATGACAAAAAACAAAAAAAAAACCAAAAGTATTGTGCACAATAATATGTCCACTAAAAAGAACATTTTGATAACAAGTTGAAGACATTTAACAATTTCTCAAGTAGTACACTACAAACTGGGTGAGCCAAAAGCACCCACTTATGAAACTCACTGTAAGCCCCAAAATATCACGAAGCCCAAAAGTAAGCCCTATTAAAAGTTTTGGAGAAGGAGAGAGATGACATTACCAGCCTCTGAGGAATGAAGGACATGAAGCGTCTTGTTGGTGATAGTGGTGATGCGCGTACTGAGGCTGTGGTGGGTAGTCGTTAAAGTAACCTTGATAGCTAGGTGGACCAGGAGGCCGCGGCGCCGGAGGGTACCCTCCGAATTGTGGTAGAGCCGAAGGGTAGTCACCCGGCGGCTGCGGCGGACCTGGCCCGTACCCTGAAATCAGAAGAAACAGAATTACTTCTTCGATCAGTTTTAATATGAATTAATTACGGTATGTTATATAAATTCTAATATCTGGGGAAAGAAAACGGTGAATTTGCCTGGTGGATGGCCGGGGCCTTGATGGCTCGTGTGGTAAACTTGACTCATTTGCTCGCTCGCTCGCGCTTTCTCTCTCTCTCTCTGGGTCTCCTTCTCCTTGTGGTGATTGAGTTCATCTATCTAGTCTAGAATTGAAACAAAGACGGTTTTGGTTGTCCGAAAGGAACGAGAACGTACGCGTGTTTAATGATGAGTCTGTATGCACACTAAGGCTTTGTTTGGAATTCATAAATGTGTCGATTGTTGCTAAGAAATCAATTGGGAACCTTAACGAGAAAGTTTCCCTGAGGCAGAGCGGTGGGTGGACCCATTAATTTTTTAGGAGTATTTCTCTTTGTCTTGTTATTGACAATTCAAAAAGACTACTAATTGTTTAACAAAAACTTACCAAAAGAAAAAAAAAATCAGTAATGAGACCCATACAAAATTAAAGAATACATACTCCGACAAATTTGTGTGACGTGTCCAAAATTATCCGGGCATATAAAATCCCCTTACATACGGGTCAAAACATGTTGGACAATTCTAAACATATGTGTAGTGGCGAAGCTAGGAATCGAAGTCGGAGGGAGCAGAAATATTAATGAAAATTTTGGTTCTATGATTTTTTCAAGACTAAATCCACTATGAGACGATTTTGATAAATTGAAGGATTAATCTCAAGTATTGTTGCTATTTTATTATTCGGCGAACACATTATCGTTATTGTACGGTATCATTTATCACAATTTATTGTTTTCAAAATGAAAAGTGATCTTACTTTTAATTAAGTTTCTAAGTTTTTATCAATATTTATAAGAAAATATGTAAAAATATACTCCAAAATATGAAATTGGATGGGCCCACTATATACCTCCACCCTTGAATTTGTGGGTCCGAATCTATAAATTTTCATTATTGTAGATATGTGAACTATATATGACATTTCCTTGAAGAATTGTGTTACCATTAATATTAAAAAATGTACTCCAGTATAAACAGATAAATATTTTTTCAAATCTTATTCACTGATCGAAAAGTTTCAATTAAAACTTTTCTTTGGTGTAAAAAAAGTTATGAAAAATCGTTTAAGAGAATACACCGCTTTTGAGCTGAACATTTGGCACAATTTTTTTTTTCTTAAAAGAACGTTTGGAGACGTAAAAATAATGTACAGTATTTATTTTGTTCAGTTGTTAGAGCTAGCATCTCAAACATCCTAAACAAACTTAAGTTTTACCAAAATGGCTATCCCGAAACTAAATGGCATGACCCAACAACGACTCAAGTGGAGCTCACTAGTTTTCGAGTCACTGTAGCACTGGGCAGCTTCGATTTTCGTCCCTAGATATCTCTCTCTCACACACGCAAACTCATCCAGACCCAACCGGTGAGCTCCTCCACAATCGATCATCCTCGCTCCTTCACCTCCACAACCGTCAACATCCTACACCGCTACAACCGATATCCTCCTTAACCGAGTGGGTCCGGTCGATGTGCGAACCACTCCCTCCCTAGGTTGGCCATGGCTCGATGTTTGTGAAAGTAAAACCAAGGGATTTGCGGTGAGATGAGAAAATTAGGCTCTGTTTGGAACCTAAAGAAAATAAAATAAAGAAAAGAAAAAGATAAAGGGAGGAAAATGAGAGAAAAATGGGCTGGAGGAAAATTTTATTACTCACTGAACTCGGAATTTTTTTTTTCTTTTTCTTTTTCTCTTCCAACCAAATAATGGAAGGGAATTTTTTTTAATTTTCCTTTTTTTTTTTTCATAAGTTCCAAGGTTTTGGGCCTGATTGAGGGAGTCAAGAAGTGTTTTCGGATAGAAAGTGAAAACGTTACACTGTCATTTGAACAGACTAATTAATGCCTATATTGTTATATCTAGTGACATATTTCAAGAGACATTTTGTTTAAGAACCGCTGAATAAGCTCTTAGATATTAAAACAAAAAAATTCAAAAATAAAAAAAGGAAATTTTCAGTTTGACCCCTCGTGATTTGGGCCGGGTGCGGATACCCCCTCCCCCTTTGAATATCAGCACATAACATCTCCTGGTTTGTGGACCAATGTGCACGGTTACATTTTCCATCCGATTTGACAGAAAATGAAAAATGACGATAGTGCCCTCTTATATTTTTTGCCTCTTTCTTCTTCCCCATCTCTTTCTTCCTTTGTTCCTGTGTTTCTCACCCTTTTCTCAATTTTTCACATATATTCTCACAATTTTACACACAATCATAATACGTAGAGGTAATGGGAACAAAAAATACAAACGCCGCCATACACAATCCAAGCATAAAAGCTTTAATTGGATGTCATGAAAAAATAAACATCCATCAACATACCTAGTTGAATATAATCTCTTTTCCACCTAATAAAAATAAATAAATCCAGTCGAATGCCCCAAATCAAACCATTAGAATGCCATGGGAAAATTGTTGTAAAACCCTAATCAGAAATCAAATCTAAATGTGTATTGGTTTGATTTTTTTAAAATATGACTAAACATATATCTGTATACATACATATACATGTGTATATATATGGAGAGAGGGAGAGTGGGTGTGTGGGTGTGTGTGAGAGAGTTACAAAGTGGGGAAGCTGAATTGATGGCTGGATTAATACTTGGGTCTTCAATTTTGCCAAAAAGAAATTACCAAAACCAAAAACAGAGTGGGTGAATCGATTCAGTCGAACCAAATCAGAGGCTTCTGAGGATGAGAGAAAGAGAGAGAATGCTGCAGAGAGAAGAAGGAGTGAATGACCGACGATGGTCGTCGTGGCCAACGTCGGCGATGAGGACGAGGTTTGATTTTGCTTTGAGATTTCCGATTGGAGTTCATTGATTTGGGTTTGATATACATTTGGTAAAAGAATGAAGTTTTGTTGCATTTAGGGACCCAATTCATATATAGCTCTACAAAGTAACATATTCAAAAACCTACAAGTATAAAGTCTTCTCAATGAATATTCATGTATTTGTATACAGGTATGATTCAAAGAACATGAGAGAGAGAGATATGATGGAGGAATATTCTGAATATTACGGGTGTTCTGATGTGGGAAAAGAAGTGAGGAAAAAAAAGGATGGCACTTGTGTAATTTTGGAGATAGATTAGGGTATTTTGTTTCAAAATTGTTGTATACTTACATTCACTCTCAACACAGGCGAGTGAACCACACCTCCAGTCAAATTGGATGGAAAGTATAACTGTGCACATTGGCCCACAAATCAAGAGGTGTTATGTGCTGATATTCAAAGGGGGAGGAGGGTATCCGCATTCGGCCCCAAACCATAAGGGGTCAAACTGAAAATTTCCCAAAAGTAAAACGCTTGCAAGTTTTCATTGATTTGACAAATGTTACCAGAGAGAGCTCCCAGGTGTTCTCGAAACTAAGTCCTGGTCTATTTTATAATTATTTTTCGTTTAGTTTCAGGTTGTAGGCCTATTCCGATCGAAATGACATTAATGCGAAGAATCATTTATTTTTGGGGGAATTGGTGTTCAGTGGCCCTTGGGGCAAACTATTACCAAGTAATGGACATGTTTTTTTGAAATTGCTCTAATATGAAACGGAAAATCTTAATTGAGAGTACATGGAAAATATTTAATGTACCCCCACTATTGAAACCATAAAACCAATTCTCTTTTTCCCCTTTCCCATTAGTACGCAGCCCACCCACCCACCCACCCCTCTCTCTCTCTCTCTCTCTCGTTCCGACCCGGATTCCACCATGCCTCCAAACCCGACCACCGGCCTCACCATATCCAACACCGACTCTATTCACTCATTCCTCACCTCAGCCTCCTCCGACCCTCACCTCCCCCAAGACCTCCGTCAATCCGCTGCCGACATCTCCTCCCGTTCCTCCGTCCGGTTCACTCTTGGTAATTCCTGATGGAGTAATACAAGGCCCTCCGATCCATCTAGTTCGCTTCCAAACCTGATACCTGACCCGAAATCATCTGCCTCTTCTTCGGATTCGACTTTATCTTCACCTGCCCCAAACCTAGAGAAAAGGTAAGCCCCGTTTGACAACATGGCTTACACAATCTTGGCCTATTGCTCCCACTCAGATCTTCGCTCCTCCGTTGGATCCGACCTCGCCTTCGCTCAAATCGACGCCTTTGTCTTGTCTTTATCATATCCTTTTTGAAAGGTGTTTGGTAGGGATGTAATGGTGTTTTGCTGTAGTATTTGGATTGACCCTGAAAGAAAAATGGGTCTCTCTTTCAAAAATGGGAAAAAAGGGTTCAAAATTTATGTACTCATTCGGAATAATTAGTATTGCTCTTTTAATCACATAATATTACACTTTCAATTAAATTATATTGCTCTTTCAATCATATAATGTTGCGAGGAAAACCAAATTTGCAGCTGGAATCGAAGGAGTGCATGTAGGGAAAACAATTTTTATTTCGTTTGAGAGAGAATAAAACTGTATGTACATGAAATTTCAAATTGTGCGTTGATACTATAAAATTATCATACATAGCTTCCAAAATCCAAACTTACATCACCTGGACATCTAGGATCTTCTTGTGCTCGTAAGCCCAAGAAAGTCCAGCAAACCCAGCGCCGACAACCACGACGCTGGTGTCGGCGTAGGTGATCATATCCATCATGTACCTGCGAGCCATTTCTCGCGACACAATCGACTCCTTAATCGGACCGAACTTGAACAACTTAGAGAACTTAAGGCGGCGGCTAACATGGTGATGGCGAGGTGGTTGTTGTGTGCCTCGGTGGGTCAGACCGCGCCCAGTCGATGAACCACCTCCACCAGCGATAAATACACAACTACACGCATAAATCACTCTCTGTGCAAGAAGCATCATGGACATTAAACTATTATAGCAACTAATTGAGTAAAAGTTCTTTACAAAAATACACCAAAATCAGTCCCTAAAGACACACATAGAGCAGAGCAATTTAACCGACACAAGTACAGATCCACAACATAACAAACTCATCGAAAGGATCATGACAAACTTGGTAAATTGCATGATCAGTTCCATGGTGCCTTGCTTGGGCAGCAATTATCTCGTCACCTCCATCAATAATAACATAGTAATCGCATCGATTACTATTTGGATAACTTGCATGGTCTTTCATAAAACAAACGGATAAAGGGAGCATTAATCACCATAATAATACTGCAGCGCCAGAAGAACACAGGGATAAAACACAAAACAAAATAACTATCTGGAGTTATTAGTCCGAATATATTGACTATTGAATTTACAAATAAATCCAAGCACAAATGGAGAATATTGTCATATACATAAATTATGTACGGGGAGAATGCTACATTCCTAGGGGTAAACTAATGAAAGGAAAGGTCCAATGCATAATTATTTTATTTCTACAGTGTATTCATAAATCTACTTCTACATTTCTCATTAGTAACAGATTTTGTCAATAAAAGAATCCACATACAAAGCTAAGCACAACAGTAGCACTTGTTGGAAGCATCTACAGAATTCTTTATTTTTTTAGTAACATACCTTGGCGTATTTATGAGGGACAAAATATATAAGGGAATGGTCAATACCATGCGCAGAGAAAGCTCAGGAAAACAGCAATAAAACTAATAAATACACCCTCAATGGCAAATATATATTGGAAAGGAAAACACTACAAACAGGTCTATAAGCCTGGGGGAGGAACTATTTCACAAAATAACACACTATCAATAAAAACTATATTACTGGGCCTAGAGTCGCAACAACTTTCTAAATTTTATATTTCATAACTCTTAAACTCCACCACAACGCACGCATCTGGGAAATCTGGTCTGGTAAAATTACAAACGAAACAAATCAGAAACAAAACAAATTGACGAAACTATCTTTCTGTGTGTGTATACATATAGATATATATAGAGATTTTTTTGTAAACATATATCGAAGACAGAACTATAGCCTCCGTCAAAGTTGATAACTAACTATCTACAGCGTACAACAACCAGTACAAGAGATGCCTAAATATTTATAGGGAGAACTATAGCCTCCGTCGAGGTCGGATAGCAACAATCTATGGCGTACAACGGCGACAACCAACACAAGAAATGCCTCAATATAAACCAATCATATAGAAGAACCGATTTCTTGGAGAAGTTATGGGAAGAGATCGGGAAAACCTGACGAAGAAAAAGCATAAACCATTGAGATTCAGCCAGCAGAGGTCCCCATTGTGATGAACCGGAGCTCTAGAAACATTTATTTTCCTTCTTGAAGCGTGTATAAGAAATAGCGGTACTCAACCTGCATGGGGAACCGTGCACAATGCTATCATGACGATGTAAGCACAGTGCTGGAGTTGGAAAGACGAAATTACCCTTAGAGTTATAAGGAGAGCTCAGCAATTTGAAGGGCTCAATTGGAAAATTTGGCCCAAAAAATGGCAAGCCATTCAAATGGCTTCAAGGCTCTTTTACTTAACGGGATAGATAATGACATCCACAGAACAACCACCAAATTATTCCATAAGCTAAAATGCTAATGCCAAATTGAGCTATGGGACTAGCAAGATTAACACAGCCAAAGTGTAAGAGACAAGAATTCTAATACTCATTCCAAAGCTTACTACAGACTCGTAAAAGAAAAATATTTTCCCCGCACTAGTTGGTTTCAAACTGAGAAAAGGTAAGGCAAAATAGAAAGCCTATTTGAAACCAACGCCTCAAATAGAATCAAACTTCAAAGGACAATCAAGAAATTAAGTTTTTTCCACCCTCGAGAGTTGAATCTAGTAAATCTATCTTACAGAAATAATCTCAAAGGCAATGTTGTCCTTTTAAAGATTAAATCTTGGAAAAATTGTTTAGCTTCAAGAGGACGGGGTGGGGGGAAGGGAACTCCATGAGAAATACAGTAAAATATACCTGCCAAAAATTTATCATAGAATCAACAACATAAGATCAGTCCCGTTCCGAAATTCTGCAAAATTATCAAGAATATTAGAGAAGAACACATTACAAAATGAAGATACATCTAAGTTCGCTTTTGAAGTTTCACGTACCTCTGTAGACCTGTAGTTCTAGCTCATTTAGGTCATTGACAACAGGAACCCATATCTCTGTAACTCGATTCTGAAGGGCAGGAGATAGTTCCTTCTTCCCATAATCACCACCAGGATTCATTATTGCAAGAATCATAAAGTCAGGATGAGCCGTTATTTTCTCAAGATCAAGACATCCTTTCTCAGCCAAAGTTTGCAGGAAAAAAATAAAACAGAAATTTTTGAAAAATCCTCCAAACCATCAACAAAACCAAACAGATTTTCTCAAGATCAAGGCCTCCTTTCTCAACCAAAGTTTGCAGGAAAAAATTAAAACAAATTTTCGAAAAATCCTCCAAACCATCAACCGAACCAAACAGACTGGAAGAGTACAAGTAGATTGTCAATGCTCGATGGAAGTTACATTAAACAACCTGGACAGCCATGAAACAAACCGAAATAGACTGGGTGAAAACTACATACACACCACTTACCTTAAGGAGAACAAGCAAGTGAACATGTGCCGAAAAATGGGCAAAGAATATGCAGACAGCACTAGAAAACAATCACCTGCAAATTCCAAAAAACAGAAAAAAGCACCTGCCAATTCCAAAAAATTCGGTAAAGACTAAAAACAACAAATATATAAATAGAACCACGATGAACAATAAGAGTGTATGAATAATACCGAAAAACGGACAAAAGCACCTGCAAATTCCAAAAAGTTTGGTACAGACTAAAAGCAACGAATATATAAATAGAATCACGATGAACAATAAGAGTGCATGAATAATAACGATTCAAGAATTAAAAACATAAGAACCTGATCAAAGAAATACAAGAATTATGTTTTCAAATGCTGCAAATAGGTTAAAACAGAAGGGCGGAAGCTCTAGATTTTGATCTTGCTTTGCTTGTTGTGGCTTATTTGGAGAGAGCAAAATAGTAGAGATTTTGATTGGGTGGAGAGCATAGTTGTCAAATCGAGAATCGAATCGAGAATCGAAAAGGCCCATTTGCGAATCGTGAATCGTATCGAATCGTGAATCGTTCCGATTCAGTCAAATTCTTAAAAATGCATAAAAAATATAGATTTGAAGTTTGAATAATGATCTTGTGATCTAAATATGCAATACACTAGTTAAAAAGAAGTTTATTAGACTATGTTTTGCTTTTTTTATTTTTTGATAAAGGACTTTATATACTCTGATGTTTGGACACTCCATGGAACACATCTCCCACTGACTAATATATATATAAACACCCCACTACTAAAATATATATACTATATTATATACACCCACTAACTAGAATATACTATAATAAATACACCCCACTAACTAGGAATATATATATAATATACACCCATTAACTAGTGAATGTATAAAAGACAAAGAAAAAACTCAGTAAACTCACCGACAGGCGACAACAACGAGATGCAGTTCAGGCGTCGACGTCGAAGGTTTCGATGGAGCTCGAAGCTTCATCACGAGGGCTTGGGTCTGTGTTTTCGTGGATCGTTTGGATTCTCTACAGGTTAGAAAACATATCCCGACCCCTCGCCTCCCATAAAGGTAATGTATTTTCCGATTTATGCCCAGAAATTTGACCGAATCTGCCAGAAAACTCACTCATTCGAAAATAAACTGAATCGTACGATTCTCATGATTCACCTCACGATTCACCGATTCAAAGCACGATTCTGCGATTCTCACTTCGATTCTTACCTATTCACGATTCATATAATCGATCCGAATCGTTTCATACCTGAATCGAACCGAATCGTACGATTCGAATCGGGAATCGTACGATTTCGATAACTATGGTGGAGAGGCCTATGTTTAGGCTTAGGAGTCTTTTTCTTTCTAGTTTCCAAAATAGGGAGGCTAGGGACTATAATTCTACCCTTGACCAATTTGTTGATAGGATATGTATTTTTTAAGTATAAAGTGCAATACAGTAGGCTACAAAGCTTTTTCGGTAATAGGCTTTTAGGCTTTTTGATGAAGAGGACTTTTTTTGTCCTTCGCCTTCTTTTGTAAAAGGGTGGCATCCCCTTGATGCCCTCTAAAAGGGCAAACTCAATGCACGAGGCTCCCGCCATTGAGGTGTCCAGGGAAGGGTTGATGTACGCAGCCTTATCCCTGCAAGCAGAGAGGCTGTTTTCGCGACTCGAACCCGTGACCTCCAAGTCACAATGGAGCAACTTTATTGTTGTGCTGGGCCCTTCCCTTGATGACTTCTCTACAAATTTATTGATTGTCAAAAAAATTATAGAAAAGGCCAGGCAATGGAAAGAAAGCACTCAACTCCAGCTTATAAAGACTGTCATGGCCCGTAAAATGCACTTTGCAGAATCACAATTATGAGGAACTGAGTGCATGCAGGTCAGGTGCCAATATCATATCTGATGGTAAAAAGACAACACTGAGGCACTTTCATATGACACTGATGAGTTTTAAAACCTACAGAGAGATACTGAAAAAGGCCATCCAGTTGTTGGGGCTTCATATACACACCCCCAGTTATGTAAGAAGCATGTCGTACAGATGTGCAAACACTATCATTAAATAAATCAAGAAAAGCCTTTCTCAATGATTGAATAAATTTGGCCACAGGAATTTCCAAAATGAAAATACATGCTACCTGCTGCAGGAAAGCAGAATGTTGTGCCCCCAGTAAGCAAGAATCTATGGGCACCTACAACACGAAGCAAACTGAACATACTTAGGCATGTTTCAGAACCAATGACATGACCACATAAATCTCAGGAATAAGTCACAAATACTTGCAAGTTAATTATTTTGTTGGGTTTGATAGGATGCACCGATGCGCATTATTGGACAGCCATCAACTCCTCATGAACTGCTGAGTATTAATGGTAGTACTAGCAATTTCAAGAACCTAAACATACTATAAGCCCATGTATGGAAATTAGATGAATATGACACACAAATACCCGCATCCAAGTCCACTACGCAGAGGTAGAAACTTAGTCACATAATCCGCGTGGGTGAGAGCGAGCGTGAAAGCGACTTCCAAAAACATCCCAACCTACCATAATCCGCGTGGGTGAGAGCGAGCATGAAAGCGACTTCCGCAAAAATCCCAACCTACCATAATTCGCGAGAGTGAGGATTGAGAGCGGGAGCGAAAGGTCCTACTAAAGGACTATGTGACTTAAGGTAGGAACCATAGTAGCCTACAGACTGACAAAAAGAAAACTATAGCGACAATTCTAGCTATTCGAATTCTCCTGACACAGATTTTTGTTGGTGCTACTTAGGCAAAGGAAAACCCTTAACTCATAAGAGATGTTACAATCAAATGGTAAGTACCGGCACTAACCGAAAGACTCACTAAAAAAATTGTGAACAAACCAAAGTCTTCTACCCCACTAAAAACTAGTTGATAGGAGAAAAACTAGGGGTGAGCAAATATCCGACCAACCCGCGGGCCCAACCCGACCTGGACGACTGACGACCAACGGTCGGTTTTTTCATGTTTCTCGGACGGGTTCGGGTGAAAGGAAGACAAAAAATGCAGGTTTCGGATGGGTAGTGGGTTGAGTGATATTCAATCCATCGAAACCGACCCGACCCGACCTGACATTTAAATTAAAGAGTCTAAAGTTCTGAACCTACGACGTCTACTGCTAGGCACTAGCTAGTGCAGTATGCATGCTACCCAATTAATGAGTACGTGGCAAGAATATTTGGTGTGGGGGACTACACCTTTATCATATTGGAACTTCAACTCTTCACATCTCTCTCTCTCTCTCGAAGTACGTCTTTACAAAACCAGTACACTCTCTATCTTCATATGCTTCTGAGCTACAACAGCTCTGTCTCTAATGAAGCTGGAGATGAAGGCAACGTTGCTGTTGCGAGAAGGATCAGAAAAGAAGGCTTGATTTGTGGAGTATTTAGGATTTTAGGTCCCAATTTTTAGAGTTTGTGATGCTATTACTAATATTGTTTCAATCTCCTTTTTTCTCTCGTTTTTCTTCTTCAAATCTGTGAAATTGTTTTGTTTGTACTCGAGGTCATATGCTATTCTAGATCTGTGGTCACGAGTTTTTTGGTGTCGTCGCTTTCGATCGAAAGCGACCGATAACGTAGATGGTTTTGCACCGGAAGTTCTGCACAGACGGTTGGTCGGCTGCGGGTATAAAGATTCTCTACCCAACATGATCGGGTCGGTGCCGGGTTCGGGCCAAGACCAACCCGACCTGTGCTCACCCCTAAGAAAGACTAACAAAGCAAGGAAGAAAATATCTCAAATCTGCTTAAAAGAATACCATCGACGGCTGAGCTGAGAATATTGCATTCATGATTGCTACATATCTGTGAAAAGGAAATCCTGTCAGAGTACAATAAGCAAGAAAAAAAAATTAGTGGACACTACAGAAGATCTTAAAAACCGACTGTTCAAGTGCATCAGGGTATCCATGCAAACACAATATCTGCCACCATATCAGTAATTTCATTAGATTATACATTAATCTGAAGTCAAAGAGAAACATCAATGACATTGACAATGACTAAAACCTCCAAAACTAATTACAAAGAGAGAGGATTTGAATGCAATGCTAACTCAATAATAACATTTGGGTTTTCCATAACGATGTAGAAATGCAAAAATATGTTATTCAGTTCACTGTCAGAAACTTCAAACCTCAATCCTTATGTAGCAAATTTGCAGCTTAATAACACATGCAATTAATTGGGCGTTCTTCACGACTTGGAAGTTGTCGAAGTCAATGGCGTATACTCGTGTACATGCGCCTTTTTCAATCTGTATTGCCATAGATTGTGCACATTTTGACATACATAGAAAATCCACTTGAACACCATTACATATGTATGATAGTCCACATCAAATTCCCCATCAAGAAGACAATTAGAGAATGATGGACCAATCAATACAAGTAACTTCAGTTCACCTTACTTGTACAAACTACATATAAAAGTATAAACAATCAATTATACAATCAAACATAAATGTCAGTCAGCATACTTGTCCAACTATGCATATAGCCTATGTAGTACGGACACTTCGTTGGAGCTCACGTACCGGTGTTGGACACTTCTCGGACACTGACACTCTCTGGACAAATGTCCGACACTTCTCCCAGAGTGTCTTGTTTTTTTTTTTCCCAATATTTGGGGTCCGACACTTTAGGGACACTTCGGGGGTAAAAATGCAATTATAAGGGCTTTTAAAATAGATCAAAGTGTACACTTTAGGGACACTCTCTTTGTTTGAACATGTTCTCTCTTTCTTTCTCTCTCTGATCAGATTTAGGGCTATCTAGGGCTATTTGGTTATAATATTATTTAATTTTTAATTTTTGATATATATATATATATACACACACACACATACATATAGAGGAATTTCCAAGGGAGGGATCCCTCATTTTGTTAAAATGAGGGACTTTCATTTCCCGATCAAATTTTGAAAATCCGAACCGTTCAATGTGTGCAGAACGTAATTTTAAGGGTCCCCGCGAGAAATCAGCAAAACAAATGACCGGGAAGAGCGTCATCAGAGCAGTTTTTTTTGAACCGTTCAATGAAAACTGCTCGGATGAAGCCCTTCCCGGTCATTTTTTTTGCTGATTTCTCACGGGGACCCTTAAAATCACGTTCTGATCACTTTGAGCGGCTCGGATCATCGAAATTCAATCGGGAAGGGGAGTCCCGCATTTTAATAAAATGAGGGATCCCTCACCGGAACCTAACTCATATATATATATATATAACGTGTCCCCCAACGTGTTGTATCCCCCATGTTCTGACAATTTGCGTGTCGGGGTGTCCGTGTCCCGTGTCCATGCTACAAAGCATATAGCCATGAACACTTACTCGAGGCTGGGGATGATGTGGCCCTGAACGAAACACCCGCTGTATATCTATAGCATGAAATTAAATCCAACAATTATGTTGTACCATAGGTAAAAAATCAAAAGCCAAACAACACAGTTAAGGATACAACAAGGGGCCATTGACAAAGATCCAGATAGAAGTGATGACCCAATCCCATCCACAGAGTCTTCCTTGCCCAATTGCTTATCTTTAATCACAAACTCCACCAACTTCTGCAACAAACTCTTTGCCCTCTGATTCGGCAGGGCCCCCGCTGCTGCCAAATTGTAGACATAGTCACAGGTGTTGAAACTAGTGGCAATCACCACAACTTGGTTGAGTTGGTTCAGAAGGAGAACTGAGTTCAAGAACGCAACGACCTGCATATAACTGTGAAGATGAGAATTGTGACGAATATGCTCGTTGGGTTTTTCTTTCAAAAAGATGGAACTAAGGTTTTTGAGTTACATGTGAGAAATTTGGAAGAAAGGGTTTATGTCGAGTAAGACCATGACAAGACTAACATCATCTGCAATTACAAAAACAAAATCTAAAAAAACAGTTGCTTTATAAAGGTGTATTTATCTATTTCCATTTGCAAACCCCATAAGTTTAAGATTAGGTTTAGCGAAGACCTGTGGAGAGCTTCGGTTGGGAGTGGCCCAAATTATATCAGGTGAGAAATGCAACTAATACAATATAAGAACACATCACTCGTAATTGGATGTAGCTGAGAATACCTGGTATATGGGGCATGGCCTTTCATAGTTGTGCACACGACCATATAAGGCTGTCAACCTTGTACTTCTACCAAAGTTTCTGAAGACTCTCTCTTCCCATTGCTTCCTCAAAGATCCTTCAACAGCATACCAATCAGCAGAAGAATAACCCAACACTCTATGTGCGAGGAATTTGAGCCCTTGTTTTTGTCTATAAACGGACGCCAAACAATGCTCAATGAAGTTATATGCTCCTGCTCCCTCTCTCCAATTATGCTCCATGTCAGCTATGCAGAATCAAAACATGCCATAGTCAGTGGCGCCGCATACCTAGCAGCAGAAAATAATACTTATCACTTATGTTTAGTGAGAGTAGCAGTAAAACTATTATCCTTAGTGAACAAGCATAGAGCGTGTTGGCAATTCTGTAACGAAAGCTGATTCTAGTCTTAAAACATTATATCCTTAGTGAACAAGAAAAGAGTGTTTCGTTACCATTTGTGTCATTGCATGAAAAATCTCAGATAAAAAATCCCAATTAGATGGTGATCTTCTGGCCCCTTTTTCGTTAGATTCAATCAAAAAATATGAAATTGAAATAGAAAAATTTCTCCGAGTAAGCTGGATATTTACCGATTTATGGCCATTCGAACCTCATCCATCTATCTTCCATTGATCAAGGGCCAGGGCTTTCCTTTTGGGGTAGACAACACAGGAAGATTCAAGTGAACATCTAATCAAGCTGGAGCAATCTGCAGAGATCGCTCAACGCTGTATCATCTCGGTTCTTCCTCGGAACGGAAGTGAATTCGGCAGCGGCGAGGCAAAAATGAAACCGCCAAGCCGGCATAGAGTTTTCGACCTAATCTGCTTGTGGACTGTCTGCGGCGGCCTCAGTTCCTCCCCTCAACAAAGCCACTTCCATACTTTGTTAATGATTTCTTGGAATTGCAGCCCCTGGAAAATAGAAAACAAATAGACTTTTGGATTTTCTTAATCCAAACGCAGAAGATAGTAAAAGACAAAGTCGCTTTACAAGCTTACAATGAACCCACAGTTAGGTCCATATAATGACTTTTATTATCTCCTCATTCGTTAATGCCCACAACATAACAAAGTTTGAATAGTACCAACGAGTTGTAAATTTGGCTTACTTTCTTAATTAGGTCAACAGCACAATGAGAGAAGGTATCAATTGTTATCTTAGTTTTCAATCTGTAACAAGACTCTTATAGCTTGAAACTTTAGCCTAATTAGGACCCTTTTCTAGAACTGCGCCATTATCACCCATAAAAACAACTCAAAAGGTTGTGCAAAGAGACAAATGGCAAGAGAGAGCATGAAGTAATTTCTTACCTCAAGCGAAAGCAATCACGTGTAGCAAGGTCTCATGGTGCCGTTTGATGCTCCCTTCATCTCGGATTTGAAAAGAAGTTGGGACCCATGAAATCAGACTTAAAGTTCTTTTACTCACAAGTGATTGGATATGAAATAGGCTAAGCTAGTTGTATGTAAACAGATGGCGAAAATAAAGAACTATATCATAGACTCATCTAACAAGACATGTTAGGTTCTTTAGTTTCTTACCCTTTCAAATGGTGGCTTTCCGTCACTTGATGAACCCTGTATGTAAAAGTATGGCAACTTATTAATTAACATGTTGATACAAGGCTAGACAACATGTGATTAACTGTTATTAGTGACATTTGGACTCGTAGATGAATATTAAGTTAGCTTATGAATTTTCATGCTGAAGTGATGTTTACACTAAACTCCTTGGAGGGCACCACCTTACGCTCTACCGATTGTGCATCAGCAACGCCTATCTTCTGATGTTGCCTTCGCAAACATCAAGATTCTCTTCCCATATAATTTCTAGGGATTAATAAAATAGAAATCGTTTTATACCATGCTCATTCACCCAAAGTAAAATAAACATATAGTGGGAGATTAGGCTCATATCAGATGAAATACACAAATAGTTGGAGTTTTGGCTTCATACCTCCGCACAAATCCAGTGAGCAAGATCAAAGGGATCCATGAATCAAATCATTCTGCTCTTGGCCCAGACCTAAGGACATGTAGTTTAACAAAAATTATAGATCCACCAAAATATATCCGACTAATAAACATCTTAAAGCGAAAAGATGGAGATTTCTTGGGCTAGCAAGCATATGGATTCTAAAAATATGAATTATACAAGAATTTTTCTTTATCTGTATATTACTTCTCCCTTCTTCCTCTTTTATCACTTCAGTTTTCACTATCATGCACATAACTATACAACCCACAATTACATCATCAAACAAAATGTATGAACATTATAAAGCCAAACACCATAGGTAGTTCAATTTTTGAACTAACCATTATGCCTCTTGATCCTTCTTACAAACACAACTAATCATAACATAATCATAGATTGAATACATGCATCATTTAAAACGGCAATAATAAACCAAAATTAGAACTACATTACCATACCACACAAACAACAGAAGCTGAAAACCAAAGCAAATTTACCTCTGCAAAATAGAAACTCCAAAACAGACCAAAGCACGTGTTTTCTATCTTGGAGCCCTAACGAACACAGAAATGAAGCAATAAGTAATGGAGGTCTCCTCTGAAGGACAGCAACAGCCGCTACAATAGTCGGATCTGGAAGGAGTGCATAAAGGTTCCAGAAACAAAACAAATTCCCCTCCCTCTCTGGATGAAAGTTATGAGAACCCAAGCCTGATCGATGATCTGATCGATCATATCCATCATCGTGGCCGCTGAAATTGAAGGAATGGAATGATGGGAAAACAACTGTCCATTTCGTTTGAGAGAGAGAGAGAGAGGCAGTCGTTGATTTTGAGAGACAAGAATGCTGAATAACAACCGAAATTCCCGGGGAACAGTGGATTTGGTAGGTGATTTTACCAAAAAGCCCTCTAGCCCAGCAGCACTAAAGGACAAATAATATAATGTTTACGCTTGTTAGGGGTAAAACCTATGATGCCCCAACACGAACACCGAAACCGACACCGGGACACGGGAATTCTAAAAAAATGGGGACACGCCACGTGTATATTTATTTATTTATAAATATAAATAAATAAATAATTATAGTTTGACACCCAAAAATTTAAAAAAAATTACAGTTTGGCCCCCAAATTTTTAAAAAAATTGCAGTTTGGCCCCTGCCGTGTCCCCATCGGTGTCCCCGCGGTGTCCCCAGCCGTGTCCCCGTGAAAAATTCAAATTAAATTATGGGACACGCCACGTGGCGTGTCCCGTACGTGTCTCCGCGGTGTCCCCGTGTCCGACACTGCGATACCTCAGCCTCTAGAGGTGTCGGTGCTTCATAATCACCGTAAAACTGAGATACTAATAATTAGAGGATAACAATTGAGTGTCAAACTGAAATACTTTATAATTATAGGGTATGAATGCGATTCAATCTGGTGATATGGCACTCCAATCAAAAAGTCAAGGGTCGATATCGTGAATACATCAACTTTCGAAGTTTAATCAGGTGATTTAGGGTTTGAATAAGCAAGATTGGGCTTTGATTCTTAGACCCAATTCGATTTCGTACCTCTAAGATGCAGATTAGGGCTCGAAATGGCTCGAATATTGTTGTACAGTGTTCGAATCAGTGTGAGATGGGTTCAAAGCAAGTCAATCAGGTGCGATTAGGGTTTACAGCCATCGAATCACTTGAGTTCACTGTTGCTGCTGATCGATCAGTAAGACCCAGAGAAATTGATCCCCTGCTAACACAAGGCAGGCGCCTACCCTGAGCCTTGCCTCGCCTGGCGCGTGCCTGGGCGCGCTTTTGACAACTATGGCATATACAAATGTAGAGAATGGAGGAACTGATTGCAAATGCCGAAATCGATTAAGCTGTCCCAGCCTGAAAGCATGAAAACATGGCTTGAGATTTGTATTCGACAATACTCCATCTTCATGACTAAATTGACCATCTCTTTAACTTTAACTGACCATCCCATACTAACTGGACTGAAAATCAAGACCAACTGGAACCCCACCAACCAACTGGAACCCCACCAATGTATAGCCTAATGACCTACGCCCTTGATTTGCCCACAGACCAACAAAATTGCCCACCCATTTGCTCAACCAGAGCTAGTGCCCCAAATATTAGACACATATGAGTTAACTTCTCTCAACACAAGGAAAAACCTCACACACAACACTCCATTTGTTTATATCACCTCTCAGCAAGATCTAAAATGGGAGATGAAATCCGTTGACGTAAGCAAAACGTTTTGTGTATGCCGCGTATCATGGGTACAACATCAAAGAAATGTGACACCAAATAAAGCAAGATTGACAAAGACAAGCAATACTCACTGAAAGTGAATGAATGAGAAATTAATGCATCACCTTAGCAAGTATCTTGATGTCACAGGAATGATTGGATCATGGGCATGATAAGCTCTTGAAAGAGAGGATATCAGCCCAGTAATGTCAAACCTTCTGTTTCAAACCACTGAAAAATAATCAATGTTACGCATATTCAACATTCATCAAGACAAAACTTAACATCCACTAGGAAAAGCCAAAAGGCATATATGTGCAAAACCTGATTATACCATCAAATGAACAACTAAAACAGCTGAAAGTTCATAAAC
This sequence comes from Rhododendron vialii, assembly GCF_030253575.1. NCBI lineage: Eukaryota > Viridiplantae > Streptophyta > Magnoliopsida > Ericales > Ericaceae > Rhododendron > Rhododendron vialii. The sequence goes on from NC_080568.1 coordinate 16,245,415, forward strand.
AAAGGTAAATAAGATGGGAAAAAAGAAGAAAGGAATTAGAAGAAACCAAGAATGATATAAGAGGCAACTGGAGGAATTTTTCGGAAGAGGTTGGAATCCTGGTTCTGAAATTGCTCACAGGTATCAAAAGAAGAAATTTGGCCACTCATAAAGCAATCATATTGGCATTTATTAAGGAGTTTGATAAAGTGATGTTGGTTGGCATCAATAGGGGAGTTAGGTTGAATAGAGAGCTGAATCCTCAGATGGGGAAATTATCAGAAGGCAGAACGTAACAGCTCCATGATTAGAAGTTATTGAAAGGTTGTTTCCCCTGCAGAAGGGCTCCGAGCATTCAAAGGTTTAACCTTGATAGGTTGTCCAAGAAGTAGCTGACCAGAGAGATCAACAGCCATCAAGGCATATATCGGATCATCAAATTCAATATACCTGCATTTTCAATGGGCTCATAATGTGTTTGACAGTGCAAAATAAGCCAAAAAGGCAATTCCAAATTCACAAACATACTATGTTCAAGCTTGCATGATACTCATGAAAAGAAAATATTAGCTCGCTACCGTAGAATGCAAGTATGATGACTAAAAAACATCAGTAAATAAAACCGAAAAGATTTCATATATACATAACAATTTCCGATGGGAGTCAGCAGTTCACAAGGCAAAACAACAATCAATAGTCTTCCACAGAATTTCCATAATTATGAAAGATAAGTTACTAGTGATGATGAAGCCTCGAGTAGACTTAAGCATCCATAAGTAACATGTTTCAATTTCCAACCACACAGGCAGCAGATGAAGTTAAGGTAATTTCTTCACCACCACAGAGAATCAGAATGACCTTAAGTCAACTGAAAAGTGAATACCATAAACACCTATAGAGATTTCCCATCAGCTGAAAGGATTTATATCAGCTAATAGAACTTGCCAAGCAAAGTGATCAGTGTTTAAGAGATTCCACTCATACGGGCACATGACAAACTAAATTATGACATGAAGGGGTCACACATACGTCAAAAGAGGCACAAAAGGTGTGATAATGGTCACATACGCAGGCAACACATCATAAAATGCAAACAGCCATTGTTAAAGAATTGCCAAGACTCAAGACTCAAGACTCAAGAGTTCATCTAGGGAACCGGTATTAGTAACAACTAATTCCAGCCGATAATATACTCCCATTAAGCATAGAACTAGCAGGCATGGTCTATGAAAGAGTTAATATAGAAACAAAGTCTAGAGCATATTTGGAAGCATCTCTAAGAACAAGTTAAAATTTCCTACCAATAGGCAGCGGAAAGATTTCAGACAATAAGTTTTATCCCATCCAGATACACCAAGCGCCGTCAAACTTAACAAACTCAGGTAAACGTCAAGAGACTGTTTTCTTCAATCAGCAATTTGAGTAGAAATGAGTCAACAGAACTTGTGAAGCACAACGAGAAGGATTTGGGAAGTGAGGCAGTCATAAGAGGTATAAAATGGTGTTGGAATCATGTGCGTCAGCTCACAGCAGTAGAAATAAATACAAACTATGATATTAAAAATTGTAAAAAGGGCTATAGCACAAAGTCTTTATATTGCAAATAACTGAAGGTATTCTACTCTTTTGCAAATACCCACAACATTCCTTTAAGAAGTCAGTATTTGGTCACATCCAAGAAAGGCATTATAGTGTGTTCCGTAGATGAGTCAATATGGAGACGAAGCCTAAAGTAGACTTCGAAGCATCACTAAATTCCAAGTTCAACTTCCAACCCCGTAGGCAATTGAAAGAATTTGGCCAATTCTTCGTCACCTGTCCAGACAAGCAGACTAGCCTAGAATAAACTCAATAAGATAAATTCCTCCAGAATTCCTTCCACTAGAAAGGATTGCATCAGCCAACAAAACAAGCCACACAGAACCAACAGCTTAACACATTTGTGCCCCCACTACACACATTTCGTGTTTATATTTCAAACAAATAGCAAAAGGGAATATATGAATGACAAAGGATCCATAGCAACGTTATCCCCGGGGAAGAATTATATGACCCAACATAAGCCAAAGTTCTCCCAAAAATGGGGCGATATGGTGCTCATGTAGGCAGGAACTATGCCAAGTTCAATCCTAGACAATAACTACCATCAAGATCATTGATATCATTGTAGGATAGTGAAATTTCAGCCTAAAGCAGGATATTAAAAGGGAATTGATTTCCACATTCCCTTTTTTGATAACCACACTCCTTTTTTGGATTTTAGTGTTGAAAGTGTATGTATTTTTTTTGCTAAAAGACAAAAAAAGGGAGTGTGGATATCAAAAAAGGGAGTGTGGAAATCAACTCCCTATTAAAAGCAACACGAACGGCTATGGCATGATGTAATACAAAAAGGAAGGCCACATCCAATCAATGGAACCAATAATACAGGATAAAGAGGGGAAACCAGAAACTATAATTCAAGTCATTTACCTAAAGGTAATCCCCACAATTTGTCATCACGAATTTATGGCAATGCTAGAATGCTAAAGTGCTAGATGCTAGTGCATTTAGAAAATCAGCTGGAGTGGGAGAATAAAACAAAGCATCAAAGCTTGTTTAAACTCAACTTTCAGAGAAGAAAACAACAATACTGGCAAAGAATGGCAAAGAATCACGATACTTCTTCCATTATATCAGACACCAATTTTTCTGTTCACCAAGAGAAACGAATAAGAAACTTTGTAGTATGAAGGGAACTTACCCCACTGCCTTTGGTACTCTCAAACTCGGTCCAAGATTAGATCGATATTCCTTACCTGGAATTGAAAAACTGAATCAGTTGAACAGAGAAATAAGTACTTGCAAAGGTAATTTATACAGCACCACTCTAGACATTCATACTGCATGTTTCAACAGTCGCCCATTGGGGCAATTACAACCCTCAGTAATAACAAACATTGATCATCTCCGAACCACCAGTCAAGCAACAGAAGCACAAATTAATCTTTACACAAGGAGGCAGCAAAGAAAATTTTCGAAAAGCCAAAATATTGCATAGTCCACTTCAGTAAGACAATATATACACAAAGCACCCAATCCGAGATTAGAACAATAGAGTAACGTGCAAAATGGATTAAATCATTCAAATGGTACAGATCGAACATAAATCCCTCTAACCTTGCATACACTTGAAAAGAATATGTTAACTTCTTCCCTGGACGCCCTCAAAGGGATCTGCCATGACAACATTCATATCAGCAAAAGAAGAATAAGAGGAAACAAGTGCATGACAAAAGCACGAAAGAACATTCATGCCTATCAATCACTTAAAACTGAAGAGACACTGGCAAGCTACATACCCCACAGACAAACAGTTCTTTGGTCCCTTTCTACATCAGCTTTAGGGTCCACCACTTCTTTGTTTGCTTTGGATACGATGTACATCATCTAAAGTCTAAACTATACTCCTTTACTAATGTCATTAATAAATATTGGCCTCGTTTGACTTCAGTTGATCAACTAAAAAGTCAGTTTGTTATCATTCTTTGATGTATCTATATAAATAGGAAACAACCCACACACACAAAAAATGGAGTCGGCTACTTCTATTGTGAAATACTCCATAGATACATGGCAACCACTCATATTTCAAGAATATGTACACAACCCATCAGGATAACGAGCAGATGCAGGGTGGCCAATTTCTTGTAAAAACAAGAGCAACTAAAAAAGGCAAAAAATGTGAAGAGAAAAACAGTCAATTAAGAAAATACCAGAAAGAATCCACAAATGTTGATATTGTTTTGATGTCTATCCCGCAAGCTTCGGCATGTGTTGCCAAAAATCAGGTAGGTGAACCCGATGAGCTCCTGAAATTATCTCCTCCCCTAAAGTCAAAGGAAATGACAAATGAAGTAGTTAGAATGCTGAGAGACAAAAGATGATAACTAAAAGAACAAAATGTTGCAAGACTGCGGATGGGTTACACTATGGCACACGCACCTCAGGCCCTTGTCAGTCATCTTCAAGGAATGACCTTCACGGTTATGGCTATTATGAAGCTTGTGTGCGTGCATGAACGTGCATATGCAACAATATTGAGAGCCATGCTAATGGGCTACAGTGAATTTAGGCTCATTGTCAGTAATCAAAAAATTGCTGTATTTCTTTTCTTTCTTTCTTTTTTATCAGCAACATTGCTGTATTTCTACTATTGCATTTACCATACATATAATCACAATTATGATTTGAAAAAGACTCTTAGTAGCAAGAGCCATTGGCCAATCAAGCAGTAGTTCTTATGGGTGGGGTTGGGGGCGTGCTATGAAGCACGTACATCTCACAGGAGATATGTCTAGTTTCGGACATGTATACTCTGCGGAACACTGGCAATCAAAAGTGGTCATTTGGTCTCAACTTTTTCTTGTTCCATTTGGACACTACAGGGACAATCTAGTACACCATACTGCCATAGATATGGACACTCGAGAGACAAGTTGGAGGTGTCAAATCAAATAGAAGGCTCCGGTTAAAGCATGGAGAAGGGTACTTTTCACATAATAGATGACGGTAAATCATAAATACCAATGTGGATAATGAAATGTTTTTTTGTTGGAAAACTCTTGGGAATGATGTAATAACTCATGAAAAATGTGAACTATGTAACAACATATGAGAATAAAGGCATATTTGTAATGCATTGTGCCCTCTATTCTTTTGCAAGCATGAAGTGCCACAGTCATGTTTGTGTCCATGTTAGTGCCACAATTGTCAAACTCTTGGGAATGATGTAATAACACATGAAAAACTTGAAAGATGTAACAACATAAAAGATGAAAGGCATATTTGGGACTTATATGATATTATTTCTTGGGGCCGGTTCCACCCACACAATTTTTGACACAAAATTTGACTGGGAATGGCAAAGGGGCGGATCAGGGCAGATATTAGAATATTCGTACCCGATACCCGAAAAAATAAGCTACCCGAATCCGCCCCAATACCCACAGGGATATAACAAGCAGACTCATATCCGCTCCGAACGGGGTTCAGGGAATACCCGAACCCGAACGGATATCCGGAGGCATTATTTAATGGCAACAAGGCGGATTGGGACGGATATTAGAATATCCGTACCCGATACCCGAAAAGATAAGCTATCCGAATCCGCCCCAATACCCACGGGGATATAACAAGCAGACTCATATCCACTCCAAACGGGGTTCAGCGAATACCCGAACCTCAACGGATATCCGAAGGCATTATTTAAAATTTAAAACCCATGCCTTGGGACTCTTTTCTAACGGAGAGACACTTGTCTCTTATACCAACCAAAGAAGGTTTTACTTCTTCAGTAGTTTCAATGTGGGACACTAGAACTAAATACTAATGTTCTCCCCCCCCCCCCCCCCCCCCAAATGCCCCAATCATCACTCTAAATCAGGAGCTTCAGCCTCTCTCTCTCTCTCCTCCTCTTCCTCTCTCTCTTCTCTCCCTCTCAAAGACTCAAACTACGGAGTAGTCATCGTTGATCAAAATCTGGTCATCTTTTCTTCTCATATCATCTTTTGACATATATAATTATACGGAGCGGTTCAAGAGACACCCAAAAAAACACCTCAAATCTCAATCTCATAGTTCCCGATCAAATTTTTATGATCTGAACAGAATGTGATTTTAAGGGTGCCAGCAAGAAATTAGCAAAAAAAAAAAATTTTGCTAATTTCTCGTGAGTACCTTTAAAATCACGTTCTGATCACATTGAGCGGCTCAGATCATCAAAATTTGATTGGGAACTATGAGGTATTTTTTTGGGTGTCCCCGAAACCGTCCAGTTAATTATATATATGTATATATACAGACACGCACACGCATATCTAGGGTATATTTCGTAATTTTAAGCGTTCAATTCGTATATCGGTTCGGGTATCAAACCATAACCGAACCGATACCTATTCGGTTATCCAAGGCTTCAACCGTACCCATATCCACGGGGAAAAATTCGGCTATGGTTCGGAAAAAAACTTCAGTTACGGTTCGGGTACCCATCGATTCGGTCAATATTGTCATCCCTAAATTTGACACTCAATCTCAACCATTGAAATCAATGGTCGAGATTAAAACTTAACAAGAACAATCTCTCTGTTCCTAAACACTACCACACCCTAAAATTACCCCATCTTCTCCCCCAAAACATTCACACCACTATCACCAAACCCTAACCCTAGCTGCCACTCATCTCCGGCGAGGCCCTCTCCGGCGAACCCATCAGCAAACCCCATCTTCGGTGAAGAGAGAGAGAGAGATTCCAAAAACCCATCCACTGGACAAGTGGGTAACTAGATCAATTAATGAAAGTAATTGAGCTTGGAATCACTCGAAATAATCTGTGCTTATCTTCACTATAGACCAATCGAATGCCCCAAAGAAATGTTAAGAGTTTTTTTTTTTTTTTTTGGGTTCAGAGTAGCCAACTGCTGTGTTAATATACAGACAAAAGAATTGTGGAAATCTCCATTTGAGAGACCTTGAAATAAAATGGGACCCGTTGTTGTCTTAAGATCAAGAATGTCCTAATCTAGTATTTAGTTCTTCTCTGGTGTATTTTAACAGATTGAGTATTGCTACAAATTTTGATATGGTGAGGAAAGGTAAAACAATGAGTCGATGGGTTTTGACGGTGGCAGGATGGAGGTCATTTGGGTGGAATCGATGGCGGCAGTGGCAGGTGGGATTTTGTTTTGGGTGGATACTGTGGGGGAGTAGATGCGGTCGAGAGAAGAAGTTGGGCTCACCGGAGTTGGGGTTCACTGGAGATGGGGCTGGCCGAAGAGGGAATGAGACATGTCTAGCAGGAGTTAGGTCGGCCAGACATGGAGGTGCCGGAGAGGGGATGAGAGTCACAGGGCTGTGGTGAGGGAGAGAGGGAGGGAGAGAGGGAGATTAGATGCGAGTGAGATAGAGGGGAGATAATACAATATCATCTCAACCATTGATTTCAATGGTTGAGATCGAGTGTCAAATTTTGTGTCAAAAATTTTGTGGGTGGAACCGGCCCCTTGTTTCTTTATTCACTTTTATTTTTACTTCAACATCCAGGATATGAGAAAAGTACATGGAAATATTTCATGACAAGCTGCCAATGCAATGTGCCCTCCATTCTTTTGCAAACATGGAGTGCCAAAGTCATGTTTGTGTCCATGTTAATGCCACAAAGGGGGCATACGCTAAGAAGTATAGACATGTCTATTGGCCTCACATATCTATGTTCGACCCATGTCAGACATGAATACTACGTTATCGACAGGTGTTAACAACGCTTAGAAATTTACCCAAATTTAAGTGTGTTAGACACACTAGGTCTGGCTACTACACCTTGTTGACACACTGAGAAGTCGAAGAGGGGACACATTTAAGAGGCCAGAATACAATTTTCAAAATTGCCATGGATGCTTAGTGTATTAGTACTTTCTTAGTGATTATTGTTGTCATCTTCAGAAGGCTAAATGCAATTTATGTTTCTCATCCTTATTTGGGGGAAATGATGTCATAATTTTATATGTATACAGAGTGATGTATAATCATCACAATTCTTGAAAGAAAAAAGAAACGTCTCTTCATGGATCGTCAAGAATGTTGAAGGTATGTTCATCATAGTTAAACGTCAACTTTCTGCAGTTCAAACAAAATAATAATAAAACCATAATTCAGCGTCCTCCTAACAAAAACTGACATTTCTAAGTAGTTCATTTGTCTCACTCGTTGGATAAACGCACTCATTTGACACTCTTGAGACACGTGTCAAAAAGGTGTTCTAGTATATTTTTAACTACAAAACCATACCCGCACTGGATACCTAAAGTACATCGCTATACATACATCAAGGCTGAACTCTGAAGCACATTGTCCATTTGGATTTTGGAGAAAAAAAAAAAAACATAAGATCCAATGATAACATAAAATAGTGAAGATTTACAAATATAGTCCCTTGGTCCATTTTAGTCTACAAATCTAAAAGCTCAAAACTTCCAATAGCTTTAGTAAGAGAGATTATGTAAATGCATATGTTAAAGACTTTTTTCTCATACTATTTCCCAATAAGTAGAATGTAGAACATATTCTAAAACTAATTAGATAGCTATACATAAAGTAAACAGAAAAACAATTAAACAAAACTGATATTATTTTCACAACTATGAGCATGTTACTCCTTTTTTAAAGGTCAAGTCGGCGTCCATGTATCATGTCGGTATCCACGTCCCGTGGTCATGTGGGGCTATTTAGGTGTTCTTGTTCCCCTTATGCAACAATCAAGGTTCTAGTTCTTTAATTACGAGAAAAGAGAACATAACAGTCAGCGGAACAAAACATTGTGAATATCAACAGCAATACAACAAAACTGAAACGTACTACAAATTGCTTATAATTTCATGAAAACATGCCATAATTGAATGCTTACCTCAAATGAATACGTCAAATGAATTACTGTAAGTTGGATCATCACTGCAAGGTATGGTATAGAGTGGTCGAACGGCCAATGGATATTGGTAGAACTCAGTGCCATACCAATTTTCAAAAGAAGTCCAATTCATTGATTACTGATTTATGGGATACCAATGTCAGATAGAGCCATAGAGGTACTAGAAAGAAAAAATAAGGACGGGAAAGTAAGGAAAACAAGTCAAATGTAGGTAAGTAAAATATAGTTCACGTCTCCAAAACAAGTTGCCCCAGCTTTCTCAGAAAGCTGTGTTCAGGTCCCCTAGAGGATCAATTTCAACGCCAGCTTCCAGTAGAAACATATAATTCAAGAATTGCAGCTCCAAAATGCTGAATGCAGCAAGGATGAATTTATTTAAGGACTGCAGCGAGCATCAAAGAAATTTCAAAACAAAGAAAGCTATTTAGATATATCTTGATTAAGAAATTTGTTTCAGCTTGATGTTGCATTTTTGCTATCTGGAGTTACTAGAATATCTTCTCTTGTTGTAGTACTTCAAGGTTGGAAAGTAAAGACCAAGAGTTAGAAGCAACTACTTTAGCATATTCCACTCCATGTCACCTTGACTAGTGACATGAAACCTTCCCCAAAAGATTCTAGAGAACAATAGGAAGACAAAACAGAGCACAACATTGGTTTCCAAATGTGGAGCCAATTTTCTTAAGAACAAAAATATAGTGACAATAAAGCATAGATTTGGACCAAGTTTAATAAGTTCATGCAAAATAACTTGCACTCTCCGTGAAAACTAAATTTGTCAACTAAAGAGCAAATAGATTCAAACAAGATTCTTGTGTTCCATAGTAATTTTCAGGTCCAGGCATGTTGTTTACCTTGCCTTGCCAGTCCATATCCGGTATCCATGCCTACCTCTAAAGGAAATATCCTTCATATTCAAAACTGGGAATCCAGATAGAATCCTAGACAACCCCAACCATCTAAGTTTTTTTTTTTTTTTATTCATATTCAAAGCAGGCCATCAACTTACATACCAGTGAGAAGAGAGCCAAGGAATCTGCGTCTCATTAGGTTATATTATTTTTTATTATTTTTATGTTTGGATGAGCAAAACAGGTATAGGGGGCCATTGTTTCAGAGGTATTCTGAGAGCAGCCACTTTGTGCATATTGCCAAAGGTTAGGTCTGTCTCCAATCCTCTACCGCCCATACCCCCAATGATTGGGGACTTCATGGGTTATGTTATTGTTGTTGTTGGATGAGAAACAAAAGAAATACGTAAAACAAGAAAGGAAGTAAAACAGATCAAGGACAACAAGTCCACCTATAAACAAGTAGGGAAAAAAGCACAACATAACAAATCATATATTGCTCTCCAATCCGGTACTCAAAAAAATAAGTCGCAATATCCACACCTCAAAACTCAAGCATTCTCTCCAGCCAAATAAATAAACATGGGCACTTGAACTAATTTGGCTGGTGTACTGTATAGACTACCCCAAAAATGGGCATCACACTTCCTTCTAAGTTGCATTCTCTAACTAAACTTCAACCAGTACAAACTCAATCAATTTAGCTAGTCGCACAACAGATCTTTCGGTCATAGTGGTTTCTGTAGATTTTTCGTCTTTATATTTTTCATTTTCCTTCTGTTGTCCAGACAAGTTTGCGGGCATTTTTGTTACTAGCCCAGCATTTTCAAGAAAATGCACGACTTTTATAGAGGTGTATTTTTGTTCATCCAACATGTGAGATTTAATTCACTTTCTAAATACAGATAATATGTACTATACATTTTCTATATAAAAATGGAGAACATTCCCTGCAGAAAGGAGAAAATGACCTACAACCTGCCACGCAGGTTTTCATATGCAGTAAACATTCAACACATGCACATTGTAATTCCTTTAACGTGATATTAATTATATGGAGAAGAAGGACGAGTACTCATACCTTTAGCAATTGGACCCCCTCTTGAAAAGTAAGCCATAAGGTCTTTCTCGAGTACTGTACAGCCAATCAATCGCAATAGTCAGCACAAACAAGTGTATAGCTATGAAGAATGGATTTACAAGATACAAATACGATACAACACGGATACAGCTGTAACAGAAACTCTGAAAAACTAGGATATGGGTATAGCCAAAATACGTTAGACTACGAAGTATCATTACAATATTTTACCATTGCAGTACGTATAATGCAAGTATGGTGAGAACCGTTTTGTGCTCTTCGTGTGCAAAAGTGTTGTACACAAGTTTACACGGTTACTTGTTGAAATCCAATTTTATGAACACATGTATGCCACAATAAATGTATTAAAAACAATTAAAAATATTGATACAATTTTCATCATAATAAATCTTCCTCTCTCTAAAAAGTAAAGTATTAGACATTAACATTATCTGAATCCCTATTTCCTAACAATTTACTCAACTACTGTGCAAGAAGTGCCACAATCTTAATTTCATAAAGTTCAAATACATGACCAAGACTAACCAAAAGGGATCCGATATTTCAATAATCAAAAAATTAATTCATACACAGTCGATGCTTATGAAATATGCATCCGTGATTATGGGAGGAGAATCAGCATGCAATAAGGATACAACTCCCATATAGAAGTTATTTGTGCAAAATAGGAGTATACCCACTTGATAGGAATATTAAAATCGTTTATATTAACTTTCATATAATAACATCAGAATCTACATCACATTGATAATGGTTCACAGAAATTTAAAGGCTCAAATGGATATTGTTTTCCAATGGCTTCAAGCTCTTTCTGGCATCTTTCATTCAAACTGTCAAACAATTCAACAAACAAGCGGTCCACACTGTCCATAACCTGCATGAAAAAGCTAGGCATCTTAACATCACACAGGTTATAACCTTTGTTAATTGGGGATCCTTACACTCATAAGCCACCAACTCAATTACCTCAGAATAGTGCTCCTTGATCTCCATCTCAACATCAAGACCTGTAAACTCGCACAAGTGTCTGTGGGTAAAGGAATCCTCTGCTCTGAAAACAGGACCTACCTCAAAAACACAGCCAAAATCACCACAAATGGCCATTTGATTATGAAGCTGAGGTGACTGAGCTAGACATGCAGGTTGCCCTTTGTAGTCCAGCCTGAAAATAGCTGAGCCACCCTCACTAGAGCCTGCTATCAACTTTGGGGTATGAATCCCCACAAAGCCTTCAGATAGCAAGAACTGCCCGAACATCTGTAGAACAACTTAAACTGAATTAAAAACCAGTCTACTAGTCACGCCATGTGCTCAAGTCTAAGTGTAAAACAAAAATGAAAGAAAAAGGAAAATTGGTATGTACAGCTGTAACAAAACATACGTGTCATACAGAGTGCATGAACAATAATAAAGATGAAAAACTATTGCCAAAATAGCCTACACTAAACTACTGTTTGAAATTGATAGCAACCACAAAAAGAACACCGAGCAATTACAAATGAGAAGGCAATAATTATATCAAAAATCAACCTTGCTTTGAAAGAAGGCTAGTACAAATCGAACAAAAAGAGTGCATACACAATCATTGCCAACAAATAAACAGAGGATCTAGAAAACCCATGAATGGTCCACTACTGCAGTGAGTTAAATGGTATAGTCAAGCCTATATAAACGATTGGTAATGCCTACATGATAACCTTGAAGATAAAGAATCTGATGGCCAAAGATCCACAGCCATTTTTGAATGTCAATAAGTCATTTTGTGATCTTAAGTTCTCCTTTTCTTCTCCCTTTGAATATACAACAGTTGAAAGCAACTACAAATACACCAAAGGTAAAGAAGGTGAAAATGGGGTTAAGCGCAGGTTGTGGTGGCTACTGTGGTGATCATTCATGGGGATGCCGAACAGAGAAAAGTGGAAATCTTGCAGTAATGAATAATGATGATCCAAGAAGAGTGATTAATCTTCTCTTGCCCTTTGTTCTACGTTCTAGGATGTCAACTTAATATTGCCAAAATGGGAGATAAAGAAAATTACGTAAGCAGTTCCAACCATAGTTGCACGGAGCGGGAGAAGGAGCAGGGGAATATAGAAGCTCCCAAGGTTAGGAGGGTGAAAGGAACGTGTACCTATATCATGAACATAATATAGCATAGATATGCACTTTAACATTACAATCATTTTAGGGAGCAAAAATATGGTCAAGTCCACCATAAGTGTATGAGTTCTTTTCAAGAGATCATGCTTGGACTATATATGAGTTCATCAACAAGACTAATTATACATGGATCGAACAAAAACTCCTATCTTCGTAAGGAGTGTGCTCCCATCTCAATGGGAGCGGGCTCCTGTCAAGCTTCTTAGGTGGGAGCTACCCCACTTTAGGAGCTCCTTGCTACTAGGGTTGCGAACAAGCAAGGATGGCACATTCTATACTAGAATTAATTTCATTACCCACCAAGTTATATAAGCTCGCCACCCGTGTTAAAATCATGATTCCATCTCTGTCCAAGAAGGTGGCAAAAAGCCAATTGTCACAACCCAAGGGTGAATATAGTAATATCAATTAAAAATAGTTCATTATCTGAAAACCAATGTTGTAGTTTGTTTTATCACCGTCATTGGAAAGTAAGGAAAGAAATATTTTGTTATATCTCATCTAGCCTCTTTGGACTGTGTGGGAGTCAATAATCTACAAATCTCCATCTCTAAAATCACTCCAACTAGTCATGTGTTCGATGCATGTTGCATTGTGATCCTTTATGTGTAAGCACACAAGAAAGTATTCAGTGTACATATGGGTACTTGGAGGTCCTCCGCAAGAAAGTATTCAGTGTACATACACATACGGGTACTTGGAGGTCCTCTGCCCCACTAAGGCTACCGGCGGACCATCCTTGCCTCCTTGGCTTCCTCACACCCACGCATTTAATGGCAACTCCGCATTTGAGGTACCTCCGTACTTACGGTGGCTCTGCACAACACCCTAGGCTAGGAGCAAGGCCTATGTACCTTACTTGGGACCTAAGAAGGAATGTGGATTGGAGGCTAGAGTAAAGGGATTGTCAAGGGTCACCTCCGAGGTGAGCTCCAACTTGACCTGACATAGAGAGAGGGGGGTTCGCCAATGGCCCAACGTCATCCCAACGTATGAGGATCTCTGCAGTATCCCGCCTAATAAGCAAATGCATAAGGGTCTGTATCATACCCAATGTTCTAAATGGCGCTTGGCACTAGTCGGGCGGTGACCCGTCGCCAAGCACCTAGCCCACCTAGGCACCGCCGAGCCAATTGGCATTTTTTTTTTTTAAAATTAATATTTTTAATATATTATGTATATATTTTATATACTCCAGCCAACACACATGCACTGTTGCACAGTAGCACAAAGCACCCCACGCCACGCATGCACATTGCTCAAAGAAAAAGGACAGCTGGAGTGCTATATTCCTGATAAAAAAAAAGTACTATTTTGTACTATATTAGTGTATCTTTTAATAAAGGACAGCTGTGATTCAAAGAAAATTAAAAAATGGCAGCCTTGTTGCAGCCTTTTGACTTGAATAGGCAGTTGTGCAATGAAGGATAGCTTTGTTGCAGCCTTTTCACTAGAATAGGCAGGCTTTTTGACCTTTTGATAGCATATTAGCAGAAAATGTGGTAATCCTTTTACTCTTTCAATCCTTCTTCTCCGTTTTACTGGTTCGAAAAATTGCCGTCAAGGCCCGTCGAGGCCTACCAGGCTGCCAAGTCTAAGCGCCGCCAAAGGCCGCCTATCTCCGCCAAAGCCTTTCTAGCCCGCCAAACGAACCACCGAGGGGCGTAGGCTGGCGGTGACCTGCCGCCGAGCACCTAGGCGGCCATTTAGAACATTGATCATACCTACCACCGGGCCATGACACAGGTATCAGCCAACTGTCTGGGAGTTCCTTCTTGCAGAACTCCAGTACTGGTTATAACACTAAAAGAGGAACCCGTACTCTGGTGAGCATTAATGAGGAGAGTCGCCTTCTCCTCCAAGGCTCTAGAGCTCCTATATAAGGAGTTAACTCTCATTAAAGACAAGCATTCAATACACAGCTACTCTCCACTACCATCCCCCTCTCTCTCTCTGAGGCTGCCCCAAGCTCTCTCCTCCTGCACCTCCAATGGTCCTGAGTCACTGTAGTAACCACCATACGCCCAGAGGGCAACCTCAAGTACTCTTCCCACCTCTCATACTCACACTACACTCAACAGTACCCTTCAACAGCAAGTCATTCATTTGATACAGATTGTACTGGATCTTTTCCTTCACAGATTGTACATGATTTTTTTTTTTAAATCCTGACTTCTTTCATCTCTTCTTTTTTTAAAGCAGGAGCCACATTTTTATCACCAGATCCACCAGCCACCGGCAATAATTTCTTAACCACTGTCAAAAGGATGACTTGCTTCATAGACCCTTCTTTGCTAGCAACAATATTGATAAACATTCCAAGAAACCGTGCTATAGATTTCAAAAAAAAAAAAATGAGAAGACAGAGGGATGGATGCACTGTGAAGAATATAAACCACATAATGCAAACTTACTAACTTACGTTTTCAACTTGGCATTGAATGCGATGAATCCCTTGATTACTAGGTGTGCGCAGGTCAAGAACCCAAAAAATTTAGACGGGTATCCTGATTGACACAGTTGTTCTCCAGCCTACACCCATCGAAAAACAAAATTGACAAACAATTGAGAAGGCAGTAAGCACATGAATACAATTCATCACAATCACAAAGCTCGTTATGATATCCACAATCGTTACGATACAATTTAATATGTAGGATTCATCAACTACAAGCACCCAATAAGTTACGTGTGAAAGATAATGCAAAACCGATATACCTGCAAAGTCTTGTCAATTTCAACTTCACTAAGTGCAGCATCCTCGATATTAATAGGTAAGGTAGGCACTGCCTTGCTAACGCAGCAAACCTTCCTCACTTGAATTTCCACCTGCAATGCTAAAATAGGTTCTTTTAAGTTTTAACAACTTATGTCAATATCCTAACAGATATCACAAGTCATTTTCCAGACTTTACCCATCACAAAAAGATTAAGGTGAAAGTACACGGAGACCCCCTCAACTATGCCTTTTTTTCACGAAGACCCCCTAACATTTAAAACTGCTCATACAGACCCCCTCAACTATATGAAATGAAAAATTGGCTAACTCTGTTAACGGAATGAGGAAAAATGACGATTCTACCCCTAAAAAGTCGTCCACACTGACCCCCTCATCTATAAAAATCGTCTACACCCCTTCATCTTAACGGTGTTTTTGACAAAAGGGTGTTAATTGGTAACGGTTATAGTTGAGGGGGTTTGTATGGGCGGTTTTAAATGTTAGGGGGTCTCCATGGAAAAAAGGCAAGGTTGAGGGGGTCTCCATGGAAAAAAGGCAAGGTTGAGGGGGTCTCTGTGTACTTTTACCAAAGATTAAAAAAAACCCAAAAATTGTGCCAAAAGCCAATGGGTATCTAACTAATGCCAAAAGAGATAACATCATCCAGAATTCAAATTTGCTAAGAAAATCCCTAAGTGTTCTAAACTAGTGTAAATAAAAATAAAATTGAGATCATTCCCAAACAGCATTGAATAGATCAAAGAACCCACTGAATGTAGTTTGCAAGAACACGAACTAGGTGAAGTGAGAAAAGTCAAAAAGGTAGCTCCTCTATATGTCAGCACTGGGAGTCATGCTTCAACCAAATAGTAATTACCTCAAGAACACAGGTAGGGAGTTGGGGCTTTGATAGAGGATTCCTCAGGGTGTAAAAGCACAAATATATAGAAATCCATGTATATAAATGTAACTCAAGTTAAGATATACGTATTTATTTATACCTACTTAGAAGCACCATAAATGTGTCCGATAAATATATATCGTCAAGATCCTAACACAAATTTCATATCATTTCCCAACTTAACGCACCATATGTACACAGAAATAAAAACCAAAATTGCGCCGCATATTTAAATGGATGTTTACCAAATGCCAACAAAGGATAACATCATGAACATTTTCCAAGTTTAAAAAAATCCCTTAAAGCATTCTAAACTAGGG
This sequence comes from Rhododendron vialii, assembly GCF_030253575.1. Classification (NCBI taxonomy): domain Eukaryota; kingdom Viridiplantae; phylum Streptophyta; class Magnoliopsida; order Ericales; family Ericaceae; genus Rhododendron; species Rhododendron vialii. The sequence continues at coordinate 16,261,908 of NC_080568.1, forward strand.
GAATTAAGATCAATCATAAACTTGCACATACAATTGTATTCCTTTTCTCTTACCAAGCAAGGCTACCATACACAATGTAAAACGGGTATTCAATATTCCAACCACAAAAGAACGTAGCACCACACAAAAAAAAAAAATAGTTCTTCGCTAGCGCCCACAAAAGTATATAACATATCTGCGCAGAAAACCTGTAAGTTTTCCCGCCACAAGTCCTTGTACTACAAAATGACTCGTGGAATTGACTGCAAAATGTGAACCACAGATTTCACCTTTGTTTTCATACAAATGTAAATGCAAAGTGAAGAGAGCATACTGCATATGCATACCATCCAGAGTTTTAAGTAAACTGATCGACGCAATGCATATAGCACTACACAAATAATAGGTGGGGCATCTGGTGTCCATTCCCAGTACGCTATGTAGAACACAATTGCAGAACCCTAAGGCCTTGTTCTTCCTAAATTAGTTGGTCTGGTACTATCTCAGGTATTATTTACTTCTCATAGTTTCTTGTTTAGCTTTTTATCAAAAAAGTTTTACAAGCAATCATTCCTCAACGAGAAGAAATAAAGAAGTACAAAAATGAGAACCAAATTGTACAAAGATCATAAGACAACATTAAAACAAGAAAGACAGCATCCTTTTTCATGTTTAGCAACTTTGTTGCGTTCGGTCATAATTTTCTCTCCCTCTGTCCCATAAAGTTAGTCCCTTACGAAACTACGTGCAATTTTTAAGCTTAAAGACAATGTACTTACTCAAATAATTTTTTGTGCAATATCAGTCTTGTTCAATAGATCTCGATGAGGTCTTTTGAAAGGTGCAAAATAAATTGAAATTTTATTTTAGTAAATACATTATTTTTAAGTTCAAAAATTGCAGGGGATTAACTTTATGAGACGGAAAGAGTATTTTTAAACTCTTTTTGTTGAGACAATAAGGAGCACTTCAAATTTGATGTAAATTTAACAAAAATTCAGAAAGAACAAACACCAAACCCATCATTTAGGAAGAACCAAGCCTTAACATTGCTGCGTAATTTTATTTGTTTTATACCTGCTGAGAAGCACCTTCGATGGGGCTAATGGGCACAGAAACAGTCCCCTCAACATCAACATACGACTCCCTACTCAAACCCGTGGCAAACTTCACCATCCCAAGGCTAACCACGTACGCACTGCACAGTGAACCCCTTCTCTCTAACAATCAGAAACGCCATCTTCTTGCTGATGGCGCGAACAGTGCCTGGCCCTACGCGAGCACCGTCCGGTCCTTGAGCTCCTCTGTCAGCGACCCACCTCGGTCCACTCGCGGTCTGTGACGGCCTTAGACTGGAGCTCCTCCAAGGGTACATCACCGTAGTGGGCCACAAGGGGGTCGGGGGCGTCAGGAGAGGTAGCGGAGGAGAGGGAGGAGGCAGCGGCCCTGGAGTGGAGTTTTTGCTGCTTGGCGGTTTCTTTCTTGGCGGCTTTTTTGCCGATGGAGCTCGCATTGTTGTAGGCGGCGTCTGGTTGTTCTTCTTCTCTGGGATTGAGAGGGTTTTGTGTGTGGGATGACATTGGGACGAGGAGAGAGGGATTGAGAGGGTTTTGATTTGATCCGGATATTTCTGTATGTTGCTGGTTGGGCTGCGATCGAGCCAAGCCAAACTTTGGCATGCTCGGGGGCTTAGCTTGCAAGAAAAATGGTGGGCTCGAGCTCGGCTCAAACTCGAGTCAAGCTATAGATTGGGTAAATTATAGATAACCCCCTCCAACTATGCCTCGAACACACTTAACCCCCTATAACTAATTTTTTTAGCACTTAACCCCTTTTAACTAATGGAAACTCTTCTTATGTTTGTATTCTGTTAGGAACTGGATGATAAATGTCATGTGCAGGTCACATGTCCTCCCATTCCAAAATTGTGGATATTATTGCCTTTCCCTCTAGTTTCTCTCTCTCTCCTCTACCCTACCAAATGCTCCTCCGATCCCCACATAAACGACGCCTCCTACTCCGGCGAATAAACCCACCCTCATCCAACTAACTGCAATTCCCTCAGAACCACCTGCACCAAGTTCTCATCAAGAGCCACTCCTGCCGGACACTCATCTGCCCACCCTCCGCCGCTGCCATACCTACCCCCCTCTATCTCTCTAGAAAAACACACAACCCACTCTCTCTCTCTACACAATAGATAAGTCTAGTAAAATTCAATCGATACTATTTCATATCTCGCGAGGTCTAGCGGAGAAGATGGAGTTGACAGTATCATACTGGTGCCACAGGTGCACCCCATTCGTCTGCACCTGCTCCGAACAAATGGTAGTTCCCCCCACCGCAACAACAGATTCATGGAGGCGGTCACCGCTGCACAGCCATCATCGGATTGCCCCCGTCCCTTCTCCGCTGCCACCATGTAAATGATCGGGCCCACCCGCCTCGATCCGGACTGGGACTCCAACCTCCAATCCCGTCCGCAGCGGCGGACCCACGTTTACGAACATCAGAACATGGATGGGGGGTTTAATAATGATGGAGGTCGGGCTGACCATATGGAGATTACCTGGTGGGGGGTTTGTAGGGGGGAGGTTCGCCGGGGGAGGAGGGCTAGGGAGAGGGAGATCCCAGCCATGTCACTGAGATGAATATATACTGAAAAGAGTTGAAGACTAAGAAAAGATATACTGCAGATGCGTGTTTTCATCAGGGGCAAAATGGTAAATTGAGGCCTCTCCATTTCGGAAGTCAGCCGAATAAAAGTTTTCATTAGTTAGGAGGTTAAGTGCCAAAAAAAATAGTTAGACGGGGTTATGTGCCTATGAGTCATAGTTGGAGGGGGTTAACTGTAAATTACCCTTATCAAAATAATTTACTCTAAAAAAAATTCAAACAACCTCATTGTACATGGCACGTATGATGAGTCTCAACACACTCAACCAATAACCTTGTAACTAGGGCTCAATCAATCAAATACCTTTACATATGTATATGCACACATACATAAAAAAAATTGCAAGGCTCATAAAAATAAGTCAAGCATATATAATTCACACATAATCACAATGTTAACCTATTTAACAAATAAAGTAAACACGGGTCTCTACAATCTCCCCTTCTAAAAGGAATTTCATCCCCGAAATTTAACAAGTGAAGTCCAAAAACTAACAACTAATCCAAGGGCACACCGATTCTAAGACTGAATGGGTCTAACCAACGCTATGGATCAAGTGGTCGCAACATTCCAATAACAAGAATAATACCAAGTCATCAAATCAACAATTACAAAAAAATAAAAAAACATAATAATCGTATTAATTAATAATATACAACACATGATTTCAAAAACATAAACAACTCATCATGTGAATATAAACTGAAACATATCTTGAATTAAAGAATAAACAAGTACAAAATGAGCTTCCTATTTATCAATCCACAAGGAGGAAGTCAACAAGTATCTGCAAAAGCAATTAATCCATTTATACCTCATCATCATTCAAGTACCCTCATCACTAAATCACTAAACAATAAAAGGTTCTCTTTATAACATGTCCCAATTTATATCATTCGAACTATTTAGAGCTCTCGGCCATTGCTGCAAACGTGATTTCCTAATTTTACACCTCAACCATTCACACGTCCAAATTAAATCACATGGTTTCGTCAAATGATTTTTTTTCTTAGAAAAAAAGACTGGAAAAATATAACACATCAAGTCCAAATTACACTTTTAAAGCAACTCAAGTCCACGGTCCCACACTGTCTAATTAAAACTCAATTCTTTAATTCAACAACAGGCTAGACACATACAACTAATAAAGTAAAATACCAATGAAAAAGGCAACACATGACTTTAATAGAAATGTAAATCAAACACATTGCCAAGTACGCAATTAAGGGAAAGGTACAAACAGTTTTTTTTTTTTTTAGGGGGGGGAGGGTGGGGTTTCTTCAAACCTAAAACAAAAAATACAAATTAGATACATATTTTTTTCTAACATTCATAAATGTCTATAAATGGTTTGTTTCCAAGTGAGAAAAAGAAATACATTCAACACTATTCAACAGCAAAATAGAATGAAAAATTTTAACTTCCCAGATTATTATGCTTCAAGCCAAAGGATATCAAACACCCTAATACAACCCCAAACATAACGACTAATGATCTAGGTTTATAAACTTTAGTGTATAAAATCATTTAAATACGCCATTACAAGGTCAAACACTAGGCTCTACTTTTATGACTCTAATCACATCAAGTTCTTGCTTTGTGCACATACTCGTGAAATATGCTATTGTACAATTGAAAGGGGGAAAAAAAATCATCCACTGAAATTAAACTCAATGGAGACTATTTGTCAAACAGTAATATTATCTTAAACATCAAATACTAATTTAAAGTCCAAAAGTATACAACAACTATCCAATTTACATACCAAGGCAACAAGCATTCTCATCCCAACCATTTTTTTTTCATTTGTTATCCGTGGAGATCAATAACCAATTCAAACATACACCCCACCTCATTTTTCTTTTCAAATTTCATCCCAAAGAAAAACAAATTATCATCTACAAATATGTAAACGAGGGTGTCCTGTTGGAGACAAAGAATATTAGCTCAACAAAGCAATAAACCACGAGAGGAAAAGAAAAAATGCAATAGCAAGCAAAATGCAATAAAAGCTACCCCTTACTCAAAGGAAGGCCACATTAGATCCTACCACTTTTTCATCTATCTACAAAAACCTCGCATTGTCATCTTTCCTCAGTCATTTTTGTGGCACATTTTTTTAAACACGTTCAATAATCTAAACCCCATTCACTCCCACATTAAAATTCCTTTAGCAGGTTAATCATCAATTTCAAGCATCTACATAAGCACAACATCAAAGGATTTTTACTGAACATAACAATAGAGCGCATTCACAAAAGGGAATCACATTCCTCTCCTATCTAGTTTTGTTCTATTCCAAAAGACTAACAAGACTATGATCTAATCATTTACCCCAAAAAAAGACTGATCTAATCAACCATTGAATACAATGTTACTCTCCAATGTTCAATACCACAAATTTCCACATGTTAAAGGATTTCAAGTTCTACAATGCATGTCACTTAAAACACCACATTATATACATCATTCATAACAATCACATGTTGCAAATTCTCCTTCCTCATGTACACTACCATGCCACTACTACGATCTACATTTGTATCTACCTCTCTCTTGTGAGCAATTAATTATGTGACTAAGAATGCAACTAATCAACACCTCTTTTAATAACTAAGCTTAACACAACGTCATGCATATACACCCATAGTACTTGGTTCAACTCAATCTTACAAATTATAATTTCCATACTTTATTTCATTGCATACTTCACTTCTAAATCTAACACGATAATAGGTCAATGCAAACATGTTCTCCTAAAGTCAAGGGAAACCAAAAATGACAAGGCAAAGCGAAAATATGATATTACAAATAAAGATATCCGCACATTAGGTTTGCACCTAAAAACATGTCTTAATTATCTTGTTACGGTGATGGGCGGCACTAGAAATTTGTCCCGAAGCACCCCGGTTGGTCGCTCTCCAAGTCAAATACTAACATCGTTCTCAACACCATTTGTGTCATACCATAATATTACGTACCTAGGGGAAAATACTAACAGCATTGAACACATTACCAAATTATAAGCTATACCTTACACAAACTCATATACCCATATACCTACACAATGGTTCATATTGAAGTTACTAACGATAATCAATATCAAATCCTTCACAAATTTTCAAACCACGAGGATTATAATACACAGGCATGAGAGCTAGCATGTCAATAGTTAAACAAGCTAGGGAATCTTAGTCCCTCCTAAGTACCTTTCAAACCATTTTCACCCAATCAGATTTTCACAGCAATACATGAGATCCCAATATAATCTCAATTTAGGCTTATCAAGCTTAATACCATCAAATTAGTCAACAAGAACTACTCGTCCAAGAAACTACACCCCTTTTTAAGAAAAAATAAGTAACCGATCCAATCTTTTCTTTTCTTTTTTCCAGAAAACATACCCACCATAAGCATGACTCCTTTCCTTTCCCATTTCAATTTCCAAAGCCAAGTTTCAGGTCAAAGAATAATGACTTTTCAAAATCATGCAATCAAGTATAATACTACACATTGAACTCACATGCAACCAATAATGTGATAAACTTGGCATTCATATAAAAATGATACATTTAAACCATACTATCTTGCAAAATTTCATAATCAAACATATATAAAACCAGAAAATGAACAAAGTATTTTGCATACAACTATACGTGAAGCTGACATCTTACTATTTCAACATATGATAGCAAATTTTATTCTCTCTCTTTCTTGTCAAAACTATTAGGCATATGTGAAAACTTTCAAAATTACTAAGCGTATGATTTAGCTCAGCAAACATAACTCAATCATTCACGTAATCTCAATAAGCATTAAGGATGTCACCTTACGGCACATAAAAAGCACGTGGGCACCTTAACCACATAAGATTCATGTAGACATGTAATTCATACAACACGTAACACACCAATCATATTATTTAGCTAATTCCCATCTATCCAACGCACATGAGGAACGATCCCATCCCACGGCTACCAAGTATTCAAACCCGGTAGCTCTGATACCATGTTGTCACGCCCCAAATTTTATATATTTCGGAAAATATGATTTGAAAGTGTGATTAACTATGACTAAGTTTAAAAATATGATATTCACCAATAAGAAAAGATTTTTCGTTTTTCAATTATGCATCAAGTGCTTTACCTTTGCTTTACCTTGGCACGTAAAGCACTTGAGCTGCCCTACATAGATACGTCTCCAAGCATCAAACATCGGCTACATGAAAATTTTAAGTTTTTCCCCCTTACAATCTCTCAAGCAACAGGACTATCATAGCAAAACTTTAACTTCAGAAGTAAGAAAACATTCTTAAATTACATGTTTTTATACCAATACTTCTAAACTTGTGACTAACTTTCTAGAAACTAAATAGCAAAAAAAAAACTTCTCTTGGTGATTTGAATGGATTGTGTAGACCGTGTTTAGGGCACTTGGGTAAGCTTTCCAAGAATGGTTGCCTACGCAGACAACAATTAAAAATCTTTGTGCGCAGATAATTTAGAATGAGATGAAATATTAATTGCCTACATTTGTGAGAGAAGAGAAAGATTGATTACATAACCTAGATATAGAACTCTTGTGACTACCAACTACCTAGAGGATCCAGAATTGTATTCAAGTTGGGAGGATTTCCTATCCATTTCCCTGCACTAAAAATGGTGACAACGAGGTTAATTAGTATTTGATAGTAAAGATGCGACAAAGTTGGAGTCATGCTTCTGGGACTGACAACGTAATTATCATCATATTCATCAAATGAATCTCATTGCTTTAAACTACAGGTACAACAAACTATTAGCTGCATCTAATATGGCCAACCACAGATCATCAATTTCCAAACATATACACGACACAAAAATCAAACGAGACACCCAACAAAAACCCAATTTTTAAAGTTCAATAATCACAATACTCCATAGAAATTTCAAGGAAAGAGAAAGCCCTAGCCTTTGAGATCAAATAAAAATCAAACCCTATTCTAATTCATGATGTTGCTCCATACCTATATTCGAGAAGAAATCGAAAGGGAAAGTGAAGACTTGAAATTTACAGCCATCGTCAATCTTAAGCAAAAATACTTACATGATTTGGATTGTCTATGAGCATTTAAAGTAGATGAGAGAGAGAGGGGGGAGGACATACTAGTTTGGAGCTGTTCCGAAGAGATTTTCGAGAAGATCCGGTTAAGACGGGTTACTTTAGTCTGATCCGGCACCGCAAGATGGTCTAAGAGTACATTTTCTCACAAAGCACAGAAAAGGAAGAGACTTGAGAAAGCAATCAGGCATAGTGGTTTAGGAAAATCAGCAAAAGCCCACAAAATGCGCCTAGCCACGCTATATGCCGGGAAACAAGTACACGAGAAAAAGACAATCTGCCCCTTACCAGAAAAACACAATCCATTTAGAATACAGCGGGCATTTTGGTCAAGCTGTGCCAAAAAGAAAGCCATTCCAAAGTACAAACTCTTTCTTCTAACGGGACATTACCACGAGGATGTAACTCTTCATTGGGCCTAAATCTAAGGCTTCCTATTTAAATGGAAAAAATACCAAACTATCGATCAGCTTAGGCACATAACCCCAAGGGGTTGGCCTAGTGGTCAATGGGACTTCGGGGTTTGCTCCCTCATAAGGTCTCAGGTTCGAAACCTCTTAGGAGCTATAAACTCCTTTGCGACCAATCCATATAGAGCATTGCTCTGGCTTTAATTGGGAAACCCACAAGTGGGCAGTGGGATTGGTGCCCTAGGATTAGTCGACGTGCACTTAAGCTGGCCCGGACACCTTGGTTATCAAACAAAAAACAGCTTAGACACATATAGTATGATAAAACGGTAAAATTAGTGGTCCATTCGCACCAAGGGAAAATAAACTCCTTAAATCCAACACCCAATGTGGAAATTCTACAACAGCATGCTGACTTGACCAACTTGGTGATGTAGAAAGCAAAAAGAGAACCCGTGCAAAGAAGAAAAGCCACATCATAAGTTAGTCATATTTCAATCCAACAAAAAAACACAAAAAAACTACAATGAACAAAAACTACTTGAAGGGGATACATATCCCTCTCCCTTTCTCTCTTCCTGTCTCTTCATTCAGGTATTCATACAATGTTTTCAGAAATTTAGCCTATAAAGAACTCACATTTCTAAGCCTATGTTGTATTTACACCTTTTTCGTATCCTCATTTTTTGTTTAAATTCTTACTATAGAAGAAAATCTATTATCATGAAGAAAAAGAAATGACTGGTGCACAAATTTTTATTGGTGTTTAGGGAAAAACCAAATTTGTATACCCTACTTAGAAACTCAAACATACGTAGTCAACATATTCTCAACCCAAGTTCAAAGTATGGCTCAAAGGACAAAGATGAGTACCTAAACACAATCAAAAAGGGGAAAAATATAAAGCTACCTTTTCCAATCAGCCAAAACAAAAGGTCATCACTTGTAAGCACTATCTCAGCTTTTATATCATCAACTTCAACAATTTGGAATATGGATTTCAGCATCTATAAGGCTGTTAAATAACTATTTCAGCACTTAATCTCCAATATGGTACTGAATGCATGCTTTCAAAAAGGTAGTTTCAGTAATATACATTACGTCCAAACAGCTAGTTTATACCCTTCAGTAACATTCAGTCACTACTCTTCATGAGCAAAAAAAATTGATAAAAGCAGTAATTATTAGAACTAAAATAGCGGAACGCCTAGCCAGAAGCAGCATGCCTCGAGAATTTTCAAAAAGGAATTAGGATATTCACATGCAAAAATTGTTATCTACAAGAAAATTCAAATAATCAAATCGTTATCATCAATTAACTAAAAATCCTCAACTGAAATTTATTGCACCGCACTAAAACTCATTGTCGCAGAAACAAACAAACCAAATAGTAATAAAAAAAAGGTTCTATTCGCACAAAGGTGGAGTAAATTATTAAAGTTTTGCTTAGTACAAAATGATACCGTTGACTGTTCCTTCCCAATGAGCCTATGAGTAGAAAATGGAACAAATAAAGCCTTAAGACCCGAACTGAATGCATGAAAAATTAGAAACTTCAAAGAAGCCAAAGAGTGATAAAAACCTAATGAACAGAAATTACCATTATTGGAATTTCAGGAGTTGGCTTCGAAATGGAAGAGTATTGGTGATAGCGACACTTAGCATGTGTTAGACATTTGGCAACCTGTAACACAAATTGGAAACTGAAAAACAAAACCCAGAAACTGCAAATTGAAAAGAAAAAATCTAAGCCCTCAATGTAATGCTACTTTGGACGACCCAGTCTCACTGAGCGACAAATTTAGTTGGAGAAGCAACTGGGCTTGGGCTCTCTCGATCCTATCATAAAAAGTTCAAGCTATCAAAAATCACCCCAGTCCTTCTCGTCTTTGTGATCCAGTACAGAAACCAACTAAAAATAAGAAGGCCCTCTGAAATTTGAAAGTGTAAGTGGTACTTGTAACCATAGCATAGCCAACAAAAAAAAAAAACTAAGTCAAGCACAACCAATAAACAAACAATACCCGACATAGAATTCTAATGTTTAATGGTACTGCATCACAAAACCATGTTCAAATGGACAAATATCTAGAGTTCAAATGACACAATTCAAGTGCGGCACATGTCACAAACTATTTGAAATCCTACCCTTTTTCATAATCACATCTATCAGAGCCTTCCCCGCCAGCCAACATATATAGAATTTAAACTATTTTGGATGCCCTCAACCCTCTTTACCTCATGACCCATTGTTGGGCATTTAGTCAAACACCTAGTAGCCGCTATCTTCTAATGTTTTTCCACTCTTTAATTCCCTAACCAATGGGTTATGGCTAAGCATTGTAACTCAGTTTAACAAAAACTATATAATAGCGCACTATTAGGAGAAAGTGCTAGAAAGTAAATTTAAGGACAAATTCAATGCAACTCATTTACCCTACTTTCATTAACACATTATTAATTACACAGTCATCAAAACAACCAAGACAGTTGTGACATGAGCAAATTGAAAGAAGCCTAACTCTTGACCAAGAAGGTTATCAGTGAGAAATCAAATTGAATGAATAAAAAAAAAAGACACGAACATGTTCATTATGCTCCAAAAATTACAGAAAGAGAAGTTTTACCAGTGAGCGTAAAAGTGAACATCATTTAATAAGCTTGACTGATATGTTTAGATCAATTCTTTACCGAGCTTGTTGATATGAAAACTAGAAAACAAATGAAAATACAAAGAAATTACCAAAACAAAGATCTTGTCAAACACAAATCATTCCAAATTCATCAATCCTCAACGCTGAATTAATAAGAGAGAGGGGATGATTGTTGGCTTTAGATTTAGAGGGTTTGTAGACAGATGGAGATTATAGAGAAGGGTTTGTAGACAGATGGAGATTACAGAGAAGGGTTTGTGGTGAAAGATTTTGTGTCTTCAAAATTGGGATAGATATAGGATTATTAAGATTGGTAGCTGATCCATTATACCAACATGCCTATTCACCAGTTAGCTGTACTATTTATCACAATACACAGTTTTTTCCTTCTTTTGTAATGGGAACCTATGATTCGCAATGCCTGTTAAAGAGTGTCTCAACTACTTGGCCAACCTATGGTCAAGCACAAAAAGTTCAAAATGCATTGTTCTTGCCAACCAGTAGGCTTTGTGGCCAGGAACTCACTGGCTGTTAAGTGCTTTGATTTTTAATAAACCAAGAAAACAAATATAAGGTCCTAACCTATAAATGATAAAGTACTGACCACGTCTAAGTTTCAGCTTTTATCATTGTCTTTACATGGCTAGAAGTGAATGAAAGGCCAGACAGAAACTATTACCTATCCATGCTGCTTTCAAGAAGGCCTGTAAGGAGCGGAAGTAGACAAGTGCAGGTATCCAATCAAAAAGCGTATCACATCAGCAAGAACCTACAAGTGGCAACACATGAAAAGAGGTAAATTCAGATAGTTTGATAACAAACCTCAACACAACCCCCCCCCCCCCCCCCCCCCCCCCCCCCCCAAAAAAAAAAAAAACAAAAAAACAAAAAAAAAAGTTTAAAGTGTTCTAAAATGAAGTTGAGCTTACAGCATGATCAGCCATCTTCTCCATGGCATCAATGGCCCCCCTAACATCATGCCTTTTCGGTGGACTATCTGTGACAAATACGACAGAATGTTCAGCAACCTTTAAATATATATTAGCAGAAATGCAAAAATATGTAGGAGAAGATCTTCAGTCGTTCTATGGCCCACTATTTCTGATGAATGAATATCTCCTTGCAAACAAAAATGATTGAAGAGCAGTAATAGGAGATGTTTGTAATAAATTCTCATCTAATTTTTCCCCTTTCAGGAAGAAATTGCAATAAATGAGAATGAAAGCAAATAGGTACAAAACTGATAAACCCACGATCAACAGCCAACTTAAGTATTCGTTATGATCACAAGCTCAAGTGAGGGTCTGACCCGGGCGTTCACTAAAGCAGAAGTTTCCAGATGTGAAATACTCCATAGATAGATGACAACCACTATGCTACAATTCAATATTACTCATCGCTACCACACACACAATGCCACAATAAGTTCATACAAGGGGCACCATGTCTCTTTCCAAATGCACTTGTAATGTAAGTCATCATGATAGTGTTAGCCAATACAAATGCAATATTGCATCTAAAGCATAAGTTTATTTTCTATCAACTAGCATCTAAAATGTTGTAAAATATGAGAAGAGTCCCTATAAAATCTACAAGAGTCAGGTACTTCTATTGTGAAATACTCCATAGATAGATGGCAACCACTCCAATTTCAAGAATATGCACACAACCCATCACGATAAGTATTAACTTTCACAATTAAAGTGAAGTATGTATATGCACAGCCAAGAAGTGGTAAAACTGAACTTCAAGGTGCACAAAAGCAAGCAGAGTGGCGGTTCTTGTTTTAAAACAATGCACTAAGGGACTTGCCAATATTTATATTCAAAAAATAATGTGAATAAACATAATGCGCACTCGTAAGCACACCCAAGCAATAAGCAAGTAAACCAAACAGGAAAAGCACAAATTTTAAATCCAAAAGCACAAAAATATCATAGCCATAATGCTTGAGAGTCTAAAAATTTGCAAGGGAAGAGATCTGATTATATTTGTTATCAACAATAAGAACTACAATGAATAAGTATAAAGTCCAACATGTGTCACTGAAAATGGATACATGCATAAATTGTAGTCTGCCTCAAAACTTCATGTTTATAGCTCCAAAGAATTTTATACTTTAGAACACCACAAATGGCAACATAATTGACACAAGAATATCCCTCTTTGCCAAAAGGGAGCATGTAAAGGGTACCGAGTTATAAACTATGTTAGCAAATTAGTTTCAATTTGGTTCAAGCGACAAACATTCAACAAAACAATGTTTTCTCATCTATTCCAACAAAAAACATTTCCAAGATCATTATGACTATTTTTTGTGCATTTTGTCTAGCTAAAGGCCCACTGCCTCTAAATTTTGAGCTTATCACAATTGATTGTTTTCTTCTAAGCAAATTGACAAGCAAATAAATAACAAAAGATATTAGAATTTATTTGAATCTCTAAACTCTAGATTGTGTAATGAAGGTGTATAAAGCAAACTAATGTTTGGGAATCCCTCCTAATCATCGAAACGGTATCTCGCGCAGATCATCATAAAAAAAAAAAGCGTAAGGAAAGCAAGTCAGAAAAGGGAAAAACAAAGGTAAGCAAACCGGATAGGCATCAATGGCAGAAGGCACAGCTACTATCTATCTGCAAGCCATTGATTTCTTCAGCAGTTACTCTCCACAATTCCTCTCAGCAGCAGCTCAATAAATTCCTTTGTAACCAAGCTTGGAAACATAACAAATCCAGTTCATTAAGCGAAATAACAATGGAAATCAGACAAACCCAGTTACGTATGCATCCATGAAAGAGTAAAGTAAAATCATAGTCTCGAAACGGAGCCAAATCGTACCTTTCTCAAGTAACTAGTGTCACCACTCGTGCGTTGCATGAAACGCATGCTCAGTATAATAGTTTAGATATGAGTTTCAATAAGTTGTCTAATACGTGCATTGTATAGTCGTTAAACATGTGCAAATGGTATAGCAAACGTATGCAGCTGCGGTGGAGAGACAAGACAAAAGGGTTGGAGTTATAGTTGCCAAATTGATGCATGTGAACATGGTGAAGCTGGCAACGGAACTACAACAACAACAAAACTCATGTAGTCTCCAATCATTGGGGTATGGGTGGAGGAGGATTAGAGACAGACCTAACCTTTGGCAACGGAACTAATTACCAAAAAATCTGGAAGATAAGCCGACAATTACAGAGTTGCTAACTAAAACCAGAGTAGTCAGCCTTCCTAATTTAAACTTGCATTTTCTACCTACGTACATACGAGTAACATACAAGCTCATAATCCTTACATAGGCCATACTAATTTGACTGATGGTGGTAGTTCAAAAATATAAATTCAATTGATCAGTCAAAAATATGAATTCAATCACGTTATTCAGTTCAAGCCCAGTCATGTGGACCAAACACCAAGGTGTGCAATTCTACATTTACATTAGGGTTCAGCACTAATGCGTGGTAGGTTGACAGGTTGTGTCCACAAACAAATGACTTCCACCTATCGCCAAAGAAAAATCCAGCAACATCTGAGGAGAGAGCTTCTTGGATGTCCTAATGTTCAAGTCCTCAAGAGAGGCCAAGGGGTGAACTACATCATCTCCCCTCCTTTGCCTTCGTCCTCTGCTACTACCACCACTTGATAACCAACAATATAAATCCATCAAAAACTTCGATACTTAATATCTACAACGCTTACTAAATAATCAACCAACTTTGGAAAGAGCTAATGCTTGGCATCTCACCTCCAAATAGGCTTCCACGACCAAAAATAGCTGGAAGATATCAAATGGGTCATGCATACCAGCGCCACCACCCATTCCTTGTTTGAGTGCATCCTCACCATATTGATAACAGATCTCACGAAAGGAAATGTATCTGGCTCCTTCGAATCTGCCTAGAGTTACATATCAAACCAATCATCAAAAACCAGAGGTATCAAATGCTATCTTAGAATCTGGTTTGTTATTCCTTTTTTTAAACCTCTACGCAAAAAACGAACTACAAGAGATCTGTTCTTGAAATCCCTTCACTTTATTTATGTTCTTTAATGTGATTGTATCTATGCATAAGATGGCTTAATGAACGCATTTGATCTATGGTTGCTCCCTAGCTAGGATCAATATATAACTCCAACAATGCTACGCTTGCCATTTCAATCCGAGGAGGGAAAGAGATATGGAGAGGGAAAATGAAGGACAAGGAGGAAGAATAAAAGATTCCAAATTCAATCCTCATGTTTGGTTGTGTAGAGAAAATAATAGATCTATTTGATATATAACCGCAACCCTCACCCAAATAGAGATGTGGAAACTAAAGTGGTTTAATGCCCATGTATAATCTTTAAAAATAAACCATCGAGCAAAAAGATTGTAACCTACTTAAGAAACTCGTCATGCCAATTTTGAAGTGTCTCAAATGACTTGAGTATATTCACATCATATACAAGGATGCAGACTTTCTTGCCCAGCCATGTCCCAAATCTAAAAAACGCGATTAACACATAAATTCAGCATATGTGAGTAAACTAATATGTCGTTTCATGCAAAATACATAGATTAGTATTAGGTTGAGCTGATTACACACTTCCAAAGTGACCGGTTTTCCATCAATCTTTGGTTCTTTTGTGACAAAATCGGCTCCAATTGTAGACATATATTGTTGCCTGAATTTCTTGTAGATATATCTGGAGTAATCGTTAAAGAACCACAAACATTACAGTGGTTTCTAACACAATGAACTCAAATGCAGGGGGCACATGGCACCGTTTATGCACTAAAATGACGTAGTTTTCAAGCATTGAAAACCCCGTTGTAAAACTGATATGCACTTGGTTAAGTAATCCCTCCGCCATTTACCACAGCGAAAAATACTAAAAATGCATTCTCATATACTTTGTAATACAATGTTACTCTAATCTAGAAATCAAACATGGCATAATATTAAAATCACTAAGTAGCAATTTTATTTGTCACTTTTTAACGAAAACCCTGTCTGCTAATACACCAGCAGTAAATGATCTTGCAAAAGTGGTGTTTATATGCCCAAGTTTAGGATGCTGATTCATCAAAGATGTCTTCCCTACCCTGAAGAAAACACAACAGGAATTAGAAGGAATGAAGTATTACGTGATTTCGAAACAAAACAAACTCCCATGATGCTTTAAACCAAGCCAGAGAAACAAACCCAATTGCCAAATCAAATATTAACGACCAGCATCATACCCGATATAGCCGAGGACGATGACCTTGAGCAAAGCCAAAGCCCGAAATACATCTCCTCAGGAAACTCTTCAAACTAGGCAAAATAATGGAGAATACAAAACCCCGATCCAATCCATACCTAATCACGTTCTTGATCTTTAGAAACTGTATCCAGAAACCCTAACTAGACAATAAGCCTACTCAAGAAACTCTTCAAAACACAAAAAAAACTATCCACGACCCATTACTCATCTCAGTATTTCAAATAATGGTTCATACTAAGAAAAAATTTTGAAAAACAAATTGCACAAAAAAGATTTAAAATCCGCAACTCTTTAGTCCAAAAATACTAAAAACTTCCCTACAAACCCACAACAAATTTAACAAAATGATACAAAACCCACAAAGCTTTAGTAAAATTTCTGAAAGGTAATTAATAAAATTATCAGTTTGTCTTTGTATGATTTAGTCTTACCGTTTCAAAGATCGTCGACGGGAAGGGTTACCGTTTCAAAGATCGTCGACGGACTACCCTTCCCCTAGTAGACTGCTGTCCAACATGAGAAATCTGCAAACATACACGAACAACTCATAGTTTTCTTGGCAAGGTCATCGTCCGTTACCGGTCCAGGACAGAAATAAACGTCATTGCCCGTAATCTTCTTCGAAAACAGTACCTACTAACGGCACCTTCTTCTGAGCTTTCTTGGCAAGGTACTGGGCAACGCCATCGTCCGTAATCTTCTTCGAAGACGATCTCTTCCTCCTCCTGCCATCGTCGCTGTCCTCAGAATCGCGGCGCCGTCGGCCGTGGTGGCTGTGACTCCGCTGCGGCGGCGAGTCCTGGCTGTCCGCATTGGAATCGGATGCTGACGCCGGGTCGGAGTCTGGTCTTGTTCTTCTTCGTTTGCGTGAATCGTCATCGTGTGCAGGGGACGAGTGCGGTGAATCGTCATCGTGTGCAGGGATGGGTTTTCTTGTGTGGGTTTGGCCGTTGGGGGAGCGGATTGGGGAGCGTGGGTGGGGCGGACCGGGCGGTGTGAGAGTGGAAGAAATTGTGTATAAAAGAGAATTTGAATGCTTGGTCGGTGATAAGTAGGGCCGTAAACCAGCCGAGCCTAGCTGAGTTTTAGAGTGTTCGAGCTTGGCTCGCCAAAAATTTAGTTAGCTCGAGCTCGTAACGAGCTGCAGGACTCGAGCTCGAGCTCGAGCTCGGCTCGAGATGCACTTGCAGAACTCGAGCTCGGCTCGTTTATGAAACAAATATATATATATATATAAGTAGGGCTGTAAACGAGCCGAGCCGAGCCGAGTTTTAGAGTGTTCGAGCTCGGCTCGCCAAAAATTTAGTTGGCTTGAGCTCGTGACGAGCTGCAGGACTCGAGCTCGAGCTCGGCTCGAGATGCACTTACAGAGCTCGAGCTCGGCTCGTTTATTAAACAAATATATATATATATATATATATATATATATATATATATATATATACACACACACATAAACGAGCCGAGCTCAAGCTCTGTAAGTAATCATAAACGAGCCGAGTGAGCCGAACTCGAGCTCTGTAAGTAATATATATATATATATATATATATATAATAAAAAATAGTTGGGCTCGCGAGCCAATTCGAGCCGAGTTTCGACTAGCTCGAGCTCGGCTCGTTTCATAAACGAGCCGAACATTTTAGCTCGAACTCGTTCGTTTGTGTCTCGAACTGAGCCGAGCCGAGCCGAGCCTCGAGCCGCTCGCAAGCGGCTCGGATCGTTTGCAGCCCTAGTGATAAGTAGGGTTTCACGCGCAGGTCCCACCCTTCAAATGTTTGGTCGGTGATAAGTAGGGTTTCACGCGCGGATCCCACCCCTCAAAATGTATTGGGTTTTATTCTTCCTATAAGACTGCAAGTGGATAGTGAAATTGGTCTTCCTCCGAGATTAGTTGATTTGTGCGTAAGTAGATCCACAGACACTTGAGTTACGTTAAAAAAAATGTTTTAAGTTGTAGACTTTGAACACAAAGACAATATCATCAAATATGAAAATTTGAAAACCAATTCATACAATCAAGGTAGGGATAGAAACTATTGTGCTCCGAAGTTTCCAAAAATAATATGTGGGAGTGGTTTTTTTTTTGGTTAATTCCAAACAAGCTAGTAAAAGTTTGTAATTGAGTTAGGAAGCAGGAATAAGCAATCAACACAATTAAATTCTTTCATTAGTGGATATAGGAAAGGGAAATTTTAGCACATACTCTCAGGGCGACACGACAACATAAACTCAACAAATTTTAGCACATAGGAAAGGGAAATTTTAGCATATACTCTCAGGGCGACACGACTACACAAACAAGATTCATATTGGATATAAAATTCATTACCAATTTAAAGATATAACTCATTTTTTATCCAGTTAGAATTGAACGAGGGACTACTAAATCCGGACGGAGGGAGTACTTGTTTGCCAAACATGCCCTTTTATTTTCTTCGTTTCTCCGAGGAAGACACCCTCCCTTTCTCCTAAAAGCATTTTCATTTACTCCATCTGTTCCTAAATGAGAGTCCATGTAACTATTTTGGACATTTAAAAAAGGAAAATGATAATGCCAAAGCTGTTTTTTTTAGTGCCAAAACTCTAGTGAATAAAAGACTTGTATCATGTACAATGTACAAGACTTTTAGATACTAGAGTTTTGGCATCAACAAAAACAATTTTGGCATTATCACTACCCTCAAAAAATTGTTTAAATCTTTCAATCTATAATGCTAAAACTATCCAATATAAATCTTGTTTGATACCAATACCGGTACCAATATATACTTTATTCTCTCTATTTTTCTAATTTTTGGCGTTAAGAGTGTGCGCCTTGTTTTGAGCTAATGTATTAGGTGTTCAATTGTGATTTACCTAAATTAATGAGTGTTCATAGTATAGAACTAAGTGTTGAAACCAAACCTAAAATAAAATTACTAACTTATATCCAGAAATAAAAAATTTGGGTGTTCAAATGACCACCCACACTTACATTTAGAGCTGCCTATGAGTAAAAACAAACCAACACAAAGCACAATAAAATAATTTATGGAATGCTATACATTGTTATCTCACTTGACTGCACAATCCATCTAATAAACAAAATATTCTATCTGTCCATTCTTTAAAGTCTAGTATTTTATTTTGGATTTTTTTCTCTTAATAAGTGTCCATTTTGTAAACTTAGTGGGTAAAAGTTAATACATTTTTTATTTTGTGTAATAACTCGCGCCAGCGAACCTATTTACCCTTGCCTAACCACGTGACTCAAAGGATTAGCCTTATGTTATATAATAGCTGCTCACGAATCCTTATATACAACTTAATTCCTTTCAAATTTCTCGTTGTGGGATGTACTCCCTCCGTCCTTTATTTAGAGTTCAGTATTTCATTTTAGGTTGTCCCTAAATAAATGTCCGTTTTTATAAAGTTAGTGGGTAAAAGTTAGTGCATTGTCTATTTTGTTCCTAAAAATAGATTCCATTTTGAAAAATAAGTGAGTAAAAGTGTAATGATGATGGATAAGTAGGAAAAGTAGAGGAAAAAGTTAATGTGAAAGGTATAATAATATTTTTTTAATAAGTTGGAGTTACGAAGTAAAATACTTAAAAATAGACGGAGGGAGTAACATTTTGTCCCTAAAAGTATATTCTATTTTGAGAAGTTAGTGAGTAAAAATGTAATGATAATATTTTCTTGGAGAGTAAATATGAAAAGTGAAGGTAAAAGTTGATATGAAATGTGTAATAATAATGTCTCATAAACAAGTTGAAATTACGAAACTGGACACTTAAAAAGGGACGGAGAGAATAATATATAAGCCTGCACATACCAAATTGATTTAGTCTCAATGTATTCACACAAATTGCGAAATTGCGTAATTCTTCAAGATGCATTTTAGTCCCACTTCAATCATTTCGGTATGAAAGCTGTTACCCACACAGACAAAAGTGCACAAATTTTTTTGTGGGGTTTACCATAGGTCTCACACAAACGATTCAAGCCCATTCATTAAATGTAAATCATTTTTCAAGGGTTTTCGTAAAAAATCAACTCAATCCGATATTTATAAGTTCTCAATCCAATCATCTAACTTTTCATTGAGATTTTAAGATAATGAAAAGTTAAATGATTGGATCAAGCACTTATAATTATCGAATTGAGCTTATTTTTTATGGGGATCCTTGAAAAAGTATTTTACATTTAATAAATGGCTCGGATCATTTGTGTGAAACTCGTGATGTGTCCTACACAAAAATCTGTGCATGAAATGTTTGTGTGGACAGACTTTCTGTTTCGCAATAGTGCTAATGACACAGATTTTTCATGCACAGATTGTGATGTAAGGCTCATTACGGGTTCCACACAAATAATCTGAGTTGTTCATTAAATTTAAAACATTTTTTCAAAGGCGTCTGTGAGAAATCATCTCAATTCGATACCTATAAGTGCTCGATTCAATCATCTAACTTTTCATTCAGGTTTTAAGATCTTTAAAACTGAATGTTAAGTAAGATGATTGGATCAAATACTTATAGGAAGTGGATTAAGTTGATTTATTACGGAGACCTTTGAAAACATATTTTAAATTTAATGAACGGCTCGGATCATTTGTGCAGGTCCCATGTCATGATCTGTGCGTGAAAAACCTTTGTGCACAGACTTATTAGGTGAACTTGTGGGCTTGTGAAATGTTTATAGTGAACTTATCATTAAATCTCGTAAAAGTTTAACCTGTTGGTTTGAAAATGCGTTTCAAAATTATACCCAAATAGTATCCGATTAACGTCATTTCAGACACGGTCAATGTTGCCAATAAATTTCAAAAAGTTAAACGATTCCGATTATTGATGTGCTTTTTGAAAGAACCCACAAATGGTCAAAACCCGATTGGGCCAGATGAAATGAAATTGGATGGGAGCCCATTCCAATTCAGAAAGTCTAAGCTTCCCGACCAAAAATTCCGATCGGAATCTCGACGCCCCTCTGGGCACATTCCGGCCACCGGATGGCCAATCCGAGTCGTCCAAAAATTCTAAAAAAAAAATTCGAGTGGGCTTGCGCGAGAATAAATAGCATCCAACGTGTGTAGATGGCCGATCCAAATAATCCATTTTTGTGTTTGGATCGGCCAAAAATGGATTGTTTGGATCGGCCAAAAATGGAGTGTTTGGATCAGCCATTTACATTTGCTGGATGCCATTTATTCTAGCGCAAACCCATTCGATTTTTTTTTATAGAATTTTTGAACGACTCGGATCGGTCGTCCGGTGGCCGGAGCGTGCCCAGCGAGACGTCGGGATTCCGATCAAAAATCCTTCCGTTGGGAACTGTAGCACCACTGATTCTAATTACATTAGCATTTTCCACACACTAAAAAGTGTAAAAGTATTATATATTGTTTTTGAAAGGTGTGTAAAAGTACAAAAATGCTACGCGCTCAATTATCAAAAGTGCTACCCACAATGATTGGTCAATAATTCTAACACCACATCCAATTATACATCTAAATACATATTCATACTCACAATAGAGGTGGGGCCCACACACACTGGGTGTGTAGTGTGTGCGAGCTCCACCCCTATTATGAGTATGGATGTGTAGTTGGATGTGGTTGTAGAATGACTCTTGGTTGGTTATATAAAATACAATACATAATCAATCTCTAGCCGTTCATTATTATATACATTGTCAGGACTTACTCAAACTCTTTTTTGAAAAAGTTAAATTTTTCCCTAGAAGAATTTTTTTATATCTAGACCGTTCAAATACATCTAGACAGTTAAAATTACGTGCACAACCAACACAATAGTTATCAAAAACCAACACAATAATTGAGGGACAATACTACTCACACAATAATTCAAACATAACATCAAACACGAGCTCTCACGTAGTAGTGTGTGGAGCTCTATTGTATGTGAAAAGTCGTGTTTGGTGGTGTGTAAATAACATTTAGGCTCCGTTCCAGAACACCTTCTTAAAAAATAAGTATTTATTTCATATTTTCAAACTCAAAAATAATGTAAATGAAAAATAATTTTTTGATTATTTTTGCACCGTATAAAAGATCTCGATGAGATCTATCAAACAAGATCCATATTGATAAAAAATTATTTGCGTAAACACATTATTTTTTAGCTTGAAATTACCTTCTTAAAAAATAAGTACTTATATTGAGTACTGGAACGGAGCCTTAATCTCTCTCTCTTTCCCTCTCTCTCTCTCTCTCTCTTTCCCTCTCTCTCTCAACTGTGTTTTTATCTGCAACAGCCCAGGGCAACCACCACCGTTCCTTCTTCCTCGTGTGCCCCCATTCCAATCCCAACAAAACAAAATTTCCCAGTACCAACTTGCTCAGACGGTATCCAAAAAACGGACACAAACCTGATCCGCGAAATTCGTACTACTTTAGATACAGTACTATTTCTCCTCTTCTTCTTTTCACGTCTCATCTCTCTCACAGTCACAGTCTTCCAAAAACGCAAAATTAATCAAAACCACCTGACCTGAGTAGTCCGCATCTGTTTGTTCAATTTCTAGGAGGGTTTGAAAATGGTCAGTCCGAAAGCGAGAACCGGAGACGACGGCGTGCCCTGCGACTACTGCAACCAACACAGCGCCGTCCTCTACTGCAGAGCCGACTCCGCCAAACTGTGCCTGCTGTGCGACAACCACGTCCATTCCGCCAACGCCCTCTCCAGGAAACACCTCCGCTCCCAGATCTGCGACAACTGCGCCTCGCAGCCCGTCTCCAGCCGCTGCCACACCGACAACCTCCTCCTCTGCCAGGACTGCGACTGGGACGCCCACGGCACCACCACCTCCTTCCACCGTCGCTCCCCCGTCGATGCCTTCTCCGGATGCCCCTCCGCCCTCCACCTCGCCTCCGCTTGGGGCCTCGATTTGCTGGGTGCCAAGAGACCCCACCATATTGTCAACTGGACTTGTTATCAGGACCCCGATAACGTTAATAATAATAACAATAATCCTTTCGATTCTTCGTGGATGTATGATAAGTCATTGCAGGATTTGATGGTACCGAGTGGGAATTGGAATGGCAGGATTGTTTATTCGACGGATGATATTTGTTACGATGTTGGTTCTAAGAAGCAAAAGCAGCAGGTGGTGTCGAGGCAGTTGATTGAGCTGTTTAATAGAGAGGGAGTGGGAGTGGATTGTGGTGGGGAGAAGTTGGTTTTGGATACGCCACCAAACAGGCGTGGTTGGGAGGGGAATGTTGAAGCTGGTATTGGTTTGGGAAATGGGGGTGATGAGGGTATGGATGTGAATCAATCCCTGCAACCACGACGAGAAGAAGAGGAACAAGAAGAAGCACCCTTTGATAACTCCCTATTTATGGTTCAGACGCATGTGGATCTGAAAGATAGGGATCCAGTTGCTGTTGGGAACAACACCACATGGGAGATTAATCCCAAGGGTCTGGGTGCTCAGGTTCTCTTTCTTGCTCAACTTGGAGTTTCAGTTCTGTGCAGATTTTGTTTTAGGGTTGATAAATCTTCAATTTAAGAACAGGAAAATGTATTACTAGAAGATTAGACATCCACTAGGGACATATGGACTGTTTATATTCAAACTTGGCAAAGTGCGACCAAATGCATCTGTGTATGAATAACAATCTAATTGTGTTGATAGCTACGGTCATCTACAAGAAAATAGATAAATGTTTCTTTCATATTACAAAATTTATTTTGGTAATCAATTCTAATCTGAATGTCAGAAACCAATATCTTTTTCTTAATGGGATTGGTGAACGTTTAAATCCCAAGTTTTTTAATACTACTTGTCATGGAGTCTACTTGTTCAAGACATAAAGAGAGAGGGAGCGATTAGGTGCCAGAACCCTTTGCTTGCTATTATAGTATTATGTAATATACATTGCTTCTTTTCATGTAATACATTGTGTTTAGACCTCATAGAGGGTGTACCAGCACTATAGAAGCTTGCTATTATGTTATGTACACACTGCTTATGGGTTGTTGATAGCAAGTCATGGCACCCCACTTCATTACCTACGGTTGCCTTTGCTTATGTGCTTGTAGATTTATACTCTTCACTTCTCCTACTTGTTTCTTGTCTATACTCCTGTGCCTTCTATTGTGATCATCAGGATATGTTACTAATTTGGTTTGTAAGTAACCAAGCTTCGGTTGGCGTCTTTCTTGGTTCTGTTGGCTCCTGCCCTACATGAATTTTGTCTAGTTTTTCTTCTTTTCATGGAACTGTTCCTGATACCACAGCTTCTATGATCCGAGCATATTCTCATAGTACATTAGTTATGACATTTTGAGAGGGCGTTTTGTGGGGCTACCAGTCTACATGCTTGGTGGGACTTCTGTCTATTCCTCGAGTTGAGGAATTGAGCTGTGTTCTCCGTTGTAATTAGGATTTCTTTATCTAGACATGGAGTAATCTATATTCTCAATGGGATACTGGCAAACAAATTTCTATCCGACTTGGATCTGAAACTTATTCTCAATGGTATACTGGCAAAGAACATCTGAACAACAACAACATAACATAACCCATCTAGTCCCCAATCATTGGGGGTATGAGCGGGAGATGATTGGAGACAGACCTAACCTTTGGCAATATATGCACAAAGTGGCTGCTCTCAGAATACCACTAAAACAGTGGCCCCCCTAAACCTCCAAGAACCGAGGAGCTACAAGGACGTTTTGTTGTAAAACCATGCCCCCAAATCAAAGCCGCATCAAAGAGGGCAGGCCTAGAGACCCAAATCAATTTATGTTCACATTACCATGCTTCCTTCATTGATAGTCCAGAGCATCAGTATGCACAATTAAAGAACATCTGAACAAGAGGATTAATTTATCTCCTTGTATTAATTAATATCTTTAGGAGGATTTTAGATACCAAGAAAGAGGAAAAACGCATTCTATATATTGAAATGCAATCTCAATAACTTAAAGTGGATTGATGGATGTAATAGTCAAACATGTGATCAACCGACTCTCACCGGAAATGTGATTGAACACTAGAATCCAGGGTTGGAGCAGGGGAGAAGTGATGCATGTCTTGATTCCACACTCAGGGAAGCGGAGTAGACTATAAATTGGTTACTTTGGAATGGATTATGAATTCCCAACGTGCTGTGCACTAAGTTTCGTGTAGAGTGGGATCGTGGATAACAGAAGTCCTTTACCTGAATTTCTTTTATGTTCTCTCAACTTACTCCATTTCCTCTTTATTCCTCTTGCCAGTTGCTTCTGCTTCCGTTATTACTTCATTCACATGTTGTGAAGTAAATAATCTACTGGTACTCATTGTTCCTTTGCCTTTGCAGATATGGGATTTTAACTTAGGGCGGTTGAGGGGCACTGAAGAATCTGGTCAGTCGGAAGTAGTATATGCTGCAAGCAATTCAGGTTTTATGATGAAGAGTTATAGTGAACTCTTGAAAGAAGCATCTTTGGTGACTACAAAAGGTTGTGGAGACATCTTTGGGGTGAATCCCTCCATGGCGCATGAGGATACCGCGACATTCAATGTAAGCCTTGTAATCATTCATATCTAGTATTTCAAAATTTATCTCATTGTACAAAATATATGTAAGTTGCTTTTGGGATTGCGTTATTCTTTATAAGCTTTAGTTGTTTTACTCGGATTTATTCTGAGGGATGCTGATATTGGTATAACTATGGTTGGAAGAAATGCTCTTTTGACTTTGCCATCCATATGTGATAAACTTAAACTTAATCCTTCTGAGGTTTATGATGACTTTTCCCTGGGATTGGGGTTAGAAAGCAGCCAGCGGGATTGTTTACCTTAACAGCAATACTGTCTAGCTTAGACTGGTGAAAATGGATACTGGAGTTTATCAACCTCTAGTGTGGAATCCTTGGAAGTATAACACTATCTATGAATAGTAATCTTAGTGAAAGACATTTTTTAAACACTAATGACCAAAGATTGCTTACAAGGTGAATTTGGAAGAATATCAATACGTCATTACTTATAGTTATAGCAGAATGAGATAAGTCATAAAGTATTTCTCAGGAAGCCAAGTGGAAGAACGAAAAACACCATGAGCTGGGTTAATCAAGGGAGGGTCCTCGTTTCACTTCTAGTTTGATTTGGAGGAGAATGTATTTCAAGCTCTTAAAAAACGTAATTTACTGGCCAGGAAAGTATTCATGTTTTAGTTGATGATGCAGCATAGCCCAAATAATGCAACGGCAAGCCAGGAGCCTGCAACATCAGAGAGTAACAATTTACCTGTAGCAAGACCACCCTTGTCACGTTTGGCCTTTGGTAACTCAAAATGCTATCCATGGGAAATCCATTTTGCGGACCAGTCTGTTCTGATGAGAGATGAGACCACAAGAACAGCATCAGTAACGAAGGCTGATGTGGAGGTGCTTGTGCAAAACAGAGGAAATGCCATGCTACGCTACAAGGAAAAGAAGAAGACCCGAAGGTACATGGTGCCACTGTTTCTATTTTACCCTGTTCTATCCAATTGACTGTTTTACCAAAGATACCATTTTGTAACTTCTTGCATTGTAAATAGATATGATAAGCACATCCGGTACGAGTCCAGGAAGGCCAGAGCAGACACTAGGAAGCGAGTGAAAGGTCGATTTGTAAAGGCTACAGAGGCTCCAGATGGTTAAGTCCCTTCTGAATGACTTCTTTCAGATGTAGTTTTCCTGATCCATCTTGTATGTATATTCATATTTTCTCCCACTTAAATGTACAAGTCATGTGGCCTTTTGTTTCTTGTGTGATGGCAACACTTTTATTCCAGCATGATCTCTCTTTCTCCACACAACAACTATGCCATTTGAGTCTTATTTTACTGATGTGAATAATAGTAGCTGGCAGGATATATGGGCTGGTGCCATCAAATATGCACACAAGGGTGAAAATGCAAAGCCGGAATGGGTAGCTGCTATGGAATATTTCTTCTGGGAAATGATATTCAGTGTCAATCCTATAGTAGTTTGACTCTTCATCTTTTTGATGAAAATAATCTTTGCTTTCATTTAATTCTATTTATCAGCAGAGTCGTGGACACCTTCTTTCGTTTTTCATCTTCCAGTGGCAATAGCATTGTGTTATGGATTGGGATGTAGAGGGATCTCTTTCATGGTCGAGGGTATTGAACATGTCAATAATTGCATTGAACTATAAACATCCGGAATCAGTTCATTTCTTGCCGAGAACATCTGAATGAAGGTTCCGTGTCCTCAAGAACATATAGTTCGATGTAATAGTTCGATTCTTTTTTTCTTCTGGATAGGATTTTCATAGAAATGTGTCTATCCATATTATGTGCTCATAAGTTGATATCATTGTGCTACTCTCCAGGCCTCTAAAATACTCATCCAGGGGTAAATTTTGTTCCACCCATAAGACAGTGCAATCATCGGTTTCAGGTTGGATTGACTTGGTTGGTTGGTTTTCTAGTTCAATTTTTACTATCAAAAAAACTATGAGCAGAGACAATTTGCAGAGAACCACGCAGAGACAAATGTGTTTGGCCCCATTTCGGGTCTCAAAAAAATCTAGAAAAATATTCATAAATTTTTGAATATTATTTTATGGGGCCCTGTAAAAAATCAGCTCCAGTGGATATCGGTAAGTATTACTTTTTGATTTGTAAGGCGAACTGAGCAGTTTCGCCCCCACGGATCAAAAAATAATAGTTACCGATATCCACTGGAGCTGATTTTTTACAGGGCTCCATAAAATAATATTCAAAAATTTATGGATATTTTTCTAGATTTTTTTGGGATCCGAAATAGGGCCAAACGCGTTTGTCTCTGCGTGGTTCTCTGCGAATTGTCTCTGCTGTTGGCAGAGCTCTTTTACTATAAAGATTCAACTGTACGATACCTAACCATCTGTGGACGCAATTGATGAGGAACCTATCCCTGCCATTCCTACATGACTGGAAACAGGTGGTTAGTCTTGAAACCAAGTAGGACGAGAGTATCATGACCCCTCTAAATACGCCCCAGGGTGAGCCATAGCTCGACTCCAGTCCCACCTATGGGTAATTGGAAGTTGGTCGAGGGTGCGAGATACCAGCCCGCAACTGAGGAGAATACCCAAACGTGCTAATCAAAGCCTGATTTTAGTCTGGTGATTGGCGGTATCATTTCATCCAATACGAAATTCCACCGAGTGGTTGGGCCTAGAATATAGCTGGATTGTGTGAGGCAAAGGTGTGTCGTTTAGAATGATAACGTTTTTTTTTTTTGTTTTTACACTTCATTTTTTTTTTCCCTTGTCTTCTCCGTCTCAGATCTGTTTTTTTCGACCCCTTTTCCCTTGCCGTTTTTCTTCCGTTCCTCGGCCGTTAGTCAACCTGTTTGTTCCCGGTCAGAGGTTCTGCTGGGTCCTCTGATTTTTGCTTAACAGCTAGGGTCCTTTCGGGCTTGGATGGAGTGGTCGGTGTTGGCTTCCGCCGTGGCCGTTGTTGGGCGGCCCAATTCTCGCCTAACGGCTTGGTGCAGCTCCGCGGCAGTTTGGGTTTGCTGGCTTCGGTTTTCTTACCGTGGGTTGCCTGTGGTGGCTTGGTGGATGTCGGTGGTGAACTGCTGGTGGTGGTGGTGGCTCTATTTGTGGCGGGAGAAGGCGGATGTTGGGTTAGGTTTAGGATTTTCTTATGGGTTGAATTTTCATTGTTGTATTTGGGCTTGTAGGCCCTTTGGATTTTATGTGTTGTTTATTATATATCTAGGCTTTTAGGCCCTCAGGTGTTGCATTGTGCTCGTCCCTTTGCCTTGGTTTCAATTTTTGGTTGGATACCTTTCCCCTCCCCCTAATAAAATACTATTTTGCCGTTAAAAAAAAATGGACCTACCTTAAAGTGCTTTTGCAGAGAGGCAGGGGGAAATCTTGTGAAGAAGCCTTTTCGTTCCTTCATGTGAGTGTTGTTAAGGCCATTCAACAAACAAAATTTCACACCGCTCCCCATTTACTCGGCTCAAGTTTCATAAATTCTCCAACACCCCTCTTCTACCATTTAACTCTCAATTCTCCCTCTTCAAGACTTCAAACCCCACCTCTTCTTCTTCTTCTTCCGTTATGTTCTTCTGTGTGTGCTAACACAATGAAGGACTTTTCCTTCTTTCTCCTCAAAAACTCTCTTGGAGCCAAGATGAGGAAAGGCTTTAGAAGCTCTTGCAACGGCGACGGCTCCACGTCCACTCTCAACCAACGCAAAACTGACGGTGTCGATTACTCCTGCATTGCAACCCAATCTCTTTCTGGTTCTCCTTTCGTTGATGCGACATCGGGGCAAGAAACGAGGACAACTTTGGAGGAGATGATATTACAGTTGGAATTTGAAGAGAAGATGGCCAGAAAAGCAAAGGCGGATGAGTACAGTGCTGAAATGGAGCAGCGTCGGATGTCGTGCGTGGACAATGCTGACATTCTACGATCGGCGCGGAATGCGTTGAATCAGTACCCTAGGTTCTCCCTCGATGGTAAGGATGCCATGTATCGGTCTTCCTTTCAAAATCTGGCTCCTATTAGTACCGCTTGGAGCAGGAAGTCATTTTGCTGCAACCCTAGGTTAAGAAAGGGCATAATGATCAAAGAGGGTTTAAATTCTGAACTGAGGAAAACTCCTTGTTTTCCCCCGATAGTAGGAGGAGAGAGTGTGGTTTGGTGCAAACCAGGGGTGGTGGCCAAATTGATGGGGCTTGAGGCCGTTCCAATTCCGGTGCGAAGCTACACTTGTAAAGAGAAGTGGAGCTCTGCGATTAAGCAGCAGAATCTGAGGAAGAGAGCTGAAAGACATGAAATGGAGAGAAGAAAACTTGTGAGAGATATGAATGGCGGGAATGAAATTAAGGGAAGGATGATGAGTTCCTGTTCGAGAACCGGATACTGTGTTATGAAACCAATTGTTGTCGATCCTTCAAATGATGGCTGCACGGGTTGGCCTATTCGGGGTTTGCGGTAGAAGCAAGGAACTGATCACGCGGTCAGTCGAGACTCTCTCTCTCTCTCCACAATAGGAGTATGAAGTTGGGATGGATGATTCTTGTGGAAATGTTCAAAGTTGAAGATAAACAGCGGATAGTGTTGATCTCTATAGAAAAGGCATTTTAATGAGGATTTCAATTTCAAGAGCCGAGTGTGTGTGTGTGGTGGTGGTGGTGGTGGGGGGTAGAGTGTTTCAAATTCTTTAGGCTAGAATTTAAATATGGCTAGCAAGACTGAAGCCATGCTGAGAGTTTAGTTTTCAATTTAGTGCAACTCTATCTTTTCTTTCGTAATTTTTTTTCTGTATATGACTAGTAATAACTAATAAGTGATCTTTAATTGCGTGTAAACGTTGCCCTTATGAACAGTAATCAATTCATTCCAAGAAGACATGGCCCCTTCCCTCAACACATTCTATTGTACTCCCATAGAGTGATACTCGTATTAGATCTTTTGGAACATGTTTGGAATGAGTTTGCCGGGGAAAAAAAAACCGTTTGGAAAGAGTTTGCAGTTGGTTAGTTTACATTCCGTTACAATATCGTTATTTCCTTTTTCATGCAACTAAAAAGAAAAAAAAAATTGTTCGTTTTCGCTATATTAAGAGACTACATGCTAATGACAATAGTCAAATTGTTTCCGTTGATTAGTATTTTAGTTGATACTCTATGCGAGAACAATGGTCTGCCCAGAAATTTGGAAAAAAAATCTCAATCATGACATCCCTTGTCTCCCACTGAAGGATTTTGGTGGTCTTTTTTGAATTTTTGTTAGATTTGCATAAAATCTTTTCGATTAATTATTCATTTCGATGAGATGAGTCTAAAAAGTAAAAAATTATGACCAAAAGCAAAATAAAATTCAAAAATTTTGACCAAAAGCAAAAAAAAAAACTAAAGACGAAAAAGACCAAATATAGCTGTCTTATATGAACTTTTTTTAACACTGATCCACATTTGTATACTTTTTTGATTCCTTTGGTTGAGACGAATGATTAATCCAAAAAATTATTACGAAAAATTCAACAAAAAGTAAAAAAACCGAAAAAGTTTTGGACAAAAAAATTTACAAAAAATCAACTTTAGTTTAGGGGAAGGGGAAACGCCCCCTTGGTTATCTTGGTCATGTGATAGGAGAATTCCGGATACCATTTACTGTATCCCAATGTGATTTCTCTCGCTTTTTTTTTGCCCTGAAAGGATCCATTGATGTGATCTCTTTTACAGAAATTCTAGGTGCACAACAAGAAACACAACCACTGACATCATGCTAGCATTAGCTTCATGGTCGATGTCGTTTTGCCTATATAAAAAAAAATGTCAAAATTGAAACTCGCATTGCGCATGTGGTTTTTCTTCCCCTTTCCTCCACTTTCACGATACAGAGGGGAGAGAGAGGGGGGCTCCCACCACCAGAGACCACCACAGCCCAATCCAGTGCTCCCCCACCTCCGGCGACCACCGCTGCCGCCGCCGCCTTCTGGGCACTCCACCACAAAGCGCTCCCTCTCTCTCTCTGAGGAGTTGCTTGAAAAAAACTCTAAATTGAGTCTTTGGAAAAAAACCCCTAATTCAAAAATTAGGGTTTCATTTCGAATTAGGGGTTAGTAGCTTTTACATTGAATTCATGACAGTGTATGATAGTATGAAGCTCGCCAAAATCATCTACTGATTACATGGATGTGAGCTGATATTTTGAATGGGCGAATCATTGGTAGACCTACTTGTTTCGCTACTGTCTTCTTTAATGGTTTCCATGTGTTTCTAAAATTAGGGTTTCATTTCGAACCTAGAGTCAAATTGGCTTGAATGTCAAACTGGCTTGAGTGTAGAATCTAGAGTCAATTGATGTATTGCACTTGAGAAATATTGAGTGTCGAATTGGCTTGTGTCTTAGCTTCTTTTATCTTATATCGTTGTTCACTCTATTCATTGCATTATCAGTTCATTATTTTGGCAAAATGGGATTTGGCATGTATATAATTATTATTATTTTTTAAACCAAATGATTTTATTTTGGCAAGATGGAAAGTTGAAGAATGTAACTATGAATACAGTCGTGTTGGAAAGGCAAGGGTAAAAACAAGCAACCCGGTCAGATCACGACCACAAGTAAAATTGGTTGTCCAGCCAACGTTACTGTTGTGATACAACCGGATGGAAAGTGGAGGTTAAACCAGGTTGCTTTAGAGAACAATCATGACTAGAGCCCGAGAAAAGCAAGATATTTCAAGAGCGATAGTGTACTCGATGAGCATGTGAAAAGAAAGCTAGCTTGAATTGAATGATAAAACCAAGATCCAACTAAACAAGACTTATAACTCACTTCAGCTTGAGGCTGGGGGACCTGGTAAGGTTCCATACATCCAGAAAGATTGCCTAAATTATATGAATAAATGGCGACGTTCACTACTTGTGGAAGGAGATGCTGAGGCGATGCACAATTATTTCATGAAGATAAAAGCCGACAATTCTGACTTCTTTTTTGCAATGGATTTGGATGATGAGAGTCAACTAAGGAATGTATTATGTGCTAATGCAAGGAGTAGGATAGCTTGTAAGGAGTTCGATGATGTTGTGATATTTAACACAACGTACTTGATAAACAGGTATAACATATCTTTTGCTCCATTTGTAGGCGTAAATCATCATGATCAGTCTATTTTATTGGGATGTGGGCTCATTAATTTGCCATGAAGACACAGAGTCATTTTAGTGGTTATTTCAGACTTGGAAGACATGCATGTGAGATTGTGCTCTGAGAGCAATTATTACCGACCAATTTAAAACCCACGTTGGGCCGTTCTCATCACAATTATCAATTACATACGAAGTTATGTTTCACAAAACTACAATTTGATACTACAACTTGATATTCCAAATTACAATAAATTAATCATTATTCTTGGCCTTTGATTCACTTGAATAGCCAATCTCTTTCACTGCTTTTGATTTACTTGCAACTTGGTAATGTCACTTATTGTGCTGCTGGTATAGGAGTTATATAAGACCAATGGACCTGACCTATTCTCTGGGGTATTATGTTGAGAGGGTGACGTGCTCTTGAATAGCGCGTGGCGTCTCGAAGTTGTTGATCTGTCAAGTGGAGTCATTTCTGTGCTGATATCTCTTTGTTTAACCTCATGAATCATCTCGGTCGTTGCAGCTTTTTTGGGTTTTTCATCCAATTTTCCAAACAAAAACCCTTCTTTTGTTGGCTCCAAGCATTTGTATCTGGGGAAAATGGGTCCAACTTCTACCTCATTTGTGAACTTATAATCTGCAGTAATAAAATGCAAATGAGTTCTCCTCAATATTAGCCCAAAAACGATTACACTTCCACATAGCTATTATATGGCATTTGGGTTTTGGCCAAAATGCTAAAGTCATGTACTGATAGAGCCAGAAATAAAACAAAAGAAACATCGATCTAAGAAATTGAAGGACTGGAAATTGAGGTCTTTGGGTTCCTTTGAACACCCTGTTGTTCCTTTCTTGCCATACGTAATATACCATAGCAGCCCAAGCCATTTTCCTGGTGATGCTGTGAAAGGATTTCCCCTCTTGATTTGCCACCAAACTAAAAGAAAAAACAAGGTTGTATGAGGAAATGGAATACCCAGTTGTATATATGTCAGAAAGTCACCATTAGTGCAGCAAATAAAACACTAGTATGAGCAATTAATTTGATAGCATTTCCATAACAAAGCATTTTTTACACAACTAAACAGAGCTTCATTACAGTTAATAGGGCCAAACTCATAGATACAGATCAGAACCAAAATATAATTCGGTAGTCAGTCTCATTTTAATCATGGATCTTTAGGAGTTGGACAATGCAGTCAATTGAACTAGCTAGCTCTCGTTACATCTTGAACAAACCCATCCAACCCATAAAAGTGCATGTACCACTTTCTTTCCAAGATACGAGGTTTCTGATTCGTTCTGTTACCGCTCCTCAATCCCTCATACTAATTAAGTATTAATTTAATAGAACCAGTCCACACTTAAATCTTCTGGATTTGCCACCAAAATCACAGCAATATCATTGATACAATAAGAAACACAAAATAATGCTCAATTTCACTGTACAAGGCCTAAGCAAAAATAAACGAAAACACCATGCTAGATATGTCAACCAAACGAGAAAATTTTGGGGTTTTTTTTTCTTCGAAATGAAACCCTAATTTTAGTAATTAGGGGTGTTTTTTACAGGACCTCAATTTAGGAATCGGAAAAATAACTCCGATCGAAAAAATTAGCTTGCTTTGGCTTTTTCAGAATATTGGTCCGATTTGTTACCCAAAAGGGCAACCGAAGGGGGGGGGGGGGTGGGTGAAAAGGTTGCTAAAGCCAATAAAGATTATCTCTAACAATCTTTTAATCAAAACAATATGAGTAAGTAAAAGAGAGAGAGTTAGAGAGATAGAACCCGATCATAGTGGTTCGGCCCGGATTTGTCCACGGTCCGGCCTAGTCCACTTCTCCTCAAGCAACTACTTGAAGGTTCCTTTAATCTTCAAAAAGATTACAGTAAGTTTTGCGGGTGCTTACAACGACCTTATCCCCTATCTTTCCCGATGAGCTAGTACAACCGCAAGAGTTTTCTCCGAAATCACTCAAAAACAATAACACCCAAATTCAAACCCGAATTTGGTCTTCTAAGCTTTCAAGTGTTTGACTCAAACACTCGCTTAGGAATTACAAGTATGCGGAGAAATTTGAAGCTCTCAAATTACAATAACTTCACAAGGTAGATATGAAAGTGGAAGCTCTCAACTTATACAAAATCTCTCTCAATATAGATATGAAAGTGTTGGCTTGATCTTTGGAGAATTTGCTTGGGGTGATATGGAATGTTGTAGCTTGAATCCCCACTCATCAATGAGCTCTTTGAACCTTTATATAGCCATCTAATCTCCTACTAGCCGTTTGAAAAGTGATAGAACCGTTGGAGAGTTGAGTGGAGGAACTAGCCGTTGGAACTTTACTGATCAGCAGAAATTACTCTGATTAGTCGTCCGGGTGGTCAACCGTCCGGTCATCCGGTGGGTCATCCGGTCTGTCATCCGATGGTCTTTGAGTGTCACAGCTCTCTGTTCAGACAGCCGGTTCGTCAACCTGTGGCTCAAAATTTCATCTAAATAAATTCGTTACAGCATGTATTGAGCTCATTAAGTCTTTGTAAGATTTGAACTTTGAATCCAAGAGATTTTATGCAATGTTTCAAGGCCTAGAACATTTAGTCCGAAAAAGACTTTTCGAAAGATTAGCATTTGCCGAAACATCATCAAAATAGATAATACCATTTTTTCTAACAGTCATCAAAATAAATATATAAATGTAATACATATAATTTTCCTCAAATTATTATGCATACATTTTTCAACATGATTAATCTTTTAGTTTTCAAAGACAATTGGATCAATTATGTAGTCTTCTTTTTTTTTTTTTTTTTTTTATAAATTTGGTCAAAGTAGAACCATATTAAACTGAGCCGAATCAATTCTTCTTAATTTGTGATTTACTGGGAGATTATTGAAAATCACTTTTTGAAAAATTTACTCACACCAAGTAGTACTGTTCCTTTCCATATTGGAGTAGATTGATAACAAACTAACAATTTACTCCTCTTTTTACTACCATTATGACGTAGGAGAAAAGAAAAGGTGATTACCCCAAAAGCTCGGGTCATCCCTGTAACGACTTTGATTTTCAATAAATAAAATTTTTGTTATATATTGGAATTTCTTTTTAATTACTTGGTATTACTTTTAAAAATTCCTTTTTAATCCCTATAATCTGTCATAATTAGATTTAAGCCCTTTAAAATTATATTTCTTGACTAGAAATCCTACATGGCAAGTAGAATTAGTTATCAACCGATTAGTTGGAGAAACCGAACTACCAATTCACCTAGTTACAATCTCCTAACCCTAGATGGACTTTTTTGACCATCTTTAAGCCTTGTGAACCCCTCCCAACCCTAATTGAACCATTAGGCCATAAAAGGTAATCATTATACCCATGACTAGTCATTTCAAGGCCATACCAATCATCATTACCTCTTTACCCATTGGACAATGGACATTAGATTTCCAATGAATATGACAAGACAAATCATGGACCATAGGAAACCATCATTTTGCTTTCAAAAGAAGCAAACTTAGCCTTGCCATGCATGCAACCCTAAGACTAATAGCCTTAAACCTAAATTGCCTACCAAAGTCACTTTCCTAGATTCTCTAAATACATATATGTGCTTATATATAGATATATATACCTCATAGCCTATTAAACAAGCCTATATACTTAGGTATACACTTTCTAGAAAAAATCTTCACCCTTGGTCAATAGGATATTACTTGAAAAACCCTCCATAATCTTTTCTCTTTTCCTAGACTTAAGACTACCTAGACCTAAAACTATTTAGTCTTACTCATATATGTATATATATACACCTAGTACTAGAGAGAGAGAGAGAGAGAGAGAGAGAGAGAGAGAGAGAGAGAGAGAGAGAGAGAGGCCAAGAGAGAGGGAGAGGGGCCGAGAGAGAGAGAGAGGGAGAGGGAGAGGGAGAGAGTGTGTATGTGTGTGTGTGTGCATGCTTTTGTACACTCCATCAAGCTATCTCTTTAGGCCAACCTCACACTCAACCTAAGTACAACTTTACAAACCAATTCTAGACTCTTAAGCACAATCTAGCCCAATCATTTTGTTTTTTCTTGCAAGCAACCCAACTTAGGACAAGACAAGCCAAAAACCCTTCATGATAACCTAGGATATGGCCTAGAATGGAAATGACAAGTGAGGGAAGGCATGGCATGCTTGATTTGACCATACAATGGAGCAAAATCCATGGGAGAGAGAGAGAGAGAGAGAGAGAGAGAGAGAGAGAGAGAGAGAGAGAGAATTTGGCTAGAGAGAGGGAGGGGGAGCCCAAAATTTTGCTATAAATAGCACCTCATTCTCACCATTCAACTCACACCTTCAACCCTTTAACTTCTCTCTCAAGAAAATTCTAGTGTTCTTACTTTGTTCTTCTTGATCTTAAGTTGTTCTTGAAGTTCTTTCTAAGTTCTTCAAGAAACTCATCCTAAACCACCCTTTCCATCCATAAAGTTTAGTAGTTTTAGTCAAGAACTAGTTTCGAGAGAAACCTTTCTCTTTCGAAGCTACCGGAAGCATACCGTAGGAAGTTACTCCGTCCGATAACCAACTCACTTTCCGTAGCCGCCCGACCGCCAAAGAAGAACGGTAGAATCTTCTTATCCCCTATCTCTAAGTATATGTAGAATATTTCTACTCTCTACTCTAAGTATAATCGAAGTTTGTATAATTTGAAAAGCATAAAGAAAGATAGCTAGTATACTTATTTTGCTAAAGTGATATATGAGCATGTTGAATAATCGACCTTTACTTCAATAAACATATGTTGTTTTGAACTTCCCACAAAGGAAGAAAGAATGGATTTTGAAAGATAGGAATTTAACGTTTGATTAGAAGTATTCATATTTTGATCTTTAGGATGGTTATGAGCATGCATACACGAATTGTTTGTATTACTTGTTGTGTGATAAAAGCATAAGTGAATTTCACTCCAAAGGCGTCCGTACATGTGGCGTTATGCTTTAAGTGGTGGTTTGAGCATGAGAAGTAATATAGAATTGGATGATCTTGCTAGTTTATTTTCAAGATTTTGATGAATGATTTATGATTATGTATGTGAAAAGTCCTACCGCGGAGTCGTTGCATGAAAATGAGACACGGAAATCGAGAAAGTAGAAACATGATACTTAGGGTGTGGTTAATGAAAAGATGAGTTTTGGACAAGAGAAACGGTTTGAAAACCGCAATGTGGCCGGACATGGTAGCCCATTGCATGGTGTGCGCGTGCGCGCGCGCGCGCGCTAATGGGAACCTAGTGCGGCGGAACCATTGTGAGGATACTCGGGAGACCGGAACGGCGGAACCGAGGTTGGGTGTGTAGCTTGGTTATCTACGTAGAGGAGCCAATGCAAGTTTTGTGTGCCAATGGGAACCCTGTGCGGCAGAACCATTGTGAGGATACTCAGGAGATTGGAACGGCAGAACTGAGGTTGAGTGTGTAAAAATGATTTTTGAAATGATGATTTGATTTATGAAATGTGGAAAATTGTGACACGGTCTACGAGAAGTCGCGTAGGAAAAACTCAGAAAATCATGAAAACCAATGCTAGATTGGATAGTGAATGTAGATGTATCATTGTTAGCTGTTTTGTCGAATATGCATGTACTATGTGGAAAACGTTAATTTTATGATCTATTTTTCATAAGTTAAGGGTTAGTGGGTATGGATTATTTTATTGAGTTTTTGTAACTCACGGTGTTACCTTTGGTGACCCTGACATATTATATTGGTGGCGACGTTGGTATAATGTGTCAGACCTTATAAATGAACAGGGTGAACTTTACACCTTGGAAACTTTTGGAGACGAGGAGCTGACTATGATGGAAGAACAGGCGGAGCAGTAGATAGGAACCCTAGTTTCCCTTCTATGTTTGAATAAACGTACTTTCATAAGAGTTATGTTGTAATATCGAGTCAGACTCTATTTAGTTTTCAATAAATTTGTCTATTTAACGTTCCCAAAATTTGGGGCATTACAATCCCCATTTAGAAAAATGGATCAAAGGAATAAGGCACAAGTCCACAATCAAGAATAAGAAAGCTAATTGTTTGAGCACAATGCATGAAACAAGGTTCGAACTAAAAACCTCCTATTATGGAAAAATATGAGTTCTAGGCTAGCCCCAATGGCTAATAAATAGATAACGTCAAATAATTTCTTGTGAATTCTTAGTCCTAAGTTGATGACTTGCTTTTGACTGGACCAAGGAGAAAAATAGTCAATGTGCTCGTAAGCTAGTCAAAAGACCCCTTACCGACATAACAAAAAAGAAAAAAAGGAAAAAATAAACGTCAAGTAAATCCACTTTGACTCCTGGAAAAAAATGTCACTTAACTTGATGAATCTTCTAACTGTTGTTCACAAGTTACAAGAAAGCTTGAAACTTTTTTTTTTTGAAAAGAGAAAGCTTGAAACAAGTTGTTTTGGGCTTGGGCTTTCCTCTTCGTGGGTTTTATCAGTTAGTATTCGGGAAATGACAGGGCGATCCCATTTTTTGTTGGGGTTCTATGTCAACCCTTTTTTGTCATGCTATCTTGACCTTTTTAGAGATGTTTTACTATTTTGCCCTTATCACTTTTTACACCACAAGAAGTCACACCTTAAGAATTCACATCCCCTAAAATTCACACTCTACATAATTCACATTTCCTAAAATTCACACCTAGTTAAGCTATAAGTCAGAATATTCATTGAAAGGGTCTCGGAGACCCAGGAAAACAAGCACGAAAGACAGATCAGAAAAAGAATGCCCAAGAGTATAAGCACATGGATAAGGTCACCTAAGTATAAGATAGAGATTTATATATTTATTTATTTATTTATATACGATATTTTCATTTATTTATATACGATAGGTCCCGAGTCATTTTTTCGGGGGTGTGAAATCTTAAGGGTGTGAATTTTTTGGATTCAGATCCTCTGTCCCAATCCCTTTGTCCGAGTTCTCTATCCCAGTCCTCAAACAGCGACACGTGTCCTTCCTAACACAAACCAAAAGGTCACACCATACCGAATCCCTCCCCCTTCACCCTTATCTTCTCCATCTGCTTCCTCCATTCGAAAACCTAATTCACTCAGCCTCTCTCACTCATCAATACCCACATCGCATTCAGCCCCCACGATCCCCAAGTAGAAGCAACAAAAACCTAATTGATGAAAATTAGAACCTCACGAAATTAAAATCGATCGAAATTGGAAAACAGAAATACATATTTGGACATGTACTGTTGGATGTGTGCATATATTTGTATATATGTTTGTGTTATATATATATATATATATAAGGGTACGGATCTCAAAAGGAATGATATGGTGGTGGAGGAGGAGTGACGAGGAGGGAGGGAGGTCGATGTTAAATGGCCACCAGGAGGTATGGTTCGGCAACGATTGTGGATCAAATCAAATGGTTGCAGTCTGATTTTTTTTTTAAACAGATGGAAAAGACAAGGGTCAAGAGGGAGGGATTGGGTGTGGTGTGACCTATTGGTGTGTGGTAAGAGGACACGTGTCGTCGTTTGAGGACTGGGACAAAGAACTCGGACAGAGAGATTGGGATAGAGGATCCGAATCCAAATTTTTTTGATGTGAATTTTGCCGAGTGTGAATTCACATTTTTTTGCAGAATTCATCCCCAAATTCACACCCACCCCATCTGCAATTTCACAATTTCCAATGTTGGTTAACAATATCTCAAAAAAAAAGGTCGGTTAATGATTTCCGAAAACCACCGTGTCTCAATGGCCTCCATCAGCAGCATTCCCTACGAGGTGAATTCTTTTTTATCCACGTTCAATCCATCTTCATCGCCAAGAATGGTGCCGTGTTCCATCAATCCACGATCGAAAAACGACACTATTCGGAACACCGCCTCGAATCTCCACCACAACAACGGCGTCGAATTCCTCTGTACTCGCGCCACGTTCCGTAAACGACGGCATCCTATTTTTCAAAACGCTCGACGAGTGGATGAGAGATCTGATAGCGGAGATCGTTCATAACCTTCAAAAAGTGCTGATTCTCGTGCAAATCTAAGCGAGTGACGGAGTAGCTGAAAAGGTGGAGACAGAGAAGGCAGTCGCCGACAAGTGGCCGGTGGTCACGCATAAGTGGAAGGACGGCATCGCGCTACCGCCGGACAAAGTGATCCTTGTTGAAGAGCACACTAGAGACAGAGGAGAAGATGAGGGGACGAAATTCTAACAGTGTAGTGTTGTTGCGGTAAATTGGGTATTTCACTTAAATCAGGACTTATGTGGATAGGGTAAGACGCAGAGTGGGCCTAGAGAGGTAAAAATTGACAAAAGGGGCCGTCTTGTAAGAAGCCCGTTAGTAGTGTCTTGTGGCTCGACTGGCCCCAGACCTCTCCACCATATTGGTCTGTTCGGGTTATTCGGCCCAGGCTCGGGCCTAGATATATAGGATTGAAGCGTTGTATTCATTGTGAAATGTTGGATTCATTCGAGTATTACGTTACAGTATACTACTACTACTACTCTCTCCGTCCCAAACTAAATGTACGTTTTTCGGCGTGATGTCATTTGTAAATTACTTTTAGATAGTATACATAATTAAGATTTATAAAATAAGATCCATATTGCATATTTGAAAATATAAAACAATTTTTTGAGATGTCCATAATGGTCATAGGGGACAAGAAATTTGGGACACAAGGAGTAATTTTGACGTTTATCAACGTGTATGTCACATAATGCTCTTTCTCTTCTGAGAAATTTTTTTTAAAAAAAATCACAAAATTCCACGTCAGCAGCTTTTATTCTTCTTACCTCCCTATTCATTTTTCCACTCGAAAGACAAAAATCTTCAAGCAACCCCTCAAATTTACAATTTATGGTGCTGAAAGTAATATTCTATAGCTGGTGGATATATGGAGTACTTTATTTGCATATCCATTTTTCTTAAAAAAAAAAGAAGAAGAAAAAAAAGAAAGAGAGAATAATACTAATGGACTCAAGAGAAGTTGGATTCCATAACTAAACCAAAAAAAAAAAAAAGGAAAAGAAAAAGAAGTTGGATTCTATTGTTCCATCATTGTTAAAAGAAAAAGAAGAAGAAGAAGATAAGAAATTGATATAGTCGATGCATGCTACAGGAGAAAGAAAGATTAAGAGTTGCCGTCCAAAAGAGGAAAAGGAAAGAAAGAAAGATTGAGATCGATCAAAAGGTTGAAAAGCTAATTGAATAATTTGGAGCAATGTTCGTTTTTTAAACGTGCAGTTTTTAAATTTAAGTAATCCCCTCGTTTGAAAGTGATTAATTAGCCAGAAAGGATTATTACATGCACTATATATCAACTAGCCATAAACAGACAAATTGGCCGGAGAGTTACCTAGGTACCAAGCACAATGCTTGTCCAACTGGTCCCCCTCCATGAGATCTAGAGGTTCTCCCCTGTGAGCAGGGTAGGGGGGACCGATAGCTCATGGAAAATTTATTTGGTGGTTGTGTGCCCCAAATCTACCACACTTTTCTGTGGTGCTAACACTAGGTGTATGATCCAACAAAAATGTGAAATTAACATGATATTCTTCTTTCCAATGTATGTATGTATGTCTCTACGTGAAATATGACTGATTAGTCATCCTTTATCAGTTTGCAACTACGGCAATTATTCGGCGGTTCTATTGGCGCGTTATGCCCAAAACTCTAAGTTATCAACTTCAATTTAATTATAGGTATGAATATTACGTACTGGCTAAAGCGTGGCCATGCTTCAAAGACAATTAAATAGGAATTGGGGATGGTCTTGTGCAGGGCTGGCTCAATGGGAAGGCCCAAGAGGCCGCTGCCTTGGGCTTTCACATTTTGAGCCAAAAATGAGGCACCACTTTGGCACTTTCTAGATAAGTGTGTGTGTGTGTGTGTGTGTGTATATATATATATATATATATATATATATATATTTTTTTTTTTTTTTTCTGTGTGCAACTATAATACAAACTCCTTTGGTGGTTCACTGGTAAAGTGTTTGCTTTTTTATATAAGGTGCCTAGGTTCAAATCCTGGTAGGCTACTTTTTTGTAGTGTCTTTTTGCCAAAAAAAATTTCCTCCTATCATATAAATTGGGGCTGCTGTGATTCAAACATGAGTCTACTAAATATTATTGCAACCGCACCAACCATTAGGGCCGAAACATTTACCATGTTGAATAATATGAATGAAAATTATATATAGAAAAGTATTTCTGTTTATTATTTTTAAATTAAAAAATTTATGTGGGGCACTATTCCACCCCTTGGCCTAGGGCATCCAAATACCTTGGACCGGCCCTAGTGTTGTGCAGGGTGCACACCATCGTGTTGTGCACATCGATACCGTTGATTTCGGCTATCAACGGTCTAAATTAAAAACAAATTTTTATTGATAAAAGATATTTATTACCAGTCAAAGTTAAAAAACATATCTCAACCATTGATTGTCGAGATCAATGGTCCAAATGTGCATTGTAACGACCTTGATTTTCGGTAAATAAAAATTTCGTTAAATATTTAAATTTTATTTTAATTACTTGGATTTCTTTTAAAATTTCGTTTTTATTTCTAATAATCCGTCATAATTAGATTTGAAATTTATAAAATTATATCTTTTCGTCCTGGACAATTTAGTTCTTTTCTAAAGACAAGTTTGCTTGTAGAAGCACTTGCATATT
This sequence comes from Rhododendron vialii, assembly GCF_030253575.1. Taxonomy (NCBI): domain Eukaryota; kingdom Viridiplantae; phylum Streptophyta; class Magnoliopsida; order Ericales; family Ericaceae; genus Rhododendron; species Rhododendron vialii. Next base: position 16,305,286 of record NC_080568.1, read on the forward strand.
TTCTTAGCAAGTTAAATAAAATCCTAAAATTATATTTCTTGGCTAGAAATTCTACATGGCAAGTAGGATTAGCTACCAACTGATTAGTTGGAGAAACCTAACTACCAATTCATTTAGTTACATTCTCCTAACCTTAGATGAACCTTTTTGACCATCTTTGAGCCTTATGAACCCCTCCAACCCTAGGTGAACCTTTTAGACCTAGGGAGGTAATTATTACACTTCATGTCTAGTCTTTTCAAGCTTTACTATCATTATTATTCCTTTACCCGTTGGATAATAATTGTTTGAGAAAATTTTATCCTTTGGGTAATAGAAATAAGTCTTGTCAAAAAAATAATAATCCAAGAAGTACACCTAGATTTGACTAGTCAAGTCAAAACTAAATCCCATCATATTGCTTCCAAAAGAAGTAAACCTATTTTCTTTTCATTGAGTTGTCACTTGAAAGCCCATAACCCTCACTCTTTTCCTAGACCTAGTAAGCTAGACCTATTAGGACTACTTGGTACTTAAAGTGTACTTATATATATACATAGGCATATTTATATACATAGTACGAGAGAGAGAGAGAGAGAGGGAGTGAAGTGTGTGATTGTGTTTTGATACACTTACACAAGCTAAACCTTTTAGCCACCCTCACACTCAACCTAAGTACAACATGACAACCCATTTCTAGACTTTATTTTGTTCTGCAAGCAAGCCATCCTAGGACAAGACAAGACAAGACCAAAAACCCTTCATGATTTGTCACTTCAAGACTATACCTATCATAATTGTCCCTTTACCCATTAGACAATAATTGCTAGGGAAAAATTTATCCCTTGGATAATAGAAGTTAGTCTTGCCAATGGAAGCCAAGATTTTTACTATAAATAGCACCCCTCACTTACCATTCAACTCACACCTTCCATCCTTCAACTTCTCTCTCTAGAATCCTTGCATTTGTTATTTGTTCTTTTTGTTCTTGAGTTTTTTTGAAGTTCTTCAAGAGTTTTTTTGAAGTTCTTCAAGAAACTCAACCTAGGCCGCCACCAAACCACCACTCGATCACCCTTTCGATCCAAAAAAATTAGTAGTTTTAGTCAAGAACTAGTTTCGAGAGAAACCTTTCTCTTTTGAAACAACCGTAAGCTTACCGTGGGAAGTCACTCCGTTCGTTAGCCGACGTACTTACTTTTCCGTAGCCGCCCTACCGCCAAGAAGAACGGTAGATTTTTCTGTCCTCGTTATCTCTAAAGTATATGTAGATTATCCTTACTTACTTCTCTAAGTATAACTAGAAGTAGTATATTACTTGTACGTTTGAAATGCATGTTAGTTAATAATCTTATTTTTGCTAATGGAGATATGAACATGTGGAATAACCAACTTTTACTTTAATAAACATATGTTGTTTTAAACTTCCCACAAAGGAGGAAAGAACGGATTTTTGAAGATAAGATTTTATCATTTGATAGAAGTATTCGTATTTTGATCTTTAGGATGATTATGAGCATGTATACATAAATTGTTTGTATTACTTGTTGTGTGATAAAGCATAAGTGATTTTCACTCCAAAAGCGTCCGTACATGTGGCGTTATGCTTTAAGTGGTGATTTGAGCATGATTAGTAATATAGAGTTGGATGATCTTGCTAGTTTAGTTTCAAGATTACAATGAATGATTTATGATTACGTATGTGAAAAGTCCTACCTCGGAGTCGTTGCATGAAAATGAGACACAGAAATCGAGAAAGTAGAAACATGACACCTAGGGTGTGGTTAATGGAATAATGTGATTTGTAAAAGAGAAATATTTTGAAAATTGCAATGTGGCCGGACTTAGTAGCCCATTGTGAGGAGTGCGTGTGTAAACTATTTTCGAAAATCCAATTGGAACTCAGAACGGTGGAACGATTGTGGTATACTCAAGAACCCGGAACGGTGGAACCGAGGGATGAATTGTGGTTTGGTTATCCGCGGAGAGGAGCCAACGCAATTGGTTTAATGATTTTCGAAAACTCACATAGGAACCCGGACCAGCGGAACCATTGTGGTATACTCAGGAACCCGGAGCGGCGTAACTGAGGGTTTTGAATTGTGGATTGGTTATCCGTGGAGAGGAGCCAATGCCAAATTCAATATTTTTGTGTGCCAATGGAAACTCGGTGCGGCGGAACCATTGTGAAAATACTCGGGAGACCGGAACGGCGGAACCGAGGTTGGGTGTGTTAAAAACGATTTTGAAAATGTTGATTTGATATAAAAATGGTGACATGGTCTACGAGAAGTCGCGTAGGAGAAACTCAAAAAAATCATGAACACCAACGTTAGTTTGGATATTGAATGTGGATGTGTCATTGTTAACTATTTGTTAGATATGCAAGTACTATGTGGAAATTGTCAAACTATGATCTTCTGCTTGTAAGTTAAGGGTTAGTGGGCATGGATTATTCTATTGAGCTTTTGTAGCTCACGGTGTTATCTTTGGTGACCCTGACATATTATATTGGTGGCGACGCTAGTATAATGTGTCAGACCTTATAGATGAACGTGGTGAACTTTACACCTTGAAAGTTTTTGGAGCTGAAGAGCTGGCTAGAATGGAGGAGCAGGCAGAGCTGTAGTTAGGAACCCTAGTTTCCCTCCCTATTGTAATGAAAGTACTCTTATGGAGGTTGTGATGTAATAATGGGCCACACTCTATTTTGAAGTTCCAATAAAATTGTCTATTTAACGTACTCAAAATTCGGGGCGTTACATGCATAGTACCGTTCACAGCACGATGTCGCATAGCACCTACTCCAGGTACCATTAAATACTACTAATCTTTCCCCTAATTAGGAGACACTTTGTACTGGCTAATGCTCTGAGGCTGTTGTGAATGCCCTAGGAAACAAAACAATGTCTTGTTTTCTACCAAAATTTGCAAATAAGTTTTAAATTAATAATAAGATGAAATCAAATAACTAAGACGATAAAGAGAAAGGTGAATCGGGACCATTGGAAATTGAGAGAGGTATTCAATTATTGTAGGACAAATTTAGCATAAAAATTTTGTACACTCCACTCACGAACCCACTCTCAATATTTAATTCTACAATAATGAATTCACTTTTTTTATCAAAATGTTTAAATTTATTCCGGTCTTTTTCCAAAAATATTTTATTTAATGAACCGAATTTTTGAGATGTTACAATTTCAATCCTCAATCTAGCGTTTATCGCTCCCAATCCTGGTCCTCATGAATTTTTAGTAATTTGGAAGATTTTTTAAAGACACTTTCTCACTCTCACTTCCGTTTTCGCTCAACACACACACATTATGTGGGGACTTATCATGCACCTCTGTATTGTCATCTCTTTTGAAGATAGACAGTGGAATCGGTGTCTATCAGCCTACGTTCTAGAAGGATTTGGGCAGGCCATCTGCCTTTTTTACGTTTCACATTTTATTTGAGATATGAAGGTGAAATTGATCAGACTAGGGGTAGTTAGCTTTCAAATTTCTTCTACCTAGTTGTTGGTTGTGAAAGTATTCGACAAGTAACAGTTTATACTTTGTACACTGACGGTTTTAACCTTTTTTCCCCTTAATTGATAATAATAACAAGGTGTACAGTTTCAACTAAATTAGTTATTCTTGAAGACACTGGGTATTTGTTAATTACCAATCAAAGAATTTATATTAGTATCTGATTTCAGACCAATCCATTAGCAAAGACATCAACTTCCTCCTCCACTTTGTAGGTTTTAAATCCACAACCTCGAAGCATTCAGGTGTAGTTACACAACCACGAAAAGGAACGCCTCGATTTATGTGAGCTTAACCTTTTTCACATGCGCTTTTCGGCTTTATTTTATTCAATTTTTTACTTAACAAATGAAGGAGTTCACAAAAAAGAACGTAAATTGAGGAAAAAGAAAATAAATCACACTCACCAACTAAAAAATATATAAAAATCTTGAAATAAATAGCGAATATTGGGAATCAATTTTTTCCACCCAGCTTGTTTCATCCGCACTTTCTTTTTCTATATATATGCATGGTTTGCTTTCTAAGTTCATAATATTGTCATTTCATCATTTTCTGTTTGAACACATGAAATAGAAAAGTTGTAAAAGTTATGTAGTACTCCATTCGTCCCAAATTGAGAGTCCCTTTTGGGAATTTCAACTATTTAAGGGAACATATAATGATTACATCTACATTCAAATTTAATGTCTATCATTTTCACCATTATCCCTATATTCTACCTGCTTCACCAAGTTTCTCCTTCTTTTTTTGGAAAAAGGACCATTATTTTGGAATAACCCAAATAAAATAATGAACTCTCTCAATTAGGAACGGAGGGAGTAATATACGTAAATACTCTACAAACAAACACTACTACAATAAAAAACGGTAAAAAAGAAAAAGAAAAAAAAAGGAAGAGAGTGTAAAGTGGTTCGATTAATTTTTCACCCACCCGGGTAACTTGCCTGAGATATTTTCACGCGCTCCACATGTCCCAAGAAAGAAAGTGGAAGAATAATTCCACACAACACAACCGTTTCGAGCTCAGTAGCCTTATTTTTCTATGATGCCCCAATGTGGTATTGGGGCATGATGCCCCCATTTAATATGGGCCTTTAGATCAAGTTTTAGGTGAATCTGAGCCCTTGGATCAAAACCACTCCCAAAAAGTATGGTGGTTTTGCCTTTTTTTTCAGAAAAAAACGTTATTATACTTACCATGAACACTGGCTCTACTTACCATAGTTTATGCTGACATTTACTACAAAATATTGTATACTTACCACAATAAAAGACTACACTTCAACGTTTTTGCCCTTCCACTCTCTAACTTGTTCTCTAGGTAGCCGGTTTGGCAGGAAAATAATTTTTTTTGCGGAAAAATGTACCTTTTTGCAAGAATTTTTTTAATTATTGAAAATTTATAAGTTCAGACCACTTTTTGTCATATTCACCCTACTTTTTTTCATTTTCCTAATCATTTGTGTAATAGACTATCAAATATTAGGTGAAAATATAAATTTCATTTAATAATATTTAATTTGTAAACAAATTTTTCATAACAAAATTTTCAAAACTAAATATTTAAGCCAAAAATTGCCTTGATTTTAGATTCATGTTGTTAATATATTTTATTACATTATTTTTAATTAAAAAGTATTTTACAAATATTATTGAGAAAACATTTATTCATTTATTGTTTTGAATAACTTACAATTAATGTTGTTAATATATTCCATTAAATTTTTACTTTGTGTATATATGTTTCTTATAACAATTTTTTTAAAATAATAAATATAAACCATATTATTTTAATAATCTCCTAATTATATTTAAATTATTTATTTGAAATGATTTCTGCAATTGATTAACGTGATACTGTAACAATTAGTAATGATTGACTATAGTAGCCGGAGTTATTGGCCAATTGTATTAATGCTATATTAATGGTTGAGCATTAATACAATTGGCTAAAATGAATTGGTTAATGTAGATTGATAGTGATCATGTCATTAGTAGATGACATGATGGTGATCATGTCATATTCAATGAGTGATAATTGACTATAGTAGCTAGAGTCATTGGCCAATTGTATTAACGTTATAGTAATGGTTGAGCATTAATACAATTGGCTAAAATGAATTGGTTAATGTAGGTTGATAGTGATCATGTCATTAGTAGATGTAATAGTTAACAATAGTGTTGGTTGTGATCAATGAGTGAATGCTACCATTAGCTAATGTATGAGTAACCACTAACTATTGATCCATAATGGTCATTCCATTACTTAGTTTTATTAATCATTGAGGTATTATGCTTTAATTACAAGGTAATACAAATTAAGTAGAACTAAGTGACATTAAATTTGTTATGTTAGTTACCTTTTTAACTACCTTTATTATGATCCATTAGTTACGTTACATAAATTCATACTTACTCATCATTAATGTCACACTTACCATAGAATAAGGCTACGCATACTGCAAAATAAGGCTACGCATACTGCAACAACTGATCATTGTGACCACCATGACATTCGGTTGTTACTTCATGATGTGAATATCCCACGGTTTATGCTAGTACTTACTTTTTGAAAATGATACACTTATTACATATTCAGACTTTTTTGCCAACTTCTTTGGTGCAACAAATCTAAAGTCTTGCTTACCATCCTTACCATAGTATAAGGCCACGCTTACCACAAAAATGATCAAACTTACTAATTAGTAACAATTACTTACCAATATAAATTAGAAAAATATATTGTGATTTGTGATAATACATACCTCTAGTTATATCAATATATCAAAGAGTAGTATCTCTATTACGAAACAATAAAATTTCTGCTATTATCTCTTGATGCGATCATACCACGATTTTTGCTACGTACTACTTAAGAAAGCTTGTTTTAGATGTCATTCTAAGATCATTCTGTGTTAAGTATGTCCAGTTTGAAGTCAATACATCCAGTATTCGTGATAAGTATATTTATTGATATGGTAAGTAGCTTCAGTTGCCAAGAATTTTCTTCCCAAGTCTATGTTTAGTACATTCAATTTCAAGTAAATACATACAGTATTTACGGTAAGTACGTTCATTAACTTGGTAAGTACCTTCAATTTATGGAATACCCACCAAAATGGTAGGATATCTCTCCATTTATCAACACTGATATATATTAATAGTTAGCAGCAGTAAATACACCAACAAGGTCAACCAAAACAGAAAATTCATCAAAAGATTCAAAACAAAGAAAAGCCAAGGCATCGCATTTACCAACATTCATCAAAACAAAGAAGAACCACAATGTCACCCACCATTATTTCCCAATGTAAGTATTCAATTCATCTTATAAAATTAACTACTCCACACAAGTGTGAAAAAGAATATGTATTACAAGAAACGTTTCAACCACTACCAGGACTACACAGAATGTTACTCAACATAAGGATTCATAAATTCATTTAACACAATCTACAACTCCCAGGACTAACGGACCGCCAAAGTAATGACCGCTTCCCCAACCACCGGTATTGATCTTGCCCAATGAAAGCCTTCGCCTGTAGGAGCTCGCTCTTTAATTATTGGACCGTCTATATGCTGAAGTTTCCTAAATGGACAAAGTAAACAAAGCCCAAATCAAGAAAAATTCCTTCAGATGTTGAATATTCAACAATAAAAGGAGAGAAATTACCATACACCGACTCTTTTAATAAGCAACAAATCTGCCATTCGTTTGTGAAAGAAATAATCCGATATGATGGTCATCTGCTCATGTCTAAATCCCAATCGCAACTACAATACCACCAAGCTAAAGGGAGTTTAAGTTCTTTGTAACTATAAGCTACGTTGGTAAAAATTCTCTTACAACTAAGTAATTTTTCCACTCCAACCATTGGGTGCTTGAATGGTAACTTCAGTAACAAATTCATTCAAGCATATTGTCGCACAATGGATAGGCAGGAACAGAAAAAAAAATTACTACATGTAGATTAGTTTCAATGATTCACAAGCCATACTTTTAAATTTTGACATAGCTACCTCAGTTGCCCCAAGAGAAGATAATCCCTGAGAGCAAATGGAAAAATTTCAAAATAGCCCCCAACCTTTACACTAAAATTCAATTAGACTCCCAACATTTTAAAAACTTCAATTTTACTCCCAATGTTATATTCCGTTAATCAAAATGCCTCCTTCCGTCTGAATGACTAACAGATTCCGTTAAAAGCTCCGTTAAATAGCGTCTCGATCGAATTTCAATAATCCGAGCCGCTTAATGTGTTCAAAACGTGATTTTAAGGTTACTCACTAGAAATCAGCAAAAAAAAAAGATCGGGAAGGGTTTGATCTGAACAGTTTTTTATTGAACTATTCAATAAAAAACTGTTCAGATCAAACCCTTTTCGGTCTTTTTTTTTTGCTGATTTCACTCGGGTACCTTTAAAATCACGTTTTAATCATATTGAATGGCTCGGATCATTGAAATTCGATTTGGAAAGGGGAGGTGTGGATCGATCCGGATTTTGTTCAAGTCCGGACGTTCGAATTTTGCTTCGGTCGGCACCTTCCCTTTTCCGATTGAATTTCGATGATCCGAGTCGCTCAATGTGATTAAAACATGATTTTAAGGGTACCTATGAGAAATTAACAAAAAAAATGACCAGAAAATGCTTGATTTGAACAATTTCTTATTAAACTATTCAATAAAAAACTGTTCAGATGAAGCCCTTCGCGGTCATTTTTTTTTGCTGATTTCTTCCAAAGTATCCTTAAAATTACATTTTGAAAACATTGAGCGGCTCGGATCATCAAAATTCAATCGGGTCGATATTTAACGGAGTCTTTAACGGAATCCGTTAGTCATTTGGACGGAAGGGGGCGTTTTGATTAACGGAATATAACGTTAGGAGTAAAATTAAAATTTTTAAAAGATTGAGAGTCTAATTAAATTTTGGTGTAAAAGTTGGGGGCTATTTTGAAATTTTCCCAGAGCAAATCAAACAATTAGTGGGGAATCACCGGGGTGCCAACATATTCTACATGGGTTACCTTTCACACACACGGAGAGATAGAGAGAGAGGTGTCGAAGGATAGAGAGACGTACCGAGAGGAGAAAGTGAGGGATCAACCGGAGAAAGAGTGGCATAAACGGGCTCTGTGGAGGAGCTATGGAGGAGATATAGAGACGTGAGGCGTGGTCGCATGAGGAGATGGAGGAATCGCAAAAAAAAATTAGGGCTTTTTTTAATGTTTTTAGTAACCGGTTTAGAAGGTTAGAGGGAGAGAGAGTGGGGCATGGATCCAATGGTTGGGATTAAAAGAAAAAGATCAAGGGTTCAGAAAAAACAGGGGCATGATGCCCCAATACCGCCTTGGGCATCACAGCCGAAGCCGAGGCAGCCTGAGCTCCTTCTTTCTTTACAAGTACTTTTTTGTTCGTGAGTGTTTGGGAGAAAAAAAATTGGCAAAAAAAATATTCTTAAAGTGTATATGAACTGTTCAGTGGATCTGAGTAGTGTATCTGAGCAGTTTATATACACTTTAAGGGCATTTTCTTTGCAACTAGCGTTTCTCTTCTTTTTCTCGAGTAGAGTAGAGTACTAGGGTTTGCCTCATTCCCCTTCTCCGGAAGGGAAGGAATCAACGCAGGCATTATACTCCAACACCATTGCCATTTGTTTGCATCGTCATTAATCAAATCAAATGCAAAAGGATATTGTAAGAGCAGCAGCATTGCCATTTCTCCCCGATTTCTCACTAGTACTACTACTACTTTTTTCTCACAAACACAAACACACACGAATATATATACTATGTCGATGATGCATCTCTGATTTGACGTTTTACTTATTTTCCATGGGTTTAGTTTGGATATCAGGATATCATTTGTGGGTTTCGTTTTGAAGTTTGTACTACTCCGTCTCCGTATATAGCCTTTGAATAGGTAAGTTGAAATACATGAGAATCATGAGATTGGTTTGTATTGTTGAGGAAATGTTGATGACATTGGTTTTTGTATGGATTACTCGACACCTGCGAGAAAGCTGGCCCGACTACGTTGAGTTATCCAAAAGAAAATATGTCAAATATCCCCGTATACAACACATATGACTGTTTGCTTAACAAGACTCTTTTAATTCATGATTTGCAACCATGGATGGAGCGCTGAGAAAGTGAGCTACAATTTCTGGTTGCATGTAACAAACAACTTTCATTCTAAATTTTAGACGGTCTATTATTAGGTAAGTTATGGACGACTTAGTTCCCTTATTCTTTCCAGGGTATAATAGGTTTCTTATCCTCGTGTTGAAGGAATATTGGCTTTCCTTGTATTGTATTTATTGGGTACAATGAATATAGCTTGTCCGTCTTCACTCGATCATTTCTTTCGTAAGAGATCGAGATTCACCTTCTTTCCCTCCTATACTTTGGAGATGAACTTAGTTACGTGCATTGCTTACTCTGCTCATTTCTGAATTTTTTGTTTTCTCTATGTGTCTTCCATACAGTTCTAATAGGAATTTGGTAAGCTTAATAGGTTTATAGTTATTGGCCGACCTTATTCTTGCCTTCTTTAAGTCCACTTCAGCGTATGCTTGATATCGAGTTTCCTCTCTACGTGTGCACTCGCTTGCGCGCACGTGTGTGTTTGTATGTGTGTGTATGTGAGAGAGAGAGAGTATGTGTATGCGTGTTCTTTTTTGTTTCTCTGGTACTTTGGAAGATGTGTAAGGGCTTTTTTTTTTGGTACTTCGGAAGATGTGTATGGGTGTTCTAGTGCTTATATATATCGCAACTATTTCGACTTGTACTGTCATCTTCGTAATCTCTTATTTTGTTAAAAGTTGTATTTTTTCCTTTCATCACCATCAGAGCTACTCTTGCATTTTGAGTTCTATGTCTACCTTTCATAGTTCTTTTGGAACTTTTGTAATGCATTGATAAATCTCTTGAGTATTGAAGTCAAGATCCTTGGTCAACTTATGTGCATTCTAGTTCACTAGTGATTTTTAAGGATCATGAGTCCATGACATTCACCTGTTCCTAACTGCGTTATCAAAATTTAAGAAGTATGACATTTTCCTGTTCGTAAACTGCTTTGTTGAAATAAATCCTAATTACGTTGAAGTTCTTATCATGTTGAACACCACTTGACAATTGCTGACAGAGTTGAAAGAACGTGAACATTCAACTTCATCAAGAAAGGTCAATAGACCTACCAACCTCGGGCCTTAGACACGGTTTCTTTAGTTAGTTGTGCTGAAGTGACCAAAAATCAAACTTAAGTAAGTTTAAATTCCATTTTTTAGAAGGGGAATGGCTGTGCAGTGGGTTCTGGATCCATAAGAGCTAAGAACTAGATCATCTATAGCTCTAAGTCTCTAATTGAAGTACTTGCAGATATCATCTTAATTTGAATTGACACCTCCCTTGTCATAAGTTGCTTTGGCAGTTTGACATTACTTAAGGAGTTCTACGTATCTATTATGTTGTCTTATTACTAGTTGGGACCACATTATCCTTTTCTTTTTTTTTTTAATCGGGACCTCATTTTCCTGGATCAACCATGAAGTGCAAAGGTTTTCTTGGTATCATCCTAGTAGCTTCCTGTCTAATTTCGATATGTGATATCTTAGAGGCCTATAACTTTCTCCATTTGCAGAGATAAATGAATTAACGTTTTTCCTGTTATGATCACTTCTTGAAATAGAAAATTTACTTTCCAATGACTAGTATATTTTTGCGTGCAATGTTTTCATTCTTATTGTGTGCTTGTTTCTTGTATGATAATTAATTGGGATTCTTCGTTGTTAACACACTCTCCTTGAACTGATACCTTGTCACAAAAACAGCTATGCCGCCAAATGATTTTAGGAAGAAGAGTGCTTGTGGAAATGCTCCTGAATTTGGAGCTATCTTCATGTCAAACCGGAGTACAATAAAAGAGTGTTTTGAGAGAAAACTATTTGGTCTTCCACATGCTTTTGCTGAGTTTGTGAAAGAAGTCAAAGCTGGAATGATTTTATTTCTTTTTGAGTATCAGCAGAAAAAACTTTATGGTGTTTTTGGGGCTGTGTCTGATGGAAGAATGGATATTGTACCCCATGCGTATCATTCAACCGGGAAAAAGTTCCGTGCACAGGTAATGCTTGTTGGTTCTACCATATTATCTTGTTTTCTTGCCAGGTTCATTCTTTCATGCTTTCCAATTGGTTTATAGTTGTTATATAATACCTTCAGGTAATGTGAAGCAATGAACATTGTTGCTTTGAGCTGTAACCTTTTTCCCCTTTTCAAATCTAGTTTATCTCAATTCTGCAGGTTTTGCCTGTCCAGGTTTCTTTTACTGTTATTTGGAATTGTTGTCCACTTTCTGAACCTGATTTTTGTGACGCGATTAGAGAGAATTACTTTACAGAGCAGAAGTTCAACATTGGTCTGTCTAAATATCAGGTTTTATCTTAATCACATCTCTTTAATTAGAATCTAAGCATATTAGTTTGGTAAAGGTTCATGCCCTTGTTCTGGGGAAATGACGGCCAAGGATGTGTTTTGATAAATAATACCTGCCAAAGACATTTCAGCATTAACAATTGTTCTCAGCATGTCCTTGGCGGGTATTAATTATCAAAACATGTCCTGGGCCGTCATTTTCCCCGTTCTTTACATGTTGAAAGGCTACTCTTCTTATTTCACTCTACAACGGTTATATTCAGAAATCTTTGAGCAAAAAGCAAGTCAAGAAAAAGGCACTCTAATGCTACGGTTAAAGTATATACCTCCCTAGATTCTACAGAGGATTCCGTGGTTGAAAGTCAGGCTACTAAATTAGTGGATGTTCCCCAGACACTGAATGAAAGGACTTCTCATTTTAAGCCCACTGGAACCAGCAACCTTTTTACCTCTTTGCATGAAAATATCACTCCCTCTAGTGATGCAATAGCAAGCTCATGTTTTTCTGAATGTCAACCAGTCCCATTGGAAAGAGAATCAGAGTGCATAGGTGTCTCTTCTTATACAACTTCATCAGGCCTTGGCGATTACATACCTTTGTCTTCCCCTGAACAGTTCGAACCAACAGAGATTGCGCAAGCTTTCTCAGAGGCTACCTGTGATGGTCATAAAGATTTGTCCTTGGCTGAAGCATGTATATTTCCAATGTCTTTTGGAGTGAGGGATTCAACTCAGCCATCCTCTGTACACAAGGCAGATGGAGGTCAATGTGATGAAAGCTCTCCAGCTCATCAAAGTAACAGCTATCCAAGGGTCAAGGGCCTATATTCTGATATTCCAGACAAAAAAGGTAGTGCGTTTAAATTTTGAGTCTAAAGCTTCTTTGGAAAAGAATGAAGACAACTCGGAAGTGACTGAATCAATTCATGAAATTATGAAAAAGTTGCAAAAGTCTCACAAAAATTGGGAAAAAGCAAATCGGAAAACTAAAAGTGTCGTACATGGAATAGGAGATAGAACCCTGGAAAACAGATCTAGTGTGTTTTCTCGCTTAAGTACTGGTTTGGGAGATGTACAAAGAAAGGATGTCAAGAACTGGAATACTTGGAGGCATGAAACTGGGGCCAAAGTCCATGAAGATGGTGAGGTGTGTGGTTGTTCTTCTGAAAATAGGCAGAAGAAGAGAAGATTGGTTAGTCTTGTTCTTAGACACGAGTTAGACGTCGACGATAAAATACGCCATAGGTGGTGTCCGGAAGTTTAGATGCAACCTCAGGAAAGTTCTGCTGGCAAAGAGAAAGGTGGAAGTTGGGAAGGTTCAACCAGAAGTGATAAAAGTGGTGATAATGAGATTGGGTTTCCTCCAAAGGACATAGTATTATCTGTCATACCCGACCACCAGTGATGGGAAAGGTGAAGAGCAAGGAAGGGGCTTGACCAACATGGATTTGATGCCGGGAAAGGAAGATGGTTCCATAGCCAACTGTTTTAACGAGGTGGACACGAAACCTTTGAAGACATACCAACGTCGTCGTCGGGTTGCGATACTGAGCTGGTTTCTCTTGTCAATATTGAAACTGGCAATGTTATGTGCTGAAGAACTGGTTATTGCCAAAGTGTGCTGAAATCTCTACGTATTGAGGAAGTGTTTTTTGAAGGAAATTGGGGAAGGGAAGCATCTTTATTATTCTAGTTTAGGCATGAGTGTAAACGAAAGAAGTTTGTAGGGACAAATAAGTTCCAATAGGAATTAGAATGAAAATAGAATTCCACAAGTAGTTATAGGGTAGGAACATAATAGGATCCTTGCAGCTTGTGATGATACATCTGAAGTACAGTAATTGGTTGGTACAACGCACTTTGGGCGACATCCTTCTCGTTACACTATTCTGGTTGATTGAACAAGATTTCGTGTCCCCTGACTTTGTTCGTTTGGTAAATATATTTGCTCGGTGTTTGCAAATTCTGTCCATGCATGTAAATCAGTTGGCACTGAATCAAATGTGATCTTCTGCTGAAATTCTTAGACTGGTTGAATAGATATGCATTACTCCCATAACTAATATCACTCCGGTTTCAATACGGCCTCACACTGCTAAACATTGGATGGGACTGTTTTACCTCCCACATTACATTAGGATTGCCAGCAGCATCCTTCCCCAATTGTGTGCAAGCAAGGTGCCTAATTCAGTGGTGGATTGATCCGTCTTGTCTGTGAGGTTTATGCGGTTGTTGGTTCAACACCCCAACCTCCTGAAAAAACATCATCGGTCATGCTCGTCTCTATGATTGGCTCTTCAATACACTACTAGAACTTAATTGCAGTATAATCTCGTCTCAGTAATAAAAAGTCCTATCAAAAAAGCGAAGAATGTTGAGGAAAATCTAACACTAGCTCCTTCCTCTTCGTAATAGATTACTACCAGATTCTTCTTTAGTGAACTCCTAGTATAATCTCATCTCATAATAATGTTTGTTACTTGCGGTGAGTTTGTTTTTATTTGTAGTATTAAAACAGTAATATCATTTAGTAGCATGAACCGAAGTTTAAAAAAGAAAGTTGGGATAAGACTAAAGACAATAAAAATAGTTGCTTCTTTTTTTCTTTTTTCTTTTTTTGATCCGAATAAAAATAGTTGCTTCATTCTTTTGTTTTCAGTGTCCATTTCTTTTTACTTGTGAATCGAACAATATGACGTAAAAATTAAATCCGAATCTAATAAGATATAAGAGAATATACTAAAAAAGACCGTGATAAAAAGACACTAAAATGAACTTTCTAAATTGTGTTACTGAATGTTTTCTAAGCTGACTACTTCATATATACTGATTTTCAATTATACTAATCTCTGAGTAGAATACCGAAAAGAACTGAACTTTCTCACTTCACTATGTTTGGTCTTCATTGCTGTTTCTAGACAGTGATGCTGATCTATTTGGCAGATTCAAACTATGCCCTTAAAAGTATGATTCACAAGTTCAATTTTCCTGGCGTGCTTGTTTTTAAATGATCTTTGAATCTCCTTTGAAGCTGCCGAATCTGTTGACCTTTCAAAGTCTAGGCCTCCTTTGCTTCGCAGATTAAAATTTATGGGATTACAGTTTTGCGATTTCAGTCCATAGACTATTTGTCCTGGATTAATTTTATCTCTAATTCTATCTGATCCCATGTCTGATTCGCATAAGATTACATATGGGAGTAAGGAACAAATTATTTTTTGAAAAAATTTTCTGAAATTTTTTTTATAAAAAAAGAAACTATTGAAAACAATTTTTTGAAAAAAATAGTTTTTCAAAAACAGTTTTATTAAGAATTTTTTTATTACAAAAACTACTTTTTGAAAAATAGTCTTTGAATTCAGTTTGTCTTTCAAAAAAAGTTTTGAAAAAAGATTTTTTGAAAAAAACTAGTGAAAGAAAATAAAGTTTTGAAAACAATTTTGCAAATTATTTTATGAAAAAGATAGTTTTGAAAAACATTTTCCGAAAAAAAATTATGAGAATAGTTTTTTTATTAAGAATTTTTTGAAAACATTTGTTCGATATAAATTTTTACAAAAGATAATTTTGAAAATACTTTTTGAGAACAATTCCAATGTCATCCGAATATTTTTTAAAACAATTCCTTCTTTATTAATCCTACCCAAACCCACCTAACGAGATTATTTAGTAAATTAATACCAGGATTGATAATCCCGATGGTCATTTTGGAAACCAAACGTGGGATTACTTGGGATTAAGTACAGTTAGTTCTATTCCTGGCAGTTAATTCGCGAATCAAACGAGACCAAAAATATATTGAAGGACAATGGTACAAGGTCTTTTGTTATTGCATGCACTACCAGGGCCTAGTGCGCTTCGGTGAGCTTACTGACATAACGACGTTTAATTTCTTTTTTTAACGTTGTACTAATATTAAATCACCGTCATATAAAACGTTTTATTTGTAGAATTCGCTGGACACTATAATCGTACCAAATATATAGTCAAGAGACCTTTTTCTTCTTCTTCTTCCTTTTTTTAACAGTTAATTTTGAAAATTACACAATCCCTTTGTTTGACCATTTCATATACAGAATGCCTTCTACAAATAGAGCCACATGCAATGCAACAAAGCGATATGAGAAAATATCCTTTCGATCTTCCAATTATATACCACTCCTGCTTAATGAGATCTCAAACTCTGATATTCGTTGTCTTTGCTCTTGCTGTGGTGACAGCGGAATGCAACTCAGAAGGTATGAGGATTAACTTCATTTATCTTGTTCTTAAAATCTTATTGAATCCCTAAGTTGTTCTAGCCAGTTTTCACTTTATTTTTGTCCTACGTTTTTTTTTTTTTGGTCATAAGTTGGAAGAATCTATATTACAGTAAACAACTTCCCAATCTATCAAGAACGAGATTAACTTCTTCTCTTTAAGAGTTGAATTCACAACCTCAGTATAATAATAAAACAAGGGTAATAGGATGTGTAATCTCATTGATGAGTAAACATGGGAAGGTAAACGGAGTCACCTAACCCTACTCTATTGGAATTCTCCACAGAGATATGTATATATTTTTGGATGTTTTGGTAATTTTTCCCCATTACATTATACTTAGGGCTGCAAACGAACCGAGCCATTCGCAAGCGGCTCATGACTCCGCTCGCTAACTCCGCTCGCTAACGGCTTGTTCGAGCTTGATTCATCAAGTAAACGAATGAGCTCAAACCACTTGATGCTTGGCTCGTTCGTTGAACTCGCAAGCTCCCTTATACATATATACTAAATACAATACAAGTATATATATACTTATATAGTCAGTCTCAAATGAGGGAGTCCTTATTTTAGTTAAAATGCGGACCTCCTCATTTCTCCTATTTTCCGATCGAATTTTGATGATCCGAGCCGCTCAATGTGTTCAGAACGTGATTTTAAGGGTACCCGCGAGAAATCGACAAAAAAAAAGACCGGGAAGGGCTTCATCCGAGCAGTTTTTGTTTGAACCGTTCGATAAAAAACAAACAAAAACTGCTCGGATGAAGCCTTTTCCGGTCATTTTTTTGCTGATTTCTCACGGGTACCCTAAAAATCACGTTCTGAACACATTGAGCGGCTCAGATTATCGAAATTCAATCGGGAAAGAGAGGTCCGCATTTTATTAAAATGAAGTGGTCATTTTTTTTGCTGATTTCTCACGAGTACCTTAAAAATCACGTTCTGAACATATTGAGCAGCTCAGATAATCGAAATTCAATCGGAAAAAAGAGATCCTGATTTTATTAAAATGAAGTGATCATTACGATAGACGGACTATATACTTATATACACATATACAGACATACATATACCCATATATACACGAGTAGAGACAATTTTTTATACTTAACCTTACCACGTTATTGCACACAAAAGCGTGGATAATTACCCACAACTTTGGCCCACTGCATATTTATATAGGGAGGAGTGGATACTCCTTGCATGTCTTTTGCCGATGTGGGACAAGTGTTGCGGAAGGTTGAGAGGAAAAATATTAGTCCCACATCGCCCATCCATGAGAACTTCCAATCCCTGTACCAGTATAAACTAATAATCCCGCTCCTGCACTCCAATGTCTGTAATGCAAGGGCCTCGGACAAACTTCAAACGAGTTATGCGAGCCGAACTCGAGCTCATATAATTCAGCTCAATTCGAGCTCGTAGGAATATATTTCAGCTCGATTCAAGCTCGAGCTCGAGTTGAGGAAAATTAAAGCGAGCTAGAGTTTGAATAAGGTAAAATTCGGTTCGATTCGGTTCGTTTGTAATTTTAATTATACTCATTGTTATATCTGGCCCTAAGTAATATTGAAAAATTACTTGCCTAATTTATTTCACCTAGTGGTTGATCTTTTTTATTTTTTTGGTCTCATTTATTTTTTAACTCAAGTAATGCGTGTATTTTTATTTTTTAATTAATCTTTAATTTGAATAGTAGTTACAAAGATTAATAATTAGGATATGACGGCATCACAACGAAAAACACACATTTCAACTAAGTTGACATTCATGAATACCGACAATCATATGCCCACTAGGACCTAAATGAACCAAACAAGTTGGCAAGGAACCAACCGTAGTAGTTTGAATAAAGAATTATTTTTGTTGTGAATATTTGACAACAATACCATAAAATCCTAAGTCTTCCCCCGACTGCACTACATATCTGTCAGATAGATATGAAATTTCCCTCCACTATTTTCGGCCTAAAACAAGGAAACTACAATCTACACAAAGTTTTCAAGACTAATTTTAGGGAATTGATTTTGACATTCCAGTTTTAGCTACTTACATTTTATTACTTTCTATCTTGATTGGTTATGTAAGAAAACAAAACATTTCGGTCGGTTTTTGCCACTTTTTTAGCACCTAACCAAAGTCAACGGTTTGTGATTCAGCAATTTTGGAGCCCAAATCAAATACAGATTTGAAGTAATAGAGTAAGGGACAGAGAGACAAACCTAATATATGGAGTATCTTCTATCGTTCCAGCCTAACTAAAAACTTCAATGGTTCCGAATCTTGTTTTTGATAATAGTCTCATACCATCAAGTTCTTAAAAAATTTGAGATGCTCCAGGCTCAGTGGTTCGCCGGAGAGACAAATGGGTAGGTAAAGTATGGAGTTGCATTATCCAGATCTCCTGTTGGATATGGAACTAGCTCTTTTTTTCTCGCCTAGCTAGCTCTGTTAGACAGGGAAGTCGGGAATTGACATTAATGTCTGACCGGCTGGTGTTGATCGGCCGGGAGGCACTCCGATGGCTCCACTTACCACTGATGTGGCTCCACCTCTGGCACGTGTCACCATCGGGCCCGACGGCTGACACCATTCCCTACCCGTGAATTGTGACACCATGGACCAAGCGACCCACCCGCTTGTCCATTAGGGGCGTTGGCTATTGGGCTGCCAGGGCTTCACCAACATTGGGCCTATTGCCTATATACGAACGAGTAAATTCTGGGCCGGTCCTAATATTGGATTCCATAGCCCACCAAGTCCTATAGAGTAAAAGTGCAATACTCACTAAGTCTTGTGGATGTGATTTTATTTCTTTACCCCAGTTTTAAATAGCAACAAATGAAGACAACCAATCGTTTAGGGCAGCCCCCCCCTCTCTCTCTCTCTCTCTCTCCCCCCCCCCCCTAATTTGCCCCGCCACCGCCGGTTACTCCTCTGTCGGTCTCAGCCACTCCTCAGTCGGTCTTAGCTCCACCGCCAGCTACTCCTCTTCCGGCTGTTCCACCCTGGCCGCCTCCATAGACGTCGATGCCTCTGCCGCCACCTCCGTCCGCCGCCTCCATGGACGTTGACGTCTCCGCCGCCTCCGTCTAGAACTGCAATTGCCATTCTTATCGCGGTTCACAAATGAATGCCACATCTCATCATTTTAGGGTTTCAAATCTCCCAACCCATCCCTCCACCACCGCCTTCTTTCGATCAGGATCACTCCGTCCGGAGGCGGCGCGACGCCATCCTTCCACCTGCGTGTGACTGTCGGCCACTTGACGGCGACCGCCTTCTCCGTCTTCACCTTTTCACCTTTTCAGCTAACAGTGTTAATTGTAAATTTAACACTTTTAATTATAAATTTAGACAGAATTTAATACTGTTAATCGTGACGGTAATTAATATTATTAATTGTAAATTTTGATAGAATTTAACACTGTTAATTGTGGCAGTAATTAACACTGTTAATTGTAAATTTGGATAGAATTTAACACTGTTAATTATAAATTTAGACAGAATTTAACACTGTTAATCATGGCGGTGGTGGTGGTAGCGGTAGCGTGACGGTGGTGGTGGAGTGGTGGTATAGGAGGTTATATAGGCCAACTGTTAATTAACACTGTTAATTGTGGTGTAAATTTTTGTAAAAATTAACACTGTTAATTATGATGGTGGTGGTGGTGATTGTGGCGGCGGCGTGGTGGTGGTAGTGGTATAGGAGGTTGTATAGGTCGATTGTTAATTTAAACAAAAATTAACACTGTTAATTGTGGTGGCGGCAGCGGTAGCGACGTGGTGATAGTGGTGGTGATGTGGTGGTAGTGGTGGCATGGTGGTGGTGGTGGCGGCAACATGGTGGTGGTGGTGGCGGCAACATGGTGGCGGCGGTGGCAGTGGCGGCGGTGGGGTGGAGTGGTGGTGGTGGTGGCTGGATTGTCTCTCTCCAATCGCTTTTTTCTTACAAGGGGTATTTTTGTCAACAAAATAATGAAGAAGACTTACTGAGCTATAGGCTCTTTGTGTAGGACATAGTAGTCTATTCTTCACCAAGACAAGGCTGGTCAGAAAGTTCCCCTATACGAACTGGGAAAAATGACGGCCCAATACGTGTTTTGATAATTAATACCCGCCGAAGACATTTCTTAGCATGTCCAATGTCCTTGGCGGGTATTAATTATCAAAATACGTCATTGGCCGTTAATTTCCCTACGAACTGGGGGCATGACCCACCATTCGGCACACTACATATGCGCGTGTGCGCGGAAGGAGAGAGAGAGGGTTTTTTTTTTGTTTTTTTTGTGCGTGTGTGTTTATCGACCTTTTTTTATTTGGTTAGATGGACCACTATGATTCAAGACGGTGCATCCTAAAACTCCATCAATAGCTCGGCTAGGTCACATTCGGTTCCTACTGCTACGAAACCAAAACCAAAATCGAATCGATTGTAAATTTTTCTTGACGATTTAAAATAGAAACCAAATTGAACTGAACACAACCGTGACACTTAAAAAAACAACCGAACTTGTCAAAAATGACGGGTTCGGTCGCTCGTTTAAACCCATCTTCAACCCTTCTATTTGAAGATAAACGTGATTCAATTGTATATCGATCGAAATCCGATGAACATGATTTTTGAAATGGTTGAAGTACTTGTCGAGCTCTATGATATGAACGATTCCGATCATCGAGCGAGATCGAAAAGGGCACTGAAAATGCAAAACTGCAATAAAGCCGTCTCCATTTGTGTAATCACGTTTGCCCTTCTTCGAATCT
Organism: Rhododendron vialii; assembly: GCF_030253575.1. NCBI lineage: Eukaryota > Viridiplantae > Streptophyta > Magnoliopsida > Ericales > Ericaceae > Rhododendron > Rhododendron vialii. The sequence continues at coordinate 16,326,261 of NC_080568.1, forward strand.
AACATGTACCCAACCTAGTCTCAAACTCTCTCAGCTTTAGGCTCCTTACCTTATTAGGGCTCGATTAGATGCCGTATGTGTTTTGGGTGTATTATTTATAAATGGGTGATAAGATAGTAAGGGGTATTAGTTAAGAAGGGAGTGCCCACATTGATATGGTATTTATAGAGGGTGTATTACAAAGTAGACGGTTTGGATGATGTATTAGAGAAGGGGGATAAAATAATACTTGGTTCAGATAGAGGATAAATTGGGGTGTATAAAGAATGGTGTATGATGTAAAAAGCTATCAAATGACTCTTTTGCCTTTGCACAGTATTACAATAGATAATTCATTAGATTAAATATATTATTACAAAATTCAATAAAATTAAGTACTTTATCACAATTAAGCAATAATAATTTAGTTTACTAAAAATTTAATTATTTTAATAATTTAAAAAATAAATACATTTTGTGTTTTTAAATTGTTTTATTATCTATTTTATTTATTGAATATTTAGTTTTGTACACAACAAAATAGGAGTAAAAAAAGACAAATAAAAAAGGGTCAGATTTTAGTTTTGTACAAAAAAAAAAATACAAATTAAAATAGGACCAAACCTACCCACCCACCCCCGCCTCTCTCTCTCTCTCTCTCTCTGACTACAAAACCCACCCACTTTTCCCATGGATGACCGGCAAATTTCGAACGAGTAGATCCACACCGATGACGGGCAAATTTCGAACAGCAACGGTACTCTCTCTCTCTTTCTACTGTAAATGATAACTCTGGCCATAATTTTTTTCCTCTCTCCCTTTTTCCATTTTTTCCGTTCTGCGCATGTACGTAGAGGAGATGAAGAGGGGGGGGATTAGGGAGAGCAGAAATGGCAAGATTTCACCTATATTGCCCCGGATTAATTATGGCTACCTCCGGAAGTAGCCATAAATTAGTACCCTGTGGCCTGTGTTAACGAAGAAGGGGAGAAACGAATACATGAGCCCTTAATCTTGCCAAACGGTGGAGTAAGAAACCAATACATCCGGATTGCGAAATAGACTCGATGGATACAGCATCCAATTGGGCCCTTAGTGTACACAACCCAGCCTCCAATGATTAATACTCATATTTTCTTTTTGCTGACTCCATTTAAGTTGAATTTAATTTATTTATTTTTGTTGAACAGTGGATGCTCTATGCGTGGAAGATCGTATTGGTAGGCCCGAACAATGTCCTCCAGAGTTGGGACCCAACAGTGAAATCTCCATGCACCTGGTTTCACATCACTTGCAACAGTTTTAACAAATAACAGTGTTGTCAGAGTGTAAGTCTGTGCGTGCGCGCGTATGTATATATATATATGTATGAAAGGTCAGTATGGTAGTACCGTAAGGATCCCTTACTGAATAATTTTTGTGTACATACACAAAACTTCAAGTAAAGCGTGTAAGGCGTCCTTATCGAATTAAGTTAAGAATGTCAATTTCCTGACCAAATTGCGATGATCCGAACCGCTCAACATGTTCAGAACATGATTTTAAGCACATCCGCTAGAATTCAGCAAAAAAAAAAAGACCGGAAAGAGCTTGATCCGAGCAGTTTTTGTTTATATTTTATCGAACGGTTTAAATAAAAACTACTCAAATCAAGCACTTTCCGGTCATTTTTTTTGCTGAATTCTAGCGGATAATCTAAATTTGATCGAGCAGCTCGGATAATCTAAATTTGATCGAAAAATTGAAGAAAATGGAACGTTCGTATTTTATTTAAAATAAGGATGCTCTTACCTGAAGAAGTCTCTCTCTATATATTACTAATATATATCCTTAATTTCCTCTTATCTCAAAGCATTGACTTCTTCTAGTAATATTAAAGTCCCTACCTACCTCTCACATTTTTAGAACATGATGATCATTACTAATCTCTTTTTTATTTTTTCCATTGAAGGGACCTCGGAGATCTAGACAGTCTTCAATACTTGTAAGCTATCGATTTCTCTCAGTTCTGCTTTAGAGCATCCACATTTGTCTCGCTACTTGCCTGTCAACGATATAATAAAGAGCCAAATCGACAGAAATCACATGCATCAGCCTCACTACCGCGCTCTCTCTTTATTTTGTAATTGAAGTAGCTTTGCTACGGTGCATCTTCATTTCCCACGAGGCACTATTCATTCCTTTACTTAGGCCCCGTTCCGGAATTGAAAGCAAGTACTTATTTTTTAAGAAGGCAATTTCAAGCTCAAAAATAATGTGTTTATACAAATAATTTTTCTAGTAATATGGATCTTGTTTGATAGATCTTATCGAGATCTATTATACGGTGCAAAAAAAAATTAAAAAATAATTTTTTATTTACATTATTTTTGAGTTTAAAAATATGAAATAAGTACTTATTTTTTAAGAAGGTGTTTTGGAATGGAGCCTTATTATTTTACTATTTACTAATTTACACGTCCTTTGTTATTCTGTTATTCTTTTTTTTTATCGGCTGTTCTGTTATTCTTTTTTAGTAAATGGATGTCCGGGTTAGCTTATGCGCAACTCAAAAAAAATTCAGTTATTCCATTTTTTTATAATCGGATGTCCGGGTCAGCTTGCACGCACCTCGATTAATTCCAAGGTTCTGAAAGTAATAACCGGACATAACCCCAGTGGCCCCGTGAGTGTTGAACATGCGACCTCATTGGTCAAGCACTTATTACTTTCTCATATCCACTCTGCCAACTCCATGGTATTGTAAAAAAATTAAGTGTTTTAATTTTCAATTTGTTTGAACCGATGCAAAGATCTTATTTTTTTGATCATTTTATCTTAAAGGGTCATAATTTATTTTTGTCTCTAGGGCTCTCCTAATCAAGTATTTGCTCTAGAGAGTCCCAAATAAAAAGTAGATACTTAATTATGAGAGCCTTAGAGACTAAAATTAATTATGATCATTTAGAATAATATGATCAAAAAATAAGATTTTCGGCATCGGTTTAAACGGATTAAAAATTGGCTCTAGGGCTCTCATGTACCAGCCCTATGATAGCCATAAAACCAAATGAGGAGCAAATACGTACTTAATTATGAGAGAAATATGAGAATAAATAAAGAAAATACAAAAGTATGAATATTTAATTGAGTAGAGAGTAAGAGTAAATAGTTTAATGCAATAGACATTTTAAAAGTGAGTAGCTAAAGTAATAAAATGGACTTTTAAGGTGTAATTTGGTCCAAAATTTAAAGAGGCTGATGCGGATGCTCTTAGCCTTGAGGTCATCCAAAATCATTAGGTTGACTCATATCTCTTCTTATTCAAAAAGGATACGGATGCTCCCCAGGGACTGATTTAGGGACTGGGCATAATTTTCTCATTTGTGGGTCTTCTTTTCGGGCTCATTTTAATGATTGAAACCGTTTGCAATTTAGCTATTGTCGATACTATCAACAATGACACATTAATATTATGTTTGTCGGATACCTATTACTATTAATATTATGTTTGTCGGATACCCATTACTATTAGTACAAAACACATTAATCTTGAAAAAGAATTTGTGTTCTCGCCGAATCAAATCCATTTGCATCAAGATAAGTCTATAGCAATCATAGATATCCGATTAGAATCAATCTTGGCATGATTTTTGGTCTCAAGGAACTGATCTAAAGTAAGAATGAATTCTACTATCAAGATGGTCCTCCGAAGGGCCCATAAATGAGCAAAACTGGGTATACGCTGTGACCCTTACTGATTACTAGAGCTAGAAAAAGAA